>NW_022631085.1:5374532-6062812 GCF_010015895.1 Lontra canadensis | reverse complement strand
CTGCAGAGCAGAGAGCCTGATATAGGGCTCTGGGATCATGACCTGAGCTGAAGGCAGAGGCTTAACCCACTGAGCCATCCAGGTGCCCTCCAAGTTTATTTTGAAGCAAATCCTAGACATTGTATCCTTTCATCTATAAATATTTTAATATGTATCTCTAAAAGATAAGGACTCTTTAAAAAAAAATAGCTCAATTTCATTATTATACTTCTCAGAAATTAGCAGTAATTCATTAATATCACCATTAATATATTAATATCATATTAAATCATTAATATCATTAATATCATATTAAATGTTCAAATTTCCATAATTGCCTTAATTTTATAGTGTGTTTTTTAGACTCAGGATCTAAATAAGGTAGAAACAATGCAAATTGGTTTGCTTTTTAGTCCTCTCTTTTTTAGTTTAATTGTTATTTTTTAGTGTTTAGTGTATTCACAGAGTTGTGCACACATCACCATAATCAGTTTTAGAACATTTTTGTTAGTCCAAAAAGAAACCCCTGTACCAGTTAGCAGTGGTTCCTCATTCTCCCTCCTCTTAGCCCCAGGCAACCACCAGTCTGCTCTATCTCTCATTTACCTGTTCGGAATATTTCATATAGATTGAATCATACAATACATAGCCTTTTGCATTTGGCTCTTTTCACTAAGTATCGTGCTTCTAAGCTTCATCATACTGTAGCATGTAACTGTAGTTCATTGTATGAATATTCTACATTTTGTTTAACCATTGTTAATGGTTAATGGTGACATTTGACTTGTTTGCTCTTTTTGGCTCTTCTGAATAATGCTGCTGGGAACATTCACGGACAAGTGTTTGTGTGGGCCTGTGTTTTTATTTCTCTCGGGTCCATATCTAAGAGTAGAATTGCTGGCTCTGTTTGAAGAACTGTCAGACAGTTTGCCAAAGTGGCTGCACCATATTCCATTCCCACCAGCACTGTATGAAGTATGAAAGTTCTGGTTTCTTCACATCCTTGTCAACAGTCTTTTTGATTGTAGCCATTCTAGTGGAATGGTGAGATGCTATTTTTTTGTGGTTTTGATTTGCATTTCCTTAATGATCAATGATGTTAAGAGTCTTTTCATGTGTTTATTGGCTGTGTTTAGCTTCTTTGGAGAAATGTTTGTTGAGATCCTTTGTCCATTTTTAAACTGGGTTTTTATTGTTGAGCTGTAAGAATTCTATGTAATCCTGGATATAAGTCTCTTAGATCTATTACTTATAAAACTTTTCTCCCATTTTTTTTTCTTTCTTGATTGTATCCTTTGAGGCACAAAGCATTTTTTTTTTTTTAAGCTAATACATTTCCCTTTCATCTCTTTCTTTTTACCCCTTGCAATTTTTGTTGAAGGAAACCGTTCACCCTGGTTGCAGGATAGATTTGTTTCTCTGTGGGATTTTGCCAACGGCATCCTTTTGGTGTGGTTTGACAGGTCTCTCAGTCTCTTGTATTTCCTATAAACTGGCAGTTAGCGTCTACTGTATTTTGTAGTTGAAAATGATTGAGTCATCAGAGGTCAGATGGTTTCAAGGCCAAGTGCATTAAGTGCAAATAATCAGGAAGTGGAATGCCTAGGTAATGCATATACAAGATAAATGAGTATCCTGAGGCCAGAAACAACTATGATGACCATTAACAGGGGAGATGATGTGAATATGTGGTGTGATCACATGATGAAAAACCTCAAAGACGTTAAAAGGAAAAAGATGGATTTATGCCCATCATTGTAGCTATATCTCAACATTAACCTTTTCTAAAAAGAAGCAGAGTGCAGAATTATACTAAAATATATACCTCGATACACCTTCAAACATGCACATGAAACAATGTTTGTGTATTTGTACATGTTCATAGAAGTAAACAAATCATCTGCCTGAAGGATACTTGCTACACGTGGGTGGTTGTCTTAGCAGTGATCCCCGTCATGATTTGTTTGTTTCTCTGTAAAGAATCCAGTAGGTAGGAATACTTGATTGCCAGCCTCTGTAAGCTAAGGAATCATGAATTTCAGGTAATGTTTTTGCTCTTACTTAGAAAGTAGAACTTGAAGGGCCGGAAAGTCATTATGATTCTCAAGCACTGTATTTCCTAACACTTTAGATCTGAACGTCCTTGATGCTCACTTCCATCAGTAATGAGTCTGTCAGGAATTTTTAAGTTAAAATTTTTTTTAACTTTAATTTTAAGTTAAATTTTTTTAACTTTAATTTTAAGTTAAAATTTTTACATTAAAAGCCCTGAGAGGTCAGATAATCTGGTCAGATAATCTGTAGAACAGTCAAGCTCTAGAGGCCTGATAGATCAGGGTTTGGGACTTAGTGAGTAATTTATTGCTGTTTCTGGCCTGATGTTTGTGTACATTTTATTTTATTTTATTATATACAAATATAAATATATTTATGATATAATAATATATTATTATATAATATACATATATTATATACAATACATATTATATATAAAATATATGATATAAATACATTTGTATTTATATATACTTTATATATTATATATAAAATATATATTTAATGTATAAATATACATTTATTTAAATTTATTATTAAATTATTAAATCAAAATTATTAAAATATGTAAAATATATATTTAAAGATTTTATATGTAATATATAATATATATTTTGTATATATATTTAAAGATTTTATTTGCTTATTTAACAGAGACACAGCGAGAGAGGAAACAAGCAGGGGGAGTGAGGGAGGGAGAAGCAGACTTCCTGCCGAGCAGGGAGCCCAATGCAGGGCTCCATCCTAGGACTCTGGGGTCATGACCTGAGCCAAAGGCAGACACTTAACAACTGAGCCACCCAGGCGCCCCGGTGTACATTTTAGCAGCTTTATCTTATTTTTCTGGAATGCTGAGAGTCATGGTTTTCTCTTTGGCATTGACTAGGTCCTTTCTAGCAGTAGCTTGTGTTTGGGATAAAGAATCAGCTGAAGCAAGAGAATGGAAAAAAGAATGTTTGTGGTTTTCATTCACAGCAGAAAAAGTGATGATATCAACTTTTTTCCCCCAATGAAGGCACTGGGTTGATCTGTTGTGGCAGATTGTAAGAAGTAAGTGTTCTACTGTCAGCAAATATTTGACCACGTCTATGCTAGTAAGTGGCAATGAACTTAATCTCATTCACGTCACCTCTCCTGCTTTCTTGTTGTAACCAGTAAGAACTCAAGTTCTTAGAGCTCTTAAAATATGAAACCAAAATCCAAGATGTTATGGGCTTCTCTAAGTTTTGGCAATGTGGACATAACTCCAGATAAAGTCCTTCCATCCTGCCACCCTCTTGTCTATAGGCCATGCATTCTCAGTGGGAGCGAAAATTGGTTATTGAGGAAGAAAGAAATTTTAATGTTGTATGTAAAGCCCAGGTATATGTGCAGTATGTAAACAGATATACAACATACTTGTGTTATTAAAATTTCATGGAGGGGATGAACGCAAAAATGTCCGAAAAGGATCCTGGGGGGGAAGATAATGAGCCAAAACGTTGACAAACACTGGTATGAGCTGACGTCATGGTACCATTACCATATAAACTTGTGTTTTGCTCTTACCCTTAGCATTTTGGGATAAAACTGCCACATTGCTATGTGGTCTTCATATTGATCACTTTTACAGACCCTGTAACCCATTATTAATCCATCATTGTTGCATGTAGTATAATTTTAAAACGATTTGTTTCTACTTATGGAAACTTAGCTTCTTTTCCTCCCTTCCCCCCCCCTTTTTTTTTTTTTTTGGTTCCTATTAAAAGGAGTGATGCAGTGACATTTGTTTGTTTGTTTGTTTGTTTAAGGTAGTTTTCCTTCCTTTAGATTGATAGGGATGATTTCCCTGAAATAGCCGTAACATGACACTGTTGAGAGTTCTTGGTTGCTCTGGCTTTCAGAGTGTTTGTAGTAGGTTAAAAGGCTGCTAGCAGGCGTGAGAACTCAAGTGGTAGCAGAGCCTGGCCAGAAGTTCAGGGTTCAACATTCAGCATTTACTGAATGACAGTTCGGTGCTTCTACTATCACTTAGCAGAGGACTGTGCCGTCGGTGTCTGTTGAAGCACATCGAACGAATGCACCAAAAAATATTTTGTTGGAGTGATGGGCGTGTTAGCCACGACTCTTCAGTTGCATGTGGCAGAGTGGGAGCTGGTTTCAGAACCATTGGAGTTTCAAGTGGCTTGTAATGGAAATGTCTGGGGGTAGGGCTGTCTTCAGGCTCAGTTGCATTCAGGTGCTTAGAGAGTCATGAGGTCTATGTTTCTGTCCAGTTTGAAAGTCTGTTTTCGTCTCCGTTGGCTTCATCGTCCAGCAGCCTCTTCTCCATGGAGGCAAGGTGGCTACCAGTAGCTCTTGGGGCTCATCCTACAATGTAGCAACCCCTGAGCCGAGGGTGGGCCTCTCTCCCAGTTGCTCGGGCAGAAGTCATGAGGCTGACTCACAGCAGTCTGGCAGGCTGTGTGGCCATCCTGGAACCCATCACTGTGGCTCTGGTTGGCCAGGTCTGGATGGCATGCCCAGTCCAGAGCCCAATGGTGGCATCGGACTGCTTATTGTTTGGATGGAGGATGAACTGAAGGGGGAATGACTGTTGTCATTCTGAGTGGAGCCATCAGGGGAGGCTTCCCAGGGGAGGTGAGATTGAGCAGAGACCTGAGGGAGGGGAGGGTGTCTCCTGGGTTTTGCTACTGAGCAGCTGCAAGGGGTAAGAATTGCCTCTCCCTCAGGTGGGAGAGGCTGTAGAATGTCAGTTTTGGGTGTGGGATGTAGCAGTTGGAAGCCTTCAGGGGGAGTGAGGACTCTTTCCCAGGTCCTGACTTCCTGTGTGCATCCCGGAGCCCTCCAGAGACCTGGTGGTGCTGCTTGTCCTTCTTACCCCACCCTATTGGGCCTGGGCTCCCAGGCTTCCTACTCGGAGGGAACCTTGCCCACTGCATCTTATTTTTCCCTGCCTGTGCTGCATATTTTTTGGGCTCCTCTCTTCTCCCCCCCCTCTAAAAAAAAAAAAAAAAAAAAAAAGCAAAAACTCCAAAATGACATTAGAGATTATTATGAAAACATGGGACATCCCTATAAATATACCTCCCTAGAACATTAAATATTTAGATTTTTAGGTATTCCACTTCTGTCTTTGCTCAGTGCATATGCATTTTACATAATTGCCTTGAGCCTACATCTGAATTAGTGTTTCCACTTACATTATAGCATTTATCCATGTGTCTTTCTGTCACAATTATTTAAAAAGGGTGCATAATGTTTCACCAAATGGATATACCACTGTAGGAAGAGAAAGTAAATTCCATTTACAATGTCCTGGGATGGAATTTGGCAAACGTTTTCTGTAAAGACGCAGATAGTAAATAATTTCTGCTTCGCGGGCCATCTGGTCTCCATTCCGACCACTCATCCCTGTTGTAGCATAAAGGCAGCACAGGCAATCAGTAAGTGAAAGGATGTAGCTATGTTCCAATAAAACTTTATTTAGGAGAACAAGCAGCAGCCGGATTTGGTTTGTTTGCTGACCCCCGTTCCAGAACACTACCGGAAAAGTCTGTGTGCCCACGATGCCGTGTTTCAGCAGTCATTGAGGTGCAGGGGAAAAAGTTTGGACTCCAACAGTCCTGGATTTAACTCCCCATGTAAGAGCCTAAGTGCGTTGTTGAGCTTCTCTGACTCTTAATTCCCTCATCAGAAAGCGGAAATGAAAGCAAGTGACGGACCTATAGTCCTTACTCAGTGCCTGGAGGATGGAGGAACTGTGAAGTTGGGGCTTATTCCTTTTCTCATTTCCCCCCTTCCTCCCCTCTAGTTTAGTTTCCCAGGTGTCAGGAAGGTGTTTGGATATTCTGGTAGCTTTTTGTCTGCACTGCCGTGTTGCCTTTCAGAACCCACCACCGCACTGGTGTGTTGTTAGCGGTGGTGTGTGTGTGTGTTTGCCCCTAGCTCTACCAGCATTAAATGTTCCTTGGTGAGTTGAATAGTTATATAAGGCTAACATGCGGCAGCTAATCTAGTAGGTTGATCATTCGCATTTCTCCAGCCTTGAGGGAAGACACACTTCGCCTTCAAAATGTTTGCACGGTGCTATTTTAGTATTTTTTCTAAGCAGAGATTGACCAGCTGTGCCAGCCACCTGTTTTGTGAATAAAGTTTTATTGGCACACAGGCACATCCATTCATGGACTATTGTTTATGGTGGCTTTCGCTCTACCATGGCAGAATTGAGTGGCCGAGATGGAGACCTTACGGCTCGCAAAGCCTACGATATTTACCATTTGTTCTTTACAGAAAATGTTGGCCCAGTTCTGCTCCAGAGTAAATTCTTTGCCCGTTGATGAATATGCTGTTGACTTAGTCTTTGATCCTAGACCTCATGAGGCCACTTGGATGGCCTGAGGCCATCTGTCTGCCTTGAAGCAGAGCCTGCCTCTTTCCATTGTGTGGTGGTGGACAGTCTTTCCTTTTGTCCTGGCCCAGCTGTGAGCTTTACCCCAGAGTACAGGGCACTAGCGCCTTGACTTTGGGGAAGAATGGGGTCCGTTTTATCTGTTCGGGTGCAAACGCTGAGCAGACAAAAATCACTGCTTCACTTAGCCCGTGACATGCACGCACGAGGCCGCTGCTGTGTCCTTGATCATTCTGGGCCTCTCCCTTTGGAGCAGCCTCTTGGGGAGCCCCGGAACCTAGCCCCAGAGCCTTGATTCAACGGTTGTTGAGCTTCTTCTGTGAGTCGGTGCTGTTAATGCTGGTCCACCCTGGAGAAGGCTCGCAATCTAGGATAGGCGTGAGCAGCGGATTTATGATTCCCCATATGCTTTCTATAGGGATCATACTAGGGGCATGATGTGGCTGGAGGGTCACGGGAGCGCCCTATAGAGACCACCGTATTGTGCCCGTGGCAGGAGGTTTTCTCACAGAAAGTGACAGTTGAGTCAGCCACTGGGAGGTTGGTTCATCTTAGTGGCCCTCTGTCATGTGGTCCCTGCCTGTAAGTTGGGCTGCCTGAGGTTAGCCTGGCCTTGTGGAAGTTGGCGGGCCTGGGCATTGGGGTAGAGTGTTGGGGTGCAGTTCCTGGGGCAAGTGATCAGTGTCTCCAGACCGCAGTTCCTTTAACTGTTACGCTGGTGCCGTCAGCACACCCGTCTTATGGGTGGATATAAAGGTTTCATGTGTGCCTCAGGACAGGAAACTTTCAGCAGATCTGGCCCCAGGTATGTCATATTTGGTTCACGCAGAGTCGGCTGAGACTGTGCTCTAAAAAGTATAATTAGGTGCCAACGAGTTGATACGAACGTCCGAGTTTCTGGCTTCTCCTGAAAAACCACAAGATGGGACAACCGCTAGCTGGTGTGGCTGTGAGGTGTGATCCGCTGGAGCCCAGCAACAGATTTCTAGAGAGACACCTGCCTTGGCCTCTCAGTCACTCCCTCACCCTGCTTTTGCGTGCTCTGCCTGATCCTAGAGGTGTGGGGGTGGGGAGCGGGGGGATGGTCTGATCTTGGTCTTGCACATGCCCCTGGCCCATGCGAGGCCGTCCTTCCTGCCCACACCTCTTGCTTCTGCTTTGGAATAGTGGTGGATTTGGGGGGTTGGGGGACGGTGGAAGTTACATAACAGAGCAACAGCACTGAACTCACCATGGGGCCGAGAGCGCCAAGCATCCTGTGCCTGCAGATGGGACTGAGCATGAATTCTAGCAGCGATCACAAGTTTTGTTTTGTTTTGTTTTTTAAAAGATTTTATTTATTTATTTGACAGAGAGATCACAAGTAGGCAGAGAGGCAGGCAGAGAGAGAGGGAAGCAGGCTCCCTGCTGAGCAGAGAGCCCAATGCGGGGCTCGTCGTTCCCAGGACCCTGAGATCATGACCTGAGCCGAAGGCAGAGGCTTTAACCCACTGAGCCACCCAGGTGCCTCAGCAGCGATCACAAGTTGATGGTGTTATCTGTCCCTTGTAAGGCGCCAGTGTGGGCTCCTGGTTCTAGGGTGAGGGAAGATGGGAACACGGTGGAGGTGTGGGTCTGTTTACGGTCTTCTGGGGACCCCAAACATGGAACTGTCTTACTACATAGCGGGTGGTCATAAAGTCTGCGGGCACAGACACTATTGTTTTAGTTTGTAAAACGCCTGTCTCATTAATTCTGCTAGGGCAGTGGTTGGCAAACTATGGCCTGTAGGATGAATCCAGCCCAAGGCCAGTTTTTGTGAGCAGCAATGCTCATTCCTTAATGTATTGTCTGTGGGTGCTTTTGAGATCGGAGAGCAGAGTTGATTAGTTGGGACCCTATGACCTGAAAGGCCTAAACTATTTACCATCTGGCTCTTTACAGAAAACGTCTGCTGACCCTGGTCCTTGGGCACGTTGAAGGTAGAGGTTTGATTCAGTGAAAAACAAATATGGATCATCTGAGACAGCCCACTCTGCGCTTTGGACTTGGTAGAAACCCAGTGTTCACTACAGTTTTGCAGGGTGCATGGAGGAAACAAACCACACCATCATCGAGTGTATCATGTGTTTGTTACATAGTGTCAGTAAGCCATTTGCTGCCACCTGTGCTTCCAGATGCCATGGCTGCTTGTAGATGATCAGTCAGTGCAGGATGAAGGCGGCAGAGGCAGGAGGGCACTGGGCCAGAGGCCAGGCCAGCGGTCAGGGCAGCGGGGGCTCCCCCGGAGAGTCTGGCGGCTCCTGTGAAGGCAGAGCTGGTCAGGGCAGCCAAGAAGTGGGGTTGCAGCGGGAAGGGCATGTGGGCGCAGATGTGGCTTTGAGTAAACTTGGGGGAGATATTACGACATCCTTGTGTGCTGTAAGAATTGCATCGATGAGAAGAAAAAAACGGACGGGGGTGCAGACTGGTGAGTGTCCTCGAGCAGACGAGAGGAGATGGGATTTGGAGCACCCGTGGAGGTTCAAGTTATTTAGCCTCTGAGAGCCTCAGTTTTATCATCTCTGAAATGGGATAATCACATGTACTTTAGGGCAGAATTCCCTAATTGTAGCACTGCTGACATTTCGGGCCAGATAATTCTCTGTTGTGGGGGCCCGTCCTGTGCACTCGAGGAGGCGTAGCAGCATTCCTGCCTGCACCCTCTCGAGGCGCCCTCCCAAGCTGTGCCAGAAGTATCTGCAGACATTGCCAAATGTCCGTGGTGGGGACAGAATCACCCTGGGGAGAATCACTTATCTGTACCCTCATAGGGCCCGTCGTAACTACACCTCCCTGAACTCCCCTTATTTGAGTGTGTCCGTTGTTTCCTCTTAGTAGCTCCTTGATCAGAAGTTAGGGACCTCTTAGCATCCCACTGCCTGGGTGTAATCAGAAATACAGAAGAGAATTGAGCCTGGGGTCCGGGTGCTATCTGGAGTCCTCTTGTCACCCCCCAGCCCCCCAGGGCGAATCCTACCTACTTGTCCCTTCCGCTTGCAGTGTGCTCTGGGCCAGTATCTGCCTGTGGCAGCCCTTCCCATAAACACATTTTTTAAAAATTGAAGTGAAATTAAATAACATAAAACCATTTATGTTTTTAGTGCTATTAAAACCATGAATAATTGCTCAGTTATAGAATTAACAGTTAATAAAACAACCGTCTTAAAGTGAGCAATTCAGTGGCATTTAGTACATTCATAATGTCATGGGACCACCATCTCTGTCTAGTTCCAGAAGATTTTCATCCCCCCAGAGGGAGAGCCCTTTTCCATTAAGTAGTTGTGTTGTATCTGCATGGATTTACCTATTCTGGTCCATCTCATTTTTTAAAGCACAGCTCAAGTTCTCCCCTTTCCCAGCGAGCCTCCCTTGGCCTCAGAAGAAGGGCAGCACGGTGTGGTGGAGGGAGCACTGGCCTAAGAGTCAGGCAGACCAGGGTCTTAGCCTCTGACGTACCATTTGCTTTGTTGTGTGACCTTGGGCAGAATTCCTGGCACGAAGTGGCACCCAAAGAATATTGCCCTTTCTTTCCTTCCTTGCACCTGCGTAGTGAGTGCATTGTAAGGATTAGCCTTCAACCGGAGAAACACCGGAGATTACTCCCAGGCAGTGGGATGCTAAGAGGTCCCTAACTTCTGATCATGGGGCTACTAAGAGGAAACAATGGACACACTCAAATAAAGGGAGTGTGGCATGACTTCACTTCTGCCACTACAGAGAGAGGCAGGGAAATCCCACTGTGTAAGTGTATATGTGACCTTGGTCAGGGGCCCAAGTGACCTCCGTGGGTGGCAGTGGCATTTACTTTGACCTCCAGGGTTGTTGCAAAGATTAGAGAAGGAATATACATAGAGTTCCTGGTACATCTTGCTTGTTTTCCCCTCCCTAGATGCTACAGACCCTTTTTCATTTATCCCACCCAGCATAGTGAGCACAGAGGCCTGACTGGGGAGCTTCCTTGTGCTTTAGGGAGAAAGCCAGTTGCAAGTATGTCTTAGAACCAGAGGTCTTACATCTCTGGGGTAGAGGGCTGCCAACCACAACAAGAACAATAATAAATAACACGTGAAAAGTGCTTGGTCTAAGCTAGGTACTGTTCTAAGTGCACAGTCCACACTCACTTATTTAACAGACCCAGGAGGTACAGAGGGAGTCAGTAACTTGCCCACGGTCATGTAGCTGGTGGTGAGGGTTTGAATCTGGGCTATCCTATTCTTAACCCCTGCTCTGTATCCCTAGGAGGTCACTGAAGGCTGGATGTTTGTGGTAAAAAGGAACGTGTGGAGCCGAAGGATTCTAAACATGAAAGACAACGGGGATGCATGTGAGCTGGGTGATTAATTATTCACATGCACATGTGACTTCTGAGTTAGAGCCGCAGGGGATCACTGCATTTCTCTGATGGGTTTGTGGGCCCCTGGGGATGCTCCCGGGGGCGGGGGGGGCACTTTTACATTTTCTGCTTTCATTAAAAAAAAAAAAAAATATATTTATTTATTTATTTTGATAGAGATCACAAGTAGGTGGAGGGGGGTGGGAAGCAGGCTCCCTGCCGAGCAGAGACCCCAATGCGGGGCTCGATCCCAGGACCCTGGGATCATGACCTGAGTCGAAGGCAGAGGCTTTAACCCACGGAGCCACCCAGGCGCCCCTCCGCTTTCATTTTTGATGGTGATCTAACAAGAAATTCAAAAGAAGCCTGTTGTGGCACATGTGGTCAGTAGTGTGCACTGAGGGCCACCTTTGGAAAAGGAAGAGGCCGGGAAGGCTGGGGCTTCCCTTCACAGAGAATTACCGAGAAATCATCCCTGAGTGGCAGTGGGGCTAGACTGGAGGTTTTTGCAAGGCTGGAGAGCCAGCAAGATTTAGCAGACGGCCGAGCCTAGAGCTAGTGGACTTGACACTGAATCTGTCCTTGGGTACTTCCCATGGGAATGGCCTTGGGTGGTCCACGCTGAGCCTCAATGCTCTGGTGAATGTGAGCCTCGTTTACTACGTCAAGGGTTAAATGTCAGTCACTTCATGGCTTCCCCACTGTTGAGGCTCAGTGGGTAGGCATTGCCTCCCTGCTCTCCTCTGGTGGTTGCAACATTTGAGACTGGGGGATTCTTCCTGGCACTGGCAGGGGTGCTGTCGTGTCCCCTTGGTCACTGGAAGGAGGCAGGAAAGGCCCGGTAGCACAGATTGCTCTACCTGCCTGTCTGCACCGGGGCCCCATGTTCCGAACTGCGGAGCTAGGAGAGTATGATCTCATGCAGAAACCAGTGCCCAGAGAAGGGAAGTGACTGTCCCTGTCACATGGCCAGCAAGTGGCTTTGCTGGGATGAGAACTCATGATGCCTTGTGACTTCCCACTGGTCCTCCTTCCGCTGCTCCTCATGGCCATGGCCTCCCAGGCACCTCTTGCCGGGCGCACATGCTCCCATGCCCACCTGTGCTCCCTGCACCTCTGAGCCTCCCTTTTCTGAATCCCCAGTTAGGGCCAGTATGGCCACTGGTGCCTCTGCTGAGGTCAGGCACCCTTCTCACCTGCAGAGGGACTGCAGCCAGGGACGGTGAGTGGAGAGCTGAGGGCTGTGCAGCCTTGGATCATTCCTCTGTAGTGAACAGGCTTTTCTTCCCACCACAAGAGAGGCTTTGCCAGGTGAGGCAGGGGAGGCTGCTGACATCTCATCTAGAAAGAGCAGTAGATCAAGATACTGTAGACAAGATCAGGGATCATCTTGCATATCAGGAAGGGTAGGGGTGCAGAATCCTTGCTGTGCGAGGGTGCGTCAGGAACCAGCAGCTTCAGCAGCATCCTGGAACTAGTGAGAAATACCTAGCCCCAGGCCCCACCCAGACCGCTGAATCAGAACCTGTCTTTAACAAGAGCCCAAGAGATTTCGTGTAAATGTGAACGTTTGAGAATCACTGCACTAAAATTGATCAGTACCGAGATGATGGAGATTTTTCCTTTCTTTTTTTTTTTTAATGTTTAAAATGTTTTTATTTACTTATTTGAGAGAGTGAAAGAGAAAGAGCTAGAGAGCACACAATCGGGGGGACCCGCATAGGGAGAGGGAGAAGCAGGGAGCCCGATGCGGGACTCAATTCGAAGGTAGACGCTTAACCGACTGAGCCTCCCGGGCGCCCTGAGATTTTTATTTTCATTGTACTTGTTTTCCTGATTTATAGTTATTTTTTTACATGAATTACTTTTTTATCGTGGTAAAATACACATAATGAAATTTTCCGTCTTAAGCACCTTAGGTGCATAATACATTCACACTATTGTGTGGCCAACACTGCTGCCCATCCCCTTGACTCCATCCTGTAAAACTGAAACTAACACTATCTCCCCATCCTCCCTCTCTCCAGTCACCGGAAAACACCATCATAATTTCTGTCTCTGATTTTGACTACTTCTTACAAGTAGAATCATGTATTATTTCTCTCTCTGGGCACTGGTTTATTTCACTTAGCCTAATGTCCTCAAGGCTCATGCATGCAGCATTGTGCAGAATTTCCTTCCTTTTGAAGGCTGAATAATAATGGTGCATCGTGTGGACAGACCCCATTTTGCCTTTCCGTCTGTCTGTCAATCGACACTTGGGTTGCTTTCACATCTCAGCTACTGTCAGTGATGCTGCTGTAAACATGGGCATACAGTGGGGCGCCTGGGTGGCTCAGTGGGTTGGGCCGCTGCCTTCGGCTCGGGTCGTGATCTCAGGGTCCTGGGATCGAGTCCCGCATCGGGCTCTCTGCTCACCGGGAAGCCTGCTTCCCTCTCTCTCTCTGCCTGCCTCTCCGTCTACTTGTGATCTCTCTCTGTCAAATAAATAAATAAAATAATCTTTAAAAAAAAAACAAAAAAAACAAAAAAAAAAAACCATGGGCATACAGTATCTCTTTGAGACCCCGTTTTCAATTCTTTTGGGTGTCTGCTCACATCTGGAATCATTGGGTCATATAATAATCCTACCACATAAATGACTTCTGTGATAAAAAAAAATAGCAAAGCATCTCAGGGTGGAAAACCTTGTCAAGTTTCCAGCTGGCATTGCCCAAGGGCAGGTAGCGTTGTTGGATGCAGTGCTTGGAAGAAGGAAGAAAGCAAGCCTCACTTGCTTATCCTGGTGTTAGAGAAGAGCAGAAGCTAAACCTGCTGAACCAAAAAGTAGGACGTACTGATAGTCATGGGCATCAAGAAAGGTTTGGGGGGGTTTGGGCAGGGTTGTTGGGGGGAGTCTCCAACCGTCCTAAATGACACTCCAGCGTGGCTTTTCTCAAAACCCCTTTCTCAAAACCCCTCCAGAGAAAAATAGCAATGACAGCGTTCGGAAAGTCAGTTGCTATCACCGTGTGTCTGTGGCGTGTCTACACCCTGGTTTCATCCTTGCGCCTGGAGCGAGGCAAGAGCCTTGTGTGGTGGCCCCCACACAGACTTTCAAGGGGCACCGTCTTGAGTAAGGATCACAGTTCCACCAGTGAATATTCAGATTAGAATAAAACCTGTTATTTTGGTTCGCGAGGCCCTTTGTGACTGGCCCCTGCCTGCCTGTCTAATCTTTCCTTCCTCATTTTTGCTTTTTGCTCAAGTCACAGCAGACTTAATTCTGGTCCTGGGAGACCAGAAGCCAAGCTTGTTCCTGCCTCTGGGCATCCACCCTGGCTCACTGCTCTGCCTGGAAAGCTGGGCTCCCATGCCTTTCCGGGGTTGCTCCTTCTCTTTATAGAGGACTCGGCTCACATGTCACCTGTGTGGAGAGGCCTTCCACCACTGCCCTGGTGACTGGGGCCCTCTTCCTTCCTCCCTGTCTCATCACCCCGTTTGGTTTTTCTTCTTGGTATGACTCTGACATCATCTCAGTTTAGGTGACTCAGGTGCGATTTTTGTGCCTTGGGAGGCTGGTTCTTCTGTACCACTTCGCTCCCACGTCCCCAGCACTCAGCACATTGCCTGGTACACAGTAGAAGTCAAACAAATACCCAGTGGGTCAGTGCACACGCTTGCCATCGTCTCCGGGCTTCAGGTTCCCATCTGCAGTGTGGGGATCCTAATATTTCGCTTGTACGGGGACTGTAGAAATGACACGACGTGATGTTGGCAGAGCGCTCAGGGCCTGGCAGGACGTGCTCAACACGTGGCCACTGTTGTGCTCAACCGAGTGGCCCTGACATAACTCGGATGAATCACTCACCACCTCTGTGGTGAGGCCCTGCTGGGACTCCCTGGCGCAGCCCACGGTAAATTGTCCAAGCGAGAAGCAGCTTGCTGGCACTTCGGGGCCTGTGGTGTGGGGCGTCTGCTCTTGCGCTCCTGAATTGAGTCTCCTTGGAAGTGGCTATGTTCTCTGTCCGGAGCCGTGTCTCTGTGGACTGGAGTCCCCGGGCCTCCTGTTGGCCCTCAGGTGTAGCCGTAGAGCGCTCTGCTTGTGCTCTGAAGTGTCCCTGCCTCACACCCTTTCAAATGGAAGTTCGGCGCATGCCATGTGTATCGACTAGGAATGCTTTTGGTCGCAAGTAACAGCCCGGCTTCCAGTGGTCTGAGCAAACAGGGTTGTTTGCTCTGTGAGAGGTGGGGGGTTTCTAGTATTGGCTCAGCAGTGAAATGGCGTGTCTCTGCAGTTCTCTTGGCCTTCCCCGGGCGCTGTTGCTCACGGCTGCACGGTACTGCTCTGGCCACCCCCCCGCCACCCCAACCACAGTTATGACGAAGGTGTGAGGGATGGAAGGAGGAATGAAACCGTTAGCGTGGTTTTTTTTTTAAATTTTTTTTTTAACTCAGGAAGGCATGGTTTTCCCCGAGCCCTCCCAGTGCCCTTCCGCTTACATCTCGTCAGCTAGAACTTCTTAAGGTCAGCCTTCTAAAAGAGGAGTAATTAGGCCTTTCAGCTTGTACCGTGGGAGGTGGCATGGGGAAAGGATGTCGGAGTTGACAGCGAGGTCAGCCGATGGGCAGTGCCTGGCATGCTAGGGAACCGGCCTGGTAAGGCAGACTGCTGGTTCTCAGCTGGGGGCAGTTTTGTCCCCCAGAGGACAGTTGTGCAGTATCCGGAGACATTTTTGTAGCCACAGCGATGGGGTGCGTGTGTGTGTGTGTGTGTTTGTGTGCGCGTGCATGTGCGTGTTTTGCTAATGGTCTGGTGGGTAGAGGCCAGGGATGCTGTAGGCTTCCTGCACTTCACGGGGCAGCCCCCACCACAGAGTGATCTGGCCCAAACGTCAGTGGCGCCAAGGTTGAGAAATCCTGAGTTAGACCTTTCTGGACACAGTTTTCAGATGTGGGGGACATTCATTGAGCTGCTTTCCTGTGATGTAGCAATAGGCAGATGGCCATACTTCACTGTAATGGTGTGGAATTTTGGTGCCTTCATTACAGAGGAGGCTGATGCCAGTTGGGGACAGTGGCAGGAAGTCTTGGCAGAAGGTTTATGTCAAACAGAACTAATGAAACCTCATTGCATTTTAGGATCACAGAACAATGACCTGAAAAGACAGTTTCTGCTGGAGCGTCTGCTGGATGCGGTGAAACAGGTAAGAGGAAAGCTCCCATTTGACTTTGAGGTCCAGTAACAGTTTCAGGCAGTGCATGTCCAAGTCCTTTCTGCCCTTCCCTGTATGCATGGACCTACTTCCACTTTTCTTCTGGGAGCTGCGAGGCTCGGAGTGTCCCCCATGGCACAATGGAGCAGGGACGGCAGTCGGAAGTAGTGACAGAGGATCGCCCCGTGTCCTGACTTTCTAATGTCTTTGGAGGACTCCGTCCTTTGTGATGTCCCGTCCCTTAAGAAGGGCACGGATGTCAGTTTCAGAGTCTCACTTCCACACAGTTGTGTTTCAGGGTGACTCTTCCGGGTGCTGAGGTGGTGGCTAGAGTTAGTGCCCCGTGGGCACAAGAACAGAGACGCGCAGGAGGAAGGAAGCCATGCCCGGGGGTGCGTGGGTCCTCCGGGTGGGCTCCGCTCCGATTGCTTGACGTGATTTTTGATACTGGCTTTTGGATGGGTGTGGAAGCAAGCTGGGACACAGGGCTGACTTTGGTGTGCTTGCCTGCGTGTGCCAGACACGCGTCGTTAACTGCGCCCGTGTGAGTCCCATGCCAGGCTCTCTGCTAAGCGCTTGCCCTCGAATGCTTCCAACCGCCCTGTGAGATGGTTCCTGCAGTTTTTTCCAGTTTGTGGACAAAGCAGCTGAAGCTCGGAAGGAGCCAACCATTAGCTTAAGGAGTTGGAGGCGATAAGTAGCAGAGCTGGGATCCGGTGCTGGGAATTCTAGGTCGCCCACGTCTTGGAGGGCGTGGCTGACAGTGCTGTGCCTGCGGTCAGCACCCAGGGAGGTCAGTACTTGCTTAGAAACGCGTGTCAAGCGTTGACATGAACTCCGAGAACTTGGCGTCTCCCGGGCCTCTAGGCGTCCGGGTGTGGCGTGTGCTGGGAAGGACACAGGCTCTGGTGAAGCCGGAGCCGAGTGCCAGCTTCATCTCAAGGCTGTGTGTCCTGCGCCCGCTCCTCCAGCCTCTCTGGTCATCCCCTTTCTCTGTCATCGGGTCGCTGCTCTCCAGAGGGCTGCTGAGGGGATTGCATTTGTTCAAGGAGCTAAAGGGCCCAGCAGTTAAGTACAGAGCCCGCGTGAATTTCTTCGCCCCAGAAGTGGGAGATGGAGTAAGAAGATGAAGAGGCAAGTGGGGCCACTTCGAGTGCAGCCATTAGACCGGAGTACATTGGAGCCTATGCCTGGAGCTGCTGCTGTTATCATTGTTGTTGTTAGGGTTTGGGGGGATGAAAGTGTTGCACACAGACCTTTTAGAAGTCATTCTTCCTGAGGAATAACTGAGGCTTACCGTAAAATACACTGAAGTGTGCAGTCCCATGAGTTTTGACATAGGTATCATTTAAAATCATTCATTCATTCACTCATTCATTCATTCTTTGGAGAATAAGTTCTGGAATCTTGCGAGCCTGCCGCCCACAGGGGACATGCCACACCTTTAAAAACCAGTGGTGGCTACTGCTGATGGTGACGCAGTATTGCGAATTGAATGGTGTATAACTAAAAATGGTTAAAATGGTGAATTTCATGTTACCTGTTTTTTTTTTTTACCACAATTAAAGAAGAAACAATGGTTTGCTTTTATCTGTACCCACCCTGGGTGAACTGTCATTCGGCTCAATTGGATGACATGGTTGAAGCTTGAATCATGCTGCCCTAATTTTATATGCAGTCATAACAACTTTGGGGCCCTTTCCAAAGGCACCCGTCATCACAGATTTGTGTAAGCTTTAATTGTCCCTTTGGGAGCTCTCTTTTCAGCCAGCTGCTGACGTACAGAAGAAACTTCCTAGATAATTCGCAGAGGGCTGTGTGCTTTTGTTTTCCTCTTGGGTGTTGTTTTCCCGCAAGGCTCCCCTCTGTACGTGTGGGAGATAAGGGCTTCCTGTAAGCAGTGGCTAGAAGGCTGGGTGGTCCACCATCTCACGTCTTTGCCTGACACCCAGGGCACTTGGGGTTCCTGGCTCTGTGTGTCCTGTGTGGGCTGTATGTGATGTGTCAGAGTCCCATCCCAACTGCTGATCTCAGTGTCTTCTTTTTCCGTGCAGTGCCAGATCCGCTTTGGAGGGAGAAAGGAGATCGCCTCGGATTCCGACAGCAGGTAAACATGTCCCTTCTAAAACCATTTACTGTCGAGACCAAATGGCGGCCAGGCATGACTAGCTTCTGTGTTCTGCCTCTGCAGCTGAGCGGTGTGGTGATTCAGTTTGGGGGATCTGTACACCCATGCTGGGATTACCTGTCTGGAGTGTTTGCAGCTTCCTGTGATACTCCCTCCCTCGAGCAGTCCATTCTGAGGGAATTATCTGAAATACCTTTCTGCATAAAGTTATTTTCAGGGTAATTGATCACGATGGCAACTCTGAAATCTAAATGCTCAGCAGGTGGGAGGTGGTTAATAAAGTGCAGTGTGTCAGTAGGACGGGATGTTAAGTAGCCATTAACACTGATGTCCGGGGGCTCCTGGGGGGCTCAGTCCTTCAGCGTCTGCCTTTGGCTCTGGTCATGATCCCAGGGTCCTGGGATCACGAGCCCCGCATGGGGCTCCCTGCTCAGCGGGGAGTCTTCGTCTCCCTCTCCTACTCCCACTCCCCCTGCTTGTGTTCCCTCTCTCGCTGTGTCTCTCTCTGTCAAATAAATAAATAAATAAAATCTTAAAAATAAATAAATAAATAAATAAATAAATAAAATTTACATCCATACAACATTTGTTTTAAGCAGAGAAATAAATATGTGGTAATTTACAAATTATGTATGTAGTTAAAATGCAAAGAGTAAGGTACAAAGTTCTGTGGATGCAGAGTGATGCCTGCGATGTTAAACCACACTCTGGTGAAGCATCCACCGGAGTGGGAACAGAGGTAATCCTGGGGTTGAGAATATTGGGAATCCTTCTACTTTTTGATATTTTTCATATTTTTTACTGCGATCATGTGTTTCTTTTATAATTAACAAAGAAAAAAGTCCTGAAAATTGCCATTGACCTTCATGACCCAGGAAGGGCTGATGTAATTGCGTGAGCTTCTCACATTGACTGGGAGGAGCCAGAAATGTTTTGGCAAAGGTAAGAGACACACAGGCGTTTGCTCTGTGAAGTCATTCGGGCCTGATTCATGGCGGCAGGAGGAGCATTCCGGCAAAGGAAGGGAAGGAAGGGAACTCACCTGCTCAGCATCTGGCTCATCCTGGAGCCTGGCCACGGCCCCCACCCTGCCCAGCAGAGCCAGTCCCCTGTCTGTCCTTTCAGACCCGAGTCTGCCGTACTTGACCAGCCTCGAGCAAAGCCCGGAGTGCTACATGTTAGTATAGGCTGCCGGGACTGTTTGAACTGGTGCAGACTTAAAATTCTGCCCCTCCTTTATTCTGTCTCTTTTTTCCTCTAGTGCTTCTCCCTAACACTTAGCACCAACAGCAGACTGTTAGGCTTTTTTATTTTGTTGATTTCTGCCTCTCTGTGTCATAATGTCAGCTCTGTGCGGGCAGGGATGTTTGCTGACTTACTCGCGGCGGTACCCCCGGTGTCTGGAAGCATGGAGAAGGTGCTCAGGAAAGACTCACTGTCCCAGTGAGTGTGAGCATTGCTTTGTGCCGTGGTCAGGTGTTTAAATATCTGTGCCACCATGAGGTTTGAGCCCTGAGGGCAGAGGGGCGCCTCCTTTGGTGTGTAACTCTCAGCGTTTTGCATGGACATTTCATGCCCGTCACACGTTTGCTTCTCAGCACATGCTTGTGGCGTCAGATCTCGAGTCCATTTATTGCATCAGTTTCTCCTGAGGCTCCACTCTGGGGCCCGGCCCCGGTCAGCACAGGGGTCCTGGTTTGGGGATGCAAGGTCCCCCTGCATCAGAATCATCTGGGAGACTTACTAAACAATAATGCAGCACTCCATCCCGTCCAAGACCGCTGCGTGTACGCGCACGAGCGTGTGAGCGTGTGCGTGCGTGCCTCCGTGTGGATGTGTGTGGGTATGTGGATTCAGGACTTCTTCCTCACTTTTTTTTTTTTCATGATTGTCCAGTTCTCTAAGTTCAACACTTAGAGAATCCATCTCTAAGTGTTAGATTAATGTGTTCTTATATAATGGAATTTACTACTAATATTTTTATTGGGTGCAGCGTTATGTTTTATAGTAGAAGTTAAAAAGTTAATTTCTTCAATGAGAGCTGTAGTTCAAGGCTAAAAGGAGTATGCTGCTTTATATTAATAGTAACAGCTATGGCTTCTTCTGGCCACTCCGGATTCATGTTGATGCCTCGTCTTTGGGACAGCACTGGGAGGAGTGGTGGTGTTATTCCTTCTTTACAGATCAGGAAAGAGACACAGAGGTAGGCTAATCCAGCCTCGGTGGGGCATCTGAGAAAGTTAGACCTGCAAGTGGGACCCCAGTTCCTAGGGCTCCAGAGTCTGTTCTCCCCATGTTACAGCACATTTAGTGATTTTGTTGATTTTGAAGCTGGGTTTAAAAAAATCAGTTCTTCCCCTCACCTTGAGGATTCCTTCTCAATAACAGTCTTGGTCTTATCTTTGAAATGTGTTTGGGGAAAGGTGGCGCGACCTTCATGTAGGAAAGGCCACATCACTGTCCTTATCCTGTGGGATAGCTTAACCTCAAGAGGGAAAGTCTGTGAACATTTGTTGTGGGGTCTGAAAAGATAGTTGAGTCCCCTTTCTTCTCCACCGCTGACAAATGTCCTGGCCCCACAAGTGATCTCAAATGGATTCTCTTCTCTCCAGCTCCCCTGCTGTCACCTTGTTCCAGTCACCACATCTCCCATAGGGCGGCTGCCAGAGACGGACTCCCTCTTTTCCTTCTTGTCCTGCTTCCTCTGCACAGAGAGTCTTCTGCAGAATGTATGAGCCTTCCTGTCACCCCTGCCCCCACCCCCCGGTGGAGAGCCTTCCCCAGCTTCTCTTTGCTCTCTGGAAAAAGACTCACATCCCGAACACAGTCTCGCTCTTTGCTCCAGCTACTCTGGCCTGGCCTTTTCTATTTTTGTCTTGTTTTATTTGTTTTTAAAGCCTTTTAATAATTGTTAGGGAAATCTTCAGATCCCTGACACCAATTCTCCATCCCCAACCCAAGTTCTGGTCATTTGGATCTTTTTTCCTTGCTCTATACCATGGCTCAGGAAATATTTATATTTGTCCTTGGTCATTCTTGGCACTGTGCTCTAAAACCCCTGGAATTCCCAAAGTGATAAGAGCCATAAAGGTGTCTTTTGATGTGACTTTTAGAAACCTACTTTTAGAAAGTCCCAAAGGTTGGGGGCCGGTTGCCAGGACAACCAATGCTGGGATCAGAGGGTTGAAACTTTCTTTCCTAGCACCCCCACCACTGGATAGAGGAGGAAGGTTGGAGATGGATTTCAGTTGCCAAAGGCCAATGATTTAATCGATCCTGCTTACATAATGAAGGCTCCATAAAACCCCAAAAGGATGGGGCTCAGAGAGCTTCCGGGTTGGTGAGCATGTGGAGGCATGGGGAGAGGTGTTTCTGGGGAGGGCATGGAGGCTCCACGTTCTTTTCCCTTACCTGGCCCTACGCATCTCTTCCACGTGCCTGTTCCTGAGTTACATCCTTTTATAATATACCAGTAATCTAGTAAGTACAATCCTTCTTTGAGGTCTGTGAGCCACTCCGGCAAATTAACCCACAGAGGAAGTTGTGGGAATCTTTGAGATACATAGCCAGTTGGTCAGAAATACAGGTGATAACCTGGGCTTGCGACCAGCATCTGAAGTAGGGGGATGTGTGTCGTCTTGTAGAGCTGAGATCTTCACCTGTGGGATCTGATGCTGTCTCCGGGTAGACGGTGTCAGGATTGAGGTGAGTTGTAGGACACCCAGCTGATATCAGAGAACTGCTTGGTGGCGTGGGGGAAAACCCACACATTCGAGAAGGTGATCAGAATCACATCTACCCTGCCAGTTGGGAGGATTAAGTCAGATACTGTGTGTCGAAGTGCCAGCCAGGTGGGTGTTAATTTCACTCCACGGGGAAGGAAGTCTGGTGGGGACAGTCATCACTCAGCTGTGACTCCTGCCCATGCTGCCTGGTGATGGGGCGAGCAGTCTGCAAATAGAAGGGAGGCTCAAATGTGAGTCAGTGAGCCTTATCGACGTTCTCTTTTGCTCTCAGGGAACAAGCGAAGATGGGAGATTTCTTTCCATGTAACTCTGGGTATAGTTCTCAGTCCCATTTGGAAGATGGAGCTCCTTAGTTTTGTCTTTTCCTACATCGTTCTCCTGCAGGAAGCTAAGAACCAGTGTCCGCTGAGACATAATGGGTAATTGCAAGGGATTTTTTTTCTTAAAAGGCCAAGTGTTATCTTTGAATGCCCTTTTAAATTTACTGTCCTAGGCAAAGTTCTGTGCATGACTGGGACTGGCGGCCTCTGGTCACAGCTAAATTCCCGCTGGTTGAATGAACATCAATAGGAACCCTTGAAGGGATGGTCACAGCTGTTTCTGCCAAGGCTCTTTGGAAACAAGCAACAGAAATCCACTCCAGTTAAGGAAGCTGTGAGCTTACAGAGTTGAGGGCCGGCCAGGTTTGGAAACAGGAAAGAGTCAAGACAGCTTTGGAAGGAAGCCTCCTAAGTTGGAAAACGGGAGCCCAGAAATGGTCTTCTGGCAGGAATGGTAAAAGTTCTGCTGCTGAAGTGACTCTCATTCTGCTCAAGATTGACTTTCTGGGGAGGAAACACCTGCTTGGCCCGTCTCAGGTCACATGACCCCGTCCCCACGGCCAGCAGGAGGATTTCCCTCCTGGCCTCCAGCAGGAGGAGTTGGTGAAGGAGCTTCTTGGGATCCCACTGGCTTGCTCAGTGTAAGATGTCTACTTGGAGGGTGCCTGGGTGGCTCAGTGGGTTAAGCCTTTGCCTTTGGCTCAGGTCATGATCTCAGGTTCCTGGGATCGAGCCCCACATTTGCTCAGCCCTCTCTCTCTGGCTAGCTCTCTACCTCCTTGTGATATCTCTCTCTCTCTCTCTCTGTCTAATATATACATAAAAAAATCTTTAAAAGAAAAAGTTGTCTACTTGGGTTCACCATCTCAAGACAGGATCCACTGAGGAAGAATTAAACCTTTAAATGAAATCTGGGTGCTGTGATGAAGGTGGCTATTATGAACATGGGCTGCCCATAGTGCCCAAGAGCTGTCCCCTATTGCTACTGCTTTGTAGTGACAGTCTTTCTTGTGACAGTACTGTGTGGTTTAAAAATGTTCATGTCTCAAAAAAAAAAAAAATGTTCATGTCTCACTTGATCCTTGCAATGACCCTATAGAAAAGCAGGAGCGGGGATGATTTCCCTACTTTTACCAGTGTAGAAACTTGGAGGCTGGTCATTTATGCAGCATTAACTTGTTTCTAGTACACACTGGCGCTGCAGGCACAGACTTTGCTTGAGTGGGTCACGTGGTTTGTGGGTCACATACTTTGTGGGTCGTGGAGCGGGACTGGAGACAGACTTTGTTTGTTGCTGTGGTGCTCATTCTCTGACACTACACCCCCTCCTGGTTTTCTAACACACAGTTTCCCTAAATGAGAGATTTGTTTCACTGCACGTGTAACATGATTTTAAGTGTTAAATGTCATGGTGTTAGATTCCTTTCAGTTGCCTAGTGGCTCAGTGGTTTGCCTTTTCTTTTTCAGTCTCAATGATCTTGGTGGTGAGACTTGGTTTGGTATTATCGTTAGGTTGAATTAAATGAAATTGCTCATATTTGATCCTTCTGACCTACAAAAACAACACTACCCTCCATTTCAAAGTAATATGTCTCCAGCAACCCCCCTCCTCCTCTTTAAACAGAGGCTTCAGGCTCGGTCTTCCTCTGGCAGAGGGGCAGAGACAGAATTTAATACTTAAATTGCATTTATATTTACTCTGTGTTTACCCATGATGCTGGCTTTCCATGTGCAAGAGCGATAGTTTCCCCTTCTAAAACAGGCTTCTTGGGGCGCCTGGGTGGCTCATTGGGTTAAGCCTCTACCTTTGCTCAGGTCATGATCTCAGGGTCCTGGGATCGAGTCCCGCATCAGGCTCTCTGCTCAGCGGGGAGCCTGCTTCCCCCTCTCTCTCTGCCTACTTGTGATCTCTCTCTCTCTAATAAATGGATAAAATCTTAAAACAACAACAACAACAACAACAAAACAGGCTCCTTTATGTGGAAAACACGAGGCAGACTCAAAACAAGTAAATAACAGTGCGTATCCTCAGATGAAGCCAAAGCTGCCCGGCTGTTTGTGAAGAACGGGCCCGTCTGCAGCGGCGTGTGGTGTCTGGGTCTCCACGATAAGCAGCACGTTGGGCTCACCCAGATGCAAAGCGTGAGGGTGTGGGAGGGAGATTTGTTTGATTTTCCGAGATTCCACAGCAAGAGGCACCAGTCCTCGTGTGAAGTGTCTATCACCCTTTCATGTGGGGACATTAGAGGCAGAGCTTGTTTCATCAGCTTCTGGTCTTAGAAACCTCCCCAGGAGGAAGTGGGGGCAGTCACTGGGCCCCGAAATGCATGCGTTTCTCCTGACCCCTCTCTCGGAGTTGTTCTCCTGCTCCGTGTTCCCCTAAGAGCAAAGACCCATTCCTGTGCTTCGTCACAATTGTTTCGTGGACCGCCGTCACTCTGGCTGATGACGAGGCTGTGACGTAGTTTTTGAATAATTTGCCTTCTAGAAATAATGGCTGAAGAACTCAGCAGGTACTGGATGGTACCTCCAGGGCTAGATACGTTATTGTTCTACGGAAGCATCTTCTTCCCACGTGGGATTACCAAGCACAATCTGGAAGTTTCTCGTTGGAATCATAAAAAGCAGCCCCAGCTGCGGGGTGGCGGAAGGTGGCATGGGATTTGAAGCTGGGAGTTTGAATCTTGGTGTGGCCCGTCCCGAGTCATGTTGGTTTTTGGACAAGTTTTGACTTTCTCCTGCCCTGACGTCCTCATCTGTAAATGGGTATAGCCCCCACCATCCTGACTTGGGGGGCTTGTGAGTTAGTTTATGTGGAGCCTTTCCAACAGTGCCTGGTGGCTAGTAAGTTTCCAGAAATTGCTAGCTTTTGTTACTTTCGCTGTAATTTCATGTAAAGTGTCTCTGCACTTCGTGAATATTCTCTGCACGCAGCGTCTCACTGCCGTTACAGGGAGGCAGTGGGCTGGTTTTGGGTGTTTGTTTCAGAACATTGAGGGCTTGTACATTTTTGTGACCCTTTAGCTGACTGTGTCAGAAGAAGTCAGGAGCTTTTCTCCTCCTTTCAAAGCTTTCCAGGGAAGAGTGATTGGTTTCGGTGATTTTTATTTACTTGTGAGGAATTAGAAACATTTCTGAACTTTTCAGGAAGATATAAAACAAAACCAGCTGCCCTTTGCGCTTCCCTAATGTTATTCTCAGCATAGTTGAAAACGGTCGTATGTATTCCCCTAGACACTTGTGAAACCAAATGGCTTTTCCAAGCATTCCTTTTCCCCTTTTAAATGTCTCTGCATGTTCATCATGTGATTTTTGTCTTCAGTGTGTCATAGGTTTCTTACCAACCTACTAGTCTGAGGTGTTGACTGGATATTCTAATTCTTCTCTTCCTGCAGAAGATTTTGGGGTTCATTAGTGGGATTCTCACTCCTCCCTATCCTGACGACTTCATTTCCACTTTGAGGATCTATCGTAGATAGTTCCACATTGCATATTCTTTTATTTTACTGTATCGATCAAATGAGTAGATTGCTTTTCTGGAAAAAGATTTTTAGCTACTGGGTAGTTTTGGGCATTTAGCAAATCTGAGCACATTTCCTGGTTTGTAATAAATAGTTATATTTGTCTGGTTTTTAATAAACAGTTATATTGTTTATATTGATAGCTATGGGAAATAGTGCTTGGCCCATGGGAAACAATATGTAAACACCCTCATTGCCAGGATCCTCATGGTCACTGTCTTGATGGTGGAGAGACTGTGAGCATGAAGTATGAGCTTTAATATCAGAGGCCCACTCCGGCCACAAATCACTAATTACCAGCTGTGTGATTTTGGACTTAGCTTCTCCAGGCCTCTGTCATATCATCTGGAAGGCCAGACGATCATCACAGTACCCACTTCCTAAGATGGAACAGTGTTTGATTGGCATAGCTAGTAGGAACTTACCAAGACTCAATACTTTTTCTTCCTATGACTGGACATACCAGTGTTTTGGCTAATTTGGAAACTGAAGTCTAGACCCCTTGCTCATTAATTCCGCCCCGCAACAGATGTCTGTCTGTAGATCCCTACACTGGCACTGGGGATATAAACTGCATGAGTTGGGCCCCCTGGGTGGCTCAGTTGGTTAAGTAGTTGCCTTCAGCTCAGGTCATGTTCCAGGGTCCTGAGATTGAGCCCCACATCGGGCTCTCTGCTCAGCGGGAAGCCTGCTTCTCCCTCTCCCTCTGCCTGCTGCTCTGCCTACTTGTGCTTTCTATCTCTCTATCAAATAAATAAATAAAATCTTTAAAAAAATTAAAAAATGAAAAATTAATAAACTGGATGAGTTGGTTGCTGTCCTCAGGGAACTCAGAATTCAGTCCAGGAGATAGGCACGTACATTGTGGATGGTCTTGGTGGCCTGTAGTAATAATCATGTAGTCCAGACGTGAGAGGTGAGTGTCAGGTCTTTAGTGGTCGAATGGGTAGGATGGGAGTTCCAGGCAGCAGGTGTGGCAAGTGGGATGGTGTGAGAGGAGGTGTGAGAACATGGTCTGAAAAGTCAGGAGTTTCCTCTCTTACTGTCATAGGGAAGTGTTTGAACTTTATCCATTAGTGTATCCTTTCTTTCTTTTTTAGAAATATTTTATTTATTGATTTGAGAGAGAAGAGGGCGAGAGGATGAGTAGGGGGAGAAGCAGACTACCCATTGAGTAGGGAGCCCGAGTCGACTTGGGGACTTGAGTTGGGGGCTTGCTCCCAGGACCCTGGGATCATGACCTGAGCTGAAGGCAGACGCTTAGCCAGCTGAGCCACCCAGGTGCCCCATAGGGTATCATTTCTTAAACCATGGCTATTTGCATTTCATTTTCACAATTTTTGCTATTTCTGTATACCATCTGAGCCAGATATTGGCTTGCGGTGGAATGTGAAGGCCCTGTCTACTCTGGTCATAAGTAATACTGTCAGTGAAATCAAAGACTGATGCTGATTATTGTCTTTCTTGGAGCATTGAAATGATTAACATGAAAACGTTCATCTCTGTTCCTCCTGAAATTGTGTCATGTCCTGTGTGCTGTGCAATATGTAGTGTGAGTGGGAGAAAGAACAAAGAAGGACAACAACATAGTCAGGGTTGGATTTCTGGAGGAGGGGCAGGGGTGGAGGGGGGCTGGGTAGGGTGAGGCGGGGTCTGGCAAGCAGTGAGGGGTGGCTCTGTACCGTGGGTGGGCGGGCTGAGTGGTGGCAGTTGGGAGGAGAGACAGAAGGATTGAGAAGCCTTGTGACTGAGCCTTGATAACGGGGGTTGGGGGGGAGTCGGTGGGGGGGAGGCGGTGGGGCGGTGACAGGACTCAGAGAATGAGACATCAGTTCTCTGGCTCTAAGGTGTGGCCAGAAGTCAGACCAATTGTGTGTTGTTTTTCATTCTGTTTTGTTTGGTTTAAAGCAAGCTTTGGAGTGGAGTTTTCTTTCTCCCAGGCTGTGTCCTCCAACCAAGCTTTGAGAGCCTGTGGGCTGTGGCTTAGCGTCACTTCTGTTTCCTTGTTTCCCATTTACTCACTCCTAAGTCTAGGGACCTGTGTTCTCTCTGTTCTCTTCTTCCTGTTTGGTGGAACCAGCTCCTTCCGCTGATTCCTTCCCGGCTGCCAACTCCCATTCCTGATTCTCCGAGAGAGCCCCAGGCAGTGTTTGCGTCTAGATGCAGAGCTGGTGGTGTGTCTGCCCCAGAGAAGATAGTCACTGGGCTGATACCAGTAACTTTGGGAAATGGTCAGAAATTGTGATTTGACCCATTGAAGCGTTGCTTATTTTTTTTCATTTCTGACTCTTCTGATAGAACATTTATTTGATTTCTTTTTACATGCCTGTCTGCCACCTTCACACTAAACAGTGTCTCGAAGACTACTGCTTTGTGAGTTTTCACTGCTCCCTGGCTTGAGTTCTTTCTCGTTCTTTGTCAACCTTTTTTTGGCCTCTTTTTTTTCTATTTTATCTTCTTCTCCCTTCCTCGAGTACCTTGTGTCCATGACCAAAAATTATTTGGTCTGGCCACCCAGGTGCCCCATAAGTTTTCAGTGTTTTAGAAAGATCTTCCCAAGGGCGCCTGGGTGGCTCAGTGGGTTAAAGCCTCTGCCTTTGGCTCAGGTCATGATCCCAGGGTCCTGGGATCCAGCCCCGGGTTGGGCTCTCTGCTCTGCAGGGAGCCTGCTTCCTCCCCTCTTTCTCTCTTCCTGCCTCTCTGCCTACTTGTGATCTCTCTCTCTCTGTCAAATAAATAAAATCTTTAAAAAAAATAATAATAGAAAGATCTTCCCAATGTTACATTGTGCATGCAATGTTTTTTAAATTTTCTTGTGGGGCTGCCTGGGTGGCTCAGTTAGTTAAGCGTCTGCCTTCAGCTTAGGTCATGATTCCAGGGTCCTGGGATCGAGACCCACATCGGGCTCCCTGCTGAGCAGGGAGCCTGCTTCTCCCTCTCCCTCTGCCTGCTACCCCCCATGCTTGTGTGCCTACTTTTGCTCTCTATCCCTCTGTCAAATAAAGAAAATCTTTAAAAAATAAATAAATGAACAATTTTTCTTGTAAGATTTTAATTGTTTACAGTTAAGTCTTTAATCCACCTAGAGTTATTTTTCTATGGCCTATGAGCTAATCCTAAAGCCAGTTTTAGTTTCTTCTGGATGGTTGCTGTCTTTCTCACAGATCTTTTTGGTCCTTTATCTCTGGGCAGCAGCTCACTTTCACTCCATTTACTCAGCGCGGACGGAGCGTGTTCTGGCCGCAGCGCACGGCCCTCACTGAGAACGTCAGGCTGGCTTGATTCTCAGGTCCTGGGACCCCTGGCCCAGCAAGGGGTGGGGGGATGGCCCTCGTATGCTGGTGCTGTCACACTGGGATGTGGGCCCTCAGCCTCAGTGCTCATGATTCTTGCTCTAGATGAATTTGCATGAATTTTCAGGGATGCTGAAGTCTACTCAAACGATGGTAGAAGGTTCCAGTGATTGAGAGAACATAATCTTTGGAACCCACTCCTTTCTCCTACTTCCGCACAAATGGGAGCCATACCATTTATATTACTCTATGACTTGCCCTTTTCTTTTTTTAATTTTTTTTTAGTTTTTTAATTTTTTTTAAGATTTTATTTATTTATTTGAGATAAATAATTTGAGATTGAGACAGAGATCACAAGTAGGCAGAGAGGCAGGCAGAGAGAGAGAGGGAGGAAGCAGGCTCCCCGCCGAGCAGAGAGCCCAAGGCGGGGCTTGATCCCAGGACCCTGAGACCATGACCTGAGCTGAAGGCAGAGGTTTTGACCCACTGAGCCACCCAGGCGCCCCCCCCCTTTTTTTTTTTTAAATAGCATGTGAGTGGGGGGAAGAGGTAGGGAGGGGCAGAAAGAGAGGGGAGAGAGAGAGAGAGAGAGAGAATCTTAAGCAGGCTCCACGCCCAGCACAGAACCTGATGTAGGGCTCCATCCGCAACCCTGAGATCATGACCTGCGTTGAAATCAAGAGTTGGATGCTTAACTGACTGAGCCACCCAGGCACCTCAATGTTTTTGTTTTCAAACCTGGTATTATGGAGATTATTCCAGGTCAGTAAGTAACATAATGGTGCAACTTACTGTCAAGGGCATCTTCATGACCAATGTCAATTCTAATCGTATAATTTCATCACTTATGAGGCACAGCTGGGTTTCAAAGATGTATGGGGGGGGAATGTGGTGCTTCTTAGGGTTGATTAGAAGTGACCTCTCATTCTCTTTAAATTTCTGTGTAGTGTTTTGTGGTGTGGAGGTACTATAACTTATTTACTGTTTGCCTGTTAATGGATATTCAGGTTGTTTCTACTTCTTTTTTTGCTTTTGCTGTTGTAAACAGTGCTGCAATAAAAATGTGTGTGTGTGTATGTGTGTTTCTCTCACTGTCTCTCTTTGTCAAATAAATAAATAAATAGAATCTTAAGGTTTTATTTATTTATTTAAGAGAGAAAGAGAGAGCCCAAGCAAGGGGAGTGGCAGACAGAGGGAGAAGCAGGCTCCCTGCTGAGCAAGGAGCCCTACATTTTGCTTGATCCTAGAACCCTGGGATCATTACCCGAAATGAAGATATTTGCTTAACCCACTGAGCCACCCAGTCATCCCTGGTTTCCTTTTTCCCTAGTTTCCCATAGTAATAATAACACCTTATAAAACCCTAGCATAGATTTTCAGATTTCCCTAGTTTTGCTTGTCCTTATTTGTGTGTGTGTGTGCACTCATGTGTGTGTGCACTTGTGTGTGCCTGTGTGTGTGTAGTCCTGTGCAGCATGGTCACTGCATAGGGACAGCTGTCCACTATCACCGTCAGGTAATGGAATAGTTTCATTGTCACAGGATCCCCCCGCTGACCTTTTATACCACACCACCTCCCTCCTCTACCCTCCCTCTCCGTCCCTGACTCCTGGCAACCACCCATCTGTCCTCCAGTTCTCTAATTTTGACACTCTGAGAACATTATATTAGAAGAATCACACAGTGTGTAACTTCTTGGGATTGCATTTTCCCCACTTGGTGTGATTCCCATTCCATGGTGTGGGGGCACCAAACTCTGTTTCTTCATTAACTCATTGGAGGACATCTGGATTGTTTCAGGTTTTGGCTACTGCAAATAATGCTGCTGTAAACATTCACGTACAGGTTTTTTGTGGGAACATAACTTTTTCATTTTTCTGAGATAGTCACCAAGAGTGCAGTTGTTGGGTAGGTGATATTTGCATATTTGGTTTTATAAGAAACTGCCAAAGTGCCATTTACCTTCCTACCAACAATGTGTGAGTGATCCAGTTCCTCTGCATTCTTGCCAGCATTTGGTAGTATCATGATTTCCTCTTTTAGCCACTCTTACAGGTGTACAGTCATACCTTATGGTGGTTTTAATTTACATGTCCCTAATGATGTTGAACATGTTTTCCCATGCTTGTATGCCTATATCCCCTTCGGTGAAATGTCTGTTTATGCTTTTTGATCCTTTTTAAATTAGTAGTGCATTAGGATACATTCCTAGAAGTAGGATTTCTGAGTCAAAGTATATGGGCATTTAGAAAAATTGTACTGTCTAGGGCACTTGGGTGGTTAGTTGGTTAAAGCCTCTGCCTTTGTTTCAGGTCATGATCCCAGGGTCCTGGGATCGAATCCTGTGTTGGGCTCCCTGCTCAGCGGGGAGTCTGCTTCTACCTCTGCTTCTCCACCCTCTCGTGTGCGCTCTCTTTCTCTTTCACAAAAATAAATTTAAAAAATCTTAAAAAAATTGTACTGTCTGATCTCTTTGCAGAAAGCTGAGCGATTCACATTTATATTTTGAACAGTGCTTATTTACAGATATTCATGCTTGGTCTGTGATTGGTTTTAAAGCTTGTATTCCTGAATTGGTATCTTAATACTGTGACACTTTGCTGGCCACTGATGAGTCTGAATATCTTTTCATCTGTTTATTGGCTACTATTTCTTCCTTTCATGATTTGTTTGTTGACTTGTTGAAAAGTTCATTATCATTTGAGTTGCTTGTTTCTCTCTTATCCGTTTGTAGAAGCTCTCCATGTATTATGGCTTTTAATCCCTTTTCAGTAGTATGTGTTATAAGTATTTTCTGGAGAAAATTTATTGTTTTACCATGTTTATGGTATTTTTGCCATATTGAAAGTTAAGAATCTTATGCAGTTAATAATATGAATGTTTTTTCCTTTAAGTAGGCTCCATGCCCAGTGTGGAGCCCAACATGGGATTTGAACCCATGGCCCTGAGATCATGACCTGAGCTGAGACCAAGAGTCAGATGCTTAACTGACTGAACCGCCCTGGCGCCCCGAATGAACCTTAAAAATTTTGGTTTTAGAGTATCCTGTCCTGAGGTTCTTCTGTATGTTTTTCTATTATTTTTATAGTTTTATTTTTTCCCATTTATATTTTTCCTGATCTGTCTGGAATTTTATTCTGTCTGGAGTTTGAAATACAAGTTTATTTTTCTTTTCTTTCAGCCCTGTAGCTGGCCACTTGTGTCATTGCCCCTGATTAAATAGCCCATTCTTGCCCATCTGAATTGAAGTGCTATTATTATTATATTTAACGTTTTCCTATTTATTTGGATTTGGATTTTTTATGACAAGTTTCCCTATACTCCATCTGTATGTTTATCCCTGCACCCAAAACCACACTGTGCCAAGTAGTTCCTTGGAATTATTATTATAATCCTTGGGATTTTTATTGGAATTGTATTCAATTTATACATTAATTGATGTATGCACAGTTAACTTATGCATTAATTAATGAAAAAAAATTTTTTTTTTAAGATTTTATTTATTTATTTGACAGAGAGAGATCACAAGTAGACAGAGAGGCAGGCAGAGAGAGGGAAGCAGGCCCCCTGCCGAGCAGAGAGCCCGATGCGGGGCTCGATCCCAGGACCCTGAGATCATGACCTGAGCCGAAGGCAGAGGCTTTAAACCACTGAGCCACCCAGGCGCCCCTAATTAATGAAATTTTTACCTTAATACATCTTATTCAGGAAAATGGTATTTCTATTTATTTTGACCTTTATAGCTTTCAAGAAAATATTATGCTTTTCTTCATGTAGGACTTTTATCTTTCTTGTTTAAAAGTAGGATTTATTTTACTTTTGTTACTATTGTAACAAAATTGCTCCATTTTGTGTACTTAAAAAAATAAAAATTTAATGTTATAGTTTCATTCATTGCAATATTTTTTATTTGGGGGTTGGAAACACTTTTATATCTTTGAATAAGAGATCTTGAAAAAGATCTGCTTTTCCTGGCTTAACATAATCTAAATTTTTAAGAAATTTGTTTTTTAATCTAAGCTTTTTAAAAAGTGCTATTTCCTTTTTTTTAAGATTATTTATTTATTTATTTGACAGAGAGAGAGAGAGAGAGATCACAAGTAGGCAGAGAGGCAGGCAGTGTGGGGGGAAGCAGGCTCCCCACTGAGCAGAGAGCCCGATGAGGTGCTTGATCCCAGGACCCTGAGATGATGACCTGAGCCAAAGGCAGAGGCTTAACCCACTGAGTCACCCAGGCGCCCCTCTTCTTTTTTTTTTAATATAATTTAAATTTTTCAGTGTTCCAAGATTCATTGTTTATACACCACACCCAGTGCTCCATGCAATACGTCCCCTCCTTAATACCCACCACCAGGCCCTCCCAACCCCCCACCCCCTTCCCCTCCAAAATCCTCAGTTTGTTTCTCAGAGTCCACAGTCTCTCATGGTTCATGGTAAAAAATGCTATTTCAAGTTCTCTGTAAGCATTTAAAATAGTTGTATACTTTTTCCTCACCATAACTTTTATTTTTAATTTATTTTTTAAATTTTTATATAGATTTTTAAAAAAAGATTTTTATTTCTTTATTTGACAGACAAGTAGGCAGAGAGGCAGGCAGAGAGAGTGGAGGAAGCAGGCTCCCTGCTGAGCAGAGAGCCCGATGTGGGGCTCGATCCCAGGAACCTGGGATCATGACCTGAGCCGAAGGCAGAAGCTTTAACCCACTGAGCCACCCAGGCACCCCTTAAAAATTTTTTTTAAAAAAGATTGTATTTATTTATTTGTCAGAGAGAGAGAGAAAGAGAATGAGCACAAGCAGGGGCAGCAGCAGGCAGAGGAAGAAACATGCTCCCTGCTGAGCAAGGAGCTTGCTTTGGGACTGGATCCAAGGACCTTAGGATCATGACCTGAGCTGAAGGCAGATGCTTAACCGACTGAACCTCCCAGGCGCCCTTCATCATAACTTTCAAATTGGATTTCTTCATTTGTTGTAGCGCAAGGTAGCAATATTTCTGGTTCTTGAGACATGAATATTTCTTTTTTTTTTTTTAAAGATTTTATTTATTTATTTGACAGAGAGAAAGATCACAAGTAGGCAGAGAAGCAGGCAGAAAGGAGGAGAAGCAGGCTCCCTGCTGAGCAGAGAGCCCGATGCGGGGCTCGATCCCAGGAGACCCTGAGATCATGACCTGAGCTGAAGGCAGAGGCTTAACCCACTGAGCCACCCAGGTGCCCATGAATACTTCTTTAATGCTTGTTTTGGAAGGAAGCTAGGTTCAGAAAAGCATAAAGGCAAGAAAGACATTACCAGCTATTCTTTTACCAAGCAGCTCTTCATGTTTTCACTTAATTCCCTTTAGGATTTTTTTTTTTTTTTTAGCATAGTTGAGAGCATACTTGATATATATTAATATATCCTGCTTATTTTGCATTTCATGTTACAAACTTGTGGGTTTTCATTATAAGCTCTTGGAATGAGTTTTAAGGGCTAAATAGCGTTCGATTGTAAGCTGTTTATTGAACCAGTTCCCCCAATTTGAGATCCTTAGTGGTTTTAAACTTTCCCCAGGTGCAGATAATATTTTGAGTATCTTCATTCCTAAACCTTTACCTGTCTTGTAGATTGCGGTCCACGATTGGTATCTGCCGGGAAAATTTACAGGCTAAAGGAGGTGAACCTTCGGAAAATTTACTTTATTACACCTAAGTGTAGAGCAGGGACCCCTGCAAATGGGTCCCAGTCTGTAAAGGCCAGTGGGGATTGTACTGTCCTAAGTCTGACATGTGGCTGATGCTGCTAATTGGCTGATTTTTATGGGTACAGTTGACTCCATTCAAGTTGAAATCAGAGCTTTCCACGTGAGGATAATCTGGTCCATTTCCATGATGTACCTAGTTTTCCCCCAAAAGGTTCCTGTAACACGGTGAAAGGAGCAATTTGAAATATGGCCTTTTTCGTAAGGTTAATTTGATGTCGTTCGTAAAAATGCAGCTTTTATTGCTGATCCCGTCAGTTGTTCTGACATTTGCCATAAAAGGGTACAGGATTCTTAAGAACCTTATTATAGATTACTGTGGCAGGATAAGGAGTCTTGAAATACAGGTCAGAGCTCAGGAAAACCAATGCTTGCAGAATTTCAGCAGTAAACTAGTTAAGCTCACGCAGTGTCCACCTGGGCGGGTTTTGATAGATAGTTTTAAATTCAGCAGGAGCAAAGTATTTAATTTTCCATTTCTTCGTTCCTGTATCAGGCTTTACTGAACACCTCAAGGGCAGATTTACTTATTTATAAGAGAGGGAGAGAGCATGTGTACGTGATTGATTTTGGTGGGGAGGGGCAGAGAGAGAGAGGGAGAGAGAACCTCCAGTAGATTCCCCGCTGAGTGCAGACCACAGCATGGGGCTCAATCTTAGACCTTCAGATCACCACCCGATTGGAAACCAAGAGTTGGATGCTTAACTGACTCTGCCACTCAGGTGCCAAGTTTCTTTCTTTTTTTTTTAATTTTTGAGAGCTTTATTGAAGTCTAATTTACATACCATAAAAAACTACCTCTTGTGTGTGTACAATGCAGTGATTTTGAAAATTTTTTATTTATTTTAGAGAGAGAGAGAGACACAAGGGTGCACATAAGGCGGTGGGTGGGGAAGGGTCTTAAGTAGACTGTGCACTGAGTGCCGAGTCCACTGTGGGACTTGATCTTGTGACCCTGAGATCACCACTGGAGTGGAAACCAAGAGTCATCTGCCTAACCAACTGTGGCACCCATGCGCCCCCTGCAGTGATTTTTAAAATTCCATAAATTTATGGAGTTGTACAACCATCAACACACCCAGTTTGAGAACATTTTCCTTATACCTATTTTCTATTATGCAAGTTGACAGTTAATCCCCAATTCCAGCCTTAGACAACCACTAATTGACTTTTGGTTTCTAAATATTTACCTTCTCTCAACATTTCATGGACTCCTACAACATGTGGCTTTTTGGGTCTCACTTCTTTCCATTGGCATAATATTTTCAATGCTTCTCTTTGTCGTAGTGTGTCAGTACCTCTGTTCTCGGTATTGCCGAGTAATAATCCATTGTCTTGACAGTACTACATTTTAATTATCCGTTCATCTGGTCACCAGTTATGTGCATAAAAACTTGAAGTGATTTTCTTGACTGGTGCTTTTATTTATTTAAAAAATTTTTAAAAGAAGATTTTATTTATTTATTTGTCAGAGAGAGAGAGAGCGAGCGTACAAGTAGGGGAGCTAGAGGCAGAGGGAGAAGCAGGCTCCCCGCTGAGCAAGGACCATAGTGCAGGGCTCCATCCCAGGATCCTGTGATCATGACTTGAGCAGAAGGCGGATGCTTCACCGACTGAGCCACCCGGGTGTCCCTTGACTGGTGCTCTAAAAACAAAACAAAACAAAAAACAAAACCTTTGCTGTTACATTCCCCCACTTGATTACAAACATGCCCAGTTCACTGACTCGCAGTAGGAGTTAGCTGTGATGAAATGCCATGGAGGCGGCTGACCCACCGTAGCGATGCCCGCATGTGTTCGCAGAGAGCATTCTGGGAAATAGGAGAGACCGCGGTGAGAAAATAGCCCCACTAGTGCAGGTGCTCCTTTCACTTCGCAGGAATGATCAGACAACTGAGTGAAGATGAGAAGAAACGGAAACTTAAGCCTGACGAGGTTATAAATCAGTACCTCTCCTGTGCCCACGACGAGCTGAAGAGGTGTAGGTGTCTGTGGTTGCCAAGTGTGTTCGGTGTGATTCCCTGGTTTTAACTGGCTTGGGTCCGGATTATAAATTATATAAGACCTCCTGAGACGCATCTCTCCCCTAAATGTCCATCACATCTGTATTCTGCATGCCCCCAGGGCAGCGAGCATTTCAGTCATCATTACCACGGTAGCCAGGCATTGTGCTAGGTGCTGGAACAACGAAGATGAATGAGGTACGATCCCTGTTATGTGGGAGCACCGGTCAGCAAGAGGAGGCATCTCTAAAGCAGATCGTTAATGGGAGAGTTTGGTCAAGGGCTGCAGTAGAAAGAAGTTCAGAATAAGGAGGCACTCAGGAAGGCTTCCTGGTGGAGGGGACCCTTGAGCTAAGTCTCGAATGACCAGTATAAGCTCACGTCCAATGGAGAAGTGAGATGGGGACATGGGAAGGGCGATAAATAGCATGGCCTTTGGCAGGGTAGTCATCATAATAATTAATTATACGATTAGTACTCCCCCTGAGTTTTCTGCTGTGTTAGGTTGGTCATGACCTGTCTGCATCTAGAAGGTAATACTGATGATGTAACCCAAGCCTTGGAGGTTGGGTTTGTGCTGTTCACCTGCATTCCTTTCCCTTTAGGGGCCAGATATCTAGAGTTGGCAGGGCAGCTCCTGACTTGTACATTTGACTCAAGTAAACTAACAGAGATTGTTGATTCAATTTTTATATTTGCAGATGATTTGTTTCACGATCCAGGCTGTGGGTTTTTTTTTTTTTTTAATTTTAAAGATTTTATTTATTTATTTGACAGACAGAGATCACAAGTAGGCAGAGAGGCAGGCAGAGAGAGAGGAGGAAGCAGGCTCTCTGCTCAGATGCGGGGCTCGATCCCAGGACCCTGGGATCATGACCCGAGCCGAAGGCAGAGGCCTTAATCCACTGAGCCACCCAGGCACCCCTTTTGTTAGGTGACCCAGCTTTCAGGAAGCCCTTAAATGTGGGCCTGTGTGAATGTGTAGAGAGAGTAGCATATGCACATCTCATATTTAAGAGTGACCTCTGCCTAGGAAAGAGGGACGTTTCAATGTGGGAGAGTATTCTGGGACTCATGGCTCAAGATTACTCACCTACCTAGCCACAGAAGAAGCATTTATGGAGTGTGTACTGGGTACCAGACTCTGAGCTCGGTGCAGGGGAGCCAAGGGAGGAGCTGGAAACCAAATTGTGTTCTTGAGGACAGGTGTTAGGTTTGGGCTGCCAATTAGGCTTCCTTCCTGTGAGGGCCAGCTTTTCTCTGGCAATGGTGGCCTAGAATGCTGGGATGGATTAGTGATGTCTGTCACAAGCACAGATTGGAGAGTAAACGTACTAGTGCCGGTTATTTGCTGACAATATGTTAGGGTTTTCTGGTGTACACGGATGACTTGAGTAAAGGTGGGGTATGGGAAAGAGAGGGCATTTGTCTCAGAATCAGCATGTTTGCCTTGGTATGGGGTGTATCTGGAAGCTGCTTTGGATCACTTTGGGGTTGGGTAGGGCTGGAGTACAGATGTTGTTAATTATATAGTCTTACAATGCTGCTCATTATGTACTCATGTACTGTCTCTTAAATGTCTGTAGCCTGTTTCTTTAGGTGTGAAATGGAGATAATACCTGCCTCACCCATATATAATAATGTTGATGGGAGGAGCTAATGAAATAATGGGTATGAAAATAGTTTACTGCCCACAGAGCAGTAAACCCTTGGAGTATTATTACTACAGGTGTGGAGGTGAGTGGAACAGGAAATGCCTGAAGTTGGGTAAGGTTGAGCCAGATGGTGATGGCGTCAGGTCCTTTGCATTGGGTCCCTCTGCCTAGTCTGCTGTGTCTGTCACATCCAGGTTATGACTCCAAGTTACCTCCACTCAGGCCCCAGAATCCAAGCCTGTTCCTGCCATGTCTTCACTTACCACCTCATCTGGTCTTATTTTCTTCAGAGTTCCCATTAACTGAAATGGTCCGGTTAGCATCTTTGTGTATCTCCCTCTGCTAGAACCATGCACATGTGGTGAGGCAGAGACCGTGCTCTTTGTATCCTCAGAGCCTAGAACAGTAGTGCCTGGTACATAGGAAGAGTTCAGGATTTATTGTTAATATTTTTTGAGGGGAGAGGGCATGGGAGAGCACTAGCACAAGTGGGGTGGGAGGGCCAGAGGGGAAGAGAATCTTCAGCAGATTCCACGCTCAGCGTGGAGCCTGATGTGGGGCTTGATCTCATGACCCTGAGGTCATGACCTGAGCCAAAATCAAGAGTTGAACGCTTAACTGACTGAGACACCCAGGCACCCCAAGGATTTAACGCAGGTTGTGTGAGCAAATGGAAGGGCCTTAAAGTCTATAGACTCAATGGGCCTAGGTGCCCAGGAGCCCTGGGAGGATTGTAAAGAATAGAAGGTAGAAAAAAAAAAAGAAAAGAATAGAAGCTAGTAGCTCTAACTTCATCTCTTTGCCAAGATGTTTGTGAAGCTCTTATTTCTTTGGTTATTGAGAAATACAATTAATTGAATCCACAGTAGTAACTTAATTGAAAGTTCATTCCATCAAGTCTGGATCTGACTTCCCACTATAATCCCTTACAACAAAACAAAGAACAAGAATCAGAATTCATATACTTTTTTTTTTAGTGTATGTAACAGGGCATGAAATTATACAATGTTTCCAATTTGGCAGGCTGCTGCATTCAATCTCTGGAAAGATAATCTGGTTCCTTAAACTACATGCAATATGAATTAGAGTTGGAGTTTGTGAATTGAATACAATTAGCAGCCCGCCCCTCCCCACGCCAGACTGGTTTGGTTTTAAATTGGCTTTCAGTTTTTTCCTCCTCTGCTGGCTGGCACCAATTCCATTTTCCCTCCTTTCTTGTGAGTTGTTACTATGCTTTCAAGAGTCTGATGAATATAGCTAGGCTGTGTAGGGCTTCCTGCAGGTATGTGAAATGAACACACATGGAGAGGGGTGTGCTGAGGGGTCCAAGTCAATTCCATGTCAGTTACTGGCCCATAAATCCAGGTGTCAGGTGTGTGCACCTACCCGAGGTTTAGAGCTGGTGACTCACCCCCTTCTAGGAGGTGCCGGGTCTGCCCTGGTTGTCTCTCTCCCTGCACAGGTGGACTGATGAATCACTGGTTCTCTCGCAGGGTAACCTGTCTGTGTGCCCAGTTTGAGGCCGTCCTGCAGCATGGCCTGAAGAGGAGCCGGGGATTGGCGCTAACGGCAGCCGCGATCAAACAGGCAGCAGGCTTCGCCAGCAAAACAGAAACAGGTACTGCTTGGCCTGCTGCAGGGCGGAGGATGTAGTCTTTTCTAAAAAGTTTTTATTTATTTTTTTAAGAGCGGGCAAGGCAGGCATTGTGTGGGATGGGGCAGCCTGATGGTGCAGAAATCCACGTGTGAGGCTGTCTTACCTGTTGTCCTTTGCAGAATCCTCAGAGCCCCGTGTTCATTTTTGGGGCTAAGGGTCCTGCAGCCAAGGTGCTTATGTCACCAGTGCCATGTGGCAGTTGCTGGGAGATCGATGATGTGTTTTAATTCCGGGCATGGGGATAGCAAGACATTTCGTAACTAAATCTGCCTTCAACAGCAGCAGGAAGAGCAGAATCAGTAGGTATCTGAGCGGACAGCTCTGCTACCATCCGTTTTAGTGTCGTCCAAGTAGTGTGCCGTGCTCCTGTGTGTCTGGAGGACAGGGACAGTGCTGATAATCTCTGCTAACACGTAGGAGCGCTTTGCACAAGACTGGAACTTTGTTAGTCTTTTATATAAATAAACTCATTCAGTTTTCATGACAGCCTTATGAGTAGTAGGGCTTTCACTTTTTCTACTGTACAAATGAGGAAGCTTTTTAAAGGGATGTGCTCTGGATCTGGACCTAAAAGTGTATCATGTCATATAAGAAACATTCTATGTCCTTCTTCCCCAACATTTTTTTTTTTTTTTTTGAGAAGGAGCGTGAATGGGTGTGTGGGAGGGGGGCAAGGGCAGATGGAGAGGGAGAAAGAATCTTTTTTTTTTTTTTTTAAAATTTTTTTTTTTTATTCATGGAAAAGGAGCGTGCGGGGGGGGGAGGGAGAGAGAGAGAGCATGCACACATGAGCAGGGGCAGGGGAAGAGGGAGAAGCAGGATCCCCAGTGATCGAGGAGCCTGATGTGGGACTCGATCCCAGGACCCTGGGATCATGACCTGAGCCGAAGGCAGGTGCTTAACTGGACTGAGCCACCCAGGCATCCCAGGGAGAAAGAATCTTAAGCAGGCTCCACGCCCAGCGCAGAGCCCAGTGTGGGGCTCAATCACATGACTGAGATTATGCCCTGAGCCAAAACCAAGAGTCAGATGCTTAACTAATTGAGCCACCAGGTGCCCCTCTTCCCCAGCATTTTAAAGAGCAGGATTTGGGGCACCTGGGTGGCTCAGTGGGTTAAAGCCTCTGCCTTCGGCTTGGGTCATGATCCCAGGGTTCTGGGATGGAGCCCGCATAGGGCTCTCTGCTCAGCAGGGAGCCTACTCCGCACCCCCCCGCCCCGCCCTCTGCCTGCCTCTCTGCCTACTTGTGATCTCTCTCTGTCAAATAAATGAATAAAATCTTTAAAAAAAATTATGAAGAGCAGGTTTTTTCAGACCCTGCTTGGGATTGCTGCGCCAAATTCCTGACTCTTGTTATTGTGACGTCCATGTCACTGTTAGTGCCCCTCGTTCCCAGCGGACCAGCCCTCGCCGTGTCTGGTGGAGGTGTCTGTTGGGCATTGTCTGCCAAACAAGCCCTTTTTGTTACTTGGGGCTGGTAGTCCAAGGAGCACCAGCACGTCTGTGAGGCACTGCCAGCGTTCCATTCTTGCCCTCTCCTGTCTCAGCACGATTTCAGCACCACCTCCTGAAGAGAGACTGACCAGCGAGCAGAGTCTCTTGTTTTCTGCTTCGGAGAGGTTCTGGCCGGCTTCCTTGCCAATTGGAAGCAGGGGAAAGGCCAGGCTAGCTTTGCCCTCGAGGGGGTTGCCGAGGGCTTCTGTCGATCTTTCCTGCGGTGCAGTTAACCATTCACTGGTGCTGGACGGTCCTTGGCTAATGAAATTCCCCCGCTATGGAATGTTTGATTAAAAACCTCCTACCGGTAAGGGGCATGTATGGGTTTTCAACTGCTAGGAGTCGGGAAAGATCAGATAAGTGGCTGCTTGGTTGCTCTTAAAGCCATCAGAGTCGGGGCGCCTGGGTGGCTCAGTGGGTTAAGCCGCTGCCTTCGGCTCAGGTCATGATCCCGGGGTCCTGGGATCGAGCCCCGCATCGGGCTCTCTGCACAGAAGGGAGCCTGCTTCCCTTCCTCTCTCTGCCTGCCTCTCTGCCTACTTGTGATCTCTGTCTGTAAAATAAATAAATAAAATCTTAAAAAAAAAAAAAAAGCCATCAGAGTGACTGTGGCAGGCCAAATGAGAAAATGAAATGGGAAGAGGAGGCATGGATGGGAATGAGCTTGCCTGTTTTCCCTTGTCCCTGCTGGCTGCTGGCCTGGGCCCTTTCTGTAGCTTAGGACTTAATACCAGGCCCTAGAGTTGGGTGATGGAGTTGAAATCCCCCCTCCGTGACTCATCACACATGAGCACTCTGGGACATCCCCTCTCTGAGCTTCTGGTTCCTCATGCATAATAAAATAAAGCCACGCACAGGACTGGCTCCCAGTGTTGTGCTGGGGGCTTCCTGAGAAAGCACCTGCAAAGCCCAGGCCTCAGTACAGAGCTCCCGGGGCTGGTGCTGGATAACATGGCAGCAACTGGCCAGTTCTTGGATCCATTGCACTGAAGCCCAGATAAGTTCCTACGTTGTTCAAGTTCCCAGAGCTAGTAAATGGCGGAGCTGAGGATTCTAGCTCAGGTCAGACTGATGTCAGATTCCTGGCTCTTTCTGAGCCCTGCTCCGCCGGCCGTGGCCCGATGCCCACTGCTGTTCCTCTGTAGACCACTCTCGCTCAATTAGCTGGATTGAAAGTGACAGGAGACCATAAGTAATGGTGAATTAATCCACAGGGCTGTTGCAGTAGCTCCGTTTACAGATGGGAAACATTACCCTTAGAAGAAAGAAGAGCTGAATTCAAAATAATGACTGAGCAAACGAGATTGTTGGAAATCATGCTGTAGTAGATAATACCAAGCCCGCCAGGGCAGGACTGCGGTTGGTCATCTGGGGTGAGGGTTGCCTGCATGGCTGAGTTCGGAAACTGGTGCCCTTGTACGGTGTCCACATTTATAAATTACGATATTTCCTGTTGAAATACAAATTTCTAGTTTTTGTTCACCTTGAGGATCTGTGGCTCTGAGCCCACGTTTCCTGCTCGCTGTGGTTGGAACCCACCGCCCTATGCAGAGGGGCCCCATGCTCTAGTCCCCCACGCTCCGTACTTCTTCCTCCTGCCCCTGACAGCTTAGACGAGCGCTGTTGTCATTTTTGTCCCGCTGTTGTTCTTCCCATTGTTCTCATGTGAAATTTAGCAGTTTTCAAGTACAAACACCTCTCAGATGATAAGCCTTTGAAGTCAGTTTCTGGAGCGTGGAAATGGTTATCACTTTTGTCCAGTTTTATAGTCGCTTTCTGGGGAGAGGATCTGTTAACTTCCTCCTTCTGTATAGCCAGAGGTCCCTTGTTTTTGTTTCTTTGTTTGTTTTTTGCTTTCGTCTTGATTTTGAATCCATCCTTGTCTTTGGCATGTGCCTGGTGGCGGAGACCGAGTACGGTGTGTGAAGAGTTGGGTGAAGCTTGCGATGATTCATCCTTCTTCAGAGGGGGTCACTCCTGCCGCTCAGGCAGATGAGGTAGAGGAAGATCAGTTTACTCCCATCCAGGATGGAGCCTTTCACTCCTGGGCTTCAGCATTTGCAAGAGCTGACATATTTCTGCTTTTGCCTTAATGCCAGGACGTAGTAATTTGGGGTTTCCCAAGTGTATTCATTTCTTAGAGCTGCCATGACAAATTTACACACCTTGGTGGCTTAAGACAGCAGGAGAAATTGATCCTCTCACATTTCTGGAGGCCAGGAGTCCAAAATCTAGGCGTTGGCAGAGCTGATTCCTTCTGGATGCTCTGAGGTAGAAAGCCTTCCCAGCCTCCGGAGGTTGTCAGCCGTCCTTGGCACCCCGTGCTTGTGGCCGCTTCCCTCCAGTCTGGGCCTCAGTCTTCTCATGGCAAGACATTCTCAAAAGCAAGGCAACTCTTCCCTCTGGGCCTCTGTCTTCATGTCCTCTTTTCAGAAGAACAACAGCCCTGCTGGATTTCGGCCCACTCTCCTCCAGTAGTCCCTCAGCTTAACTAACATCTGCAAAGAGCCTTTTTCCAAATAAAGTCGCACTCTGTGGTTTCAGAGGGACATGGATTTTCGGGGGACGCTTCAATCCAGCACACCCTGGATCCCTGAGCTGTTAACCAGTTTCCGTCCTCCTCTGCTGGTTCTGAGCTCACATTTTTTCCCTTCCAGACCTCATGGGAATTCTGAAAACTCTGCTTCACTTCTCATCAGACAAACTCTGTAGCTGGAAGAAGCCTCGAGGGCCAAGTAAGGCTCCGAATGTAGTACTCCTGTCTGTGGGCTTGCTTTCTCTTGGGGATCTGAGTTCTTTGTTACTTGCCTTTGTAGTGCTCCCAAGTCCCCAGCTTTATTTTAATAACCGTTTAAATAACTGCCCAGCTTTTCCCCTTGTTTTTGTGGGAGACGTTGTCTGATCTGGATTCATCTTCCAAAGCTGAACGCGGCCCTTCGAGGCCACACTCTGCGTGCCCTTTCCTCTTGCCGCACCGCCGCCTGCGTGTGCGGCCACGTCCGTGGCTTGTCTGGAGATCAGGTGGCAGGTGTTCCTTCCGTGATAAACTGTAGCCTGGGGAATGGAGCTTACAGGCGGAGTCCCTCCAGTTCTGGGAGGTTTTTAGCCGGTGCCTGCATCCATCCCCCATTCCCTAGCTGGCTTGTTTGTCTGTTTGGTGTTTTTGTTTTGTCTTTGTTTTCGCCTTAGCATTTGGGTTTCATATGTTTGTTTGTTGGTTGGTTTATGTGTTTTTGACTTGGGGTATTTTGTGTTTTGACCCAGATATCCCTGAGTTAGGGAACATTGGTAGCGTGGCTGTGATTACAAATAGGCCACCAGCTCAGCTTTGTCAGCATTGTCGGTGGGCTTGGGAAGTGGTGTCCCTCCCCAGCTGAGATTCCCTTGAATGGATCGTGCCAACAGCTGGGGTATGCAGGACCCAGAGAGGCTTGGGATGAGGTTATACAGTGTGTCTCCTCTGGGATTCAAGCGCCAGAAGCTAGAGTCTGCTGCGTCCTGGAGTGCTTTTTTCTCTTAGTTGGATGAGTGGCTAGATTTATCTCCGCAGGTGATTGATTTGGTGGTGGTCAGATGGGAGTCTGCATTTCCAGAGTCTGGTCCTGCCGTCTACGTCTCTCTCTTCGAGTTATGTAGGTTTGCGTGAATAATTACAGCAGGAATTGGTCATTCCTTATCCAGCAGCTCTGTCCCTTCTTTCTTGCTAATGGAATTCTGATTTTGCTCAGATGTTGGGTCGCCAAGAGCTTGAGGCTTGAAGCCTGCTCCAGGGCGAGTGAGTCTAGCCGTAATAATTATCAGCCTGCCAGTAGTTGCTTTCAGAATAGACACAAGACAAAATTCTGACCAAAGGGAAGGGAGAATTCTGCTTCTTTTTTATTTTACTTTACGGTGCTGGGTTGTTTGCGTGTGACTGTGATATTTAGAGCTGTGGCAATGATCTTCTGACTCTGAAGGAGGACAGGTCTGAGGACAAAAGCCAGTACACGAAGGATAGCAGCTCAGAAAGGTAGAAAGTATCTTGGTAGTGGCACTGAGCTTCTGAATTAACCACGGCTAGACCTGCCCTAGCTCTGGACTGAATGTTGTGTGGGGACAGTAAATTTCCTAATGTTGGAAGCCATCTTGAGTTGGATCTCTGCTGACAAGCCTCCTAAAACAACCTAACTTAAACAACAGAGAAAAGCAAGACAACTTTAATAGAAGTCAAAGGCCTGTGCTCCAGAAATGAGAGGACAGTCATGACTAGCATGCTAATCTTGGATGTTTTCTGCTCCTTTTCGATAATTTGGCTGACCAAATTATGGCTTCCCTGGCTTCCCTGTTTGGTGATGACTCACACCGAGAAGCTCCCGTGCGCCAGAGCCTTCGTTAGACCCTTTGTTCGTTGTTACGTTTTATTTCTGAAGTGACTATGTGTCGGGAATGACAATGTCCCCATTTTACAGATGAAGAAAATAAGGCTCAAAGAAATGAAATACTTTTCTTAATGCTCCAGACCTAGTAATTGTGAGAGAGCCAGGGTTTTGACTTTGGTCTCCATGATTGTGACTCAGAAGCTCTTCCTTTTTTAGTCATGATGGCACCTTGTTTCCAGAAAGAGGGCTCTCTGGGAGACCATGACCCACTGCCCCCCCAACCCGCCAGTTTGAATTCATGAGTAAATGAAGCAGCAAGTATTTTTTAAAAAAAGATTTTATTTATTTATTTATTTATTTGAGAGAAAGAATGAGAGAAAGAGGGAGCATGAGAAGAGGGAGGGTCAGAGAGAGCAGCAGACTCCCCACCAAGTAGGGAGTCTGATCCTGGGATTCCAGGGTCATGGCCTGAGCCGAAGGCAGTTGCTTAACCAACTGAGCCACCCAGGTGCCCAGCAGCAAGTATTTTAAGTTACGATCACTTAGAGCAGAGGTCAGCACACCATGTCCTGCCACTTATTTTTATAAAGTTTTGTTGGAAGACGGCCACGCACATTCATCTATGTACTACACAGGGCGGCTTTTTGGCAGTTGTGACTGAGACCATTTTTCTCGTAAAGTCTGACGTATCTAATGTTTGGCCCTTTAGAGAAGAAGTTTTCTACTCCCTGTCTTCGAGAACAAAGGACAGGGGATCCCACTTTACCTTATCACATCATGCTCCCTTGTCAGTTGCCTGCCTACCTCACTCGATGATAAGCTTTGGGACTGCAGGGCACCATGTCAGGTTTACTTCTTCCTGACTCTCCCGCATCTAGCATAGTGTCTGGAAATACATAGTACTTCAGTAGAAGTACATTGATATCTCATGATTTCAGTTGGCACAGTATTGTATTTCATGATTCCCGAGGTACATTCTACCAGGGTCACTGCAGAGTGCTACAAAGGAAGTGATTAAGTTTGGAGGAAAAGAGCAGAGACTGATTTTTAAATTTACTAAAAATGAATTAAAAGTGACGGAAAGCTACATAAGCTTGGCTTGGAATTGGAGGGTTTTGCAGATGTTGGATGCCCAAAGCAGTCAGTACAGAATGCAGTGTGGAAAAATGAATGATTTTTCTTCCTGCTGGAGAAAGGAGAAAGAACCACTACAGTCAGTGCCTGTCCTCGTCTGTTGGGGGCTGCCGTAACACGATGCCATGGACTTAGGAGCTTATAAACAGCAGCCATTTATCAGGTTTCTGGAGGCTGGGAAGTCCAAGGTCAAGATGCCAGTGTGGTTGAGTGAGGACCCCTTTCCTGGTCCATAACCAGTGCCTTCCCTGGTGGAAGGGGACAAGGGATCCCGCTGCAGCCGCTTTCTGAAGGACACTAATGCAATACCACGAAGATCCCACCTTCATGACCTAAGCGTCCTCCAGAAGTCCCCACCTCCTCATACCGTCATCTTTTGGGGTTAGGATTTTATCATAGGAATTTTGGAGGGACACGTTCAGACCATAGTAGTGCCATTTCGTGAGAAAACTTCGTAATTGGATGTTCTTGTTAATAACTAATGGATCGTCATGTGGTGATGTGTGGGCAGTCCATTACAAGGTCATAGGCTGGTTTAGAATGGATCAGAGACACACCTGCTGTTACCGAGCTCTCTGTCCTGCAAAATTTAAGTCTGTTCAGCAGCCCATGGCACCAAGGACCCTCTGACGTTGAAACACTGTTTCCCCCTCTCCTGGGGGGCCACAACCTCCTGACATACTTGCTGGTACTTTGTTGATCCTTCTTATGTATCATTTCTACGCTCCCCCCGCCAAATGGAACTATCATTCATCTTCAGATTCTTTTGTTGCCTCTCGCTTCTATACATGCACCTGCTGTCTGAGTTCTTTGGTAAAAATTGCTCTCCCTGTGTTGATTACTCAAAGTTCTGCCTGCAGCCCACATCACTCCCTGGGGCCCTTTCTCTGAACGTGTCTCTATCCAGATGCACCGCAAGCTCCTCACAAAGACTGAATCCTCCTCTCCACCCCCGTTTTGCTCCTGTGTTCCTTGCTTTGTGAATGGCTCTTTCACCTGGTTTTCCTGGACAGCCTTCGGGTTTCCTCCCAGCCTCCTTGTCCTTCCCCTCTGCCCTGTTTTGTCCTTTTGCCTTCTATCTCCATCCTCCTCAACCCACTCTGCATATTATGTCTGTGGGGGATTCTTCAATGACCAGCCTGTTCCCTGCCCCCTACTTAAAGCTCTGTCGTGGTTCTCTTTAGAGTTGGGACAGGGGACACACTCCTTGACATGGCTTTCGTGGTCTGTCCCCTACCAGCTTTGTCTGTCTCTGCTCTTCCTCTAAACCCTACCCCACACTGAGGGCTAACAGGCAGCTGGCCGGCAAGACATTGCAACACTTCTGTCCAGTTGATAAATAAATCATGACCTGAGTCCTCTGAGTTCCCCTCCGGCCGCAGCCCCTGCCTGGGGAACTCCTGGGACCTCTTCATAAGTCAGCAACTAAAGCGTTAATGCTAGATGCTCTTGGGGAGAAGGCAGTACCTCTATTTTGTCATTGCTCAGGGACCAGGTTAGGTGGCTAAGCCCTCAGTGTTGAACGGCGTGCCTGGTTTGTAGAATCCTGAAGCTGTCAGGTCTGGAAGTGCTCTTTGTTCTTACCCTTCTGCTGCCCTCCTTCCTCCTCAGTCCTCACTCATACACTAACTACTCAAACGTCTGTTCTCTCTCTTTAAAATTGTGGCAAAGTACACATAACATAAAAATGACCATTTGAACCATTTTAAGTGTACACATTAGGCGACTAACCCCACCGTGCATCTCTAGAATGTTTTCATTTCCCCATGTTGAAAGTCCATCCGCATTAAACACTGACTCCCCCTCCTCCAGCCCTAGGCACTTGCCATTCTACTTTCCATCTCCATGGTTTGTCTTGTTTAAGTACGTTGTATAAGTCAGGCTTACTTGTATGCCACATACCTAAGGCTTAGTTCCTTTACTCTAATGTCTTCAGGGATCATGCATTTGTAATAGGTCAGAGTTTTCTTCTTTTTTAAGGCCGAATAGTAGTCCATCGTGTGTACACACACCACTTTGTTTATTTCCTCCTCTGTGGATGGACACCTGAGGTGCCTCCATTTATTAGTTGGCCATGAACATGGCCATACTGCCATGTCATACTGCCATGGACACGGGTGTACACATAACTATTCGAAACCCTGCTTTCAGTTCTTCTGGGTAAGTGCCCAGAAGTGGTATTGCTGGATCAGATGGCAGTTGTACATTTCACTTTCTGAAGACCGGCCAGACGGTTTTCTGTGGCGGCTGCGCCATTGTCCGTCCCCACCAGCAGCACACAGGGTCCCCAGTTCTCCATATCCTTGCCAACACTTGTTGTTTTCATGTATTTCTTTTTTGAGACTAGCCATTCAAATGGGTGTGAAGTGGTGGCTCATTGTGGTTTTGATCTCTTGTCTCTTGGAATTTCAGACTCCCCCCTCCAAAAGTCGTTCATAAGCTCCTCACCTGGTTTGGCTGTCCTGTGCTCCTCCTCTAGGTGTCTCCTTTCTGCCCACCCTCCCCCACTCCTCAATAGTCCCGAGTCCTTCTCTCATCAAACTGATTTATGGCACTTTCTGCTTTCTCGACTGTCTCTCTTGATGGTCAAGGCCTGGGTCTATTCTTGGTCTTCTCTGTAGCTCCGGTGCATTGCAAGGTGCCTGGCCACCAAAAAGGACATTCAGAATAATGATTCCAGGACCCAGACTGGAGGACATGCTGCTTCTGGTCCTGGGAAGCCAGACCCCAACCTCTGCTGTCTGTCTGTCTTCTTACAGTCAGCTGAGAGCAGGTGGTATTAATATACACCCAACTATAAAATTAGAGAAACTGACTTCCTTGATTCTCAGTGGGGATTTTTGAAAACAGTTGATTGCATTTAACTCAAAACAGAATTTATATTTTGCTTCATTGGGTCACTTTGGGTAACAATTTCATTTCTGTAGAAAAGTATTTTTGGAGGAAGCTTCATGTGCCAGGAGAAGACTGGGCCCATCCTTTTGCTTGTGAGGGGAAGTCCGCTCCCCTACCCTGCCATCCCTGTATGGCTTTCAGTTCCCTCTTTGTGTTTCTCTGTTGTATTCATGAACTTGCAAATCAGTTAGTCCTGGTACAAGAGACCTTGGAAGGATGTCGGTGTAAGATCCAAAGAAAAGACTGAGCTCTGCCCAGGGGTGGTGATCAGAATGTTGAACAGCCGGTTGGGGACTGCTGGCTTTAGGGAGAGAGCCAGAGCCACAGTGCTATCCCCCTCGGGCCAGGTGTTAACCTGTGAGTTCCTAGATTATGGGGATGTCTGCAGGGCCCTGGGGAGGGTCCTTGACTGCTGGGGTGGCCGAGGGCTTGGGCCAGTGGCTACTTACAAAGGGACAGGAAACTGTCCCAGCATTTTAGGATCTCATAGAGCCAACCTGTTGCCTCTTGGCCAAGGGTGACCTCTGGCTGTTTTAAAGGTGTTTGATCCTAAGGTCTAGTAAATTAAAACTAGTAAATTTGGCCTCAAAGTTGTCTTTTTTTTTTTTTTTTCATAATTGTCTGGCTTTTTGAATTCATGGGTCTTTTGCTTTTTTCCCGTCAGCCTGAAAATGACTTGTCAGCAGAGGATGGGGTACATCCCTAAAAGGAAACCAGACACAAGCTTCTAAAGTCCTTCGTTTGGCACTAGAGAAGGTTCCTGCTTCGTAATAAAGGCGGGCTGTGGACTCTTTTAGACCAGGGGTGCATGCCAGGTGTGCTATGCTGAGTTGTTAGAGCTCAGGACTCCAACTTGAGGTGCTCACAGGGGCCAGGCAGACGACAGAGACGAGCGAGGCAGGGCTGCGGAAGGCCCCTGGGTGCGTGGAGACCGTGAGTCACCTGGCTGCTGCAGGGCAGGCTGGGAAGCATCCGGGGGTTCAGGAAGAAGAGAGATTTTGATGAGCAGTGGGGTGGGGGTTCACTCTTTTGCACAGAGTGGTAAGAGATTGTCTTTGTGGGACTTTTGAATAGAGACCTCAGGGAAGGAGGGAAGTAGCCATACGGTCACCTGGGGAAGGAATCCTATTCTGTTCAGTGGGTGGAAAAGCTCAGAGTCACTTGCCTCTTTTCTCAAATTTACTCTCTGTCCTTCCCTGCGGACTGTTTCCCGGGCTCCCTTGCCCACTGTCTTCCTGCTTGGCCAGAGGGAGGTGGTGATGGGTTTTGAAGGTGGGAGGGCGGAGGGAGGCTGGAGCCTTTCCTCCCATCTCTAGTAGCGTGTCCAGCAGTGCCGTGCTCCCTCTGTGGTCTGTGGATGTCCTGTGTGGCCCGCAGGTCAGGCCTCGGTCTTCTTGTTTTACTCTCCTCCTTGGTGCTTCTACCACAGTCTGGCTGTTGCCCGTCAGGTCTGCATTTAGCAGTGGAATTGCTGGATCCTGTGCTAATTCTCTGTTTACCTTTTTGAGGAACCACTGAACTGTTGTCAACAGTGACCATACCATTTTACAGGGATACTTTTTTTTTTTTTAAGTAGGGATAGAATTGCCTTTATTTCTCTGCAACTGAAATCAACGCTGCTATCGAATCCCCTTTCAGTGAGCTCTCACACGCTCGAACAGCACCTTTTCCTTCTGTTTCTCTGGCTTCGGGGAGGGGTGGCTTTCTGACACTGCTAATCTCTGGGTGGTCTCGTTACCTCCTGTTTGGCTTTGTAGCCCTTCCTAAGTCTTTGTAACAGATGCCCCATGTTCAGTTCCTTCAATGCACTGCCCGGTGTGGTTTCTGCTCAGGGCTGGGCAGGTGGAGTGTGCTTGGCATGTTGGAGCAGCACCAGGGAGATCGGCAAGGCTGGAGCAGAGGGAGTGAGGCAGAGAGCCAGTCGGGCTTAGAAGGCCACCGATGGGCAGCGAGCGGCGGTGGATCTTCCTCGGCTGCGTTTGTTTTCCTGCTCTCCACCCACCTCCACCAAGATAATTGGCGCTGTTCTGTGGAGTCAGCAGGGACATTTCGTTTTTAGATTTAAACAGACTGGACTCTTCAGAGATCACCCAGTATCTTGGATTATTGTGCATTTATTCATTCTTTAAAAATGTACCAAGTTCTGAATCGTAAACTTTAAAATGGTGGATTTTATGTTAGGCCAAGTTTACCACAATTAAAAAATGAACGTGGAAGTGCCTCATTGGCAAGCATAAGGTTTTTTTTTTTTTTTTTTTTTTTTTTTCCCTAACTGAAAGGGAATTTAATAGCAGAGTTAATTTTAGTTGCAGAGAAATAAAGGCAAAAAAAAAAAAAGTATTGATGTAAAATGGTGTAACCACCATTGACAAGAGTTTGATGGTTCCTCAAAAAGGTAAACCTATAATTCCTGTATGATCCAGCAATTCCGCTCCTAAATACTGACCTAAAAGAACTGAAAGCAGGGAGTCAAACACACTTGGATATGAATGTTCTAGAAGCGTTATTCATAAGAGCTAAAAGATAGAAAAACCCAAATGTCTGTTGACAGATGAGTGGATGAACAAAATGTGGTATATACACATAGTAGGACAGTGTTGAGCCACAGAAACAATGAAATACCGATAAATACTAAGACAAGGGTGACCCTTGAAAACATTTCTGCTAAGTGGGAATAGTGAGACACAAAAGGTCCTATGTTGTACAATTCGACTTACATCTAGTACCACCGAAAAGTGGAATAGAGGCCCCTGGGGGCTGGGGGTGGGGTGGGTGGAGAATGGGGGAGTTACCATTTCCTGGGTATGGAGTTTCTGTTTGGGATGATGGAAAAGTTCTGGACATGGGTGGTGGTGATGGTCGCACATCCTCGTGAATGTACTTACTGCTACTGAATTATGCACTGAAAAATGGTTAGCGCGGTACATTTTATTATGTCTATTTTACCACAAGTTTTAGAAAGCAAAAAAAAAAAAAAAGGTCAAGATTACAGACTTTTTACAAGTTTTTATTATGTGATATTTAAACCACACTTCCTGTCTTCTGGTTTCTGGAGGCAGTCCCGTGGCTGGTTGGGAGATGGCCGGGGGACGAGGTTACAGCCCCTTCTCGGGAACTCTGCTTTGCTGATCCGTTTGTGTCTCGTAGTCAGGCTCATCCAGATTTGGAAGTGATTGGGACTTGGGGGCACTTGTGCTCCCCTGTGTCTGAGGCTGGAATAGGGGACCGCTTGGTGGCCTTTTGTTCCTGGAATTGCTGATAGCCTGTATGGGTGATTCTGTTAGTTTTTTACTTAAAATCCCTTCCCCGTTTCTTCTTTGGCTTAACAGAACCTTGATTTTGCTCTGGGCCGCGGATATCCTCTAGGTAATGGATCGTGAGTGATGAAGCCAGTCTTGACATTCTCTATCTCTATTCCTCTTGGTTTTCTGGGATTACTTACCCTTGCCTGAAAAAAGGGGTAACAGAGCTGGTTTTATCTTGTCCTGTTTCTTCTCCGATTGTGGCTGTGATACCCAGGGTGGTGGCAGTCCTCTGGGACAGGGGGTGAAGGTCAAGAGGTTGGAGATTTTGCCAGTGACAGTGCCTTTGAGGCAGCTATCTACCTGCGGACTAAGTCCATGAGAAAAAGAAGCCTTTCTTTGTTTCCAAGGAAGGAGCCTAGTTCCCTGTAGTTGGGTTTTCTGTTTTCTCATTGAGCAATGCTGTTTTTATTTCTTCCTGAGGATGCATTTGCCACTTGTATGCCCGTAGGCACTGCCCAGTGCCGGGAGCGTTGCCACTCCTCTGAAATGATTGTCAGGTGACAGAAGAATGCACCCTATCTCACTGCATCAGGCTTCTGGTCGCAGGTGACAGCAAGTCACTTGGAAAACAAAGGGCATTTCCTAACTTAAGTAACTAAGAAAACTGGATGGTGAACAGGCCTCAGGGGCTCAGCATCCCCCGCATTGGTCTCTGTGTCTCTGTCCTGCCTCACTGGGTGGGTGTCCTGTCCAGGTGGGCGTGCTCTACAGGAAAGGGAGGAAAAGGTCGGTGGCTCCAGGCTTACAGGTTTATCTGAGCTCCTACTTCTAGAACAGTGGACAGCAAGCTGCCTCCTTAAGGGATCAGAGGGGAAGTATTTGGGCTCTGTGGGCCATGGGTGTCTGTAGCAGCTTCCCAGCGATGACTCTGTAGTGGGAAAGCAGCCACAGGCAGTGTATCTGCAAATGGCGGTGAGTCTTCTGCTAAAACTTAACTTACAAAGACAAGTCGTGGGCCAGGTTTGGCCCTTAGACTATTGTTTGCTGACTTCAGTTCTCGAGGGAGCCAAGGTCTCCCCTTTAGTGGTTCAGGTAGAAGTTGCTGGAAGAACCCTGTGGTCCGGGGCGGGGACCAGGCTGAGACCAGTGAGGCTCTCAATGCAGCCACAGAATTTATGGGAGCACCAAGAAACTCAGCAATCAAGAGACCTAACGTTTTCATGCAATATTTTTAAAAAGTCAAAATTAATGCAGAAAAAAACCGGTGACACTCAAAATAACAAACAGGGTCAGGGGAAGGGTAGGGTGAGCGAGGCGGGTTGCTGCAACACCCCGTGCTCGGCCCCGTGACAGCCCAGAGTTTGGTGGTGCTGAAGGCAGCTTCACAGGGAACCAGATGGAACACGGTTCTCCTAGGAAGGAGGGACGCAGCTACTGGAAGAAGGGGGAAGGGTGCTGTTTGCTCGCTGTGCTGCCTCAGCGCGAAGCACTTTACCACGAATGTTTTCTCATTTCCTCCCCCTCATCATAAGCATCAAAAGTAGATACTGCAATCCCCATTTCACAGATAAAGAAAATGAAGGACAAAATAAGTTGCCCAAGGGCACACAGCGCCTGAACTAGAACTCGAGTCCCGGTTTTTGTCCTCCAGAGTATGTCGGCATCTGTTATGGCCAAGGCCTGTTAGAAACTTCGCCAGAAGGCCTGTGGTGTTAGTCCCCCTCTGTGAACAGGTGCCCCCGGAGTTGACTGGCCTCAACAGCCCCTTCACGGCTCTCGTTCGTGTGGGCAGATGGCGTTCGGGCGTCCAGAGAACCAGAAGCCCTCACCCTCTTCTGGAATGAGCCCCGGTTTCATAGCAGTAAGAGATCGGTTTATTGCCCCAAATTAAATTACGGACACTGTGAGTGTTAAGTGGCAGGTGAGCTGCACTTGAAATAGACCCCATTAGTGCTGGCAGTGGCAGTGGAGCCCTGCTGGGATAATTCTTATCATCGCCAGCATCGCTTTGGCAGGCTGTAGAGGGATTCTGTGGCACTAAGCAATTGGCGAGATTGAAAGGTGAAAACACACGTTAAGTGTTTCGTGTGCATTCAAGGTCAGAGGGAGGTCACCCTGGTTCTCCAGAAAGACCCCATGCAGGTGAGAGTCACCTGCTTTGAGTCACGATGGAGATACAGGTGGTTGTTCGGCATGTTTTGAAACAAAGCCTCCGTCCTGGTTTCGGAGAAAAGCACTGAGTGGAAAAAAGGCCGTTCCGCATTTGTGTGGTCTCGGCGGGTCTCCTGGGCCTGGGAAGGGGATTCGTGTGGCATTTCGGGATTGAGACAGAAGGTCGTCTTGAGTGAGCTGCCTTGTTGGCTTTCCCAGTCATTCCCGAGGTGTAGATTCAGACCCACCCCAGCGGCTGGCTGGATCCGCAGACGCGCGCACGCGTGCATGCAGTTGCTGTTAACAGGGAAGGCAGAAGAGGAAACAGCACAGCTGCTCTCGTGCGAGACGGTCGTCAGTAAGCTGATGGCGGCCGGTCATCATGGCCTGGCCTTCGTGCTCAGGCTCTGCTTCCCATTTCTCCAGTCACCCCAGTATCTCTGGGTGGTTCTGTACTTCGGGGCTCACGTGGAGGGAGAGGAATCTGGAGCATAGCCTGGCTCCCAGGGTCTTTCTCTGGATTGGTCTCTTCACTCTCGCCCAGCCCGCTGCCCTGGAAGCTTTGTTACGGACCTACCCTCGCTGTCTGCCTGGTAGCCCCCAGCTTTGCCCAGTCTGTGGCCCCCGTTAAGAATGCAGTCCATGCTAACTGAGCTGAACTGACTTATTCGAGTGAATTTACTAACCAGGTATCTAATTTATGGAGATGTGTGTGTTTCCGTTCTTTTAGAAGGAAGGTTGAAGGGTCTGTGAGCCTGTATAGCTTCTGGATTTGAATCCCCATCTGGCAGCAAAGACTCAGCAGTGTCTCTCCCTTGGGATATTGAGCAGTTGTGAACACGATCATCTTGAAGAGGGTAGAGCCCTCCGTCCCCGCACAGGCTGTCCCAGTTAGTGCTTTGCAGTCAGGCAGCTCCCAGGTCCCATGCTGCCCTGCTGCTTACTAACCGCCCGTCACTGGGTGCAGTCACCCTCCTTGGCCAGGCCTCGGCCCTGGTCTTTGATAGGGGGCTGGCCTTGGTGCTTATGAGGACTGAGGTCTGATGTCACGTCTTGAGGGCAGGGGCGGATAGTGGCTAGTGCTCTGCCCACAGTAGCGGGGCCGGCTGGTGGTGCTGGTGTTGCCGGTGATCGTTGGGAGCATGGGAAAGGTTCGATGAGCATATGTGAAGAAAATAGGTCACAAGATGAGGTATATACTAGAGTGAAAATTATGAAGATCTCTGTGCGTGTGGATGAAAAAGGTGGGATGTGAGGAGATCCAATAAACTACCTTGTGGATAAAAAGAAACTTTTTTAGCTTTCCCTTAAAGGCTTAAATCTGTTCCTATTCTCAGGCATATGGACATCTTTTCTAAGGATCTAGAAATGAGGACAGTTATGGACAAGGAGGTTCAAAGCAGTACATAGGGAAGGTTGGCAATACATTGTGTTCCCAGAGGTAGAGAAATGGTTAAAATGTGTTTCATTGGGAGGCCATCAAAAGCCATGTTTTCAAACAGCTTTACTTTTTTAGAAATTTTTCAAAAGATTTTTTTTTTATCTGAGATAGAACGAGAGTGAGAGCGAGAGAGCACGAGTGGAGGGGAGGAGCAGAGGGAGAGGGGGAAGCAGACTCCCCGCTGAGCAGGGAGCCCCATGTAGGGCTCGATCCCAGGACCCTGAGATCATGACTGGAGCCGAAGGCAGACGCTTAAAAGACTGAGCCACCCCGGTGCCCCCGTGTTTCCAGAGATCTTTAAGTGTTACAGGGAAACGTTCATGATCTAGACAAGTAAAGAAACAAACCCGGATGCAAAATTACACTCTTTCTATCTTTCTTCTCTGTGCTAAAGAAGTAACTTTTTTACGCTCCTGAGAAATGCCTTGGGACTGTTATTCTACAACGACGTGCATCCCAGGCCAAGAGCCACCGTGCCCGTCCCTCTCTCCGCAGAGCCCGTGTTCTGGTTCTACGTGAAGGAGGTCCTCAGCAAGCACGAACTGCCACGCTTCTACTCCCTGCGCCACATCGCGTCGGACGTGGGCCGCGGCCGGGCCTGGCTGCGCTGTGCCCTCAACGAGCACTCGCTGGAGCGCTACCTGCACATGCTCCTGGCCGACCGCGGCAGGCTCAGGTACCGGGGTGGGCGTCCAGGGGGAGGCGCAGCCGACGGGCTAGAATCGCAGCGTCTGAGCGCCTGTGCTTGTATCCCAGTCTCCTTGTCGGGGGCACGCGGGTTCCCCTCTTACAGCCCCAGCATGTTCGGCTATGCTGGGGGCACAGAGGGTTCGAGAATGAGCAAGGGAATGAATGCTCGTAAAGGGCTCAGCGTGGCACCTGCATACGGCAAGTTCTCCATAAGTGCTTGTGATTGAGGTGTGGGCTGTGGGGAGCGCTGCCGTCCCAGGGTACAGCCTGCTCTCACTTGGTGCAATTTTAGTTCGGCCTCCTTCCAGACCCAGTTTCTTTCTCGGTAGAAATTGGGTGTTTAGAGCTCCGTTTTGTGTCTGTCTTAACTTTGTGCTGGGTTCTTTACAATTCCTCCTGTGTTTTGGAGGTTAATTCCGTCCCAAACTGACTGAAAGAAATAGGGAAACTTTGCGCTGGGGAGTGAAGTCAATTGTTATATAAAAAACAACAACAACAACAGTTTTATGACGTTTCCCTTTTTTTCTTGATCGTAAACATACAGCTCACCCTATCCGTTAGTGGAGCTCAGTTTATGCTGCTACAACAAACAGCATAAAACCCTCCGTGGCTCGAGACAGCCACCTTTTCTTCTTCCTCCTGTTACGTGTCTATCATGGAGGAGTCGGGCTTTCCCGTCTCAGGGTCCCAGGCTGACAGAGGTTCCGTCTTGACAGATGCTGTCATGATTGCCAAGGTAGGAAGAGGGACGTGGTTGAACTGAGCACTGGCTTTTGAAGCTTCTGCACAGAGAGATCCTTCACTTCCACCCACATTTCACTGGCCGCGAGTCACATGGCCACCGCCCAGCTCCGCAAGGTGGGGGTGTGTGGCTGTCGCCTAGCTGTGGGGGAAGGGCGCTGATTACTCATCAGCTGTGGTACTGTCAGCCACGTTCCTTTCAGAAACATGTGACAGTGCTGTCATTTTCCTGTATTCGTGATGTTAGCAGTGACTCTGTCTCTGTCAGTGGCTATTACTTACTGCCCGAGAGTAGTGGACTAGACGTGTCGCTTTGTGTCACCCGACGGTGCAAAGGGACAATGATCAGTCCTGTGCTGGTTCCTTGAGTAGCTTCCACATTAGCAGTGCCCTGATCCTCAACAGTGAGGATTTAATTTCAGCGAATTAATTTAATTTAATGCAATAAGCTGGCATTTCGTTCGTGCCGTGATGCAGTCCCATGATTTTACATGCTGCTGTGCATTCTCTGGTTTGTCTCCTCTTCTGGTTTTTGTGCTGCTCATGGTCACCTGGCTACCAGCAGCTTGTTAGGTGTTCTAGATTGTGCGCGAGGACTCCTGAAGTTCTCCCACTGATGGTACCTGTGGTGCCCTGTCCTGCTGCGTGCTTGGACTCTGGGTCTGACATGGAAGGCATGGGGGCCAGGACTGCTGTGCTCACTGCACCCCTGTGCTACTTGCATGTCTGGGTGCACCCTCCGGGCCTTAGGCAGTTTTAGTTGACGAGAACATTCTCCTGATTCTTACAATGAATTTTTTTTCTTTCCTTTTTTCTTTTAAAGATTTTATTTATTTGACAGAGAGAGAGAGGGAGGGGGAGACAGTGAGCACAAGCAGGGAGAGCGGCATAGGGAGAGGGAGAAGCCGACTCTCTGCTGAGCAAGGAGCCCAATGTGGGGCTTGATCCTGGGACCCCGGGATCATGACCCGAGCCGAAGGCAGACACTTAACTGACTGAGTCACCCAGGCGCCCCTACAGTGAATTTTCATGAAGCTCTTTGCAGTAGATCATTTGCAAGTAGTTCAGGGATGTACAACTCAGCATCAAGGTCGCTAGAACAGCGAGCCGTCGAAGTGAATCCAGATGCTATCACAGTAGAACTCACCCAGATCACTAGCCACTTACCTACCAAGATGTGGGAAAACCAAATTCATTCACATGCATGGAAATGGGCTCCGATTCTGAAAGCATCCCAGTCTTGGGAATTGGAGGTGCAGTGGCAGTGGCAGTGCCAGCTTTAATGTGTAGTCGGCACTTGGGCCGACACTCTGCTGGGTGAGTGCATTGGAAGTGGGGCGTTCCTGTTCTGTCAGTTGCTCTCAGTCACTTCCGCAACGAATGCGTCCCGTCCCCTGCTGCACTGCAGGTCCCTGACCACTGACCGTGCTCTAGCCATGTGAGCTTTGACTGCATTGAGAGTTCTTTGACCTGGTAGGGGAGTCAGGGGTTGAAGATGCTTGCTTGCTACTGCTTAGCAGCTGTCGGATACAGAGCTGGGGAACCAGCCTGGGGCCCCTGCCTCAGAGCCCTGGCCGGACCATCATTGCCGGCGAGCTTGGACAAGCCCTGTAGTCCTTGCTGACCCCTTTCCTTCTACCGCCCTTGAGATTCATGCGCCCCTTTTAGCTCCCCAGCCCTTTCCAGGGGTAATTTGGGCTTTAGGTCTGCAGCCCAAGCAAGTGCTACACACAAATGCTCCGGCTGATGGAGCCATGGAGCTCTGTCATTGTTCCTGAGATTGTCTCTTGTGGTAGCCCAGGCATGGCTCCCAGGGGTCAGCTCGGATTTCCTGCCTGTGTCTTAGAGACCTTGCTAGACGGGATGCCACCTCTCTTCTCCTTTGCTGCTTCGTCAGTAACTGCATTTGCATTTCCTGCCTGTTTCAGTTAACTCAAGCTTGGACCAATGAGGAGGTTGTAGGATATATACTTTCGATCCTTTGTGTGTTACTGGAAGCTTCCGCTGGGCAGAGACCTTGGATCTCCATCTGGCTGACCAGGCGTGGCTTTTCCAGGGAGCCGCGTGAGGGAGCTGTCTGGCTGATGGGTGCTGAGAACCGCTGCTCAGAACTTCCCCCTTTCTCTTTCAATTTGCAGCACTTTTTACGAAGACTGGTCCTTTGTGATGGATGAAGAAAGGTCTAGCATGCTTCCTACCATGGCAGCTGGTAAGCCTGGTGCAGGCCAGGAGTGACGGGTCCTTGAAGCTTGGTGAGCAGAGTCGGCTGCCTGGGAGGGAATTTTTAGCTCCAGGAGAGGCTGTGATTTTCCCTGTCACTCCCCAACTCAGTGAGTCACTTATCACTGTCCTTTTTTTAGTGGCGTGGGTCACTGAGTCCCCTTATCTTGAACTGGATACCCTGGCAGGGAAAGCATAGGGTTGGGGGTTTTGGCTGTGGCTTTGCAAGACCTGGGGAATTGGAAGTGGGAGGCCTGGCTTTGAAGCCTGGCTCTACCCTTTCCTGGTTGGTGACCTGGGGGCAGGTCCTGTGAGCTCTGTCACCCTTATTTCCCTCCTCTGCTGAGTGGTGACCCTGTTAGCACGGGACTCACTTTTATAGGGCTGTGAGAGAATCAGGTGTGGTGAAGAGTCACGTCCACGGTTTGTCAGTGTGGAAGCCGCTGGATGGATGTTAGTCGCGGAGTCGTTCGGTGGTTTATCGTTTGCCTCTCACTCAAAGGGTGAGCCCAACAGAAGTGGGTACCTCGCTTCTTTCTTTCAAGAAAGAAAGAAAAAGCCCTTCCCTGAAGGTTTACACTAAGTCCCACATATCGAGAGTTACGTTCGTCTTGTCCACTGAGGAAAAGTGAGGCTTTGATAGCAATGTCCTGGGTAGGCCAGTGTAGGGTTTTGCCCGAAGTAATAATAGTAGTGACATTGGTGCCCACGTTTGGGTGCTTACTGAGCTGAGTGTTTTGGTGAGTGATTGTCTTTAATACCCTGTGAAAGAGACACTCTTGTCCTCATTTTACAGGTGAGAAAACTAAAGCTCAGGTTTACGTGACTTGACCCAGGTCTCCTAGAAAGCGGCAGTGCGGGGATCCCACCCAGGCCGTCTGAGCCCAGAACTTATGTCTTAACCTCCCTGGGGTTGACTTCTTATTTGTCTTTGACCGAGAGGGAGAGAATTGGGAAAGACTCACCTGCTGTGATAGCTGGTGTCTCCTGACCCCATTTTGTGGGAGGGTTTTTTTTTTTTTTTTTTAAGATTTTTTAAAATTTATTTGACAGAGAGAGACACAGTGAGAGAGGGAACACAAGCAGGGGGAGTGGAAGAGGGAGGAGCAGGCTTCCCGCTGAGCAGGGAGCCCAATGCGGGGCTCAATCCCAGGACCCTGGGATCATGACCTGAGCCGAAGGCAGACGCTTAACTGTTTGAGCCACCCTGGCGCCTCTTGGGAGGTTTTTAAATCAGGCCTTCAGATCAAGGCGTCCCCTCTCGTGTATTGTATCGTTTGCCACTCACTTACTGTGTTGGAGGTGTGACTGCCCCGTGTCCGACACTCCAGACTTTTCCCTCTTCTGGGCAGGTCTGAACTCCATCCTCTTTGCCATCAACATCGACAACAAGGATTTGAACGGGCAGAGTAAGTTTGCTCCTACCGTGTCAGACCTCTTAAAGGAGTCCACGCAGAACGTGACGTCCTTGCTGAAGGAGTCCACGCAGGGGGTGAGCAGCCTCCTCAGGGAGATCACAGCGTCGTCTGCTGTCTCCATCCTCATCAAACCCGAGCAGGACACCGACCCCCTGCCCGTTGTGTCCAAGCACGTCAGCGCCGGTGAGCGGGAACAGGCGTGGGAGTTTGAACCGAGGGGTCGGGTCGAGGGATGGCAGGCCGTGGCCGAGCGGGACACACCTCGTGGGCTGAAAGCACCAAGGGAAGGCTCATGCCCTTGGGTTTTCAGTTTGCACTTGTGTTTATTTTTCTTCTCCTCACTCACTCCGAAAGGGACTGAGAGCCTTGCTGAGATGTGAAGACGATAGGCTGGGAGTGCGTTCAGCTCACCGACAGCAAAATGACGGTGACGGTTTCTTGGTCACCGGAAGCCCCACGAGCCTGATCTCCGTTCATTTGTTCCTTCCTCCATTCATTCATGTGTTTGTTGACTGCAGTCTGTGTGCTGGGTAGTGAACTAGGAAGATCTCTAGTGTTTAGCCTGCAGGCTCTTCTGGGTTGGGGGACGATAGATATTTAATGACAGATTATACAAATAAGTAATTATCCTTCTGATAAATGAGATGCAAGCCAAGCACGGGGTGCTGTGGAGATCGTGCACTGTGCGGCGGGGGGGGGGGGTGACATTTCAGTGGAGGCCAAGGGGAAGGGAGGAGTTGTCAGCTTCGACTCTAGGCTGGGGACGCCAAAGAAAGTTGATTTAGTTAAGATCCATTTTGTGACAACTTCGTGATATGCCTTGAGACTTCTGGGAGATCCAGAATGTTGCTATAGCAAAAGTGGAGATTTTGGGTTTATGTACGTAGTGCTAGTATTCGCAGATCTCTTTAACAAGGCAGTCATCATGGTCGTCTCCTTGGAATTATTAGTGATGGTGAAAACTCAGAGTCTTGTGGGGTCTTTATCCGTCTTGTCCTCTCCTCCTCCAGTAGAGACACCAGGCAAAGGACACAGGAAAGAGGACTGTGAGGGCTTTGTGACAAAGATGTTGGACTTTGTATACCCAAGGAGTGTCCTTTTCACCGCTTTTGACACTGTCTCAGAGTCTGATATGCAGGCGAAGCCTCACCGTGTCACAGCTTGGCTTCGATGGAATGGAATGTCTGGAATCAGCTCAAAGTGTCTCATGGCCAAGTTGGACGATTGCGATGGGTGAACTGACTTCTATAAGTACTGGTCACCAAAGCACCGTTGATTTCGGTTTCAGTTTAGTCTTTATTGTGTAACAGCTCCAAAATGTAGTGGCTTGAAACAGCCACGATATATTATTATTTTTTTCATCAGTCTCTGGGTTAGCAAGATGGCTCGCTGATTCCCCTGGAATCCCTCGTGGGGCTGCCCTGACCTGGTGGCTGAGCCAGAAGGTCCAAGATGGCCCCAGTTCCGTGGCTGGATCGTAGTGCTCACTGTCGGCCGGACATCTGTTTGTCTGCACCTGACCTCTCGTGCTCCAACAGGCTAGACTGGCTTCCTTCCCAGGGAGTTTCAGGGCCGCGTTCCGGGGGTGCATCCCCTCTTCGTGCCCGGGCTCGTGAGCTCACCGTGAACTCTGCTGCGAGCTATTGGCGAAACCCGAGCACCGAGCCAGCCCACAGCCCAGGCTGGAGAAGGAGGTGCTACCCTCAGTGGGAGCAGCAGCGGCGTCCCTTTGCAGACAAGGTTGGACTGCGCCTGCTGAGCCGTTGGCCGCCACCCCAAACTGCTGTTGTTGGCTCCATCCATCAGCCAGGAGGGTATTTTCCCAAGTGAAAGTCACTTCCGGAATGGAGCTCCCTCTGAATCAAAGTGCTTGCAAGGGACGATTGTTATGTATGCCCTGTGGCACGTTGGTTTAAATCAGAAGCAGAGTCCCACATCCATTTTGCTCAGTGTCCTGTAGACAGGTTGTGTGTATGTGTGTGTGTGTGTGTGTGTTTCCCCAAGAATTAAAAAAAAAAAACTGAAATTATCTCATATGTTTTTCAGGAGGGTAGTAGAGGATTTTCCACAATCTAGAGGCAAAAATGGCTCAGTCATGACTTCGTCTGCTCTTCTTACACCGTATCTTCTTTTGCCAGATGCCAAATGTAGAAAGGAGCGGAAGAAGAAAAAGAAGGTGACCAACATTATCTCTTTTGACGATGAGGAAGAGGAGCAGAACTCTGGCGATGTTTTTAGAAAGGTCCCCGGGGCTGGGGAGAGCTCGGAGGAGAACTCCGACCGCTCCTCCGTCAATATCATGTCGGCGTTCGAAAGCCCCTTCGGGCCGAATTCCAACGGAAGTCAGAGCAGCAGCTCGTGGAAAATCGACTCTCTGTCCTTGAACGGGGAGTGCGGGTACCCGAAGCTCGACGTGAAAAGCATCGATGACGAAGATGTGGATGACAACGAGGATGACGTGTACGGGAACGTGTCGGGCAGGAAGTGCCTGGGTCACTCGGGCTCACCCGAGAAGTGAGTGTCACTTGAGCTTCTGATGAAGGCTGGCGCGTGAATGGCTTTCTATTTCCGCAGCAGCGGGTGACGTCCGAGCCCACGGTTCACGTGTGTTTCGGGTGTCGCTCGCTTTTCTGATCGTGACTGAGGCGGAAGGAGCCTGAGCTTACTACTGCCCCTCCGCGAATGAGCAGGAGGGAAGGGCGTCTGTTGGAGGGTACCGAGTATGAAGTTGGTGCCAAGATATGTGCCTTGAAATTCCTGCTTTCTGTGTTTCTTTGTTTTTGCTGCTTAGGTATTCCTTGTATCTCCGCTGCTCCTAGCACAGGAAGCTCTGGTGAGAGGCAGGGTTATTCTAGAGAACAGCGGCCCCCTGGCACTTTCTGTTTATCTTCCTGGGTGTGCACAGCAGGAACTCGCCTGCGTTCGCTGCTTTAACCCTGGTGGCGCAGTGGATGGTGTTGATGGAAGGGCCTTGATGCGCGAGAAGGCCTAAGGCAGAAGAGCATGGTTTAGAGTGTGGGTCTTGGAATCAAGACAGCCTGGGTTCTTGCTGCCTAGCTCCGTGGCTTAGGTTGGACAAGCTTACTCCCAGAACCTCATCGGAGACCTGGGAGAAAAACAGCACCTGCGTCCCGGAGTCGTGGTTGAGTTGCTGGCAGGCCGTGGGTGGGGCCTTCGGCAGCACGAAAGAACACAGGTCGGCGCTGCCGCTCTTGCTGCTCTGTAAAAACTCCTGTGCTTGTCTTACTCGGAATGCCACGTGAGCGGCTGCCTCTTTGCCTGGGCCTTGCGGTTCCCGGTGCCATCCGTCACGGCCGGCGTCAGGCGGGCATCAGGCCTGCGTCAGACAGACCCAGCCGGAGACCCTGCGGCAGGATGCAGGGCCCGGTGTCTCTGGCCCTAAGCTTCTGATGTCCCGTGTGTTCTCGTAGAAGTCTTCTTCTTCCTCATGAAGCGATGCCTGTTTCTGATTCCTGCTGTCGTCCTCGTTCACACGGGTACCCGTATTGGCAGCGTGAGCTCATTGATCTTCTGTGGGAGGCGCTGCACATACCTGTGGCGACAGCGGGAAGTGGCCTGGGGGGTTAGTGGGCGCCCTGTCTTCATGGATGGAAGAAGGGGATTCCTCAGAGAGCGGAGATTTGTCCGAGCAGGGGGCGAAGCAGGGATTGCGGGTAGCTTGTGCTGTGCTCCTGGGCTTCTGCTGTTAGATAGTTGCTGTGTTTCTACATAATGGGGACTGTTGGTTGGTGGACAGATCAACACGTCACGCTTTGCTGACCGCGCCCCCCCCCACCCCATGTTCAGTATGTAGCTTGTTGGCCTTTGCTGTTGTTCTCATTTTTGGTTTTTTGTTATCAGCCGTTCTGAAGTGAATGTTTTCACGCACAAGGCTTTTTCCTACTCCTGACATGTTGGTCAGTGTTGCTTCCCCTGAAGCATTGTCTCTGGCTCACGGGGTGAGTGTTTTCTACTGGAACCCGCGTGTCGCGACCTGCCGTGTGAGTCAGGGCCTCCAGAGAAGCAGAACCAACAGGGGGGACTCCCCCCCACCCCTTATCCATGGGTCCACTTGCCATGGTTCCCTTTCCATGGTTTCAGTTATCCTTAGTCCTGAGCAGGCGCTGCTTCTCCTCGTGGATCATCACAAGGTCGGTGGTAGCCTGGCCCATGTCATTCACCCCACTTTGTCCCACTGATGCCAGCAGGCGGGGTCCGAGGACCCAGAGGGCTCCCACAGGACCAGCCAATGGGGTCCCCAGCTGCATGAAGGTTAGAAACCCAGAGCGAGCCAGTAGGAGGTGAAAGCAGAGTTCAGTGAACGCATAGAGAGTGTGCAGGTACAGAGTGTGAGACCCAGAAAGGGTCTGGGGGTTTTTACTGAGGACAGTGGTCTGGTGTCTGCCATCTCTCAGGCATCCAGGAGCCAGTGAGAACAAAGATGAGGACCCAGGTGTTATTCCCGGGAGCCAGGGGGTCTCGGCATCAGGACGTCTAGTGCCCGTGGTGTGGATTACACAGATGATGACTTCCTCCGGTCATCCTCACCTGGTCCTTCCTTAGATGTTATCTACTCTAAAGAAATCATTAACTCCTTGCCTCCTACAAGGAAGACATGTGCTGTTGCGTTAGGAGGCACGAGTAAAGTGGATACCCAGGTCCAAGCAAGAATAAGAGCAAAAAGCAGATTTTTTAAAAAAGAAGACTTATTTATTTGAAAGAAAGAGAGAGAGAGAGAGAGCACAGAAAGGCAGAGAGAGAAGCAGATTCCCGGCTGAGCAGAGAACCCAGGAACCAGGATCATGACCTGAGCTGAAGGCAGACTCTTAACTGACTGAGCCTCCCAGGCGCCCCCAAAAGCAGATTTTTATGGAGTCCTTCAGTTTCCCTGTCTCATCATCTAATAGGCAGTTTGTCATCTCATGTCATCACAAGAAGGGTGACTCCAATACAGTATGATATTTTGAGAGAGAGAGGCCACATTCATATAACCTTTTATTACAGATTATTGTTGTAATTGTTCTATTTTATTTTATTTATTTTTAAAAAGTTTATTTTATTTTTTTTGTTTGAGAGAGAGAGAGAGAACATGAATGGGAGGGGCAGAGAGAGTTGTTTTTTTTTAAAGATTTCATTTATTTATTTGACAGAGAGAGACTACAAGCAGGCAGAGCAGCAGGCAGAGAGAGAGGGAGGAGTAGTTTCCCCATGGAGCAGGGAGCCTGATGCGGGGCTCGATCCCAGGGCCCTGGGATCATGACCTGAGCTGAAGGCAGCTGCTCAGATGACTGAGCCACCTAGGCACTCCAGGGCAGAGACAGTCTTAAGCAGACTCGACGCTGTGTGGGGAACCTGAGGCGGGGCTTGATCCCACAACCCTGAGAACATGACTCAAGTTGAAATCAAGAGTCGGGCATTTAACCAACTGCACCACCCAAGTTCCCGTTCTATTTTATTATTATTGCTGTTAATCTTTAAGGTGCCTAATTTAGAAATTAAAGGTTATCAGAGGTGTGTGTGGATAGGAAAACACAGCGTATGTACAGGGTTCAGTATTTGGTGCAGTTTTAGGATTTCAGGAATCCCCTGGGGGTCTTGGAGCGTATCTCCTATAGATAAAGGACAGAACTACTGTCTGTCCATCCGTACCTGTCTGTCTAGATTTGTTTTAAGGAATTGGCTCACGTGATTGTGGAAGCTTGATGGGTCTGGAATCTGTAGGGCAGACCAGCAGCCTGGAGACCCAGGGAGGAGGCCAGCTGCTGGCAGAATTTCTTCTTTGGGGGACCTCGGTCTTTTCCTGTTATGACCTTTAACTGATTGCGTGAGGCCCAGCTGAACTGGGGGGAATGATCTGATCTACTCAAAGACTAGTGACTGGAGTGTTCATCTCATGTAAACGTACCTTCACAGAAATGACTAGAAGGACGTTTGATCAGACATCTTGCTACCATGGCCTAGTCGAGTGGACACAGGCAGCCTCCACATTCTGTGTGTCTGTGGGTGAGCATGTCTCTGAGTCTATTTGCTCTGTGTGTTGTGGCCTCAGACACAGTCATTTCTCTTCCTACCAGACTATGCCACTGAGGGAGGCCCGAGGGGGAGGCCAGCTTGCGAGCCAGGGTAGCTGCCACGGGCATTGTGATGTGTGACACACAAAACAGTGCAGGGTCACCTCTACAGGGCCCCGGGCCCTTCAGGGCCACTGGGCCTTCTGCAGATTATGGGCAGCCTCTCCCTGGCGTAAGGGGGAATCTCGATTGAACATTCTGCAGAGCGTCTTGGGGAGGAGCAGAGGAATGATGACATGGCCTACTGAGTAATCCTTTCATTTTGATTCTGAGCTAACGTTCACACGAAAGGTCTAGGAGCCTGGAGGGGCCAGAGCCTGAGCAGCTAACAGCACCGCCAGGTTCGTGAGGGACAGGCGGCCCGACCAGGAGACACCCGCTGTGGATGCGATGGCTCTGGCCACGGCAGTGCTCCGATGGTCTCTGAAGTGCTCTGTTGGCCTAGAGCTGGGTTAACATCTCTCTTCGCTGGCAATTAAAGCCCCTCCGATGACCGAGGAAAATCTAGTCCCTCCCGCCTCAATACTTACAAGTGTTTGCTTTGCATTTTGTTTTTGTTTTTCTTCAAAGAGGGTAATATTGTTATTATAGAAAGAGGTTTTCCCTTCTTATGTGACCTCTGACACCTGTAGGGAAGTGGGATGAAAACATAATTCAAACAGAATCACAAACATAGGGACAAACGTTACACCTCACTAGCAATTGAGCAAGTACAGTGCTTCCGGACACTGCATTTTGCCACGATTTAGAACTGGATGAAAGGAGAGCGCCCGGTTAGCACCTTGGGGGAGTGCTTGCTCTCGGCGGTCCCAGTTGTGTAGTATGTTCAGGCACACAGGAGGTGCCAGGGGCATCCTCATGATCCTCGCTGCTGGCCTGTAGTGTTGACAGCCCTCCGGGAAGACAGTGTGATACAGAGTCCGGAGCCTCAGAAATGTTTATCCCACCTGATTTTGCCATTCCCCTGCTGGGACTGTGCCCTGAGGACAGAGTCTCGGGAAAAAGGTGACTGGGTCTAGATACCAAAGTCCACCTTTCAAGAAGCAATACCCGGGAGCCGGGAGCCGACCTGCCTTAACAGCCGATGACGTGTAGCTCACTTTGGAACATCTTAACGTTTCAGGTCGCAGACTTCTGTCTTTTTAAATTAAATTTTTAGTTTAATTTAAATTTTTAAATTTTTAAGTGTTGTATTTATTTGTCAGAAGATAGAGAGCACAAGCAAGGGCGGCGGCAGAGGGAGAAGCAGTCTCCCCTCTGGGCAGGGAGCATGAGGCAGGACTCAATCCCAGGACCCTGGGATCAGGCAGACGCTGAGGCCTCAGGCCTGAGCCAAAGGCAGACACTTCACCAACTGAGTCCCCCAGGCATCCCAAGTTTTTAATTTTAATCCCAGTATCGGTACCAGAGTGGTCTATTAGTGTTGGGTGTATACTGTAGTGATTCATCGGTTCCCCGTGATCCTGTGGGGTCTTGAACATTTGTAGTGACCTTCTAGAGTATCTCAGTAGTGTGAAGACCAGTTTAGGAATGAATATTGAATGACAAAAGCCAATGATAAATCCTTCATTGAGTTTCATTAGGACCTCCTGAAGAAACGTATGGGGTCGCCCTGGTGGCTCAGCCCTTAAAGCGTCTGCCTTCACCTCCGGTCATGACCCCGAGTTCTAGGATCGAGTCCCACATCGGCTTCTTGCTCAGCGGGGAGCCTGCCTCTCCCTCTGCCTGCTGTTCTCTCTGCTTGTGCTCCCTGCCTCTGACAAATAAATAAATAAAATCTTAAAAAAAAAAAAAGAGGGAGGTGCTGAGGACGGAGTATCTAAGTCCGTTTTGGTTTGGGTAGTGTGGTTTTTGGTGTAGTCCCCGCCCCTCTCCTCTTTTTGGCATTTTCCGGGTTTTAAAATAAGCATCTCTTTTTCCTAATGAAAAGCAACACCTGTTATCACTAAGCCGACTGTGGCCCCCTGCTCGGAATCAGTCTTTGCCTTAGGAATCACTTCAGTGTAAATCATTTTGGGGGTGGCCTCGGTCACTTTTGCTTGGGTTCTCAAACCTCAGCTGATGGGGCCTGGCTTCACCTGTGCCCTGCCTATGTTTCTGGAACGTGGCAAAATTTCCCCTCAGAACAAACGGTGGAAAATCCCACCTGCTTGGAGCCGGCGTAGTGGCCCCTGCAAGGACGGGTGGTTTTGCTGCCTTCTCCCAAGGGGCTCACTGGGGAGTGACCTGTAGGATTCACGGACGGATTCTGCACAGGTCTGTTAGGGTTATTTCCCGTTTCTTGCTCAGAGCCTCACGTCTGACCAGAAGCTAGAGAGGGCTGACAGGAAGATCTCAAAGTGGCCTCTGGAAGGCCCTGACAAAGTAGCCTCCAGGCCAGATCCGCCCCCAAGCTAAGAATGGTGGTTGCTCTTCAAAGGGCTGTCAACAACAACTATGGAGAAGAGTAGTTGTGGCCCCGAAGCCTACACTCTTTCCTGTCTGGTCCTTTATGAAAACAGTTGTGTTGATCCCTGCTCTAAACCAAAAGAAACACGACACACACCATGCCACAAGGTGAGCAGCAGCCACGAAGCCCACTGTAATCGGATTTGGAAGGCATGGTCTCAGACCCTGAAGCCTTGGTCCCATCCAGGATGCTGAACTTGGACAAGTCCCATAACCTCCTACACCTTGCGTCTCCCGTTTCCCTCCCCTCCCTTCCCCCCTTCCCTCCTTCACCTCCCTCCCGTCCTTCCCCTGTTAACTAGGTAGGACTATGATCTGCTTTGGACTTTTTACAGCTGAGTTGCAGAGTGATTCTATAAACTTTAATGTCCCCTGCAACTACAGTCTGGTATTTATGAATGGTTCCTGGTCGTCTAGCGGTAGACGATACAGTGGGCAAATCCTTCCCAAACACACTGAGCCGAAGCAGCCAGCGTGACAAAGATAGTCTAGGTTGCCTTTGTCCTTCATGGATAAGGTGATGATGTAACAGGTCATATGAGCCAGGGTAATGTTTAACCGGACCCCCTTTCTTGGAAGGGAACCAGACACAATACGGTCTGATTCTGCTGTTTCACTGACGAGGTTTTGAGAACCAGCGAGGTGATGGGACACTAACCCCAGGTCACGTGGCTGACATCATTTCAGAGCTGGGGACGCCGTGCTTTCTCCTGCTTCAGACCTTGGCACCTGCTGTCCCCTCACCAAGCATCCCCCTTGTCCATCCTCCTCTTCCCTCTGCTCACCCTTTGCCCTCACCTTCAGCTCTCACCTCTAACCTGTGGCCTTCCTGACCAGCTCCGCGACTCTGAACTGCTGTCTTACGTCTTGCAGGATTGTGTGATTCACGTCCGGGTCCCCCACCAGACTGTAAGCTCCCCAAGGGCAGGATAAACCCCATTTATTTGCTGGCTGTTTGGGCAGCACAGGATATATGTGAGCACAGAGCCTGGTCCGTAGTAGGTGCTCAACAAACTCTGGCTGGAGGAATGAAGGCACGCTGTCGGATCTGGACCGCACGCTCCCGCTCCCAGCCTGGGCCTCCCGTCTTCAGTCCCGTCACGGTCTGGTTGGTTCCCAAGAGGGAACTTAAGGGAGGCCTGGCAGATGCTTGTGGTGGTCTGAGCCGTCAGAGGCTCTTCTGTCTGTCACGCAGCTGTATTCTCTCATCTTAGGCCGCTGGATGGGGACACCCACCTCTCCCAGATGCACAGCTGGGCTCCCCTGCAGGTGCTCCACGGCGACGCCGATGTCCTCTTCCCGGTCAGCGGAGTGGGCTCCTACAGCCCGGCAGGTGGGTGCTTCCTGATTCCTCCCTCCCTCCATTCATGTGCTTTGGCTGGAGTGTCTGGGTTTCCTCTGCAGACAGGAGGGAGCAAAGAGGCACGGGGCTCAGGGCAGGACTGAGGGTTTGGCTTCTCTTCTTGCTGACCCTGAGTGTGTGAGTTGCTCCCTCCCGAGGGAGGATTGGGCCAAACCAGCTGACAAGTCACGAAGGAGCCCCTGAGCCTATTTGTGTTCCTTACCAGTAGGTTTTGGGGAACTGGGCACGTACAAGCTGACCACAAATGGTAACCATTAATTTTGCCTCTTAGGGAGAAAGTTAACAGAACTCATAGCTCGGAGGGCCCCTGTACCCTTTGCAGCAAAGTGCTGGAGGGTCAGAGAGCAGCCTGCTTAGAACCTGCCGGTGGGGTGGTAAGCGTTTCCAGCGCCTTCCGTTTGGTTGAACGTGCTCTCGTGTGGTTTGTCTTTTTTTTCCTTGAGCTAGAGCAGGTCGCGGGGAGTGGTGGAGGTGGGGAGGAGCGTGCGTGTGGATGAGCCCGGTGTGCCCAGACGGCGAGTGTGCCGTGCAGCCAGTGCGGTGAGTGGCACGGTGCAGTGCTGGTGGCCGTCCCTGGCCCCCGGCCCCCGGCCCCCGACCCCTACACAGGCACCGCCTCCCCCTCCCAGGGCCAGGTTTAAGAAACCATCATGGTTTCTGGACGGCTCAGGAAGCTGTTGAGTCTGATCACCAGACTCTCTGTTGATGGACTGTTGTTTTTGTCCCAGGCAGGGGACGGAAACTCGCTCAGAGAGCTGGGGTGCAGCGCAGGTGGGCCGCTGACCAGCAGCCCTCTCCAGTGGCGCTCAGAGAGCCCCGCCCCAGGAGCCGCAGGAGCTGAGCAGGGCGGGTTACCTCTCCCGAGTGGCAGTGTCCTCCACGGATGCCGGGGCTCCTAGCGTGCAGGGCGATGTGACTCCGTCTGCTGGGCACATCTCTCTGGAAGGTGCAGCTACTGGTGGTGATGGCAGCTGGCATGTAGCAAGCCCATGGAGTGAGCCCCAGCCTGGAAGGTGGCCCATTCGGACCAATGCATCCTCTCTCAACCACAGCCTGGGAGGAAGGGCAGAAGGCTCCCCAGGCTGGCGTGGGGCCAGGTGCCAGGCTAAGGCCCTGTGAAGCCTGCTGTCAGCCCTGCGGCAGTGGTGGGACCCCTGCTGTGGGGCGTCTGTGGACCGGGAGCTGGTGTTCGGAACAGAGCGTGCTCCCGTGTCTCCCCTGTTGTGTGCCCCACTCTTCCTTAGGGGGTCTGCCCCATCTCCTCTTTCCTTTGAGAGGCTTTGCTCTTTCTTGCCACTCTTGACCCCTCCCCATTTGGCCTCGGCTGGATGGCCCCCCATACTGGGAGGAAATTCTTCCTGCGTCTCCACTTACGTCCCCTAGGGGGGCTGGGCTGGTGGCTTGAGCTGGTCTGCAGGCCAGGCCAGCGCCAGCTGCTGCGTTCCCCAGGGGACCACATGTGGCCCAGACGGCCAGTGGGCGGGCTTGGTTACCTTGCCAGGGCCCATCAGGGGCACTGCTCTCTCGGACAGGGTGCATGAGAAGAGGCGGGGCTTGCAGAGAGCAGACGGTCCTGACCCAGCTCTGGGACCACATGACTTCCACCTGCTGACCCGGGGCCCCACTCGCCTTGTCTCCCTCCCCACCAAGGAGGCCACCGGTCGCTGGGGTGTCAAGGTGCCTGCACTTGGTGTTTGGTTTTGTTCCCAGTGGCCTCTTCCTTTCTCAGCTGGGCTCCTCTCGACTGTCAGACCTGAGGGTGAGGGCCGTTCTGTTGGGTTTAGTCTTACGGAGCTTAGCGCTCTTCCTCCCTCCGTGGGCTCTCCTTCAGGGAAAGGAGCTGCTGGCTGGCCTCCAGCATCCTCGCAGGAAGGCGTCCTCCTGGCAGCTTTCCTGAGGTCCCACCTCTGCCTGTTACCCTTCCAGACCCAGAGGCTTCATCTTGTCACTGTCGTGGGACCCCGAGCCCCAGTGTATCTTGATTACCCTCATCAGAGATGCTGTGTGTGAGCCGGTCTGCCAACTTTTTAATTTACTGTAGTAACAAAGCTGCCAGGAGTCCTGGAAGCTGGTGACAGCCTCGGGGGCAGAGTCGCTGTGGGTAAGAGTTGCATAGGAAGACAAATGATGTTTGCGCTGCAGAAGATACTAGAATCAGAGCCGGGGGAGTCTGCTACCTGATTGGAAGGCAAGGTTGCTTCAGTCCCTCCTGGCCTGATCCCCTTTTCCTTGGGGGGCCTTTGCCTGGGCAGCTGTGGGTGCACTGTCAGCATGTCTCTCTCAGACTGCTGCTCTTTTCCTCATCTCTGACTGCTGTCCCTTCTGATCGATACCCTCGCACTCGACCAAGGTTAACAACTTACTCTCTCTCTCACTCTAGCCGGGGAGCCATTTGTGTCTCACGACAGCTTTGCACACAGAGGGCTCTACTCTTAGGAGACCTTCGTAGCATCTTTGAAAGTGCTGGTGGCCATGGCGTCGCTGCCCTGGGGGGCTTTTAGCGGGAGGGGGAGGGAGGCCCGTGGTGGAGAAGGAGGAGTGATTTGGTAGCTAAATCTGGGAGGGAGAACGTGGCAGAGAAGGGGGCTCTCAACACACAAATATCCTTCTTCTGCTTCTTGGATGAGGAGGCTTTGTGGACAAGGGGCCAGGCTTTGGACCTGCGTTTCTGGGGTCCGAGGCTCCGAGAAGGATCACACCCGTCAGGGTCACATGAGACCCAGGTGGAGGGTTCGCTCCAGTCACTCCTCTGGGCATGTCCGTTACCTGCACACAGCAGAGCACATACACCGTCATCTCTCTGAAGCCGCAGGGGAGCGCACCCCCGAGGTTTCTTTCCACACGAGCACTCGCTGGAGGTGGGAGGACACCCGCCTCTACCCGCTGCACGCGTGAGAACGTTACAGCTCCTCCTCCCCGAGGGTCCTGGGCTTAGTGTTGGGTTTCCGCAGATTCAGAGTGTGTTTCTGAGGGTGTGTTTGTTCATTTGAAACCTTGGGTCCCCTCACCAGGTGTAACGCTCCTCAGCTCCGTGTCCCACCGCGGGGCCAGCGGGCTTCCTTGGTGACGTTGGGGCAGCTCTGTGGCCGTGCTGCTCCACTCTGAGGTGGTTGATCTGGGCGTGCGGCTCCTGGAGGGTGCTGGAACCGCCTGCGGTGTCAGGGGACTGTGGTGCCCACCCGGCCTGTGTGCTGTGTGGTCTCCACCCCTCAGGTGGGTCCTGTGCCTCTCAGGGCTCATGGTTTTCTGTACGCCACTGGTGGGTGGCCCTGCTCTGCGCCAGCACCGTGCTGGGCTCTGGGGGGATCCAGAGGTGACCACCCCCCCCCCCGGAGTTTTGCAGGCAAGGGGGGGCCAAGGCACATCAACAACTCTCCCTGCTTCTGCTCCTGCCCCCACCCTGGCTGTTCTTACAGCAACTGGAGGGATTTCTTAGCGCATACATCAAATTGCGTCATTCCCTTGCTCCGAACCCTTCCAGCGCAGTGAGGATAAAATCCAGAATCCTCATGGCGGCCCCCCAGTCCCCAGCTCAGTGCACAGCCTGATCTCCCGTTTCTCTTTAGCTCCAGGCCCCTAGCCACGCCTGCCTGCTTCCACTTCTAGTCTCTCTCCTCCTGCCCCCTGTGCACATCCTTCAGGAGGCAGCCCATGTGGTGGTGGCTCATTAAGGGCTCCTCTGTCCCCTCCTCTGGCAGGCCAGGTCTCACGTTCACACTGCCAGAGATGTCCTGTGGGTCCTGTGCCCTGACCTCAGCTTGTAACCGTGTGTGTGAGTGTGTAATCACCTGGTAAGTCCTGTCCCCCTACTACTCTTTGAGATCTGTACGGGCAGGTCCATATCTGCCTGGTTCCAGTGTGACCCAGACCCAGGACAGAGCTAGGCGCACAGTGGGGCGCTCAAGGATCCTTTGCTGAGTGGGTGAGTGGTGGGTGTGCAGAGTCCATGGGGATGGGGCATGCTGAAGGGAGTGGACACCTGGCACTTGGAAAAATGTGGTCCAGGTGGAGACGCAGTGTAGACAAAGGAATAAGGCAGGGAGTGCAAGGACCCGTAGAGGGAGAGGCGCATAGCTCAGATCTGCTGTGAGAGAGACCGTGAAGTGGGGAAGGACTCAGCTCTGCCGCTGGGCACAGTGCGGTTCAGACCCTCGCATGTTAGCTTGCGATCTTGGGCAGATCACTGAAGTCCTCCAGGGCCATCTCCACATCTGTAAAATTAAGGTAATAGCGCGCCCCTCAGAGGGCGCCTCCATGGTGAGTGACACAGCCCGTGTGAGCACTTGCTCTGTGGCCCCAGTGTGTCAGGCCCGCTGCCGCGTCCCAGCTCATGGGGTGTGTTCTGGTGGGACATCACTGGGGCCGAGTAGGCCTGGGATCTGAAATGCTGGTGGGTAATGGCGGCCTTTCCTCCAGCTATGGAGTGCTGCTGTGCATGTTGGAGTTACCGTTTTTGCTTCAGGGAGAGGAATCCGACAGCTGTGAGTTGGATTAACAGGTGGGACAGGACTGCGGGGACCCTCTGTGGGAGACCCCTAGAAGGTATGGAGCCTCAGCTCTAGGGTGGCGGTGGACAGGACTGTGGACAAGGAATGGCGGATACGGGGCACCTCGAGCTCTGTGATGGGGGGAGGTGACGGCCCCGTGGAGAGGGTGTCAGACGGGAGCGCTCTGGACAGTCGTGACCAGGCGGTGGGCCCTGCAGGCGTCCCAGTAGAGCTTCCAGGCAGGCAGCGAGCCCCGTGGGATTCAGGATTGAGGTCCCAGCCACAGGCGCGTTTGGGACGTTGTCCTCTTCAACCTGCTGGCAGCTGGGGCCAGGACCTTGCTGGGTTTGCCGAGGGGGCAGAGGCCTCTGAGCTGCGATCCAGAGATGTCTTCACAAGGGAATCAGAGAAAAGGCTGTGAGGTGGTGTGTGTGCATGTGCGTGTGTGTGTGTGATGAGGGCGGGAGCCTGTGGTAGGTGGGCGGCGTTCCGGAGCGAGTTGCACTAGCAGTCACCGAGTGTTCCCGCTGAAGCATGCTTGTGTCACAACATGAGTTTAATCACGCGGTTGGTATTATTAAGATGTCGTATGGTAGTCGCTGGTGTTAGCCCTTCCCTAGTCGAGGAAGCCGAGTCACAGAGAGGCTAGGTTTAATGCTGGAGGCAGAGCCTGGCCTGGTAAACTCACCACAATGCTCAGAGGAGGGTAGGGGAGGCCGAGGGGGACACACTTGCTGTTTTCCTCTCAAACTTCTTTAAAAAAAAGAAAAAAAAAAAAAAGAAGAGCAAGTGGAATAGCTTAACGGGGACAGCAGTGTCAAAGAGACATTTTCTCTTCAGGGTTCCCTGAGTAGAGTCCCTTAAGAACTGGGGAATCTCAAGCAGGAGGAGGAAACTCAGATGAAAACAGGAATGGCAGGGAGGCGGCCTCGAGCTGTGGGCCCTGTGGGCCCTGAGGTGTGCCCCATCCCCCATCATGGCCTGGCTCTGCAGTCGGCCTTGAGAAGCGGGGAGTGTCTCCAAAGGGCACGTGTTACCATGGCTGACACCGGCCTTCATGTCACCATCCAGCCTAAGGGCCGTGGCTTTGCACTTTTTTCTGGAAAGAGACCTGAACAGCCGCTAATACGTTTATGAAGATCTTTAGTGCCTCTAGAGATTATCTGTGGGCTCCCTTCTTCTGAATGCCTTCCCCACACACCCCTCAGTGTGGGGAGGCATCTTTCTAGAAAGCAGCAGGGAGGGCACTTGGGTTTTGATGCAGACAGACATGGTCAGCGGTTGGACTGTGCTGCCCCCTTGCGTCTGTCATGAGCCACTACAGTGAGAGCGGTTTTGTCCATCAGAAAGCTGATTATTCCCTGATTCTGAGGCTGGCTCTGAATATGGACTTCACGCACAATTCCAGGTGGCTCAAGGTCAAAAAGGTTAAGCGGGAGGATGGGGCCTCCTATCAGTGACTGCTGCCACATCTGAGATGATGGCCAGAACCACGAAACAAGTAGCAGATTAAAATCCATTGTGCAGGTGAGGAAACATTTTAAGTCGACTGATTTAGCAGATGAGGCAGTGTCTGCACTGTGTCCTTGTCTCACGGACAGAATGAGATGAAAACAGACAGCTGACTTTCTCTCTGCGACTGCTCTCTCTGCACAGATGCCCCCCTTGGAAGCCTGGAGAACGGGACAGGACCAGAGGACCACGTTCTCCCGGAGTCCGGCCCCCGGTACAGGTCAGTATTCTGGAGCCAGATTGCCTTTGGGATTGAGTTGTCTTGTTCACAACTGTGCGTTTTATTCTCTTTTAAAAGATCGGAGTGCACCTGCCGGGTTGCAAGGTCAAGGCCTTATTTCACGTGTATGTCCAGGTTTAGCTTAGATCATAGAACGTGAAGTTGCCAAGGGCGTCAGAACGCGAGAGACGGTGTTTAGCAAACTTCATTTGCATTCCGCCTTTACTTTTATGGTATTGGGGGCCATGCCTGGGTGCCTCCTCTCCCATTATGCTTGATGTTAGCATTTGATCACAATAAGGCACGATTTGATTATATAATGTCTGAGCCACTTAGCTCTCCTGTATTTGAGAAGTGCTGAGTCTGGCATGTGGTAGTATGCCCCGTATGGGTTTTCTGCTTTTCAAACAAAAGTGTCTCAAAGGGAAACAGCTGCTCAGAGTCCCCGGATGTTGGGCGGCAGAGCTCAGATGGACACCAAAATCTCCCCGATGCCCCGGGAGCCTCGTTACTCTTCCAGTTTTTCTCTCTATGCTTTTAATTTGGTGCAAACTTGGGTGAATAGGGATAGATCCCATCTGCATTTTCAGCCTTAGCTCCGGGGTGGGAGTCCCTGATGACCCCGAAGCGTGCTTGGTGTTATGGACAGGGCTCTGCTCCCCGACAGTGACAAGGCCTATAGGTTTCTGCATAGTTTGTACACAGTCAGGGAGGACTGGGGTTACCAGGTCCCTCCAGGACGCGGAGTCTTTTTTGCTGTTTATTTTAGACAAATACTGAGTATTGATCTTGGGGACACACACAGACTTCGGCGAGAAGGCAAATTTGCAAGTAGGGAATCCACACATGATGAGGGCTGCCTCCTGGGCTTTTAGCAGGTGCACCTGAGTACCCTTACACCTGCTCGGTTTTTGAATGGTGAGGTTGTATATTTTGAGCGGCCGAGTGTAACTTCCTTCTGTCTGCCTTCTCCCAGTGTGGAAGCCAGTCCTCCCAGCCAGGGAAGCCCTCTGAGCAACCTGTTACCTTCCGCCTCCGTGCCAGAATCAATGACAATTAGTAAGTACTTTCTGAGTGTCCTCCACCAGCACCAGGTGAGCCTTGGGCCTGCACATCAGTGGAGTGCCTTTGCCCTTGCTCCTGTGTGACTGCAGACTTCATGCAATGCGGGGTAGAGCCAGGTGTGTGTGTGTACCTGGTCATGGAATCGAAATGTGGTGTTCGGAGCTAAGCTTCCTGAGCTACAGCTAATACCCGGTGCTTGGGTGTGTGCACGCTCTAGAGGACAGGCTGCAGAGATGGAGTAGCACTGAGCCAGAGGGAAACTTGTTTTGTTTAAGGTTTGGGGGTTTGCATTTGGAAGGTTGGCAGCTACAGAGGAATTGTGCTAGTTGGATTTCCTTTGTAGCTCTGGAGGAATCCTTTTTCTGAGGAAGGAAGAGTATGTCTCTATGTTCATCAGACACTGGGACTCCTTCCATCTAGCCTCATGGTCCAAAATGACTGTTGTGGCTCCAGCCATCCCATTCTCCTCCCAGATAGCAAGAAAGAGGAAGGAGCAAAGGAGAGACTTCCTCCATTTCCATAGGTAGAATTCAGGGTCTGAACTTTCTTAGGGAAAGAAATTACGACTTTTTTCTCTAGCTTTTGCCTGAAATGTACATTGCCTTCAGTTATGAAGGTAGAAGCAAACCATGGAAACCATAGCAGTTTAGCAAAATGGGTGATTGTGCTTTGTGAAAGTCACAGGTGCCTGCGAGAACCATGACATGAACAAAATCTCAGAATGTTGTTTCTCCTGGACAACAGTTTTCAATGCGATAATAAAGAATTCTATGTATTTCCCTGTCACTTTGATTTTTTTACATTTTGATAGTAGAATCCATTTCCTTTGTAGTCTGGTGTGTTTTATGTGTTTTGAACTATTTTTTGAGAAGAGGCCCATGGGCCTCACTGAACTGCAGCGTGGGCCCAAACAGATGGTACAGAACAGGTGGCCCCGTCCCAGGAGGTGCACACAGTAGCCCATCGGCATGGCCCGAATCAGCCCCATGGCCTCCCCTGGCTGCTAGGGAGGCAGAGTCCTGTCCTGCTCCCCAGTAGGGTTTTCACTGCTAGGGAAGGAAGAGCGGAGTTTGGGAGCTAGCCGGCATTCTTTGAGTTGGGGACGAAGAAGGAAGTGACCAGACTCTGTAGGGTGGGCGCTGTGGGAATGATCAGTCTGTGTCTGTAATGAAAGCGTGTGGTTCGTCACGGCTGGAGTTCAGCCGTGTGGTTATCTGTAGATCGACGCATGTGGGGCACCCGGGGTAGGAGAAGTCGCTGGCTTCCAAAGTTCTGTTACTTAATATTTCTTAAAAGATTTTATTTATTTATTTACTTATTTGTCAGAGAGAGAAAGAGAGAGAGAGAGCACAAGCAGGGGGAGCGGCAGGCAGAGGCAGAGAGAGAAGCAGGCTCCCCGCTGAGCAAGGAGCCCGATACGGGACTCTATCCCAGGACTCTGGGACCATGACCTGAGCCGAAGACAGCAGCTTCACCGACTGAGCCAGCCAGGCGCCCCAGTTCTGTTACTTATTTACTGCTGTATTAGTTCTTACCCTGCAATGTGTTTTTTTTTTATTTTTTTAAGTGGGTGCACTTAAGAAAACCTGAATGCCTTTACTGGAAAAGGGAACTTTGCACGAGTATAGTAAGTGGAGAGCCACTGTGAGTTGACGGAAATGGCAGGTAGCTGAAAATTAAGACATTGGAGAGGACCCAGTATGGAGTCGGCCTAGATGTCATTGCCTGGCCCAGCTTCTGTCCGAGACCCCCTCCCATTGCTATAAGGAGAGGCGAGTGACTGAGCAGCAGCACGAGGGGCTTGGAGATATCCTAGTGCTGAACTCAGACCTTTTTCTGGGAAGAAACCAGAAGGATTGAGAACACCCAGAAGCCCTCTTGTTGGGGGTCCCTGATCCTTTCTGCCTTGTCTTTCTGTGTCTGCAGTGCTCTCTCTCTGAGTGGGTTACACCTTGTGTAGAGATCCCAGACTTTTTTCTGGCTCTCAGGTGTTTCTGTTCCAAAGAGCACCGGGTTTTGCCTTACTTAGGTTTGTCTCGTAAAGAACAGCGCCCCCGAGCTTGCGGGCTCGCACACCAGGCCTCGCCCTTGTCAGGGTGCAGGAATCTTTGGGCGCCCCAGCGGTTACGCAGCGGCATGCTTCCAGGCGGGGTTCTTGCTTCCTGGGGAGGCGCCCCCTCCTGCAGCGGACCACCATGTCTGCTTTGTCAGAGGCTCTGGGGCCTCCTGGGCCACGTTGGGCTCGAGGAAGCAGTGGACCCTGCTTCCGCCAAAATCTCCGCCATCAGCACGTAACGGATGACCACAGTGCTGATGGTGGAGATTTTGGCCATTCGTCTTGTCTGTACTCGTATATACCATCTTCCAGAATTGTCCATCTAGTTTTATTATTTGGTATCTTTGGCAAGTAGGGACCTACCCAGAGTTTGTCACATGAATCTCCAGATGTGTCACCACATCCACATCTTGACCCTTGATACTCTGTGTTAGTGGACTGTGGGTGCGATGATGCGCTGCCTGGGGCAGGGGCTGGTGGCGCCGTGTCACCTGTGTGTGCTCTGGATGAGAGACCTGGGTTCTTAGAAATTTGGGGTGGAAGGTGACTTTGATGTGTGTCCGCCTCGTCCTGCCTCTGCCTCTGTGACATCCCAGAAAAATAAGAAGAGCGAGCCTGTCTGGGGGTCCAGGGTGTCAGCTGGGGTGGCCGTGACAGTACCACAGGCCGGGAGGCCTGAGCAACAGTCTCTCGCGCAGTTTCAGAGGCTGGAGGTCCAGGTGACCTCGGCGCTGGCTCCTGGCGAGGCCGCCATCCCTGCCTGGCAGGTGGCCTTTTCTGCCTGCTTCCGCGTTCCTGGTGTGTCTTCTCTGCTTGTGAGGACCGCGGCCTGCTGAAATGCGTCCCCACCCTCAGGACCTCATTTAACCTTAATTCCCTCCGTAAAGGTCCTATCTCCAAATACAGTCCCATTGAAGGTTAGAGCTTCCCATGGGAATTTTGGCTGGCGGGGGCTGGGGGGCTCGTTTAGTCCTGGGGAGACCCGAGAATGTGTCTCAAGAGCTGTGCGACTCCGGACGAAGAATCCTATCCCAGCGCGGGAAGCACATGGGCTTTGAGTCGGGAGATGTGCGACTCTGAGAAACCCTGCAGAGCCTGGCGGAGGGGCCCCAATTCTTCTCTGCGACACAGAGAACCCTCCCTCACGCCCTGCCGGGTGCCTTCCCCGGCTGCACCCAGTCCTGGGTACGGGGGCCGCCCGGCACTGTGGTGGCACTAGAGTGGGGCTGTGTCATCCTCGGTGCTCGGGGATGACAGGCAGGTCCTCTGCCGGCATCTTTCCCCTCCTGGGGACCTCTGAAGTGGCACAGGGTGTGGTCCTGGGCTTTGTGGGTGTATGTTCTTGTCATGAAGTGCCCAAGAGAGGTTGGCGTGGCCAGGCCCACATTCCCACTCTTTCTCCGACGCCCTTTGGTAGTTAAGACCACGCAGAGCCTGTTGGGAGGAAGTAATGATTTAGCAAAGTAGTGAAGACAGTTGGCGCTCAGGAGATCACCCGTGCTTCTGCCTCTGGGCACTTGCCATTTGGGCAGGTGTGTGTGTGTCTGCGTTCGGGGTGCGCAGGGCCGTCCGGCTGCGGGGGGGACTGCAGCCCGCCTGTTGCCGTCTCGACCCGGAGGGGCAGGCTGAAGGCCGGCTGCCCAGTTCCCCAGGCTTCCCCCGGGTCTCAAACCTCTCACGGCCTGTTTCCGTATCCAGACACCAGGATGCCACAAACACCCGTTTGCCGAGAAGAGTATCTGCGTCAGAGCGAGGTGTAAGTTGTGTAAATAGCACCGCTTACCAACCTGCTTATTTGCATTCTGCTTTCTTAGCATCGTTTTCTAGCACTTTCCCCTCTTCATCTGCCTGGTCCTACTGCCGAATGGCTGTGTAATAGTCCAGTTTACTGGGGATTTGCGGGGGAGGGGATGCACCAGCCCAGTTCGATTGTTTTCTCACTGTCTTCTCTCATTATAAGGAAAAATGAGAATCAGCGCCAGGCTTGGAGAAAATTTTTTTTCTGCTCCGTGTTCCTTTGTGGTAAATTCTTGGGGTGTGGGGCGAGCAGGCCAACGGTGAGTCCCATATTCATGGATTTGTTCTCAGCTGTCTCGTGTTCCGAGGGACCGTGTTGCCAGTAGGATGACAGCTGCCAGTTTCCTTATCCTCCACCCTCCGTAGTTGCTAACATTTTTTTTTTTTTTAGTTTTTTTTAAAAGATTTTATTTATTTATTTGAGAGCGCACATAAGCATGGGGAGTGGCAGGCAGAGGGAGAAGCAGGCTCCCTGCTGCCTGACGCGGGGCTTGACCCCAAGACCCCGAGATCATGACCTGGGCAGAAGGTAGATGTTAGCCGAGTGACCCACCCAGGTGCCCAGTTGCTAGCATTTTCATGCATCTGCTACTTTGAGAGCCGGGAAAATGGCACCCAGAGGCTGGGCGGCTGTGCGCTCCCTGGAGGGGCTGTCCCCTCCAGGCCTTTAACATTTGTAACCTCCCCCCACACCCCAATTACATGGGTCGCTTATATCCTTCATTTTGGGATCTTCAGTCCTCCCAACCTCCCAACCCTGTTCTTCCTGGTGTGGAGACCACATGGGAATGGGGTACAGAGTGCTACTTGCTGCTCCTGGCGCTGGTCGCGTGGCTCAGGGACAAGAACCCCCCCCACCCCTCCGTACTTACCTTGGCCAGTGTGTTAGGCAGCAAGAAGCCAACAGCCTGCCCCGGGGAGTTGCCAGGCCAGAGGGGAGGACAGACACCGGTGACATGGACAGACTCGTGAACTTTGCTGGTACATCTCAAGGGCTAGGAAGGTGGGGCACGGAGGGGGGTGTCTCTTGGTGTGTCATTAAGACAGGTTGGTGCGGCAGAGCTGAGGGTGAGGGGTGAGGGGTTTTGGCGGTGGATGGTGACGGTGGAAGCGTGGCTGGGGAGAGTCGAGCCGAGGATGCTGGAGAGGGCCCTCCGTTGGTTCCGATCCCAGTGGGATCGAGCAGTGGGAGGCGGGGTGAGGGTCTTAAGCCAGAGTGCTGGGGCCATGGCCACTTGCTCTTATGGCAGGTCCTGCGGCTTGTCTGCTACCTCAAGTGTCCTCAGGAGCCTGCCTCCCAGTCCTTCCTGGAGGCCCCGGTGGCCCTTGCTTGCTCCAAGGCGCTTGAAGGCCTCCCTGGGCTGCACAGGCTGGGGACTCCTGAGTTGACATGGGTGTCCCTACTCCTTCAAGCTGCCAGCAGCTCCCAGGCAGTGCCCTAGGCCCCGAGCCCTTGCACCTGTCATGCAGGGGCATGCTGAGTGCTGCAGGAGAGCAGGGGGAGGACGGTTTCATGTTGGGGGGTGGTGCGACCCGGTGCAGCCACCCTGGGTCTGGCCTTGGCTCCAGGGCTTCCTGGCTGGGTTTCCCTTCTTTTTTTTTTTTTTTTTTTTTTTTGCCTCCAGACTCTCTGGGACCCTGTTCCTCATATGTAAAATGTCATATGTAAAGTAAAGACACTTACTTCTGGAGACCTTTGGGGGGGATCAGTTTGGAGCCCATTCGGCAGCCCTAAGGGTTTAAGCTGTAAACCGCAGTTAGAGCCGAGACCCCTAGGATTGTGGACCTGGTCCCTGATGTTTCCATCCTGGTCCTTGGCCCGTCCATCTTCAGGTAGCAGGTCAACTCATGAGTTCAGACCTGTCTCTGGAGCAATTCCAGTTTCCTTCAAGGAGTGCCTGGAGGAGATTAATAGTATGCTTATCTCCATAGTGTCGGCTGTTGTGACCCAGACTGTACTCATGTTATCGCTCAGTTGTCACAGCATCCCTGCAAAGTGGGTGTGTTGGCCTTGTCTTCTAGTTGGAGGAAACAGGCCGAGGGAGGCTGTGGAAGGTCTGAGTGCCAAGATGTGGTGGAGCTGGGGTTTCCTTCCTCTCCTCCTCCTCACTGTTTCTGGAAGCCCCCCCACCCTGCTTCGGGAATGATTGGCCCTCAGAGGGAAGTATTCAGGTCTGCAGAGATGTCCATCTTTTTTTTTTCTTTTTATAAGGTTTCATTTATTTATTTGGCAGAGAGACACAGAGAGAGAGGGAACACAGCTGAGGGAGTGAGAGAGGGAAAAACAGGCTCCCCACGGAGCAGGGAGCCCGATGTGGGGCTTGACCCCAGGACCCCGGGATCATGACCTGAGCTGAAGGCAGACGCTTAGTGACGGAGCCACCCAGGTGCCCCGAGATGTCCCTTCTTAAGGAAGCTTCCCTCCCCTGACCACACATCCCAAAGAGCTTGCTGGCACCACCCACTCTGTTCCTCTACGTCTGCTGGTTGCAGGTTTTCGAAACGTTCCTGACCTGAACATACAGTCTGTTTTCTGTGTCCCCACAGGATGTGAGTTCCTGGAAGATGGGTGCTTAGCTTGCTCATTCACTGCCTGCACCCAGTGCCTAAAATCCTGCCTGCCTTGGCGTTGTGGCTCAAGACATTTTAGTTGAGGGGGTGAAGGAATGATCCAGTGTTGATTCGAGTTCTAACAAGCCTGAAAACTTTTATTTATTAATTTTTAAAGTTTTTATTTTTTTACTTGTGTGAGAGAGAAAGAGCGTGTGCAAGCACAAGCAGGGGGAGCGGGAGAGGGGGAAGCAGGCTTCCCGCTGAGCAGAGAGCCTGATGCGGGGCTCGATCCCAAGACCCTGGGATCATGACCTGAGCCAAAGGCAGACGCTTAACGACTGAGCCACCCGGGTGCCCCCCACAAAGCCTGGAAACTGTTAAAACATTTTTTTAAACTTAAAACACATTTAAAAAAAAATTTTCTAAAACTTTAAAAAGCGTTCTGCAGGAATGACCCGCAAGCCAGTCCCCTGATCACCGCTACATCTCTGGCTTGGTCTATGGCATAAGCCCAGGACTGTGAGTTACACGTGGGGGCAGGGGAGCGAGTGGATCTTCTATCTGCCCCACACCAGGGAGCAGGCAGCTGGTGCTAGCAGAAGGAGCATTAGCTTGGGGATTGAAAACTTGGTGCTGACACTGGCTCTGATAGCAGTGGGTCCCTTGGTCACTCTATGCCTCAGTTTCCCCAACTTTAAAGTGGAGGAGGCCGCCCTCCAGGATTCCTGGCATTTCTGACCGTCTGTCCTGGGAAAGGGGTCATCATCCCTACATTCTCCTTTGCGACCACGAAAGAGCCAAGTCGTCGAAGTTGGGATGTTTCTCGTGTCTTGCCTGGTAAGGCTTGTTGCCGTGTCACTGCAGGCCTCTCCTTCTCTCCTAGCGGACGGCCTCCTTTGCAAACGTGTTGACTGTTGAGCTGACTTTGAATGACCTTTGGCTCAGGAAGCTAGTAAGCATAAACCTACTGATGCTGACATTTGGCCCGTAGTTTTCCTACTCCAGGCCAGGTGTTGGCCGATGCAGGAGGCATGGCCGTTTGGAGAGAGGCAGGGTGGGGTTTGTATGAGTGCCCGGATGCCTGCGGACTGCTTGGAAGAGTCGCTGTCTTACAGAGTTGGGAAGGGTGAGTTAACCTCTGTGAAAGGCAAGTGCCACTTTTGGGTTTGGATTCTGGGCGGCCAGCAGTCCTTATCTGCACTTGGTTGCCGCCAAGTTTCTCTCACCAGTGCTGCTCGTTGAGACATATACATTCTTTACGCATCCTTTATTTTCATAGTATTCTGGCGTGGGTGGTCGCAGCTGAGTTGAGTTGTGAAGGCCGCCTTTTGGGGTGGATAGAACACTGAGCTCAGGCAGACCGTCGTGTTGCTGTACACGAGCTCTGTGACCTTGGGCAAGTACTTTACCTGCTCTGACCTCGGTTTCCCAGTCCCGGAAAGGAAATGAAGTGTTAACCTGCTTACAGCATTCTTCACGAGGTCTGTGCAGCGTCTGGCTTGGAGCCCAAAGTATCTTGGTGTCGCATGTTTCCCTGGAAGCCGGCGGAGAGCTTCAGAGTCTGCAGAAGCCCTGTGATCGTGTGCAAAGTTGTTTTCGTGTGTTCGTGCTCACACATGGATCTTCCCTGGGGAGAATTCCTTTGCTTTCATCATTCTTCCTCAGAGGTTTCCGGACCTTGGGAAACAGTGAGGACCACGTGGATGCTTAGTTTGCGGTAACGGCGCATCGTGAGTCTGGGGCTGGTTATCCTTGCTGTGGGTCTTCCACGCCGATGTTCCTACCGGGTCGATCACTGTCTTCTTACCCGCCTCCCTCCACAGCTGAGCAGTGGGAGCTCGGGCACGTTATGGGGCCTGCCTGCGCCTCCGTATTCTCATCTGTAAAATGGGATGAATGATAGTCCACATCTAATAGGATTGTGAGGATGCAGTGAACTAACCCAGGACAAGTCCTGACGATACTCCATGTGAATCATACCTTGGTAAGAAAAACCGGAAAAACATGTCGTGGAGAGCACCTGGCATGTCGTACGTGTTATTGTTGTGAACCTCGCTTGAAGGTTACATTGCTGGCCGACCATCGAAGGCAGTACCTGGGCCTTGTTGAGCTGCCAGCGGGTAGACCCGATTTCCTGTTTCACTGGCACCCGCCCTGCTGCACAGGCCGAGACCGTTCCCTCTGCCTGGCTCTTACTCCTTAACATTTCCTCCTAGTTGAGAGGAGGTCAGCGTGTACCCTCTTTCTGTGAGGCTGTAAGAGTGGAAACGAGGGACAGATAGGACAGTGGTTCTCAGTGACGGGCACTTTCAGCCCCTGGAGGACATTGGGCAGCATCTGGAGACATTTTTGGGGTGTCCCACGGGGGTGGGGTGCTGCTGGCTTCACCTGGGTAGTGGCTGGGGTGCTGCTAACATCCCACCGTGCACAGGACGGCCCCACAGCAGGGGACGGCCCAGCCCCACCGGTCAGTAGTGCCGGGGTCGAGAGACTTCATAATAGGACAGGAGGAGGCAGCGGGGCTGTTTTCCAGGAACCAGATTTTATTTTAGACCTTTTTCATTTTTTTGACCACTTGCCTCCTGCTCAGCTCAGGGGATTGAACTTAAGGAGGAAGCCCAATGATACCGACGAAATGATGGACCCCAGAGAACATTTGCTCTTGGGTGTGCCTTTGGGAGCCGCCTTGTTCTGTCATCGCAGCGGGATGATTTAGGGGGGCTGGTGCATCAGAAGAGCACCTGCACAACGCGCCAGAGTACATGACAGCCGGGTCATCGTCCCCGTAGCTGCAGAGACCGTCACAGGCAGCACGTGCGGCTCCTTGGGGCCCAGTTTCCTGAGAATTCCTTCAGTTGGTACTTATTGGTATTCACGTCAGCCGCACGTTCCTTCGCTCCCGCTGTACGAAAATGAGTGTCTACTCCTGAACCGAGTTCTTTGTTGGACCGTCTGATCATTTGGGAGCTGGAAGGTGGAAGCGAGCGGCTCAGCCTTCCTTCGGGCGCAGTGCAGGAAGGGCAGCTCCGCGGCCACCAGGGGGCGCTCCGGCTCTTTCTCTGCCTTGCCTGTCCGCGCTCTCCTGCCGCTGTGGGTTGTTGCTGTCTGGGTTTTTGATGCCCAGCGCTTGGGCCCTATTTTAACGGCGAGGTGGGGGTGGTGCTGGCGGCGGGAGCAAGGGCCCTCTCTAGCTGGAGAGCACTGAGCATGCACTGAACTGTGTATCGGCTGTGAGTGCAGCGACGGTTGCCAGTGGCTTTCTGAGGCGGTGTAGGTGTCTGGCCCTGTTTCGCAAAAGGAAAATAGGCTAATTAGAAAATATTTCTTCTTTGTCATTGCTTCTCATGAAATAGGATGAATTATCTGTGGAGCTGTATTCATCATCGCAGTCCTAATCATTGCCGCCTTTTCCCTTTTTGGGGGGTTGGGGGTGGGTTGGGGAGTGGTAGGTGGTAGAGAGAGGTAAGCCCCGATGCTCAATGTGATTATTTCTTCTTGATTTCTCCTCATTTTTGATACCAAGCCGGGGCAGAGGGCAGGAAAAACATCCTTGGTTGTCAGTAGGCCTTGTTGAGCGGGTCCTTTTTTGTCCCAGCTGTTACTGGACAGGATTCTCAATGCGAGTGAGGAGGTCTGGCTCATTGCCTGGCAACACGATTCCAAATATTCCGCAGCTTGAAGAGTGCCGTAGTAACGATTCTGATTCCGAGGAGGTGGCAAAGCCCAGGGCTGGACGATTCGGTTGGAGGCAGGGAGGGGGGTGGCCAGCAGGCCGCTGCTTTGCCTGTACAACGATCCCCTTGCCCCCTTAAGCACAAGGGGTGAATCCAGCTGGTAACGGCTGTCACAAGCCCTTGCGTTGAGCGAGTTTCTTTAAAGGGGAAACGCCTCACGGAAAGTCACCTGCTGGACCTGCAGTCATGGTCTTGGTAGCTAGAATGTTCCAGATGGCATTTAGGCATGCCTCACTTCTCTGTTGATTTGTTTATTCCACTCACAAACCTTTACTGAGCGCCTCTCACACGCTGGGCACTGTTCTAAGTGCCGGGGAGTCAAAGGTGTGGGAGATCCAGCTCTGCCATGCAGAAGCTCGGTGCCTCAGTTTTCCCATCATGAAAGTACAGGTTCTAAGAGTCCCAGCACCCTGGGTTGCTGTGAGGCGTTCACGTTACGTGCTTATGGCAGTGCGTTCAGCATGTGTGAGTTCTTGTTCCGTGGACCCTGCCCACAGGAACTTGAGAATCTCTCGGAAGTAACCGTGGTGAGAAAGCCCACAAGTGAATGAGAAATGGCTGCACGGGGGACAGGAAGGCGGCTGGGTCTCGCGGGGGGATGTATTCTTTGAAGCCTCTGGGCACTGAGTGACCGCCCCAGTGCTCGTCCCTCTCCACTACCTGGAATGAGCCCCTCCGGAGCGGGAAATCCTAATCGGAGTGTCGGATCAGGTAGTCCAGCTTTGCTGCTTACCTGGAACTGGAGGGTCCTCTAGCCCAGCGCAGGGTGCTGTCCGTAGTGGACAAGCATGACTGTTTCCCTGCTGGTGCCTAGGGATAGGGGCTGCCGTCCAGGTGGACAGAGGAGGGAAGGGCCGAGGGGTGGCTGTGCGGCTTTGAGGCAGCCTTGGTGAGGGGGGAGGGCTCTCCTGGGAAAGGGTAGCCATGTGCAAAGGCTGTTGAACGGGGCGTCGAGGAGCCCCGCCTCCGAGCCCTGGCCAGCGCTGCGGGACACCCCGTGGGTCTGGAGGGCCTCTTCCCGCTGTCGGGAGGCCCTTGAGGAAGTGATGGCGATGCTACCTAGTCCTCCGTCCTCTGCCCACACGTACTCAGTCTTTGCAGGATCTCGAGGGTGGGGCTGCTGTTAGCCCACGTTATAGACGGGAAGTGACTGGCCCAGCAGGGGGAGGGGAGGGAATGACTCACCCCATGCACTTGGCCCACGTAGGCTGTGCTTCAGCTGGCCTGTGTCCCAGGGCATGTCCAGGAGTCTGTCTTTTGGGGCGACCTCCTGCTTTTGGCCGGCGTCACTCCGCTGGGAAGCTTTCCCTTACCCATCATAACCACAGGCTGCTGTGAACTCTCGGGACTTTCCAGGTCTCAGTATCGTGCTCCTGGGTCTTTTGAGCCAAATGTGATTTTTGCCCTCTTTTGGAATTTCATCCTTCTAGTCTGAGGTCTCTTGTGTTCCTGCTGGCCCCCTTCACAACGCAGTCTCCTAATTGGTTTATAGACTTCCGGCGTGGGTGCTCGTTGACCCTCAGTCAGGAATGATGGAGGCTCCTAGTGGGCTCTCAGCTGGGCCTGACAGTGGCTTGTGTCATAGTCTGTTGTCTTTCTGAGCTGGCCTGGGTTCCTTGCTCAGGGGATGCAGCCCCAGTCAGTCTTGTTTGAGGTAGCAGCTCTGTTCGACCTGTGCCACGGGAGAGCCGGGCCAGCTCAGTTAGTAGAGATGTGCCCCATTACTGGGTTTGAAGTCGGGGTGGAGGTGGCAGGTCACCGGAGCACTGGGGCCCAGAGGACACGCCAGGCCGCGGGGGCTCATGTCCTAAAAGGGGGCGAGCACCCACCCGTGAGAGCGCCTGAGCAGTGTAGGGGCGGAGTAATATGCTCTGGCTCTGGCTCATTTCTTCTTTTTCTTCCACCTCGTCTCTCTCCTGTCCTGGATCTTATGTTACCCTTATTTATTAATTTTTTAAAAAGCTTTTATTTATTTATTTGACAGAGAGAGACACAGCGAGAGTAGGAACGCAAGCCCGGGGAGTGGGAGAGGGAGAAGCAGGCTTCCGGCCGAGCCGAGAGCCCGATACGGGGCTCGATCCCAGGACTCCGGGATCATGACCTGAGCCGAAGGCAGACGCTTAATGACTGAGCCACCCAGATGCCCCTTAAATGTTACCTTTAAAGAGAACTATTAAAATTGGTGCTGTGTATGTGAATACGTCTGCATGGAAAAGCCCAGAAGATGGTAATGGGACACAGTAAAGAGCTTGCCTTCCCCCTTGCTCCCACCGCAGCCTCCTCAGCCTCCCCCAGCCCCCGGCCCCTAACCTTGGTGGGGTTCAGCCTCCGGAGGGACACACTGCTGGACTTGCTCCTGGCTGGTTCTGATGGGGGATGGACAGGGCTGGCGGAGCGTCTGCCCGTCTCTCCGACATGGTGTCGGGTTGCTCAGCAGCACCGGGCTGCCTCAGGCCCCTGTGCCCAGTCAGCTTTCAGGGGCAAGGGATGCAGTCCCTGCTCGTCCTTCCCTTAGGAGCAGCCCCCTCCCCCGGAATCCCCTTTGTGGCCTGGGGAGCGCCCGTTCTCCTTTAGGACTTTGCTTAGGAGTCACCAGACAGACAGCTGCAGATGAGAATGGTGGTCTCGTGGGCAGTAGAGCTGCCTGGAAATTTGTTTTAAAGCTGTGAGCCAAAGGACTTGCAAGGATGTCAACCCCGAGTTCACGGGTCAGGCAGAGGCCCCACAGTGCGGAGTCCTAAGTGTAGCCCATGGGTGGGTGAGCAACCGGTGGTCAGCGGGACCCCGCAGGGGGCTGGGCCGGGCTTGCCCATTGCCTCCTGTGTGACTCTGAGCGGGACGTCACCTGCCCCTCGGGGGAGCTGTGCATGAGGGGCAGAGAGACGGGGGTGGGAAGCTGGGGGCACCTCTTCCCCACGGAGGTGGTCGCTGCGAGACCCGGCATCTCTCCAGCACAGAGCCCCTGCCTTGAGAAGAGATACAGGGTTCGGGCTGTGTTTAGGTAGGCGGTTGTGGGTGGGTGACTTCCCTGAGGCTGTTTCCTCTTCTGCAAAATGGGATCAAGAATCTCTGCCTCCCAGATCTGTGGACAGCCTTCATGAGATGGAGCCTAGAGAATGGAGCCTGAGTGTGCTTGGTGACCGGCCGGGTGTCAGACCCACGGCCCCTCTCCCCGGCGGTCGGGCTGAGTTCCAGCGTGCCACGCTGTTCCCTGGCCCTTCTCTCGATGGGCACCTCCGCTTCTCCCAGAAGCCAGGAAACGGGAAGCAGCCGTAGAAATGGGGTCCATGTGTAGCAGGGAGGTTCGGTTCCGCTCCTGGGGTGATAGGCCGTAGCTCGGTATTTAGTGACCCTGACTTGGGACTTCCCGTGTGCTGGTGGTGGGGGCTTGTGGGGGGCAGAGCTGAGTGTGTGTGTATGTGTGGGGAGAGCGCCGTGGCCCAGGTGGGTTTTGACCTCTCCTGCTGAGTTTTCTGATGTATTTAGCCTGAATTCAGACCTTGGGGGAAATCAGGAGGCTTCAGGGAACAGAATCGGATGTAGCCCATCTTGGGGTGGGTTATCTCCTGCTGCTGGGTTCCTTCTGCAGAGCTCTGCAGGTCTTGGCTCCCAGTGCGGGTGGAGCCCTCCTGGCCCCTGCCAGCCCCTGCCCTCTTGTTCTCAGGCCTGCACTGGGGTCTGGGGGAGTCGCCCCAGCATCCATGCCCTTCAGGTTCAGGGCACGCTTATGGGTTGGGCTTTTCTGAGAAAGCAATCGGGATGTCCAGATGTGCCCGAGCCTCCAGGACGTGGCGCAGACGTCGTGCAGCCCACTGCTCTGTGCCCTCAGAGCCTTGCTCCTGGTGGGTTCTGATGGGGGCTCGGAGTAGAGGAGCCTGGAAACCTACCGTTACGGACCGCCGAGGCCACGGGGACTCACACGATCAAGGTTGTACTCTGAGCGCTCTGTGCGGTGGGCTCTGCTCTCGGCGTGTCCGGTTTCTTCCCCTCATCCCCGGCGGCTCTTCCCAGCAGCTCCACAAGGCCGCTGTGTCATTACCCCCATCTTACCGGTGAGCAGGAGCTGGGTGTAGGTGAGGAAGGGGCCGCCTGTCCTCGCACAGGTGGTGAGTGCTTGCTGGGAGCACCTGCGACCACGAGGGCCCGGTCCCCAGCCAGGTGTCCTGCTGCCCCTGGGTGCTTGTCGCTTATTCAGGCTTTCATTCAACATGGTAGGGGGCCGACTGCGTGCCAGGCGCTGCTCTGGGCTCGGGGGCAGGTTCCCTTGGGTGGTTCTCTGCTGTGGGGGCTCTGCTGGGCCTTGGAGGATGTCAGCAGCAGCCCTGGCCTGCCCCACTTGAGGCCAGCAGCACCTCCCCCTGGTTCTGACGGTCAGAAGTGTCTCCAGACAGTGCCAGATGTTCTGCGGGTGGGCACCCCCCACCCCAGGTGAAAACCACTGCCCTAGGGGGATAGCAGGCAACACGGAGCTTGTGTTTTAATGGAGAATTTCTGAGACCACAAACATAAATCTATTGGGAGGCTCTGTCCTCGGAAGGAAGATGCAGCTGAACAGGACCACAGATGGCCCGTGACCGGAGGGGCTCTGTGGCCTGCTGTCTGTGAGGGCCCTTCTGACGAGGGGCTTTCTGAGGAGTGGCCTGGCGCGGTGAGGAAGGGAGCCGGGAGCATGTCGAAGGAAGAGATCCAGCAGCAGGGACAGCAGGGCAGAGGCCTTGGAGTGCAAGGGTGCTGAGTGCGGCTTAGGCAGAATGAGCCGGGGCAGCGTGACCGTGGGACAGAGAGGGCGGGGGTGGCTTTTGTGGTCACTCTGCGTGGAAGGGAACTCCGGAGCAGAGGAGGGCCGTACTGGCCCCTGGGTGGAGAGTGGATGGCGGGAGGACCGGGAGGCCAAGGAGAACAGCTGGTCGGGGTCCAGGTAGCAGAGCCTATGGGCTATTTTGAAATTCAGCCCATCGATGTCATTTCCGCCCTGGGTTGAAAGCCGGGGCCCACCGCTGCCCGCTTCTCCCCACGTCTAGTCCCGTCCCTCCTAAACCGAGTGTGTGTCTCTTCATCTTTGAGCTGTTCCTTCTGCTGCTCAGGCCTCCTCTTTGACTGTGTTTCTTGAATCAGCATTTTTAGGCGAGCTCACTTAGCTTCCTGCTCGGAAGGGCAGGGATCATGTTTCCAGATCGGAGCACCCGCCGGGCTGAAGGAAGGGCCTGCTCTGTTCTCCCTCCTCCAGGCCCCTGTTGCTTTCTCTTCTCGACATCCAGTTGCTCTAAGGGGCTTTTCTGCTTCACGTTGCCTTCTGAGCCTTTCATTCCCCTCGCTTCCCTCGCGTTGTGTTTCTCTAGCTAACCACCAGATTATTGACCCCCTAATTAATTTTAATCCTTTTATATTGGCAACGTTGTTGAGTCACAGCTGCTCCTTGGTAATAATGAAAGAGGAAAGTGTCTTAATGTGTCCTTGATTCCATTTATCATCTCTCCATGGTGTTCTTGTGATCATCAAATTATCGCTTAGCCCCAGGGGCCTGTGTGATCGGGGCCCTTCTGAAATTCACGGATAAAAAGATGAACTAGGGAAAAAACAAAAAACAAAAACAGTGACCTCTGCTCACTTCAGTTTCCTGGAACTGGAAACCCGCGACCACGAGGGCCCGGTCCCCAGCCAGGTGTCCTGGGTTGGGGATGAGGCCCCAGGAAATTGGAGTGCGTTGTCTCCATCTGTGCCTGTGACTTTGTCCCGGCCCTTCTGGCAGTCAGGGGCCCGGTTTGAAGAATCAACAGTGCTTGTGGGCACGTGGACGCCAGGAGAGTCTTTTCAAGGGAGACCAGATGCCGAGATCACCCTGGCTGGAGTTCTCTGGGCCCAGGTCTTTCTAAAATGTCCCTGCCACCCATGTTTACCTGGTCGTGTGGCTTCAGAATGGCTCCAGGATTCGCTTTAGGTTGAGGCCATCACTGCTGCTGTCGAAGTGTTCTTTGTCGCACATGGAAGAGTTGACTCACCGATCACCATGAAAACTGGGAATCTGGTGCATTTTCCTGTGCCAGTCTTGGCTAAATGTAGTTGCTGGTCCTGGTCTTTCCTGCTGACTGCTGTACTCAGAGCATCCTCTGCCTTCCAGACATAGGTCCAAGCGGCAGAGTACGATGAGGAAAGGAAACTGGGAAGGATGCCAGAGGCTCGCCTTCTGCCACATCTGGGTGTCGGTGGGGAATGCCGGCCCGACTCCCGCAGGTGGGATGAACTGGCTCTGAACCCGGACCCTCTTGTGTCTGAGCCCTGCTCCTTTTTGCCAGTTCCCGGCTCATCACTGTAGGAGGGAGGTTGAGGCTGGCTTTGGGGGTTTTGGGGAAGTCAGCCTCCCTCCCCAGAGTGTTGGGAACAACACAAAGGGCAGGTTTTCCCCAGTTAGTTAAACTCAAATACAAAGTTGACTGCTCTAACAACATGACTTGAAAAGAACATTTTGGGGGAAAAAAAAAATCCATCAACATATCTTTAATGAAATTTGACCCTTTTAGTCTATTTTAGAATTTTTTCTCTTCTGAGTAACCCTGATAACTTAGGGCAGCAGATTTCTTTTTTCCCAGGTGATAGGTGAGCCATGAAAAACTCAAATACTGGTGACAAGAGCTGTCTGTCTGGGGCTCCCTGTCCCTTCTCCCCTCTCTTCCCTGAAGCCTTCAGATTCATCGCTATGGTCCTGTCACACAGATGAGTCACCGTCCCTGAAGTGACGAGATGGCTCTGGAGAGACGAGTTTGCAGAGTCCTCTCCGTCTGGATATTAGGTTCAGGTGATTGAGTTGAGAAGTTGGGCAGAAGCTGGGGCCAACCGTGTTTAACAGAGAGCTCCGCTGTGGGTGTGCTGCTCAGTCTAGCGTGTGAGGAGATGAAGAGCGACTGCTTTCCAGAGGCGGCCCTCCACCATCCCTCTGCATGAAGATAGCTCCTCTAGAGGGACGGGACTCCGTCTCCATCTAAATCACACTGGGGAGGAGGGAGAGACACAGAAGCAAGATTGCCACAGCTTAATGCGCTCTGCTCTCAGCAGGGCCCCGGGAGGTCGGGCTTCTGTAAATCTCCTCTGCTCACTCCCAGCTCGTGTGGGCTGCGGGATGGCACTGAAAGGCCACCTTGCTAATGCGTTGGTTGATTCGTCAAGAAATACATATGGTAGCACACTGGGTAGGAAGTCACCGTGGCTGCTGCGACAAAGCCCCGTGGTAACTCTGGTTTAAACCAGAGGGAATTTCGTGTCTTCCCATGTAACAGCTTGGGACCTGCTTCCCCTTTTATGTGGCTGCCCCCAGCCATGTCTCACGGGCTGCCCTTGTCCACGTGCCCGTGACATTCACCTTTCTTCCAGAGAGGGGGCATGGCTCTGCACTCCCAGCGTGCCTTCCGCGGCTAGCATGGGTCCTGTGGCTGTGTCTCACTGAAGGAGAAGGTAGGGCAGGTTTCCATTCTGAGCCATCATGTGGCCAGCTAGGGAAGAAGGGGAGAGGGGATTTGGGACAGCTGGTGCCCGCTCCAGGTGGAAGGTCCCATGTGACCATGGGACATTCCTTTGGTTGGCATTGAAAAACTTTGTCTTGAAAGAATTTAAATCTCACAAGAAATGGTAAAAAATAGTAGATGACGACCATGTGCCCTTCCCCACCACAGTGTCCCCCAGTGGTGCCATCTACGGAACCCGAGTGTGTTGTCAAAACCAGAGAACTGACGTTGCTTGTGTGATGTCACCCGTTTTTCTGGGAGCTGGTGTGTGTGTGTGTAGCGGCGACACGTGTTCTCATGTGTGTGGATCTGTGTGGCTCCCACGCAGGTGGTGCTTACCCTTCGAAGGCTGCCCGCCCCCCAGGATCAAGTCCGGGATGCTGCAGGAGCATTGGGTCCCTGCCCAGGCTTGAGCTTGGAATGTACGCAGCTCGCGGTTTGTGTTTACCGCGCGGTTCCTTCCCTTTCTGCCCCGACTTCTGCCCGTAGATTTCAAACTGGCCATCCACAGAGTGGTTTCATCAGGGTGGCACAGTGCTGGAAATATCTTTTTAATGAGTGGCCAGCATTTAGTCACTGGGCGATTTTTTTGTTTAAAAAAAAAACAAAACAAAAAAACCCAACAACAAACCAAACAACAGAACATCTCGTGACCTCGAGGCATTTTTTCCAAAGCATTCAGCTGGAGCCTAATGGTGGCTGCATGGCTGCCAGTTAGCAGTCCCGCCTAGCCCCACCTGCCCGCTCTGCTCACGCGTGCTTCCTGCCTGGCCGCAAGGCAGGTGCGTGTCCGACTGCTAACAAAAGCAGCTTCCTCTCTTACAGGGGGTCTTATCTAATTTTGGGGAGCCAGCTGCTCTTTAGTGGAAAGCCCAGCACCCCAAGACGAGGAAGTTCCTGTAAGATGAGCATTCTTACAGGGCCCAAGATTTAACCTCTTCAAGGTTCTAATTTCTTCATTTCTAAAATGGGAGTGATCTCACCTGTTTGGTTTCTTCCAGTGAATGTCAAGTTTCAGGTGCTTTGAGAATGGTGAAACTCATTCCCGTGAAGCTGGAGCTGGCACCGAGTGTGGAGCTGGGGGGAGGCTTCTGAGAGCTGCTGCTCGTGTGTTTCCAGCTGCTCCTGGTCCCGGACGACGCTCTCCCCCTGTCGCTGCTTGGGGGCGCCCCCCCCATATCAGTTTCTATGGCAGGTGGGAGATGGTGGTGTTAGGGGCCACCGGTGCTCAGTCAGTCCCGGCCCTCTTGGGGTCCCGCAGCCCCCACCCCTGCCCATGTCTCTTGCTACCCATCTTGGTATCTGAGCCCCATTAGTCTCAGAGAAGACTAGTTTTTCATCTCCTAAGGTAGAACCTGGCACAGATTTCTCCAAATGAGTGGGCTCTGCCCAGATGCCCCAGGCCGTAGGCCGTGAGTAACAGAGAGGTGGCGTTCAGGGCTGGTGCCTGCCTGCCGGGTCCAGCGGCCAGGACAGGAGGGTGTTTCCCTGAGGGACCCCGTGGGAGGGGTTGGGCTGCTTCACACACCCCTGGTTTCCAGAAGGCTTAGGAGCTGGGCTTCCGGCACGCTTACGGCCCAGGCTTTTGGAAACGTGCAGTGAGAGCTGACCGCCCTTGCTTCCGAGGAGAAGCTAGTGTGGGAGGCCGCGGCTCTGCTGTCAGGCCCGGCAGCCACACTCTGAGGTCTGCGGCTCCAGCCCCTTTACGACAGGCTGGCGGCCAAGGAAGCAGATGGTTCACACAAGGAGGCGTTTCCTCTAGGGGCCCAGGGTTTTAGTAAAATGGGACGGGCACAGGGACTCCTAAAAAGACAGACCACACACCCTCATTCTCCTCACGAGATGGTGGTTTCTCTGAGCAGAGGGGACGCGGGCACATCCAGACCTTCCTCCGCTTCTGAACCCTGCAGGGCCTTTTTCTGCACTTGGGGCAAAATCCACATTCCTGTCAGGGCCTATAAAACCCTGCTCTTTTTTCCCCAAGTTCTGTGCCTGTCGCTCGCTCTGCAGCCAGTCCCTCTGCCCTGCATGCGTGCCTGCTTGGGGGTCAGGGCAGGTGACTCGGCCCTTCTTTCCTCCTGGATGCGCCCCCCACCATCACCTTTCGGTTATCACCTTGCTTTCCCTCAGACTTGCCTGCCCACTCCCTCCTCCCAGACTAGTTCTTTCTGTTCTTTCCCTCCCCAGCCTGTTGGTGGCGACTTCCTTCTGGGCAGGTCTGAAGCTCTGTGAGGGGGACCCAGCCCACTCGGGCTAGTGTCGTAGGGGGCGCATAGCGGGGGCTCGGGAATGACTGCTCAATGAATGAATGTTGGTCTTGGGAGGGGCGGGCGCTGGACCAGGTGTGGGGTGTTGTGAGCTGCCCAGTGAGGGACCTTGGGGCCGTCTGGTCCCCAAGGAGCTGCCCTTCCTGGAGCAGGTGGCTGTGAGCGGCTTCTGGCTTGCTCTTGTTGGAGGCGCAGGGGCGGGTGAGGCAGTCAATACAAGGGTCTCTTCTACCTGGCTCTCCCCACCTCCCGTGGTTTTAGGAACTGTTGGCAGGTGTTTGGAAAGAGCCTGGATTTGGGCTCAGGGTGCTGCTCAGTTCTGTGTGGTGCTCATCGTGTGATGGCGGGCCGGCCCCTGGGCCTGGGTGTGTGCATGGGGGGGGCAGCGTCTCTCCCCCTCCCGCAGGGCCCGGGTGTGTGCATTGGGGGCAGCCCCGCCCCGGGTGCGTTTGCTGGGGGGAGTGAGCCAGCTGCTTGGTGCCCTCGGGTCATTCGTAACACCTGGTCCCTGCCTCGTGCTCTCAGGTCATTCACATAACACCCAGTCCCTTGCTCACCCCCCCTTTTTTTTTTTTTTTTTAAGATTTTTCATTTATTTATTTGACAGAAAGCACAAGTAGGCAAAGAGGCAGGGAGAGGGAGAATCAGGCTCCTCACCAAGCAGGGAGGCCCACGCAGGTCTTGATCCTAGGACCCTGGGATCACAGCCCCAGCTGACGGCAGACTCCCAACCCCCTAAGCCACCCGCGTGGCCCACCGCCCGCATTCTTAAGCCAGGAGAACGCTGGGCTTCTGGTCTGCGGTCTGAGTGCTCCATTGAGATCCCGGGTGTGCCCTTCTCTCTCGGCGTTTCTTTGGTGGCGGCGTGGCGTCCGGACTGCAGGAGTCCCGGTGAGTAACACATGGGCTCAGCATTTGGAACTCCCGATACAAAGAACGGCCAGACTGTAGGTTCAAATAGAAGGGAGCTGCGGCTGGGGGGAGGGTGGAGGTCATTCAGCCCCTGGAGGAAGTAGATGATGGAGGCGGTGGTCCTCATGTTCTGTCCCCGAGGGCCTCTGGGGAGGCGACCCCAGACCCAGTTGCACTTTTGAGAGTAGGCGAGCCTTCCTTCTTCGGCTTCTTAGGTCTTGGGTGGTGGGATTTTGGAATATAGGTGAGGTTCAGTGCCTGAGGTCCAGAGCCAATAACCAAGGAAGAATTCTTGAGATGTCTTTGGAGCAAAAGGGTAGTTTATTAAAGTGTGGGTACAGGACCCGTGGGCGGAAAAAGCTGCTGCACCGGGGTCTTGAGGAGTGGCCGATTATATACTCAGGAGCTGGGGGAGGTTAGGAGAAGGGATGTTTTCGTTTTTTAAGATTTTATTTATTTGATAGAGCGAGACAGGGAACCCAAGTAGGGGGAGTGGGAGAGGGGGAGGTGGGTTTCTCTCTGAGCAGGGAGCCTGATGTTGGGGGGGCTCAACCCCAGGACCCTGCCTGAGCCGAAGGCAGACACTTACCGACTGAACCACCCAGGCGCCAGGGAAAAGGGAGGTTTCAAAAGAGGTTTCATGGGCTAAAGGAGGACCAGCCCACAAGGTACCAGAGGCCTTGCCGTTGTCAAGTTAAGGTTGTGTTTCCCCTAGCAAGGTGTCAATATGAAGATGGTTGGGAGACCCTTGGAAGACCGTCACACATGTCTTGCCCAGGAGTCGGGGGTGGGAGGAGGATGCAGGGGCTCAGCCTCTGCTTTGTCCCCAGCTTGCCTTCTGCGCTCTCATCACTGGGGCCAAGGATTCAGCAGGAAAGGAGGCAGAGTGTTCTGGAGCTGCTTATCTCCCGTGCAAAACCCCCAGACTCCGCCGGGGGAGGAGAAGGCAGAACCTGCCCGGAGGAGGCTCTGTGAGTCTTTTCTTCCTTCCTCTTCCCTGCTCCTGTGGGGAAGGCAGCCAAAAGAAATTTGGCTGTCCAGATTTGGCTACCCCAAGGGAAGGTGGTGGTCTCTCCTCACATCCTTTAGAGGATTTGATGTGAGGTGATTCTGCCCCAGGGCAGAGTGGAGGGGGAGACGAATAGGTGGGGAGGGGGTTGGCTTTCCAGCTCCTCCTGCCCCCTGGTGTTTTCCCACAATCTCCTTTAATCCCCATAATGGCTGCAGGAGGGGCCTACTGCTCTCACCTTTTTACAGGCGAGGAAATGGCTTGAGAGGTTAAATCCCTCACCTGAGGTGACAGCAGGTAACTGATCTAAGCTCTTCTGACCCTCTACCTGGAGGGTTTTTTTTCTTCTTTGTTTTGTTTTTGTTTTTTTGGCTATGTTGCGCTGTCTCCCAGGGACACTAGTCCTTACTGAGAACCCACGATGTGTGAGTGATTGTCCCATCCTACCAAGTACTTCATCTCCCTTAGCCCCAAGGCCAGCCTACAGCCTAGGTAGTGTGATCCCCATTGTCCCAGACGGCGACTGGAAGGCTCTGAGAGCATCACTAACTCCATTCTCAGTGTTCAGCTCGGGGCTTGGGCTCCGGGTGGGGCAGATCCCGGAGAGGGCAGGGCGGCAGAGGCCACGAGGGCGTGTGTCCTTACTGAGCTCGAGGTGGGCCGGCAAGTAGAGCGCAGGGAGGCGCGTTTTCAGCGCAGGGCACTTGAGCTCCCCTGTCACCAGTGTAAGCAAGCTTCCTTCCTTCCTAGAACAGGAGGAGGTCGGGAGGTTGGTGGTCGCTAGCATGGTTCAGGGGCTCATTGCCACCATGGATTCCGGTTCTTTCTGCCCCAACCTCTTATCGTTAATAGTGTCATATTCATTTCAGGTGTATAATATTCAACCATTTCTTAGTGCTCCTTGAGATAATTGTACTCCTAACCCCCTTGATCTGCTGACCCCCTGCCCCACCTTCCCTGTGGCTACCACCAGCTCTCGGTTCCCAAGAGTCTGTCTCTTTCTCTTTCGTTTCTTAAATTCCACATGCAAATTGGTGCTTCACCTGGGAAAAGAGTGTGGAGGTTTATCGAAAAATTAAAAGAAATACCATGTGATCTACTAATTCCACGATTGGGTATTTATGCAGAGAAAATACAGACCTTAATTGGGGAGGAAAATACACACCCCCCTGTGTTGATTGCAGCATTATCTGTAACAGCCGGGAGGACAGCTGCCCCAGACTTCTTCAGTTGTTGGTTTTCGTCCCAGCGTTTGCCGCCTGGTGCTTGCGAGCTGGTTGCTGCTGCTCTGAAGAATCGCCTCATCTTGTAGAGTCCATAGGGCTTCCTGCAGGACAGGGTGTAAAGCTGAACCCGGAGGGAAAGCGCCCTCCGTCCAGGAACGCCCGAGGCCTCTGATGGTTCAGGGTTTAGTTGCGCTCTTCCAGTCTGGCTGGTTCTGGAAGTCCTCCTGCTCGTAGCTCACTGGAGTCTCCGTTACCTGCCCCGGGGACAACCTCCCTGCATTCTGCCTGCAGTTAGGGATGACCCCTTGTCGGGAGCCCTCTCGGGGCTCGGGGAGGCCTGCTTCCCCGCAGCAGCAGCCGTGGAAGAACCTGGTACTCGGGACAACGTGTTTGCGGTGTCAGGGGAGCCCATCGATGGCCGTTGCTCATCGGAGTCTTGTGTTCTGAGTGTTTCTTGTCCCTCTGCCTGTTTGGGCCTCCTTGCCTTGACTGTAAGATTTGCGAACATCCTCGTGCTTCCCCTCCCTGCTGTCCATGCGGAGGCGGCGGGTGGGCGGCTGCTTAGCGGGACCGGAGTCTCTCACCTGCGTTCGCGGAGGGCCTCCTGTCTGCTCTCCCATCAAGTCACCGCACTTCAAAGGTGGGGAAACCGAGTCCGGGCCGGTGGAAACCCCACGGCTGCGTGGGAAGTAAATGGTGCCGCTGGGACCCGGTGACAGGGAGCTCGTGTCCTGTAGAGCAGACCTCAAAGTGTCAAAGTACGGGGCGGGACAGCAGAGAGCCGCTGGACCGTCTGGTGTGAGATTGGCCCACGTCCTCTTTAGCTGTGGGCTTCTAGTTAATTGCAGATGATGTGTGTGGACTGTGCGGACTGAGAATTGGCCTGGGGGTGGAAGGAAGCTGTGCAGCTGATGTCTTAATTATTTATGGGTGTTTCACATGCAATTAATCTTCCTTGCCCTCAGTTAACCTCACCACTCCGCCGTGCGTGAGGCCAATTGCAACACATGTTGGTGCGGCTGCCCTCGGGGCCACGGCAGGCCTGGCGCTGCAGACCGGCCCAGGGCCCATTGATGCTGTCCGTATGGGGTGGTCTGGCCAAACGCAGCTAGCCGGCCAGCTGAGAGGAGCAGAGAACAGGGATGCCCGATGCTCTGTATTTGTCGGCAGGAGGCCCCTCTGCTGTTCCCGAAGAATCCCAGCCTCTCAGAGCTTGGCAGAGTCTAAAGGACCAGCCTGTTGACCAGCTTGTTATAGACGCCGACTCCGCCGTGAGATGCCTCACGCACCTTGCTCTTAAGCTGAACCAGCCGAGTACCTGGAATCCTTACTCGTTCCTTGTCCTGTCTCCCATCTTTGCTGACATCCTTTTCCTGTCCCATGTGTTTCCCGTCTCGCTGGCCACTTTGTCTCCAGTGCCAACTTGCTGTAGGTCCCAGATGGCGGCTTGTGGGGTCGGACTCCATTGGTCGCAGGTGCCGGGAACCAGCTTCAGTCTAGTAAGGGAGTGTTCCTTCTCTCTGGCCTCTGGCGGCACTGTGGCATGTGGAGACCACTGGAAGCCCAGGATCTGGTGGTCTGGCCTCCTTCCTCCTCTGCGGGGAGAAGAGAGCTGAGGAAGGGGGGGCACAGCATGTCCACAACCTCTGGCCCAGCCAACTCCAGCCAGAACCTGCTGAGGCTTTGCTTCTGAAAATCAGCGATGTTGGCCTTTTTGGGGGGCGTGTGCGTGGGGATGTAGACCAGAGCTGGTCTGGAGCCCTGGCCTCTTTCGGAGATGCGTCCTGGGCTTGGGGACCCATAGGTATCACGGGGTAGTTCTGGTTGTGGGTCTCCTTGTCACGTGGCCTGGGTTCTGGTCTGTGTCTCTTTGCTTATTGATAAAAAATGGGTTTGATTCTAGACCTCGCATCACGAGACTGTTTGGGGGGCTTACTGGAACATTTTTTACAGTGTTTCACCCAATGTCTGGTATGAGGAGGCATGCGTTCTGCTGGGTGCTGTTACTGGCAGAGCCCTGCTTGGTTTTCCCACCTGTAAGGTGGGGAGGACCCCACGAGCCCCATGAACTAGGGACGCATTCATTGCTTTAATATAGCCCAACCTTGACCTGTGCTCCAAGGTTAGCAGTGGATCCAAAATTGCCACGTGCAGGAGAAGGCTAGAACCTGGGGCCCTGTCTCCTGCGTGTCTGCTGTTCCCTTTTGGCTTGCTCCCTGTCGCCCTGAAACCCCAGGCTGCCTCTGGGGGCGCTGTGTCTCCTGTGTCCCAGCACCCACATGAACACCTGAGAGCAGGCTGGACTGGCTGATAGGAGTTGTGCGAGTGTTGGGGCACATACCCGTCACCTTTCTCTGAAGTGGCAAAGCTCCCACAAGCTTCCCCAGAGGAACCGTCGTGGTCTTTCGGGACAAAGGACCAAGCCCTCCCCATCTGGCCCGGTGGCCTTGTGATTGGGAACACAGGCTCCCAGCACCGCAGGCTTCCCAGTTGCCTGGCTGCGTGCGGGACCCCGAGCAGGTTATTTAACCTCTGAACCTTCGTTGGCGCATCTGAAAAATAGGAATGGTGACCTCTTAGACCTAGGGGGTTGTTGGGGGGCGTCTGCAAAGTTCTCTGGACAGTGGCTGGCCCCCAGTGGGAGCGTTTGAATGTTGGCATGTGCCACTGCCACATGCCAGGGCGTGTCCACCTGGGTGCCTGCTGCTGCCCAGGGTCGGCCGCTGGGTAAGCCGAGGAGTGTCTCGTGGTACTGATGACCGGGTCCCACCCCTGAAGATGCTGGGCCTGCTGGTCCTGTGGTGTAGTCATAGCTTGGTTGGGGTGTGTGTGTATGTATGTGCATTTTGTTTTGTTTTGTTTTGTTTTGGTTTTTGTTTTTCATAGCTTCCTGGGTGCTATGGTGTGTGTAGCCCAGCCAGGCTGGCACACCATTACCCCCCCCCAGTATCTGCCATCATCTGCTCTGTCCTGGGGTGGCCGAGGCCATCTTCCCTCACTGTGTGGGTGTTGCCTTACCCCGTCTAGGCTCTGCCGGGACCAGGCCCTGGAGAGTGACATCTGGGGATGGAGGCTTTGCTTTTCCCAGGGGCTGAAGCCAGGAAAGCTGCCTCTGTCAGCAGAGACTTTATTCTCCATCCACGCGCATGACTTAGCACCAGGGCAAACTCTTGGACCCATAAAAAAGCTGTGTAGGACAGAACAGAGTCAGGGGTGTCCTCTTGTCTCTTCGTTGAAGGTGGTGTGTGAATGTCATGGAGACTGACTGGATCTGGGTCACTCCCCGGCCACCGTTTTCCAGAGAGGACCTACTGTTTTCTACATGTGTGTGACCTTGCGGGAGCAGAGAATTCTGGCAGCCCTGTCTCGGGAGTAGCGGGGAGGCTGCTGTGTGTGCTACCAGCATTGTGTTCCTCAGGGTCAGAAACATCTATGGTAGGGACTGTGTTCTCCGCATCAGAGGGAGAGCGTGGTGTCTCCATTGATCGGGGCCTTGTAGGCCGCTGTGGCTTCAGGAGTCAGGCCGGTAAAAGCTCGGGCAGGGTGGGGTTCAGCGGGAGAGGACTGCTCTGTCCAGAGAGCTTCAGAGGGGTTCTAGCTGGGCCTCCTGCACAGCACAGGGCGCGGGGCAAGTGGCTCCCTTGGCGTCGTGGTAGGATGGCCCATGTTCTCATGCCCGTGTGAGCACCTTGGTAGAAGGTACGGGCACCTGGGCACCTACTGATGGCGCTGTGGGGCCGGGAAGAGCAGGTAGGCCCTGCTTCCTAAGCTTTGCATTTATCGGACACCGTCTAATTAACACCTGCATTTCACTCTTGCCTTAACACCAGGTCCTTGGCTGGTTTCTGCTGTTTCTTACTGGGCCTTTCTCTGTAGAAACACTCCAGCCCATAAGCAGGGCTGCCTGCCCGCCCAGCGGAGAGGAGCACAAGGTCCATGTGGACCACGTGGACTGTGGACCTGCCGCACCCCGCGGTCCCCCCGCTTCGGGGGTGGCCGTCTTTTGCCCCGTCCGTCTCCACTGCCTGTCTCCTCTGGAGTCTGTTTTTGAACTGGATCTGTAGTGATTTCTTGTTTTTAAGTCTACTTGCTCTGAATGAGGACGGAAGTAGGAATGGTAGGCATTGGCCATGCTGGGAGGTGAGGGCCTGGCCTTCGGTCACATACGTCTGAACCCTCCTCTGTGAGACGCGGTGAGTGTGAACTGCTCTGCGGCCTCCCCGCGGGAAAGGGGTCTGGCAGTACTCCCAAAAGTACAGTAGAATCACCCTGCGACCCCACAGTTCCCCCCCAGGTGTCTGCCCCAAAGATCTGGCAGTCGAGACCCTAACAAGTACGCGTACGCGACCGTGCGCCAGGGTAGCAGTGGCCCACGCGTCCCATCGGAGGATGACGGGCGGAAGGCCGTGCGGCCGTGCGGAGGAATGAGGGCCGATACATGCTGCGACGTGGGCAGACCTTGGAAACCTACCAAGTGGAACCAAGGAGGACCAGAAGGTCACCTGTTGGAGGATAGGCCTTGCGGCCGGCTGGGAGACGAAATGGCCTGGAGCCAGAGAGCAGTCTAGGGGATGCCAGGGGGCGGGGGCGGGGGCGGGGGCAACTGCTGCTGTGCGGGTTTTACTCCCGAGCGGGGAAGGAAGGGTCTCACGGCTAGAGCGAGGTTCCGGCTGTGCTACCAGGTGTGCGCTGGGCACAGCCGGAGGGGTCACTTTCCCACTGGTTTCACGTTCTGGGAGTTTCACCTCCGTACTTGAGAAAGACAAGCCATGACTGGCCCCACCCCCACCTCCCTTCTCGCCAGATCTGTCCCTCTGTTCTCTGTGTTCTCCTTAAAGCAACCTTTAAAACCGTGTTTAGTTCTTAAGGCAGATACACCTCTATAAGCTAAATGCTGTGCTGATGGCTTTTTCTTTTTAACTTTGGAGAAGAAATGTACAGACTGTTCTTTTGTCCTGCCTTCGCTCTTACTGTTTTCTTAGGAGACCCTTCCCTCCCCACTGGCCGAGTCACTCCTCCCGTGACTGGCGGTGTGTGCTCTGGTGCTGTCTTGTCCAGGTATGGCTGGGTGGGGAATGACGGGGGCACTAGGACCCTTGTTGGTTTCCAAGTCGATCACTTTGGGGTTCCTGGGGAGTTTCCCGGGGGGGGGGTTCAGCCTCCTCTTCTGCCCCCTTCCAACTCCTTACTTTTGACCACCTCTAGGAGACCTTTTTTTTTTTTTTAAACTTTATTTTTTTATTTTAATGGCTCTATGGATGTGCTCTACTTAGGCGGTTTGCCTGCTAATGGCGGTCAGGGGCTCTAGCTTGGCAGCGGGGGTCACAGAGTGGTGACCTGTAGCCGTGGTGTGTTGGGCCTGCTTGGGGAGAGCCTTGTCAGCTGCATTTAAAATCAGATGTACGTGAAAATGTGGTTGCTGGCTTCTCTTGACAAGTCAGAAATGGTGGTATCCTGGGATGGTGGCCTGGAAGCAGGGGCTGCTGCCTTGCTGGGCCATGGTCTCCCCTCCTCCTGCTGGCCCCACACTGCGGCGTGTTCACTGCCATTACTCGTAGGGCCCCGTCTGCATTTGCTTTGGGGACGCTTGCCTTAAAGTTCGTATTGAAGTCACTGTAAATACACCATGAGTGTGTAAGAATGTGTGTGTGCGTACACAAATGAGAGAGAACCCCTACATTTCACACGGAGAAGGTGATGAAGATCTAGAACTTGATCGTTGTTGTGTTTTTCTTCCCCTTGTGACTCTATTTCTCATTTTGTTCCCATGGGTTCCTCAAACCTTTTTCTTTTCTCGGGATGATGTAGAAACCCTGTTAAGGGTGGGGTGGGGTGGAGATTTTAATCAGATTCCTGACTTATTTTCCCTAGTAGGCAGAGGTTGGGGGGAGTGGAGGCCCTATGCGGGGGGGGCATGAGTCTTGAGTGTGCTCTGTCCTGCGGGCCGGCTCGGCCTGGTGCTGCCAGTGCAGGCTGGGGACACGCTTCCCAGGGAGGGTGGCCAGGGTTGGGCCTTGTCTGATTGGGTCCAGGTTCTGTGGCCTGTGGCAGGTGCCTTTTCTTGGGCCTTTGTTTCCCCATTCATGGAATTGGGGTAATAGGCCTTGGTTCTCTGGAGGTGGCGAGAATTCCAGGAGATTGCGGATAGAGCGTGCTGTGTTCTGGCTGGGCACATGGGAGATGCTGCGGGGTCCCTGCTGGCCCTCCGAGCCCTGGCAATACGTCTGGGGCATCCCCCCCGCTACCGCCCCCAGTCTTAACAAATTGCAAAGTAGAAACCCTGGGTTGACAAGGGAGAGGGGGAGGCCGGAAACAGAACAAAAGGCAACAAGGGCCGGATGGATTATAGAAGTTACGGAGGAGCTTGATATAGTTTATCCTTTCTCCTGGAGATGAGCGGGAGTGGGTAGGCAGGAAAAGATATAAAAAGCAGTAAGTTAAGTTTGAAAAATGACGGTGTAGGTTAAGTATATAGCCATAGAAGCATATTATTTATTTCTGTGCCTGTGCCCTCGTGAGCTCTCTTTAAATATAACTGAGTATGGGCCCCAGGGGAGCATTTGTAAAGGCTCTTTGAGGTCTTTGGGAAGAGCTGCTATATAAAGGCAAATAATTATCATACAGATCTACGTATATGGGAGAGCGTGTGCGCGTCTGCACCCATACGTCCCGACAGACAGCGTTTAGTTATCCTATTGCTTGCGTTTGCTCCCTCTTAAAATTATCTTTGACTCCTTTGGCAAAATTAATCTTAAGATCATTCCCCCGGATGCCCAGGGCCTTCAGTGGCTGAGCATGGGCAAGTGCTCCCCATCCCGCCACCGTATCTGCCCCTGTACTTGACATCGGGGCATCTGACCCCCGTCATCCTTGTGTGAAGGGTGTTCTCTGTACTGTGTGTCTGCCTCTGGGTTGGTCCCTGCTCTGTTTGAAATCTGGGGTTTGCGAGGGTGGATTCATGTGCCGGAGGAGGAGGGGGAGGGTCCGATATTGGGTCCTGGTGGTGATCGAAGTATCTGTGCCCTCCCTTCCGTTCCCAAGACCCAGTGGAAAACACTGGGTTCGATCCTGAATCCCCATCCCTGGGGCAGAAAATTACAGCTGTGACTGCGGTGGTTAGTGTTTTCTGGGGAGGTCTTGAACTTAAAAAACGCAGTTGATGTTTCTACCTGGCCCATCCCATACTCGGTTCCTGGAGATGGGCAGCCGTGGGAACCAATTGCTCATGAATTCATCCCACCTTTCACTCGTTCTTAAGGTCTTGGGTGTACTGTGGACAGGGGCTGGCACCGGTGGGGGGCCCCTGCTTCTGGCCGCCCCTCCCTTGCTCTGGGCTGTGTGGGGGCTTTGCTGTTTTCAGGCTGGTATGGATAAGGTGTGATGAGGCTTTAGGGAAAGGCCGGTCTTGGTGGCTTGGTTGGCTGTGTGGAGTCGGGATGGTGGAGGTTTGGGACGCAAGGGCGGGTTAGCAGCGTCTCCTAGGGCCCTGGAGTCAGGCGGGAGCTGGGGTGGCCCTTCCTCCATGCCTGTGTTATTCCTGTGGCTTTGTGGTCTCTGCAAGTCTCTCTGAATGGTCTTGGCTACTACATTTGTGCACTTAGAGACCAAGTCAGCCAATGGTAAGTTTACCGAGACCATAAGGATTCTTCTTAGAGTTTGGGTTTCTCTGTGGCTCTGCCCCAGTGTCATTTTCTCTGCCCTAGGTTTGCCTGGATGGGTTTTCCTGGCTCTTCTCTTTGGCAGACTTCTGCCCCTGTGTCTGTTTGCTCCTTTGTCCCAGGCCTGGCCAGCTGTCCTCAGCTCAGCTTTTAGCACATGGGTCTTGGTGGAACAACTTAGATTCGTTTGTTCTTGGCCAGATGCATTGCTCCTACCTACTTCCCCCGCCCCTTTATTTTTAGTCAGAAACTGGCCTATTCCAGATTTCTGGAGAATTCCCTCTGATGGGCTCATTTGAAGGTAAGCAGCCACCCAATGTCTCCGTGGCTGCAGCTGGAGGCCTCTGTGGGCAGAGTCCCAAGCAGGGGTAGGAGCACGACTGGGCGGGCCTCCTGGCTCTTTGGCTGCCCCTGCTGGTGGGGGAGGGTCTCAAAGAAGAGGTGATCCCTGGCCGCTACCCGAAGGAGGCTCCGAGTCCCTCAGGACAACCTGTGCCAAGACCAAGAGGCATGAAAGAAGGGGAGTGGGTCCGCCGTGTGGCAGACAAAGCAGGGAGGAGCGCGGGAGCCAGTCAGGCTGCCAGTGTGCGAGCCACACGAGGGGCCGGTGACTTCGTGCTGGAGTGTCGGACATCCGTGGGGGCAAGCGGTGGTTGAGCCCTGGGTGTAGACGCAGCCGCCCCTGGGGAACCCCTGGAGGCAGATGAAGAAGAGCCAGGGCAGAAGGCTGAACAGGGGCAGCTGGGGGGACCAGTGGCAAAGCCGAGGACATTCCCAGAGTGTCTGAGGCAGCAGCTGCTCCCCTGCCAGCTCACCTCTCTTGAAGCCTGGACGACAGTCTGCCTGCGGTCTGGCCGGAGAGCTCCACGGCCGGGCGTGAGTGTCCCGTGGGTCCCCTACCTAACCCCAGACCCCTGCCTCCAGCCCTGGACTGGAGGAGGCTGCCGGTGGGGGAGCGGAGGGCAGAGTGTCTGGATGTCCTCCTAAGACAGGCAACCCTTTTCTTTTTAAAGATTTTATTTATTTATTTGACAGACAGAGATCACAAGTAGGCAGAGAGGCAGGCAGAGAGAGGGGGAGGAGCAGGCTCCCAGCTGAGCAGAAAGCAGGATGCAGGGCTTGATCCCAGGACCTTGGAATCATGACCTGAGCTGAAGGCAGAGGCTTTAACCCACTGAGCCACCCAGACGCCCCTCAAACCTTTTCTGTAAAGGGCCAGATGGCAGATACTTCAGGCCATGCGATGGGACCCTCCATTCCGGTCACGACAGCTCAGCTCTGCTCTTGTCCTGCAGAAGCAGCCGTAGACCCTATGAAAACGGGCGAGTGTGGCTGCATTCCAGGAAAACGCTGTCGTCCCTGCCCTGCCCTGTGAGGCCGCCGGTGTGAGCAGCAGTATGGCGGCTGAGGGGTTGACCAGGGTCCCAGAAGGGAACTTGAGTGGTCTGGGATTTGATGAGGGAAACCTGTGTCTTTTTCCTTCTTTGTTGGATGTCCCTGAACAGGGTCAAGTTTCCTGGATTAGTTTTTCGTTACATGGGCCCTCTATGGGCAGAAGTTGGAAAAAACAAACCAAACCGAATATAATTTCGTTCATGTACTTGCTTTCACGTTAAGGCCTCTGTTGCAAGATGGCATAAATGTTTGTTCCCATACTTCTGGTGTTTTAGGGCCGACTTAAATGATTCCATTGGATATTTATTTGGGTACATAACAGGAGCGGGGATGTACGTCTTGTTTCTTGCTCCCCAAATGGTGATATTTATTGACAAATTCACCCTTTCCACAGTGATTGGAAATGCTTCTCTTTATCCCAGATCAATTTCCTACGGTGAATATTTTTTTGCATACTTGGTCAGATTTGCTTGTTGGGTCTCTGAAGCCAAGCAGGGAACTGGTTTTGAGGTGGACGGTCCTCTGCCTTCAGCCTGGGGCGAGGGAGACCCCGGCTCAGCCAGGCTCAGCAGAGGCCGCACTGCACAGAGGCCGCTCTTTTGTCACTTGAAACGTGTGTTGTGGCAGGTGATAAAGAGGAAGAAGGTGATAGAGACTAAAATGGTAAGGAGATGTGCGGTGCCAGGGAGAGGAGAGAAAATTACAAGTTAGGGAGTGCCTCTGCTGGCGTGTCACCAGTGCTCAGAGAAATAGCATGTTTATGTGATCTGTGAAAACCAACCCCGGTGTTACCGCTGGCTGTGCTGCCCGAGAAAAGTCAGCCAGGTGAACGCATGTGAAAGTAAAGTCTGTCCCGAGTGTTTGCTCGTGGGTCGCTGCCAACTTGGGGCATTTCCTGTGTTATTGTGACTGTGAATGTGCAGTGGTGGTGGTCCGGGGAAGGCCAGAGAAATTGTCTCCTAGCCTCGTTTATCCTTCTGGTTCCTGGTGTCACGATGGTGAGCTCAGCCTTGGTCATCGCACTGTCTTCTCATGGGTGGCCCCTGGGTGGTGTGGTCGGAGTCCCTTCAGGGTGAGCCTGTGGCCCAGCTCTCTCATTTCAGTGACTGTGGCTTTTGGCTGGAAGGACATTCATGTTTTCTGGGACTTTGTGGGGACTGCTGCCTCCTCCTAGCTGTCTTTCCCCCGTGGAACACACAGTTTTTAGCTGTCATGAGGGGCAGTATCTGGGATCCCTTCATGCTGTGTCCCTAGAACCCAGCCGCTCCGTCTCTTCCAAGTGACACCTCAGTCTCTGGGTCTGATTTCCCACGTTGTCCATGGTGATCTTGGTAGACACTTAAGAAAGTTCTATTACCTAGTTTGCTGCTCTAGGGCTTAGACCCCTTTAAAAAAACTTTTATTTCCCAAGGTTGAGGTACACAGGAACTCTGTAAAATCTCTTAACTCCTGAAAATGTGCTTGATTGAACCAACTCCTGCTTGGGTCATCACTGCTACCTCGTCCCCCTCTTGCTGTCCCCTGCTGTTGAAGGAAGCGCCGCTAATTACAGTAACAGGTAACATGTTGAGTGTCGACTATGTGCCGGGCCTTCTCTAAGCACCTCGCTTCCATATTACAGAAGGAATCCTCAGGACGCTTGTATGAACTAGTGACTATCGGGACCCCATTTTGTAGACAGGGAGCTGATGTTCAGAGAGGGTGGGTAACTTGCCCAGAGTTAACCAGCTGCAGAGTCAGAATTTGAACCCGGGTCCTAGGTTTTAAAATTCAGGACGCTGAACCCCTTCTCTGCATTTGCTGCAGTGTGTCTGCCAGGCCGGGAACTTGGATTTCCTCCTGAATTCCTCTGCAAGGAATGTGGCGTTAATGCCCCTCTGAATTTTGGCAGAGATGGAAGCCCGCTTGAGGTCACCTGGCAGGAAGTGGCTGTGCTGGGGCTTGAAGTTGGATCTGCCCAGCCGGGGAGCCTGCTGATGGCAGCTCTTCATAGATCCCTGTCCCCGGCTCTGGAGCGGAAGCTGCTGCCCCTCCCAGCTCCCCACTAAAGCGACTTCTCTCCGGCTCTTGGTCCTGCCAAAGGCCTTTTCCACCATTCTTGGCTTTAGGGTGTGGAAGGTGACTTTAGACCCTATGGCCTTATCCCAGTGTGGGTTTCTGTTCTGTACTGAGCGTCCTCAGCCTGTGGTCGTGAAAACTGACACAAGACTAGTCAGGTACTGAGAGTTTGCACGTCGAAGGTGCTCGTTACAGGGCAGCTGTTACTCCTGCTGTTAGTTTCCGTGGTTTTGTAGTTGGGTGTGAATAGTTTGTATCACTCATTGTCCGTGAACCAAGCACCAAGCACCCAACGTGCTGGACTTCTGAGGACCCAAGGTGCCTGACCTGTAGTGTACCTTTAAGGAGTTGTAAGCTAATAGTAAGAGAAAGGTGGTTCATTATTGCACATTCTGCTGTTTGTGAGGGGTGGGGAAGTCACGGAGGGCTTCCTGGACGGTGTGCCTTTACAGCTGGGCCTGAATGAAAGAGCAGCATTTTATCAGACTGGACGTTGGGCGTGAACATAAGAAAAGACAGGTTCTGACCATGGAATCCAGCGATTTGTGGATAGGGTCAAAACAGTGCAGTTAAAATCATTCCGGAGAGTCTCTGAGGACGGCCTCTGGTCAGAAGCTGCTGTCTGTGCAGTTGAGGCCAGGCAGAGGGGCTGGCGATGCCTGGTGACCCAGGAGGGGGGCATGACACACATGTGTCACAAGGCTTGTGCGTGTGGGTGGTGAGTGCTCCCTCCCACAGAGGCCTGGCAGTGGAGTGTGCTGCCTGAGGAGAGCCCTCCACGCTCCTCCCTCTGCCCGGCCCTCCCGCTTTGGGTGGCTAGGAGGGGATGCGCTGCCCCCTTTGGGTCTTGGAGACGGCACAGGGATTAATTTTGACAGAGAAAGGGAACTTGGCTAGACAGCCTGCCCTAAATAGCACATAAACCAGCTCGGTGAGGGGACAGTGAAACAGGTGGGATCTGCCGATGAATCTCGACTTTGTTTCTTCCCTCAGGTGAACTGCGACAAGCTATTGTGGCCATGATGAATAGGAAGGACGAGCTGGAAGAAGAGAACAGGTACTTGCTGATTTTTCAGGCTCCAGGAGGAGTCTCTTGGATTCAACAGCTCTGGGACAGAGTCTCACGGATGCAGGAAATTTTGCTTTGACAGGGTTGCGACCAGTGCTCTCTTTTTATGTGGGATGTACCACTTGAGGACTGGCAGGGACTGAAAACCTCGCAGTCGTGGCTCTGCCTTACAACACAATAAGAATTTGGTAAAGCAGTGCTCTCCAACATCTTTTTTTAAACAGGGACTTTGAGATGTAATTCACACGTTATATAATTGACCTGTTTAAAGGGTACAGTTCAGGGTCAGCAGACGTGCAGCCATCACCAGGGTCCTCTTCTAGAATGTTCTCACCACCTCACAAAGACCCCCCCAGTACCTGTTAGCTAGCTTCCTCTGAATGCCCCTCTCAGCCCCCACCCCCCGAGCCCCCAAGCAGTCTTCGGAGTAACGTTTTTTTTTTTTTAAAGACTTTTTTTATTTATTTGACAGAGCGGGATCACAAGTAGGCAGAGAGGCAGGCAGAGAGAGAGAGAGAGAAGTAGGCTCCTTGCCGAGCAGAGAGCCCGATGCGGGACTCGATCCCAGGCCCCTGAGATCATGTAGAGGCTTTAACCCACTGAGCCACCCAGGCATCCTCAGAATAACCTTTATTTGAGGGCCTATCTTCTTACCATGTCGCAGGCACTCAGATACTTAGTTTCCTCAAATCAGGGATACGTAGGGCAAGATGGTATTTCGCTTCTTTTTGGCGTGTTCAGAAGAAGCCCAGTTACAGACCATGAGAAGGTGAAGGGCTTTATTGTGCTGGGTTCCCCGTTGAAGACAGTGGTAGCTCTCTGCCCCGCACTAGCTATGCTGCTCCCATCTGGCTGCCTTCAACAGGAGCTTCTCGACTGACTAGGGCTGTTGGTGGAGGGATTTGCCTGCACTTGTAGCTTCTGTGAGCCTGAACGTCCTGCCTCCCTGGGGGGTTAGCAACGGGCGCGCATGTGCCTGTGGGCATGTCGTCATGTTGCTTTCTTACTCTTTGACTCAGCTGGAATTAAGTGTCCATGGTGACAGGCAATCATGATTGTCTTTTTTAAACCTTATTTTGGGCTGTGCTTGACAAGCTTCTTCCTCGTCCTTAATGGAAACACGTAAAGGCAAACAGCATGATTTCTAAAACAAAGATAATTTTTTAAAAGAGAAATCTGAGACAGCACAGTTTTCCAACTAAAATAAACTTTGAATGAAGGGCTTGTAGACAACACAGGATTCTTTTTCCTTGCTCCAGTTGGAGCTGCTCTCTTGGCAGAAGCCATGGGTTCCATCTTACCTTGTAAAGAACAATAGTTCTGTCTGTCAATTCCTCCTAACCGATGGGGGAGATAATTGCACCACGTTTGTGTCCTGGGGTTCCAGGCCCCAAGAAGAGAGTTTTTAAAAGCTTGGAAGGAATGTGGGCCTTCGAGTTGAGTGAGTGATTGGGGGTGGGGGGGGGTGTCTGCGAAGTTCGCAGTCACACTTCTGTCTCTCTCCTGATGTCACCTGGCATATGTGCGCTAGATTTGGGAAGTAGGTGCCCCAGAGTAAGTAAATGTTCTCTAGAAAGAGCCATTTGAGGTCCAGAAGTAAACGGGAAGTCCAAACCATGTTTGGCACACATGTTGGTGGCAGCTTCCGGCTCTTTCTGGAAGAGCTGCCATCTTGTCTGCTTTTCAAGACCAAGGACGACCAGTGGATGTGTTTTGGAGGGTTAACTCCGAAACATGACACAGAGCAGGATCCCTGTGGTGTGAGACCAGATAAGGCTATAGAACCCTACGTCTGCTTGTGTCACCTGGAGATGCTGTGACCGGAGGCCGGTGTGCTTGGTGGGTAGAAGTGGAAATGAGAGGAGACCTCCATCTCCGTCCACTGCTGCTGCTCACGGGACCCTGGCATCCCTGCCCTGGTTCCGTCTCTTGTGTGGCTGTGACAAAAAGGTCTTCTTTCATGCGCTGCTCCTTGCGGTGGGATACCTTGAAAGGGGCTTGCCTGGGGGTCTGTCCACTGCTTGTTTGCCTGTGACTGACGCTGCTCACGGGCCATGGGGCGGGGAGGCACAGAGCCTGGGCCACCTCCTGGCTCTTACTCAGAGGCTCTTGAGCAGACATCGGGGTCTCTGGGTCCCCTTCCACAGGACAGACTGGAATGAGGGCTGTGCAGACCCTCGTGGGAAACGAAGATGAATCTGTGTCGTGGTATGGCGGGCTCTGCTGACTGTGTCTGAACAGATGGTCCCTCTGCCCAGGTCTTTGCGGAACCTGCTGGATGGGGAGATGGAGCACTCAGCGGCGCTGCGGCAGGAGGTCGACACCTTGAAAAAGAAGGTGGCCGAGCAGGAGGAGAGGCACGTCCTGAAGGTCCAGGCGCTGGCAAGGTAGGCGGAGCAGGGGGCCCGACAGGGAGACATGGGGCGGGCCATGGCTTCTGCAAACCCCAAGCACACCCTTCGCCCGCGCATAAAATTAAACAACAAAAGGCAGTGGAAATCTATGCATTTGAAATGTTAACTTAATGGATAATTATTGCATAATCTGTATGCATATGGTTGGAAATACAACGGTGCAGTCCCCTGGAGGCGGGCAGTGCTCGCAGTTCTGGAGGTCTCCTCTGCCTCCCTCTCTCTTCCCTTCCTTTGACCCCATGAACAACGGTCATGTGTCCCACACCCCCTCCCCGGACAGTGTGGAGATGGTTCCCTACCGGGCTACGTGGGGCCTCCCTCTTTCTAACAGCTCGTGATCAGGATTCCTGGTCATTGTCACCAGAGGGGCTTCAGCGAGGGTGCCGGCAGCCAGGTGTCCGAGGTTTGTGAGGATGTGCTAAGATAAGAATGTTGTTTGTAACGATGCCACCGTGCACAGCCTTTGTGTTCATCACTTGGTTCTCCTAAATTCATTGGAAAAATTCCTGGAGGTAGAACTGATGTGTCAAATTGCAGTGGTTTCCTAAGGTGCATAAAGGTCAACCCCTCCTCTGCCATTCCCCCCGTACCCCCAAACCTTAGAGGCCGAGCTACTGTGTGTCCCGCGGTGGTGGGTGGGAAGGCCTGCCTCTGCCCAGCCGTGCCTGCTGGGGTCCGGTCCCACTTCTGGGTCCCTGATAACCTCACAGATGGTTTTCATCTGCATCTTCCTAATGAAGAATACAGTTAAGTCTGTTCTTAGCAAAGAGCCATTTTATTTCCTTTCCTCTGATTGAGTTTATATCCTATTAAAGAAAATTCACAATCTCAAGTCCCATAAAAATGTGGCTTTTCCTGCGTTTCTTCACATACAAACATTTTTATGGACTGCCCTTAAGATCTATAGCCTGTCATTTCTTAGTCTGCTTCTCTGAAGCACTAAGATTTCATCTTCGTGGCTTTTATATGCCTGGATGTGGCATTTCATTGAGGAAGTGAACCGCATGAAAATCACTTCCATTTGTTGGACATTTGAGTTTGAGTTTTTTTTCTGTTTTAGGTAGGATAAGCAGTTTATTGGTGGCTCTTTAAAGCTACTTTAAAATAAGACCAGGAGGGGGGCCTGGGTGGCTCGGTCAGTTAAGCAGCTGGCTCTTGATTTTGGCTCCAGTTGTGATAATCTGGGTTGAGATCGAGCCCCGTGTCGGGCTCTGCGCTCAGGGGGGAGTCTGCTTGAGAATCTCTCCTCCTGCCCCCTCCCTGCTCGCGTGTGCTTTCTCTCTAGAAAAAATAACAAAAACCAAACCACCCCAGGAGCTGGGGTCCTGTGGCTGTGCAGGGCAGTCCAGAGCTCGGGTGTTCATGCAGCCTTACCGCCCGGGCACTGTCCGGTGACATGTGTGGCACTAGTGGCATTGTTACGTATACGTAATCAAATGTGGTGCAAGGATCTCGTATCTAGTTTTAGTTGCAACTTCTCTGCATTCCTCATACTTTGAAACGCCCTCTTGAGAACGTCAGAAAGTTGAATGACCGTGATAAGTACAGTCCTCGGTGTTTTCCCCACGGGACCACTGTTCAGTCTGGACATGCCAGGGTTCGGGGGTAGAATTGTGTGTGTTTACGATAAAGGCTGGCGTCTGCCGAGACTGGTTCTGAGTCACAGACGGCTGGTCTCGGCCATTCAGGATTGTGTGAGGAGGCTGCTTAGCCTGGAGCCCCCGCTCCGTAGCTTGTGGATTGTGTTTCTGGGTCAGGGCTGAAGGTGAGCAGGCGCGCATTTCCTCGTTTACGAAATGGGGAGATGATCTTCTGCACCAGAAAGGACAAAATGAGAGCAGTATCGGAGAGGATGGGAGGCTCTGGAGAGAAGCGGTTCAGTGCAGCTTATAATAAGTGTGCTTTAGTATATGGTAATTCTGAGTAGAATTTTATCCCATGAATGGAATAGAAAAAAGCAATCTCTGTGGTGGTTTTTAGCATCTGGAGTGTCCCCACTGGAACCACAGGGAGCTAAGAGTGGAAGGTGCGTGAAGGTTTGCAGTCAGCAGGTACGAGGAACCTGTGTGAAATGGCACGTACTCGAGCAGGAGAGAACAGGAAGGAAGCCGCTGGAGCTGCTGAATGTGTGTGTACGTTCTGGTACCGCCCAGTACCATTCCGGAGAGTTCCTGTGCCAGTTGCCAGAACTTTGATCATGAGGCTGCAGTCACTTGAAGGCTTGGTTGGGACTGGAGGGCCCACTCTTTTTTGTTTATTTTTTGATTTGTGTGTTTGAGAGGGCGCAAATGTGTGCACCAGAGGGCAGAGGCAGAGGGAGAGGACCCCAGGCTGACTCCCTGCTCAGGAGAGGACTCAGTTCCAGCACCCCAAGATGATGACCCAAGCCGAAATCAGGAGTCGGATGCTCTACTGACGGAGTCAGCCAGGTGCCTCTGGAGGGTCCACCTTCAAGTTCACTCGTGTGGGTCTTGGTTCCCGGCCACGTGGGCCTCTTCAGGGGGGCTGCGCACAGCACAGCAGCTGGTTTCCTGGAGCATGAGTGAGCTAAGAGCAAGCGCGCACGCCACATGGAAGACATGGTCTTTCACGACCTGGTCTCGGGAATGAGACCCTGTCTGTTTCCCTGTTTCCTGTTGCCACACAGATCAGTCCTGACTTAGTGTAGGAGGGTCGGCACAGGGATGTGCCTTCTGAGAGGCAGAGGTCTTTGGGGGTCAGTTGAGAGCCTGTCTCCCGTGGCCACCAGGATTCTCTTTCTCCCTGGGGTGGACATTATCCCAGTCCTGATGGGGGTGTTCTTCCTTCCTGTTCCGTGGGATTTGGTGGGACTGAGCCTACCACGCCTACTCCAGAGCATGGCAGTGACACAGGCGTGGATCGTTAGCTGCTTCATTGCTTAGACACGGCGACTGGGTCACAGAAGGTGTGCAGCCACGTTGACCGGCTAAGAGGCAGTAAGAGCATTGTTGAGAGGTCGGGGTGTACGGCAGACACTGTTGGGAGCAGTCTTTGCCACTATGTGGGCGGATCCTGACCTCAAATGGCAACAACACAGTGGAGAAATGGGCGGGGCAGGGGTGGTGGGGGGCGGAGGGGGGAACAGGCCAGTCCTAGTTCTGTGTACCTTGAGCTCCTGGATGCAGTCTTTTCTTGAGCTGTTGTTCCTTTGGGCTTAGCAGTCATGGGAACTAATAAATTCCCTTTGTTACTTGAGTCAGTTTGTGAATGGTCTTCACTGTTACAATCCTGAGTCCTAACTAACCAGACTTCTTCGATTGTGTGAGAGGGGGGTGGAGGGAATTGTGTTTCCTCGGTGCCCAAGTAAAATTCCTCCCTCAGCCATCAGCCTGCGGGGTCCACGAGGACGTGTGCAGCTGGTCATGATATGGGGCGAGGGTAAAGAGTGTGTCCTGCTGAGAACACCCTGGGTTGCTCCCAGAGCCGCAGTCCAGGCCTCAGCTTCCTGTCTCCTGTTGGGACCAGCCTTAGTATTACTGTTGGTCACATCGTCATCTCCTGTTGGGGAGCTTGGGTGTGCAAAGGAGAACAGACTGGTTGTGTGATGGAACCATATCTCTGACCCTCCCGAGCCTCTGGAAAATTTAGAAGGTCGTGGGTCTTTTCTGTATCTCCTGGGAGATGACAGAAAGCAGGCCATGGTGTGGTGTGTGCGGTGAGTGCTGGCTTGTAAGGGCTGTGTCTAACCCTTGGCTATGGAGGTGGCACAGTGACTGGTCCTGGCTGGGCCACCTCGAAGTTTCTCACATCTTCCTTTCTCGGCTCGTGAACTGGTGCATAATAATCTGAACTAATATTAATAAGCTTTTTGCTGCAGAAATCCAAACCAAATGAGCTTGTCTCAAAGGGGGAATTTGATGGTGGTGGGACCGGTCACTCTCCCCAGATGTTGCTGGATCGGGTTCTCCAGTGAGGTCATTGCTTTCTCTCCCCTGCTCTTGGCTCTGTGTGTGTGTCCTTGGGTAGGGCCTCTGCACGTAGCCGCAAACTGATCTCTGGTAGTGCCAAGCCTTGTGTAGAACCAGAGAGGAGAGACTTTCTTCTTTGTCCATGTATATCCTCTTAGATCTTCACTGTGGCCAGGAGTGAGCAGAAGGCCGTGATGGGCTGCCTGGCCAGGTCTCCAGGGCAGGCAGGGGGCAGATAAATCTCATCTGTTACACTTCCTCATAGGTTTGTGGGGAAGGTGACAGGAGCTAATGCTCCTGAAGCCCTCAGCAGATCTCTGGGCTCATCATAAATGCTCAGTGGATGTTCCCGGATTTTGTGTGAGCTGGTATATTGGCCGTAGGTGGCTACGGCTGCTGAGGCCTGGCGAGAGTTTGCGGGGCTGTCCCTTGTCCTAGTTTTCCCCTGTAGTGAGCATTTGGGAGCCTTTGGCCACTGGCCTTCACTTGAGGTTGAGCTCCTCCCAGTGTTTTTTTCTAGCCCTGTGTGCCTAGCAAGTGTCCTTTTGAGTTGTTGAGTAGTTACCTGCTGTGACCACGTCCTGTGTGTGAGACAGAACCATACTGCTCAGTCTGTAGGGGAAGGCTCACTAAGGCTCTTGGGCACCCACTCCCATCATTCTGTCTGGCCCCTGGGGAGACCTTCACTGGCTTTCCAGTCTCTGCCTTTTGTTGTTTTTCAATTAGAGAAATGCGGGAGGAGTATGCTTTTAGTGAAAAAGGACAGTAAATGTCTTCATTGATGATGGTTTTCATCCCAACAGTCCAATGGTCAGAGTGGAGAAGGTCAAACACAGTCTCTGTGTCCTCTTTTCTGTCTTGCCTTTGTTTGGATCTTAATGTCCAGTAATAATTTGACCTCCTTAGCAAACACCGAATCTTGTAGACTTGCAATTCCCAGGCTCTAGAAGAGTCTGTATTCTCTTTTTTAAAATAAAAATAATTGGGGAAGAAATTTGGGTCACATGCCCTTTATTTTACTGAAACAAAATGCATTAGCTACGATAACCTATGTGTAGAAGTAATTCTTAAACGAGAATAACACTGTGATGGCTACAAAGGAGAAAGAAAAGGAATGAATCCATGGTAAAAAGCAGATTTTAAAATCTATGGGCTGGGTATGGCTTTGCTGGAAAACATGCAGTTAAGTGCTTGCCCCTACTCAGAATGCATGAATTTGGATTAAAGGCACTAAGAAGATCACAAAACATTCTTTATAAGAACAGATAACGGAAGAGCAGAGTATGGTAGGTTCTGGGGTAGAAACTAGTGTGTTGTGTGGATATTGAACTAGATTGTCTGGTCAGACTAGAAACAAATTTCGCACCTACGTGAAGGGCCCAGGATAATTGCAAGTGTGACAGGATGTAGGTCACTCCTGGGTGCGGGACCACCTTGTCCCTCTGGATAGCCAGTGTCTCAGGCCCCGCTGGATAAATGCTGGCGACGGCCGTAAGTGTCTCCACACTTTTGTGTTGCACCAAACATGAGTCACTGGGGGAGCTTTAGAAATGACGATATGCACACCTCTAGGAGACTGTGGTATTCCGCTGAGAGTCCTTACCTTAGCCCTTACCCCGTGTTCTCATTTTCAACACAGTTTGCAAATACGCCATCAGAATTGGGTGGGAGCCTTCTGGCCCATTTTGAGTTGGTTTAGTCTCTGATTGACGTTGACTGAGAACTAGAACCCGACCACAGTGAATTGCCTGTTGAGCTCCCACTGTGTGTCCTGGCCTACTCTGGTGCTTCTGGGCCTCACTTCCCCCTTGGACACGAAGCTTGCTTTCCCCAAGGTCACTGGCTCTTGCTGTTGGCTGAGTCTTTTTTAGCTGAATGAGCTGTGCTCTTCCTTATTCTGCACGCTGTCCTTGTCAGCTGCTGGCAGGTCCTTGATGACTTAGACCAGAGCAGTCACAGATTGTTGAGTGAACGGGGTGGGACGAGGAGAAGTAGAAGACGTACGTGTCAGGGCGGGAGATAAGATGCTTAGGGGGAGTTCGGTTCCTGAAGCTTAATGCTACTGAAATTGGGTGAAGGGTGGTTTGTACTTGTGTGTTCATTTGTTGGGTCGCTCCTCTGGCATGTGTTCTGTGTTAAGCATAGGCAGTCAGATGAACAAGACCGAGTTGACTTGAACCTGTAGGTATGAAAATCGAGGGAGGTGGGATACGCATAAACAAAGATTTTAACCTTTGGCTGACACTGGCCTACTTTCCAGCTGAGTTGGAAGGAAGTCGAGGGTAATGGTTATGGGGCAAGCCTTGGTTGGATTGGAGCCCTGCTTCTCAAGGTCAGTTGTAGGGGAAGGTGAGTAAGAAACCCATTCTGAGGGTCCTGCCAGTGCTTCTGCCACTACTAGTTGGGGGATTTCTGGTGGGAATCGTACCCCTAACGCTTCTCACCTAGAAAACTGGGACAACCGTCTCTCCCTTCTAGATGCTGTCGAAGAGATAATGCATGGAAAGCGCTAAGCACATTGAGCGCCCTGAGTGAGTACTGGGTAAAAGCCAGCCGTGGTTGTTCTGGGTTTCTTGCAAGTAAATTATTCCTCCATCCAAGCTTGCAAAGAGTCATTTTTTGGAGTTAATCTAGCCTGCTGTTGCTCAGATGTAACTAAGTTTCTAATAAAGAATTCTTTGGGTTGAGGAGCTGAATGCCTCACTTAGACTTGGCTATATACTACATTCACCAGGGGAGCTTTTTTTTTTTTTTAAAGATTTTATTTATTTTATTTGACAGAGATCCCAAGTAGGCAGAGAGGCAGGCATAGAGGGAGGAGGAAGCAGGCTCCCTGCCGAGCAGAGAGCCCGATGCGGGGCTCGATCCCAGAACCCCGGGATCATGACCCGAGCTGAAGGCAGAGGCTTTAACCCACTGAGCCACCCAGGCGCCCCACTAGGGGAGCTTTTAAAACCGTGTCCAAAACCCCAGAAAACCAACATCCAGGCTGCCCCTGCAGACCAACTAGGTCAGCCTCTGGAAGTGAAACCCGACCTGGTGCAGTGATTCTCGTGCTCAGCCTAGGCTGACCATCTGGTGGTTCCCAGAAGCTCTCCTCCAACTTCAGGGTCTCCCCGGGGTGCCCCTGGTGATCATGGTAGACTGCAGACTTGGTTTTGGCAGCGCTGGACAGAGCCCGTTAGCAGGTGCTTCTCGAAAGCTCCGGGTGACGCTGATGCCTCTGGTTCTTCAGGACTCTGCACGGAGAAGTTCTCTGAGACCGCCTGGGCTTGGCCGCAGCTGATGGCACCTATAATCTGTCTTTCACAGCCAAGTTAGGCGTTAGTTTTGTATGCTGGTTTGAAAAACAACACACTGATCCACTAAGGATCAGCACCGGTAACATCTGTGTTTGCTTCTGATGATATTTTTAAGGTTGATTTATTTGAGATACCATGGGAGGGAGAAGGGGGAGAGAGAAACTCAGGTGGAGTCCATGCTGAGCGTGGAGCCTGATGCAGGACTGGGTCCTGTGATCTGGAGATCAGACTTCAGCCAAAGTCAAGAGTCAGGCACTTAGTTGAAGGTTGTATCCAGGCGGCCTGATAAACATTTTAAAAGACTTTATTTTAGATGGGGGTGGAAGGGCAGAGGGTGAGAGAGAGAACGTGCCTTAGGCAGACTCCACGCTGAGCACATAGCCTGACACGGGGCTCGATCTCCCAACCTTGAGATCAGGAGCTGAGCCGAAACCCAGCATCGGTCGCCTATCCGACTGTGCCACCCAGCGCCCCTTTTGCTGATCTTATTTTAAGCTGATGTTCAGTACCATGCAGGCTGGCTTTGGGTGGGTGTCAAAGGCTCTGCTTGTGTGGTATTAGCATGAACCCATCGTCCTGCAGCTTGACTTGGTCTCCTGATGTTGACTTGGATGCTCTCATGTGCAGATGGACACATGTGGGGCTCAAGGGCAGAATTCTGCCGTGACTAGTCAGCTGGAGAGCTCCTGAGAAAGCTCCTGTTTCTCTGCTGTTAAAAAAACAAAAAAAAACCCCCCAAAACCACAAATACCTTTTTAAGGTGTAAATGCAACATAACCCGAAATGGGAAAGAGCATCCCGGATCTCCCAACCCTAGCATAACTATTATTTCCCCTCAGTCCATTTAAACAATTGTTCCATAGTCCCACCGCCTCAGTGTGTGCGTGCAGTTTTTTTTTCATAACGTTTTCTTGTGCTGCTCTGTAGATTTCAAGTTACGTTTAGACATTCCCCTCCCCCGCCCCTTGGAATATAAAAATAATTTACAAATTACAATCCTTGAGTCTGAGGATAAGAGCAGTTTAAAGGAGGAAATCCCCTGGACACAACTACCATTAATGTGTTTTATTTCTTATTTATGAGGCATTTTATTCCAGTTCATTTTATGGATGTATTCGTTTTACATAATTCAGATCATTCTGAATCTGGAAGTTGGTCTGCTCTGAAAAGCAATTAGCATCCCACCATGAACACTTCCTTGTGTTATTCCCTTCTGTGGATATCCCTTTCAAGGGCTGCGTGGAGTTCTGTGTATGGTTGCGTCCTTGTTTCTCACACCACTTCCTTAACCATGCCTCTCCACTCTTCTCCCTCCTCGTAGGAGTAGGATTTCTGTGAACATATATTTTTTTGGGTAAACCTTTTTGTCTTTTTTGTTTTGAAGTCCTTCGTCTAGATTTCTAGAGGTGGAATTCCCATGTTAGAAGGGCTCTGTAAAGGGATGTCTGGTGGCTCAGTGGGTTAAGCATCTGCCTTGGGCTTGGGTCATGATCCCAGGGTCCTGGGATCAAGCCCTGTATCGGGTTCCCTTTCCTGCTCCATCTGCTTTGTGCTCTCACTCCTGCTCTCTCTCAAATTAATAAAATATATATTTTTTAAGATTTTATTTATTTGACAGACAGAGATCACAAGTAGGCAGAGAGGCAGGCAGAGAGAGGAGGAAGCAGGCTTCCTGCTGAGCAGAGAGCCCGATGTGAGACTTGATCCCAGGACCCTGAGATCATGACCTGAGCCAAAGGCAGAGGCTTTAACCCACTGAGCCACCCAGGCACCCCTCAAATTAATAAAACCTTAAAAAAGGTGGGGGGATCTGTAAAAGCTCTTGATCCATATTGCCAGAATTCTCTCCAGGGAAAAGGTGACATCTGAATCAGCGTTGGAGGGCCTGCCTCTTTGTCCTTTGCGACGGCTGTAAAGGTCTCTGCACTTGACTTGGTGGTTTCCACATGGGCTCATGTTTGAGCTGCTTCTAGTTCTCTGCGATTCTAGATGCTGGCTGAGAAGGTGTCCTTGTGCCTGTCACTTGTTTTTCCCCTCTGTGAACGTCTGTCTCTGTCCATACTGGCAGGAACAGGATCACAGGGCAAGGGATATGAAAGTTTTCATGGCCAAAGTGAGGGGTTGCTGTGGCTGCAGGGTGACGCGGGAGGACTTGGGAATCGATTTTTTCACCTTTCATCACCACTCGGCTTCTGCTGTGGGGAGTGTGGAAGGTGAAGGTGTCCTTGGTATGGGTGATTCCCCTGCTGATTTTTCTTGAGGGAGGAGACACACGGGGATCCTCCCTCCCCCAGACACAAAGGTGGAAAAGCCAAATGTGTTAACAACTGAATTTAAAACTATAGCATAGCAGTACCTTCTGAGACACCAGGAGCAGCAGAGAGTCTGCTAAGTTCCTTCACGCCCCTTTCAGAATTGCATGACCCATGCGAGTTTCCTAGATACCTATTCTGTATGAAAACCACGGACGGGGACCAGGGGAGCAGGAGCATCACGGCATCTGTGCGAGCAATTACGGTCCTAGGGAGAAAGCCATGTGCTTGTTTATTTTCTCCAATGCTTCCAGAATCCAATCAAAGACTCAGGTTTTGTTGATGAACTAAAATTCTTAGGGGGAGTAAGCAGCAAGGTATATTTGCACGAACAGCTGCATCTTGAAGCACGTGCCCACGTTGAGTGGTTTCGCGTTAGAGCCATTAGTAGTCGGTGCCAGATGTTCCCCGCAGAATGTGCTTGGATTTGGGCGGTTCATTAAGATGCGAAAAATCTGCAGCTGCCCGGGGAATAGGGAGAAGGTTGTGTCCGAAACATTGCTGCAGCCAAGCCCAGCCCGTCCCTTTTCCCATCAGAGCGCTGGAGCAGGAGATAAAAGTTACCCAAACCAATAAACATGAAAGAACTCTGATTTAAAGGTTATGATAATTATCCTCGGCAGGGGGCAAGGTCCCGCCCCCCCCCCTTACCATTCATGAATGCTCCATTTGCTGCTATATGCTAATGAGAAGTAGGTAGAGCAATCTGGAGAAGTGTATACAAATAACAGAAGGGGTTTGAGGAAGACAGAAGAGCCAGGGAAAGGAGGCTGATTGGAGGAGAGCAAGCACACGACCCAAAGTGAGCGCTGGCATTGGTGCTACCAGAGAGAAGGGGTTGAAACGAACCATTCAGACCTGGCTGGTCCTGGAAGCTGGGGCCCGTTGCTCCGCGGAACGCCCTGGCGTTTCCTCTTTGTCTTGAGAGAGGCAGAGCTTGGAACGTGGTTATTTGTAGGAAATTTTTCGAGCCTCGCCTTTCCGGTACGGTTCACAAGGTGGCAATTTCCATGTCACTGAACATGAAGCCCGGGTCTTAAATAGAGCCAGCATGCGAATGCCCTACAGGCGGTGACAGTGGCGATGACGTCCCTGCCAAGCTCCTTCTGGTTATTTTGGAGCAACAGGAAGCTCAGCGGAGGGGAGATATTCTTGGCAGTGGCAGAAATGCAGTTTAAAGAGAGACAACTGTCAAGTTGAGGGATTCTGGAAGTTGGCGAAGTTTATTTGCTCGCTGCGCGAATGAAAGTTTGCAAAGTTTGTTCAGGGTTCCGAGCACACTGAACAGACGGTCACCTGCCATCCGGCGGCTCCTACAGCCAAACCACCATCACAAAAACATTTGAAGCCGAAGATCTCTTCATTCCCCACCCCCAGCTTAGTCAGTTAGCCAACTTATACATCATTATTTCCAGATGTAGAGTTCAGTAATTAATCAGTTGCCTATAAACCCAGTGCTGGTCACATCATGTGCCCTCCTCAATGCCCACCACCCAGTTACTCCATCTTTCACCCAGCTTCCCCCCAGCCACCCTCAGTTTGTTTCCTGTAGTTAAAAGTCTCATGGTTTGTCTCCCTCTCTGATTTCTTCCCATCCCATTTTTTCCACCCTTCCCTCTGATCCTCTGCGCTGTTTCTTACATCCCACATGAGTGAAACCATAGGATAAATGTCTTTCTCTGACCAATTTATTTTCCTCAGCTTAGTACCTTCCAGTTCTACCCATGTCAGTGTAAAAGGAAAGCTTTCATCCATTCTGATGGCTGAGTAATATTCCGTTGACCATATACACCACATCTTCTTTATTTTTTCATCTGTCGATGGACGTCTGGGCTCCATCCATAGTTTGGCTATTGTGGACATCGCTGCTCTGAATATTGAAGTGCAGGTGCCCCTTTGGATCACGACATTTCTGTCATTGGGGTGAATCCCTACTAGTGCAGTGGCTGGGTCATGGGATAGCTCTGTTTTTAATATCTTGAGGCACCTCCATGCTGTTTTCCAGAGTGGCTGCACCCGCTTGCATTCCCACCAACAGTGTAGGAGGGTTCCCCTTTCTCCACATCCTCGCCAACATCTGTCATTTCTTGACGTGTTAATTTTAGCCATCCCGACTGGTGTGAGGTGCTATCTCACTGTGGTTTTGATTTGTATTTCCCTGATGCTGAGTGATGTGGAGCACTTTTTCATGTGTCTGTTGGCCATTTGTATGTCATCTTTGGAGAAAGATCCATTGATGTCTTCTGCCCATATTTTGATTGGATTATTTGTTCTTTGGGTGTTGAGTTTGATAAGTTCTTTATAGATTTGGGATACCAGCCCTTTATCTGATATGTCATTTGCAAATATCTCTCATTCCCTAGGTTGCCTTTCAGTTGTGTTGATTATTTCCTTTGCTGTGCAAAAGCTTTTTATCTTCTTACTTGATTAAAAGTCTCCACAGTGTAGGGATAGAGGGAACATACCCCAGTATCCTAAAAGCCTTATGCGAAAAGCCCCCAGTGAGGATATTTTCAATGGGGAAAAACAGAGCTTTTCCCCTGAGGTCGGGAATATAGCGGGGAGGTTCACTCTCAGCACTGCTGTTCAGCGTTGTTACTGGAAGTCCTAGCCTCAGCACTCAGACAACAAAAAGAAACAAAAGGCATCCGAGTTGGCAAAGAGAAAGGCAGACTCTCAATTTTTGCAGATGACACGCTACTGTAGGTGGAAAACCCAAAGGACTCTACCCTAAAATTGCTGGAACTCACACACGAATTCAGCAACGTGGCAGGATATAAAACCAATCCACAGAAATCATTTGGATTTCCATAGACCAATAGTGAAGCAGAAGAAAGAGAAATTAAGGAATCGATCCCATTTGTAATTGCACCCAAACCCGTAAGATAACTAGGAATAAACCTAACCAAAGAGGTAAAGGGTCTAGACTCTAAAAATTCCAGAACACTTACAAAAGAAATTGAGGAAGACCTAAAGAGATGGAAAAACGTTCCTTGCTCATGGATTGGAGGAATAAACGTTGTGAAAATGTCTATGCTACCCAGAGCGATACACACATTCAGAGCAGTCCCTATCAGCATTTTTCACAGAGCTGAAATAAATAATCCTAAAATCTGTATGGAACTAGAAAAGCTCCCCCGAGTATCCCAAGGCATGCTGAGGAAGAAAACCAAAGCTGGGAGCATCATAGTGCTGGACTTCACACCATTACAAAGCTGTGGTCCTCAAGACAATATGGTACTGGCACAAAAAACCTAGATCAATGAACAGAAGAGAGACCCCAGAAATAGACCCTCAATTCTCTGGTCAACTAATCTTCGATAAAGCAGGACAGAATGAATATCCAATGGAAAAAGGACAAGTGTCTTCAGCAAACGGTGTTGGGAAAATTGGACGACCACATGCAGAAGAGTGAAACTGGACCACTTTCTACACCGTGCACAAAGATAAACTCAAAATGGAGGAAAGGCCTTAATAGGAGACAGGAATCCATCAGAATCCTGGAGGAGAACACAGGCAGCAACCTCTTCAACCTCGGCTGCAGCAACTTCTTGCTAGACACGTCTCCAAAGGCAAGGGAGAATTGGGACTTCATCATGAGGAACTAACTGTTTCTCCCAATGTAGCATGTCTAAGGCGCTCCCAGTGCAGCCTCACTGAGCGTGGAGCTGTGTGGGCTAGGGGTTGGGGAGGCCCGGGACACCACCTACTGAGCTGTGATAAAACCTGCTTGTGGACCATGCTGCCTGAAAAGGCAACTTGAAGATGATCACTTAGGGTAGAAGAGGTTCGCCGTTGAGTCCAGTTCTGCCTTGTTTCTGCTCTGTGATCCACACGCGGGTTCCGCATCTCTTCCTCACCCGCTGGGGCCCGTAGCCCAGTGGGGTTTCCTCCGGAGCCGAGTTAATGGCATTTTTTTCTTAGTTACCGTTTTCCCTTTTCGTTGACTCCTCTGTGAAATTTCCTAATGTGATCTCTCTCTGTCTTCTCTGCCCCCTTATTAGCTGTTTATTTCCCCATGGCATTTGGCACCATCTAGCCCATTGCTTACTATGTTCACGATGGCTGCCTTGTTTTTCTTAGGTTGCAAGCCTCACAGGGTAGGGACTGTTGTCTCATTCGTTCATGGATCTGTCTCAGGGACCAGCACAATGCCTGGCATGTAATAGGGCCCAGAAGTGTCTTGAAAGAACAAATGTGTGTTGGTCAGTTGTTTCTATGTTGTTGTCCCGCTGCAGTTGGTTTGGCTTTCCAAGGTCCTTTCTTGGGCTAAGAAGGCTGCCAGAGCTCCAGCTGTCACATCTGTATTCTAGGCAGCAGGAAGGAAGAAGGGGAGAGGAGGGGGGCAGAAAGTGTGTTGACGACTACTTTCTTTTTTTTTTTTTTTTAAATGTTTATTTTAAAGAGCTTGAGTGTATGGGGAGGGGCAGAGGGAGAGGGTTAGAGAGACTCCTGAGCAGGTTCTGTGCTTGGTGCCTTGCACATAGTCCTCCCTTGTTGGGAAGCCACTTTTGTTCCGTAGAAGGGTGAGGTTTAGTTTTGTGGTTATTGGTATATTTCCTTGCCCCCATGGTGATGAGTAAAATGGCTTTTTAAAAAAAACGTATTTATTTTAGAGAGTGAGAGAGCAGATGCAAGTGGGGAGTGGGGGCAGAGGGAGAATGAGAGGGGAAGCAGACCCCTCACTGAGCAGGGAGCCCAGTGTGGGGCTTGATCTCAGGACCCTGCGATCCTAACCTGAGCTGAAACCGGGAGTCACATGTTCAGTTGACTGAGCCACCCAGGCGCCCTGCATTGGCTTTTGAGTCTGAAAGACCTTGGCTCAGAACTCTGTTCTGAGCACCTGCGTAACACACTAGCCGTGTGATATATGGCAGGTTACTTTATCTCTGTGAGCCTCAATTAAAAAAAAATCTATAGAAAGGGATAATAAAGAGCCTTTTCATGGGTGATGGTGAGGACTGAGGAACCTAACCAGGTGTGGTTCGGTGGCAGGACATGGTTTAGCAAGGTCATGGTTGAAGGCTGTTCTGTATCCTCCTGTGATCTCTCTCTCTCTCTCTCTCTCTCTTCTTCTTCTTCTTCTTTTTCTTCTTTTTTTTTAACATTTCATTTATTTATTTGACAGAGATCACAAGTAGGCAGAGAGGCAGTCAGAGGTGGGGTGGGGAAGCAGGTTCCCCGCTGAGCAGAGAGCCCGATGCGGGGCTCGAACCCAGGACCCTGAGATCATGACTTGAGCCAAAGGCAGAGGCTTAACCCACCCAGGCGCCCCTCCTCCCGTGATCTTGATCACCATCGTAGCCAGTGATGGTTTCCACACGCCAGGGATCCAAGGATGACAAAGACATGGTCTCCGTGTTCTAGAAGCTCATAGGAGGGTGCTCTAGGCAGATGAGTCAGTGCAAGGGGAGAGAGGCACGATTCTGGACGGTAGGTTGAGGAAGCTCTAGATAGCTCGGGTGGTTGTAGTCTGGGGTCCTGAAGTCCAGGGTATATTTGGGGAATGATGAAGGGACGAAGAAGGACCTAGAGACAATTCCACAGGTCCCACGGAGGGGTCTGGCCCTGATTCTGTGAATGGGGAGGAGCTGGCTAAGGCCCTGAAATAGGAGGGTTCTTGATCAGGTCTGTCCTGTGGGCCGTTCCTTCTCCCAGGCCCTGTGGAGAGCTGGACAGGAGAAGCCGGTCTTGGAGGGATGAATGTGGGCCTGAGCCGCATGGGCAAGTGGTGATGGCAGCCACATCTACGTAGGGCCGATGATTCCGGAGAGAAGAGGCAGCGGTGAGGCCACGGTGGGGTCAACAGCGAAGGGTAGGAGGCTGGTTGGTCGCAGGTCGGTTAGGACCTGTCTGCCCCGCAGCCTTCCTTCCCTGGGGGCGAGTGGGAGGAGAAACAAGCCGTGAAGGAAGTACAGCAGAGGACCCTACCCAGCCTGGGGCCTGGAACCAGTGTTTTCACTGCGATGTTTAGCTCTCGACCGAGCATCCTTTCTAGTGGCGAGTGAGGCAGCCTGGGAATGCCAAGCCCCGTGCCCTGTGCGGATTCCGGCCTAAAGCCTCCCTCCACTGACGAGCCCGTTACTGCGCAGTGAGGACGTCTTGAGGTGGGGTGTGCAAGCCCGCGTCGTCTGGTAGTTCCTGTGGTCCCGACATCAGCAGGCCTCAGTCCCACAGGAGGAGGTTGTTCCTTGGTCACTGGGGCGGTCACAGCTTGGGAGTTGGGCTCACTGGTGCAGAGTGAGGCTAATGTGTTTTTGACTCATTTATCTGACTTGAAAATGGCTCAGCTGGGCAAGAGATGTGGTCCTGTAGCAGACGGATGTCCTGTGATGGTGTGCGTCAGGGACGTGACCTGGGTTTTCTTTCCGGGTTGGCTGCTGATGAGGTTGTGACCTTGGCTTTTCGAGGACCTAACCAGGCCAGGATAGCCCTGCCCTTCTCTGCCACATGGTGACGGAATGAAACTTCTTATCTGTTTGCTCCTGTTTCTTGCTTAACTGTCTGATCTTGTTATTTGCCAAACACACGGGAGCAGAAGAGTGTAACCCATGGCACCCAGCCTCAGTGGTTACTGACATTTTGTCGCTCTGCTTCTGCCCATCCCTTCACGCTGTTTGGTGTTAATGCTGGAGTGCTTCAAATGCTAGATATTAGATCACCTGTGAAATTGGTTGTATATGAATCTCTAACAGATAGGGACTTGTGAAAAAACGTAGCCATACGCAGCGCTGTTAACATCTTTAATACCATTAGCAACAGTCTGTTGGTACTCTCTAGTTTCCAAATTCAAAGATACTTGGTTGTCTCCGATTCTTAGAGTGGCTTTGTTTGAATCCGTTTTGATTTTACTTTTAGAAGTATAAATCTGCCCACGCCCTTCTCATGATTGAAACCCTCTGCACTCAGGAGAAAAAAAAAAATTCACACCCTTGACCATGGCCCACCAGCCTTGCACGATGTCACCTGTGCCTACCTGCCTCTTCTAGGGAACTTTGCTGTTTCTTGTGCCTGGAACATTCTGCCCCCCAGGTCTTGGCACGGCTGCTGCTCCTCCTGATCTCTGAAGAGAGGGCAGCCTTGTCTAAGCAGGCTTCCCCCTTTCTCTGGACCTTTTAATCCCTTCAGGTTCTAAACTTATGTACATGTGTTCTTGGACATGTCCTTGTGTCCTCTGTTTGATGTTGACCTCCTTCCTACTGGTGTCTGTCCCTGAGGGCGGGGGCCAGGCCTCTCTGACTGCTCCATTGTCCGTGGTGCCTGTTATGTGAGTGGACACTTGTCTGGCACAGCCCCTCTGCACAGCGTGGCCAGGAAGCCTGCCGCCTTCGTCTCTTAGCCGGGAGAAGGTGTGTCTGTCTCTCTTTCTGTAACCATGTTGGGACAGGTTGCTCAGGCCTTCAGAAGCAGATAGTTATTCATTCTGTAATAACACTCTGTAGATAACACATAGTAGAATCTTTGGTTTCTGTCACTCTTTCCTGTTAAGAGGAGGGCCCGAATGCGTATTGAAGCCCTCAGCTCCCACGTCGAGTCTGGGAAACTGGTTAACAGACCGGGAAGTCGTGACCCCTGCGGGTGAGCCTCTCAGGATTTTGTCTGCCAGTATCAAGTGGAGACCATCTAGCCTGGTGGCTTGTGCCCCAGACTTCAGAACAGAGCTGTTTGGGAATGCTGTCTTTCCTGTGCTACGTAACTGAGTGCATCCCTTCCCCGAACCTCAAGTTGCATGAGATGGGGTGAGCCAGCATCTCCAAAGCAGTGGGCAGCAAGGCCTTCTTTGGTCTCTTCACTTGCTGCTTGAAGACTGACGTCTGCTCACAGCATCAAATTTGCTGACCGTTAGGCTGGGAAAGGAACAAGGGCGCACTGCTGAACACATAGATGTTGCCCATTAGGGTTAAAACGTGGCTTAACATCTTTTTTCCTTTTGGTGGGTCTTTTTTTTTTTTTTTTTTTGGACTGGGGATTGCTTGTTTGGTTTCTTAGCAGCTCACTTACCCCCCCACAGTGGCCATTGTGTTGGGTCCTGTGCTTCAGCATTGATGGGAGAGAGAGGTGCCTGCATTAGGCAAGTTGCCCAGGGTCACACACAGACAGCAGGTTGGGCCCAAGGCCAGATACATAACTGGTGGGCTGGGCTGGGATTTGAACCTCTGCCTGCCTCCTCACTCTGTCAGGTCTCCTTGACCTTCCTCTTCACGGTCATCAGGATGGTGTTAATACCGTGTGATGGTCACAGTGTGTCTCTTTGGTGGTCTGCTTTTTGTGTCTGTCCCAGCCCTGGCTGCTTGCAGTCCATGATAATGACGGTTGACAAAGGGGCGACCTCCTGCTTTTCTTAGTTCCCAAATAGCATCTCATTCTGAACTTTCATCTTTTTGCCCCTCGAAGTCTCCTGGCCGGTCTCCTGGTATATGTGGCACAGGCTGAAAGCTTCTGTTGCCTGTGCCCATGTATTGGTTTTCTCCAGATCTTCATGGGGAGCTTGAGAATGAAGCTTTCTCAGAAAGTTCTATGTAGCAAGACAGTGTGACAGGAAGACAAATTGTCGGGCTTTAAATGGAAGAAAAACAGGAGGCAATTTGTCTGATGTGTTCCAGTTCTGTTCTTTTTACCTTCTTCTAGCCTGAGTTATGGAGACAGTTTCTTTTCACTTTGAAGGTTAAACTGCTGGGAGGTGTTTTATCAGGGAATGTTCTATTAAAGCATTAAGAACAATTAGACATGGAGTCCTTTTTTATTTTTTTGCAGATTTTGACATCTAAGTTATTGGAAACTTGGCTCTCTTTTGCTCTTAAAAGAATTGTGAGACCGCTGGAATGAGATGTATTTTAGTGGGGGAGTTTGGCAATGGGCTTACTGTATTTGCCCAGAAGGAGAAAAAAACATTTACTTCTGGAAGTGGAGTATCTTTCCCGGGCCTGAGGGGGCTTCATGGGACAGCTGTGCCCTCTCTTCTGAGACCTTTGAGATGGATCAGGCTGGTCTTCTGTAGATCTGGGAGGCTTTTCTTCCTAGCCCTGACTCTGCTTTTTAATGAAATATTTGGGGCCTCTCTGAAGATGATCTGTCTCCTACGGGACTCTGACTCCCTTGAGAGAGGGGATCCCGGTTTTGGCCTCCTCTCTGTCTGTCCAGGCCTGAAGCCTGTACCTAACTGAACATAGGAGATGATTGGCATCTGGAGTATTTGAGGAATGAATGAGTGTAGCTTGACTAACCCTTGTCCTCTTGCTTCCTACTCCCTCACCCCCTCGTCCTTGTACCTGGGACCTCCTCTGCTGGATGCCTCAGTCCATTTGGAGCTCAGCCCCTTCCCATTGCAAGGCCACTCTCCTGCCTGTTGCATCTGTGCTGAGCAGAAGAGAAAACTCTATCCCAGGAGGAAGTGAATTTGGTGGGAAGGCTTGTGACAATGTAATTAGATGTTTGTGACTGCCTGGAAATATTCTATACGTTATGTTGATAGAAGAATACTGTGTTAAGTCAGTGAATTCAGAAGAACACACGATTTAGCAAGCCTTTGGGAGCAACAGCTAACAAGAAGAGCTCCTGAATGTTTCTCTGCTTGAGAGCACGGGAACGAGGCGATCCAAGGACACGGTTGCTGCCAGGTACAGGGAAGGATCTGGTGTGGGCTGGAGGACTCCAGATCTCTCTGATGGGCTTGCTGTAGAGACTGGTGCTATGCTTTACTGGAAGAGAAGAGGGTTGACTGGGCTGGGTGGCTGCTGAGAGCACTAGAGGGACCCAGAGCTTATCTGATTGCCCTCGTGGAGGGGCCACACCAGCATGAAGACCCTGAGTGATCACCAGCCCTTTGACCTCTCCTGCTGTTCTCTGGACAGTGCTGCAAGGACAGGACCTGGGCCCACAGGCATGACACGGTGTGCACTCAAGAGTTCAGTTGACCTGGGTATAGTCATGTCCCTTTGCTGCATGCTGTGTGACCTGGGGCACCTTTGAACCTGTTCCTTCGTTTGTAATGTGGGGGTGTGAATAAGCCCTTAGGCTCGTGCTCAGTGCATGGTTTTTTTTTTTTTTTTTTTTTTTTTTTAAAGATTTTATTTATTTATTTGACAGACAGAGATCACAAGTAGGCAGAGAGACAGAGGAGGAAGCAAGCTCCCTGCTGAGCAGAGAGCCCGATGCGGGGCTCGATCCCAGGACCCTGGGATCATGACCTGAGCCGAAGGCAGAGGCTTTAACCTACTGAGCCACCCAGGCGCCCCTCAGTGCATGGTTTTTACCTACGAAATCCTGAACTCCAACCTGCTTGGCCCAGTGAGTGCCCAGGACGTTGTCTTTGAACACCTGCTACTGGGTTGGAACTGTCCTCCCGGCAGGGGGACTTCTGTTGTGGGTGTCTGCAGAGACCACCTCTTGTTCGCTGTCACAGTAATTTGGACAGATGAAGCCGCCAATGACCTCTGCCAAGGACACTGGTCCAACAGAGCGCTTCTTTGGCTCCCAAGAGTGGTTGGCATCTCCACAAGTGTGTTGGCGACTCCCTGCCAAGTTCATCCCCAGTTCTGCCAAATTCCCAGGTCCTGGCAGAGCCTACAGAGAACTCCGGGGAGCTGGCTGCCGTCCCCCTCGGTCCAGGGACAGTGGCTCAGCTCTCTGTGGGTTTGAGCAGTCCCCGAACAGGAGACCTGGTTCCTGGCAGTCTCTGGGCCCAGCATGGGGCAGATACGAGAGGACCTGGAGAACCCCAGTCATTTCCAGGGCAAGGCCGTGGCTTCAGATGTTCGACTACACTTGTATCCCTGTGGAGATGAGGAATTTTCACCAAGCTGGAGACTGCCTCTCCTTGGAGCCAAGCGGAGTGTTAATTTGAAGTGGTAACCTCACCAGTAGGAGGAGGGTAGGAGCGCACGGCTCCAGGGTGCTGACCAGGAGGGATATAGGCACGAGTAGCTTGCTGCCACTGCTGTATCCTTTGCTTCTGGCAGACGTGAGCCCTCAGTCCCTGCCCTCCTTGACGTAGCCCCACGATCTTCTTAGTCCCATGTCTGGGCATCCATTCTGATCGGAGTTGGTTCTTTAGGAAGTATCTCTTCTTTATCTTTCCTGTCTCTCTGACACCTAAGAAAGGCCCTTTCCAGAAAAGTTTAGAGTAGCCAAACATCTTTAACAAATGGGTCCAAGTCCGCCTGGGGATGAAGAGCTTGACCCGAGCCCAGAGGGGCACTGACCTTGTCATGATGGCAGGCCTGGTCCCAGGACCACGGCACTGGTCGAGCTGACGGTCCTGCTGGCCCCTGCACATTGCCTCATGTGCCTTCCTTGCCGGGTTCATGCTGTACGTGGCCGTCGTAGGAAAAGTGTCTAGTCTTAATGTGAAGAAACTTGCCTGGGTGGAGAATGCTTGACTTTCACCTTGTTGGGGTTCATGACCTGTAGGAACCTGTGTCTGGGGGCTTCCATGTCCTGGTGAGCAGCCCAGCCCACCAATTTCAAAGAGTCCTAGCCAGAAAAGTGTCATAAACAAAGCTTTTAACGATCACTCAGACCTATTACGATTCTATATGTAGGTCATTTCCAGGATAGGCAAATTTGTCAAGACAGGAAGTAGGTGTCTGGTTGTTGTCGGGTAGCAGTTGGGAATGACTGCTAATGGATACAGGGTTTCTTTTTAGGGGGATGAAAATGTTCTGGAATGAGTGCTGATGGCTCATGATATTTGGGCATATTTAGGAACTGCGGAACTATACGCTTTCCAGGGGTGAATTGTGATTTGTATCTTAATGACAAATGTGGGACAAGTGCATGGAGATTTTAAGCAAAACAGTCCACTTTTACTAAGAGCTACTGTTTAGTGAGTACTTAAAACAGTAACTTGGTGATACAAATGCTGTGCCATTCCCTATTTCTGCTTCTCTCTGGACTCTTCCTGGGGAAAGAAAGATGGTGGGCTTTCCCTTTGCGGCCACAGGTAGTAGAAACTTGGAAGCTTTCATTACTGACTGTGCACACAGAGCAATTACTGTGTGTGTGGTTTTGAAATATGCAAACTATCCTTTCCTCTCTTGAGTCCTCTTAGGAATGTTGACGCATTACAGCTGATCAAAGTACACACTGGTTGCTTTTTAGAAAGAGCGGCCGTCATAACTTCCATCTTTTGTTCCCGCAACCCTTCTTTCTGCTGAGGAGTGCATCTGTCTGTCGCCTCTGAACATCTTGTGCAGTTGAAGTTGTCCCCATGATGGCCAGTGGAGTCCCATTTTCACCTTCCGACATCCAAGGGCTTCCATATAGATGATGTCCTTTCCTGTGGCCTTAGCATCCACTCTTCCCTCCTCATTCTGCACTCCAGAAACTGCACGTGGATGGACTCCATCCTGCGCTCCTCTGCCCCCCACTTTCCAGTGGGGGTTCGGTCTGCTTGGTGGATGGGAGGTGGTGGCACGGGGAAGACGAGGTGGGGGCACTTATTCCTCTGGCTCCCTCCCTGCCAGGCCTCAGGCTGGCGGTGACCGTGTTCCTGTCCTGGAGACCACAGGTCCTTAGGTGTCTGCCCGTGTCATTCTGGGTTCTGGTCACGGCTATCTCCCGTTGACCTTCAGGCCTGTAGGAGTGTGGCATGGGGGTGCTTCCCACTATGGCCAGCTCCCGAGTCTGTCACAATCCCTTGCTGGTTTCTCTTCACCTTGTCCATGTAAAGAGCTTCTTCATTAAACCCCATGATCTCCCCCTTTTGACTGTGCTATCGTCTGCTGGGCTGTGACTGAACTGAACCAAGCCAGGTTTGATCTAGCTGCATGGCTTGGCACTTGGTGGTTCCTCTCCCAGAATCCACTTTGCCCCAGATCATGGCAGATACCCAGGCTCATGGTAGATGTTACCACCTCGAAGGGGGACTCATCTGTCTACACTCCTACCCCTTCTGTTCAAGGGCCATGACTGACAGAGCACTGAGACTCCTGAAATCATCTTTTATTTCATTGGTTGGTCTTACCCAGGGTATTCTGGCTCTCCCAAGCAGACAAGGGGTGAGCAGACTTTTCCTGTAAAGGGCCAGAAAGTAAATATTTTTGGCTTAGCAGGCTGGACGGTCTCTGCCGCAACCACTAAAGTCTGCTGTCATAGCAAGAAAGCAGCCACAGAGACGAAATGGATGAGCTTGTCTTTGTTCCTGGAAAACATACTAAAAACGGAGCAGAGACTTGTGGTGGGTAAATGACCTCTTAATACAGCTATGACAGAACACCACCAAAATAAGTGTGATGAATTTGGCCCGTGGGCCATTGTTTGAGAACTATAAGCTAGACTGAAAGCTCCATAAGCATTGGAACCATATTTGTCATGTTCACTTTGGGCCCCAGGGGTGTGAGTGTGGACCGACACATAGGAGGTGTGTGGCAAACGTTCACCAAATGCAGACACTTAACCGAATGCCTGCTCCGTGTAGGTCATTGTGTTGGACAGTGGGATCAGTGGTAAAGGAACACAGTCCTTGGCCTTGAGGTCCCTGGGAGACTGACAGATGTGCTTTATTGTGTAACCTACCTGTTGGTTCTGATGGAAGGAGATGGCTTATGGAGCCCGCAGGTCAATGAGCTCAGTCTGCTGGGAAGATCAGGGACCGGCCTCCATGTGGAGGGACCCTCGAGGTGCATCTGGAAGGATGACCAAGGGTTGGCAAGGGGTCAAGATGTGGTGTGTTTGGGGGACAGGGCAGAAGCCAGGTCATAGGCCCATTGTGCCATCATTTGGTCATTGTCTTATAGGCTGTGGAGAGCCACTGATTGAGGCTAAGCTGAAGGAGTCCCGTGATGAGAGGCTGCCGTTAAGAGCAGCGTGGAGGCTGGGTTGGAGGGGACTGATGACAGCAGGAGGAAGCCTCTTGCCTGAGAGTGGGTGTGGGTCTGGGGCAGGGTTTCAGGAGGATGCATATGTCTTAAAGTTGAAGTGGATGCTTAGCCAGGTCTGGTGACTGGTCCCTGCTTTAGAACGTGGTATAGGAGGGAATGGACTGTAGGCTGATGCAGACTGTTTCTGGCTTGTGGGATGGTTGTACTGCTCCCTGGTGCCGGAGGGGGAGCAGGTGTGGATGAGGCGGGGATGTGTTCAGAGTTTAGACAGTGGTTGGGATGGGGAGGAGACTGACAACAGGAAAGACATGGAAAAAAAAAAAAAGATTTGTGGTAGTGCACGTATTAAGACAAAAGATGGTTGAGATGAAGCTGCTGGGGACGTTTGGGGAAAAGCTTCCACTTTCCTAGTGAAAGAAAGCCTGTTGGTGGTTGGAGGGCGGGGCACAGAGGAACTGAGGTTGGAAGGATGAGAGGGAGCCAGTTCTCTAATACCTGGGGGCAGCCTGTTCCAGTTAGAGGAAAGAGCATATGCAAAGGTCCGGAGGTACTAAGGGATATGTAACCTGTGCGAGGAATGGAGAGAAGGCCAGTGTGACCAGAGCAGAACATAAGGAGAGTGAGATACGAAATTAGACTGGAGTCCCCACTAGGAGTCCCATCATGGAGACCGCTGTGACCCGTCTGGGAAATAGAATTTCTAGTTAATGGAGACTTGTGGTTTTAGGCTAGCTTCAGGAAAACCCATGCAGCAGTGAATTGTTCTGTAACAGATTGATAAGATGTGCTCGGGAAGCCTTGGCTGTGTAGGCTGGAGGCTTTCAGAAGTTTAGCCGCTACATCTTCCCTTCTGGCCCAGCGTGACAACTTTGAGGAGATTCAGTACTGTTTACAACTGTGTTCCTTCCTGGTTGATAATATTTTTTTAAACTTCTCACTTGAGAATGGGCTGGCGTTGGAAAGCTGTACGAGCAGTCTGAGCACTTGGCTTGTTTTTAGTCCTGGGATTTTCTTATTCGGGCAGTGAGACTCGGATGGAGTGTGTTTATTCATGCTTCCTTGACTGACTTCTCCCACGGCTCTCAGTGAATTTGCATCGCCACCGTAGGACTGAACCAAGGATTTGTCACATTCAGGCTTTTGAGGAAACAAATAAACATTTACCAGAACTTTGGGGGAAGGTATGAACTTTTTGCAAAGTGCAGAACAGACAGTTCTGCAGAGAAGTGAGGAGAACCGAGCAGGCCTGTTTTGGCTTCAGAGTCCTTGTCTGTGAGTCTGCCTTGCAAACATGGTTTCTCTAGGTGACCGTCCTGAGGGCCAGAGGAGCCGGAGCTGCGGCCCATCCTCGTACCTCTTTTCCCGTATTGCACGGTGCTGGCTAACCGTTCAGTGGCACGACACGTGGCTTGTCAAGCCATTCGGCAATTCAGTGGCATCAGAAGATCACTTGCCTGTCATTTTCTGTCTTGGGTCAGCTCCCCTACGCCTAAGGAAAGGGACAAAGTGAGGTATGTCGTAGAAATTGTCTATCCTTCAGTTTCTGAAGGCTTACTCAGCTAAATGCTTTTTGTAAGCTTTCTTTATAGGCCTATTTTTATCATTCAGACGATAAGAAGGAACACTGATTCCCTGAGCACTTCTGGAGGGGTTGTGCATCCTTCGGGGCTCTTGATGGGAAATGTCAGGAAATCTAATGCAAATTGACCAGAGCAGAAAGGGGATTCCTGGACTCCTATGACTCAGCTAGATTTTATCTTCAGGCATGGCTGGATCCGGGGTCCACGTCTGTTCCCCTCCCTGCATGGGCCTTATTCCTAGGCCCAGTTTCCATTGGCAGGCGTGGGACGGTCATAGCAGCTCCAGACCTCCCACGTTCTTAGTTTTATGTCCAATGGGCAGGATAGAGCTTCTTAGGTTTTAGTAGTCAAACAAACGTCTTAGGTTTGACTCTGGTTGGCTCCTCCTGGGGCTAAATGTGTGCCCGTCTCTGCGACAGTCCCTGTAACTGGGGAGACTGAGGAGCCAGCTCTGAATTTGGTCTTGAGAACGTGTAACCCATCGAGTGTGTGACGTTTCAGATTCTATCGCTTACGACAAGATGCTGTTAAATGTGGGTCAACTTAAAGACATTGAGGAAATACTAGCATGGGTGTCATAGAACATGGTAAGACGTTACGACAGAAGCACAGTAATGGTTAAGAGTCGGGGTCTTTGAGCCAGACTGCCCAGAGTCAGCCAGCTGTGCTGCACACTGGCTGTGTGACCTTGAGCTGGTTGCCTCACCTCCCTGGGGCCCCATTCCCAGCTGTGGACTGGGGCTGCCCTTGAGGGCTGTTGGAAGACGTGTGGGAGAATTTTTGCAGCAAGTGCTTAATCACAGTGTTGAACACGTGGCAAATGGGGAGTTGCTCTCATCTGTTGTTCATAGCAGTAGCACAGACATGGCTCAAGGTTAAAAATGTATCGTGGATGTTTAGTGAAGTACAAATGTGAATCAATGAAGCATTTATTGGGCACCTACTGTGTGCCAGGCCCTGAGCAGAGTACTTGGGATAGAGAGTGAAGAGAGGCAGGGCCCTCGCTTTTGAAGGTCGGCTAGGCTAGTGGGAGAGACCCATGGGGAAGCCATGCTGGGAGGGCTCCGAGGGCATTGAGGGGATGGTGTTGTGCTAGCTCAGAGGAAGAAGCCTACCCAGAGGGGCAAGGGCTAGAGAAGGCTTCCACGCTCTACCTTGAAACTGCAGGAGCCAGCCAGGGAAAGACGGTGAGGGAAGGGCACTCTGCCTAGAGGAGCTGGTATGTGCCAAGGCATAGGGCCTCGACAGCCGATCTCAGGGTGTGCTGGGCAGACTCGGCTACCAGGGGCAGCACAGTGGGGCACTCAGTGTAGTTGGGGCTTTGTCATTTGGGGCATTCCTTCATTACATTGCTCCCTCCCCCCTGACTTTGCTGGTGACTGCTTCCTGTTGGGGGAGTAGAAAGGGGACAGACTGTCACATAGCCACAACTCACAGAAACTCAGAATAATTCTGTGTGCCCTTTCTCTTTTGGAGACCCGCCACCAGTCGCTTCAAACCTAGAGTGTGGTGTGCACGTACGTCTGAGAATATGTGTGTGTTCACAATCAGGATACGGGATATGGCTTTATCGTGTGGATCCAGGGAACCCCTGGTCCATCTTAACTCTGTGAATTTAATAACTGTAATTATTGGTCTGTTTGGGCTACTTACTGATTTTGCAAAACAGAACTTTTTTTTTTGCAAAAAAAAAAAAAATTATTTATTTAGAGAGTGTGTGAGAGCTTCGGGGGGCGGGGGAGAGTCTCTGAGTTTCTGCTGAGTGTGGAGCCTGACAAGGTGCTCAGTCTCACGACCCTGAGACCTAAGAGTCAGACGCTTAACCGACTGTGAGTCCCACAGGTGCCCCAAAGCTCTGCTTGAAACAGTGTTTCCATCCTTGCTTTGGGTTGCTGCATGCGTCTGCCCTTACGTGCGGGGTCCACCAGTAGTCCGCGATGGTGGTAAACCAGGGACAATCTGGTGCAACTTTGCACATGGCTCATTAGCACTGTCCCTGTCTCATTTGCATCCCAGGGATTTTTCTTTTTTTTTTTTTTTTTACTTTGTGGGGGACCGTGTGATGAAGTCTTAGGTTCGAGGGCTGTACCAGGAAAATGGATTTTCTGGCTGGCTCTCAGCCAATGAAGTCATTGTCCAATTTGGAAATGGAAACAACATGTCCTTTGTCCCTGTCTCCCTGCCTCTGGAGAAACTGGATTCCTGTGGCCTGGGACTGCACCTGCTGATGGCCTGGCCCAGAGCAGGAGGCCCCCAGTGGTGCTTGTCTGCGCTGTGCCAGTAAAGCAGGAGGGTCAGTCGCCCAGAGGGGACTGTGGTGAACCGCCTGTCTGGTGTCCATACTGTCAGGGGGCCTGTGTGTCCGAGGAGATGTTTGGAAATCCCTTCCCTTCTCCGAGCTTACCTAGTTGCCTCTTTCCTCGTTAGGGTCGGCCTCACGATCCTCCTTGTTAATGGGGCCACCATCATGGCAGCCGTCATTCCTGAACCGCCGAGGGTGGGAGGCACGGGCATTGATTCTGTCGTCCCTAGCACGGTTAGCAATGACCTTACCGACGACGGGGGCTCCCATTTGTGGAGTGCTTGCTGTATCCCGGGCACTCACGGACCCCTCCCAGAGCTCACTGATGTAAATACCAGTATCTGTGCCACTTGACTGGAGACTGAGGCACAAAGAGGTTCAGTGACGTGTCTTGGGGGCCATTGCCAGGGAGGGGCTGAGCCAGGATTGGAATTCGGACGCTGACTATAGAGCAAGGACTGGCAGACTGTGGCCCACCGTGCTGCCCTCTGTTTTCTCAAACACAGTGCTCCTGTCACACAGCCACGCCCCTCTGGTGACGGACTGTCCCTGGCAGCATGGGCCCCCACAGTAGAGCTGAGCAGGGGCAGCGCAGCCGGCCAGCTCACGAAGCCCGAGGCATTGACTGTCTCACCCTTTACGGGGGTAGAAAGTGTGCTGACCCCTGTTCTAGAGCCCAGACTCTCCGTCACCAGCCTATACTGCCTTTCAATTTGGAAAACAAAACCCAGGAGTTCCTGCTGGGTGCGGGGAGCCCTGGGAGTCCACGATGAGTTGGCAGACACATCTCACGTTCTGGTGGGGAGGCAGGTGGTCATCAGGCACTCACCTCGGTAAGTGTCTGCTTGCAGGCAGAGAGTTGTGCTCTGAAGGGAGAGTTCAGGCCGTGTCAAGGCCGGAAAGAGACTTTTATGCTTGTAACATCCGCGATGGCGGGCCGCCTCAGGGAGGGTGCTCTTGGGAAAGGGATGCGTGGGCAGATCAAGTCAAATAGAGGAATCCTCAGAAGGAGGCAATAGGATGTGCAAAGGCCTGGAGGTGAGCAACAGGAGACAGAGGATAATTCTGGATAATTCTCCTTTAGATGAGGAAACGGAGGCTCAGAAGCAGAAGTAACACTTGTCCAAGGTCACACAGCAAGGTCATGCAGGCAGTTGGACCGATTTTGATTCTAAACTGTGTGTAGTTGCTTTTCTTCTGTGTTCCTCTGTGTTCCTGTGAAGTGTCCATCTCCTTATGTGCCTTATCCCGCCTGAAGCCTGTTCCCAGAATGGGATAGAGTGAGGGGCGTCCCAGTGACCCTGCAGTGAGGCTTGTACCCTTAGCGGGCAGCCGCGTGAGTTAACTGGGGTTTGGAGACCCTGGCGTGCCTTTTCAAGCCTTGTCCACTTAACATCCCTGGTTTCCTCCTTAGGAACGACTTCTTGGGGCTTCTTTTCATCCCTTATCACAGTGCGGCAATTTGAACACTTTCCTGAGTTCGCCTTTGCTGCAGAATTTTTTTAATGATCCATCTTGAGTTATTATTAGATTGTTACATAAATTCTTATCAGTGGGTTCTGGTAGGTTGCCCTCTGAGGAGATCCTTTAGGAAGATAACAGGAATTCATAGAAAAAGGATCTGAATGAGTTCCAGTTACTTGAATGCTGGTTTTTTCTTACCCCAGATTCTTGCTGGAAGAGGCCAAACATGGCAGCTGGGGGCTGAGTGGGGAGGTGCTGGCCCACTTCTGACCAGGGCCATTGGGGGCGGGCATTCTGGAGGGAGGTCCCACATCCAGAGAGACCGTGCCCTCACTGAAGGAGGGCTGCAGAGGTGACCTTAGCACCGTGGCCACCACTAACAGGTGTGGGTTTGGGGGTGATGACATGCCCAAATACGGAGCATGGTGCTGCTTGCACTAAAAATCATGGATTGTATGTGGGCAATGGGTATGTGGTATGCTAGGTGACTTGTATCTCAGTAAACCTTTTAGTGGAAACAGGGACTGGGCAGGGGGTGGTGGGGAATCCCCTTGAGCTCATTCAGGCTCAGAAAACAAGGACTTAGGGGGGCGTGTGGGTTGCTCAGTGGGTTAAAGCCTTGCCTTGGACTCAGGTCATGATCCCAGGGTCCTGGGATTAAGCCCTGTATCCTACTTTCTGCTCAGCAGGGAGCCTGCTTCTCTCCTTTCTCTCTGCCTGCCTCTCTGCCTACTTGTGATCTCTGTCTGTCAAATAAATAAAATCTTTAAAAAAAAAAATAAGAAAGAAAAGAAAAGAAAGAAAACAAGGAGTTGGGGGCGCATGAGGTTAGGGTTGGAGCCCTCATTGCCGAGAGGGCTTGTCAGGGACCTCGGGTGGGCTCAGAGCCCGGGCCAACTGCTGTGTATACAGGCCTTCTGAGGCCGCTCGGATGTCAAATACACCAGAAGGTGCCTCCCATGTGTGGAACCCTTGGGGCATTTCCTCCCAGGAAAGAGCCCAGTGGGCACAGACTCAATGGGTCTGGACTGGGGCCTGGCTTCTCTGGCCTCCTATCCGAGAAACCGTGGTGCAGTCCCTTTCCCTTTGGGCTGGACATGTGGTGAGTGGGAGGGCACAGTCAGTCAACAGTGAGGGAGTCCCTCTGAATTGTAAGCCCCCCCTCACCCCATGCAGAGAGGGGCAGCTTCCCTGTGCTGGAGGATGTGGGGCAGCACGTGGGGGAGGGCGGCAGCCTGCGGGTGAAGGGCAGCAGGGCCTCGGGGAGCTCCAACACTCAGCGTGCAAGGTGGCCACTGGGAAAGTGAGCCATGGGCGCAGCGGATGCAGGCCCCGGAGGGGGTTGCCCAAGGAAAGCCTGGCTCCCCCTGTTGTTTCTGGGGCCCCGGGAGCCAGTCTCGGCTGTGACGTGGAGGGGGCACCATGTCTGCTCTACTGCCATGGGAAGCATAGGGCTGTGAGTGTGTGGCGCTTGGGTCGCCTGCCCGTGCCATGTGCCTGAAGCTGGCACGTGGAGGGGTGGGGCCCCTCCAGCGTGGGGGAGCTCCCAGCAGGCCCAGGGCTTGGGAGGGTCTTAGGAGGACATGACCTTCGATGGATGGGAATGTGGGGGGATCGGAGGGAGTGGTGTTTACTTGCTTATATGCGTGTGTATGTGCGTGTGTACACACACGCCCCTGCTTCCTTGGTAGAGCCTTAGGGGAAGACCTCTCAGGCACACGGGTCATGTGAGGGGTGCCCGAGCCCAGAGGGATCATGGTGTGTTTGAGCTGCTGCTTCTGGCTCCCCGCAAGTGAGGGTGGCCTGCTCTGCTCAGTGGGACGAGGCTGGCGTGGCAGTGGGGTGGACGCAGGGAATCCGGGGAGGAGAGGGTAGTGGTGATCCTGGGGGTCCCGTGGGCTTCCCCTGAGAGGTGCTGGTGGGACACAAAGGGTCCTGTGAGGAGCTGAGGAGGCAGGCTCCGGAAGCTGGGTCAGTTACAAGGAGGGGGTGGTGGAGGTTAATGGGGTCTCTTAGGAGACGGTGTATGGACCTGCGTGTGTGAGAGTACATGTGCTTGGGGTGTGTGTGTGTGTGTGTGTGTAGGATACCGGCCCGGGACTTCACAGGGAGATCTCCAGGACACCTTGATTTCCAGGTAGACAGTGGTGGGATCTACTTACAGCTCTGGAGCTCCAGAGAACAATTAGGGTTTTGAGATGCTTTTAGGGTCTTTGGGGAGGTGATGTGATTTTTGAATCAGAGATTAGTCTGGTAGTTGGGAGGAGAGCTGGGAAGACCTTTCACTCGGGCCAGGGTGCATGCTGGTGGTCTGTGGTTCCTTCTCTAGCTCCTGATAGGCCCCATGGGAGAACTCCAACCCTCTTCCCTGCTTCATAGAGGCTCTCTGACAACCTGGAGGTTTCCTCCAGAAATGTATGACTGCTAATCATCAATGAGGGTTTCACAAAGTTGCTTACATCGTCATCACATTATCAGTAAGAGCACCAAACTGATCCCATTTCTGGAGCCTGCTGTAGTATCACTAAAGGCTTGCCAAAAGGCTAAAATTTATTAAAAAAAAAAAAAAAGAAAAAAGAGGGGGACTGCTAGGAAACACTCAGTTACTTTCCTCTTGTAATCATCCTGAATCAGGTAGAGGTAAATGTATACTTTAGTTAGGTACTCTGCCAGAGCATGGGTTTTCTCCCTGCCCCCCACCCCAGTGTTTTGGGGGACTCTGGTTGTGAGCCTGTGCGTTTAAAGCCATCTGCTGAGAGAGAAGGCGGGAGTACCCCAGCTCTGGCTGTGGCGGTATTCCAAAGTCTCTGTGGTTTCTTTGCCAAAAAGAAGAGTGTATGGTTCGGGGCAGTAGCTTGTGGGTGCTGTCTCTAGGAATGGCCGACACCGAGGAAGCGCTGTGTGTGAGGGTTCTGTGGATTGAGATTTTAAAAAAAGAAGAAAAATCCAATTAGTTTACATACAACGAAACAAAACAAAAAAACCCCCCAAGGAGTCTATTGGTTAATGTACGTGGGAAGCGCAAAAGGATGGTGTCCATTTCTGATCTGGATCTGGGACCAGGATCCTGGAACTTTCTCGTTCCTGGCCTCTAAGTCGTAGCCCTGAGCGTTCTCTGTGGATTCACAGCTTCCTCAGGTGGGTGTTCTTGATAGGTGGTAGACGTGACCTTGAGCAGCTCCCTGCTTTCGTTCTTCTTGAAGGATCCCTACAGAGTGAGGAACACCGTTCTTCCCCCGAAGGACCCTGGCTCGGTCACTAGGACCTCCCCTGGCTTGGTTTTCAGTTCCAGAGGGATGGGCTAGCCAGGGTGGGGTGCCCACCCCTGGTAGGTAGGGAAGGTGGGGCTACAGGATTGATAGACCCACTGGAATCTCCGGAAGGGCAGTCTCTAGAAGGAAGGGAATGGGGTGATCCCCAAAAGTGGGAGAGTTTCTTCCACCTGGAAACATTGGGAAGTACAGGATCCTGGATTTTTGGTCTTTAAAGTGAAGAGTAGAGGAACTTGTCCTGGTCACAGGGCAGGGAACCCAACTTTTTTTTTTTTTTTTTAAAGATTTTATTTATTTATTTGACAGAGTTCACAAGTAGGCAGAAAGACAGGCAGAGAGAGAAGGAAGCAGGCTCCCCACTGAGCAGAGAGCCCGATGCGGGCTCGATTCCAGGACCCTGTGATCATGACCTGAGCTGAAGGCAGGGGCTTTAACTCACTGAGCCACCCAGGTGCCCCAGGGAACCCAACTTTTGAGGCTTAATTACAGTCTTCAGGTCAAATTCACGTTTGTCTAATAATCATCACAGGTGTTCACTGTTGACCTCAGCCTCTACTATGTCCACAGCGCAGGGAATGGTGGTCGCCATTGTTGAATCTGGCTGAGGACGTCGTTCTAATTCTCAGTTCTGCACCTTATAGGTTGTGTTACCGCAGGCAAGTCTCTGGCTCTCTCTCTCCCTCAGTTCCCAATGAATGCCAGAGCTTACCTACGTCACGGTGCTTTTGTGAGGACTGGATGAGAACTCTGACTTGGTGAACCGTGAAGTTGCTGGCAGACCCTTCCACAGCTCCTGCCTGCTGGTGGCGCTCTGGTGCCCACATGGGTTTTGTCCCCCCTCACTTAACCCCCAAACTGCAAATTTTTATTCTGGAAATATTACACTTTCTGAGAAGTTGTGTGTGCATGTGTGTGTTTGAAATTTTACTTTTTACGTCCTTAACACTGTGAATGTTGTGCAAGAGTGAACTTCCGCTTGGTACCTGAGAGGGCTCTCACATGGCTTGGCTTTGCTTACCTGCTGAGGAGAGTAGGTCATGTGTGTGTCTTAAAATAAAAGGTGGCGTATTGTTCTTGACAATTGAAGGTGGGAGGGAATGGAAGGAGAGAGAGGGGCCAGGCTGGAGGAGGAGCGTGGAGACAGGGCAGAGGGTGTCAGGGTGGCCTGGGTGGGGCTGAGCTCTGTCCGTGCTCTGCTCCGGTGGGCAGCACCTCCACCCCTGGCCCCTGGGCCTGAAAGAGAAGGGGGTGGCACATGGACTGGGAGCTGGGGCTGAACCTTGGTGTCTAGATGAGAGGTGTCACCTTGGTCACCATTCTTATCTGAACCTCTTGTTCTTATCTGTAACATGGAATCATACCATGATCTTCCTCTTAGGGCTGTTGTATGGTTTAAATAAAGTAATCTGAAGCAAGGCCTTAGAACTCTACGGAAGATAGTAAGGGCTAAGAGTATAATGTTAAGAACGAATGAATGTCATTTTTAGGGGAAGGACAGTTGACCATGCAATTCTCACTTGAAGGGTAATGGACACTGTGATCCGGAGATAGAGAGTAACTTAAGTGAGGCGTGTTGCATGGCTCATGTGGCCGTAAACTTCATTTATAAAGGACCAGATAGTAAAGACTTTGGCATCTGTTGGCCACATGATCTCTGTCGGAACTACTCAGCTCTGCCAGTGTGCTGTAAATAATAGTTGTGGCTGTGTGTCAATAAAACTTTATTTACAAGATACTGTTACTAACAAAACTTGATATATATGATGGTTGTGGCTGGTTTTGGCCTGACGCCTCATTTTGCCCTCCCCCCACCACCGCCCTCCCCAAGGGGTATGTTGCAGGTGCTGAGTTCGCTGGTCGCATCTGGGTCTTGAGGCTTCAAATTCCAGCCCTGTCCCACTGTGATGTGCAGCTGCCTCCTTGTGCTTATTGGGAGAAGCTTGTCTGCCAACCAGGAGCCGAACACCTGCTTTTGGAGCCGGCGAGACCCTCCGGGAGAAGGGAAGGGCTTCATTTCCCAACTTGGGAGACACTGGTAGAGATGTGTCTTCTCGAGTGTTTAATGTATTTTAATTCCTAGGGTGCTGGCCGTGCTGCTGCAGGTTGATGGTTCAGCAGCAGTGAATGGGATGGTTGGGAGTCTTCATCCGCAGTGGCAGGCTCCTGCCAACTGTCCCTAAGACAGCGGAGCCTCAGACTCCAAGTCAGCATCTCCCTGATGTCCCATGGCTACGCGCGCATCTCCTGGGATGCAGCGGGGCCATTGGCTTTGTGCTCCTGAGCTGCCCGAGCGACCCCATTGGTGGGGTGGTGGAGCTGAGCCCCTCGGGAGAGCCCCCGGCTCCCGGTCATCCTGTGACTGCTCCACTCAAGGGGCGAGAAGTCATTGGAGTTTTTCCAGCCCTGACCTCCGCTCAGAGGAAAGGGTGGAAAAATGGGTTGCTGCTGCCAGTGTCTGCTCTGGGCACATGGGCAGTGGAGGGGGCTTGTTGGAGTCCTGCTAACTCCACGGCAGGTTCGGGCCAGGTGCCCCCGGCCAGGTGAGAGCAGGACAGAGCGGTGATAGCACCCTGCCTCCTGCGGCATTCACCAATGGGCAGGGCAGTCTCAGGCCCAGCACAAAAGAATCCTCAAAGCTCATTTAAAAAACGAGGGAATGGGTGTCTATTCCACGTGAGGACACTGTGGGGGCTTTATTAATAATGAATAGTAGGGAGATTACGAGGTTACACAACGAGATGAACATGGCATCTGTGCTGGGCGCTTGTTGGAAAGTGGCTCAGCTCCCCCCCTTCGTCATGAACCGTGCGTCGAAGGAGACTGTGTGTTCAGCGGTTGAGCTCTTCGAATTTTTGGAGGAGGAAAATGGTTCTATAAATTGCAAATATTGTTCATCTATGGCAAATCTTACTTCTTTGTCCCTGAGCTGGGAGGGACATAGCTTAGTGTCCTCTCCTGAGGAGCCTAACAGGAAATGTTAATTACATGTCGTTTACCGCTTAGGTAACGTCCAAAGGGAGATGGGGTTTGGGAATAATTATTTGGGGATTTTTCTATTTTTAAGGCTGATGTGTGGGGATTATCTAAATTGTTACTAATCTCACTGGGCTGCATGTTACTCCCTGCCTTGCTTATAAACTTGCCGTGGCATTTCCCCTGTCAGAAGTGGGTCATTATTTCTTAAAGACTGAATTAGGTCCTTCCAAAATCCATATATTTGAAGTTCTCACCCTTGATGCGACTTTATATGGAAACAGAGTCTTGAAGGAGTAATAAAGGATAAATGAGGTCATAAGGTGGGACCCTGATCTAAAACGATGGATGTTGGGCTCTTAGGAGAGGAGCAAGAGCTAGCAGGAAGGAATGCAGGCACAGAGAGGAAGGACGGTATGAGGACACTGGGAGGAGGCGACCATCAGAAGCTGAGGAGAGTGGCCTTGGGAGTGAACCAAACCTCCTGCACTTTGGTCTTGGTCTCCCAGCCTCCAGACTGCCGGGAAATAAATGTGTATTTTGTAAGCCACCCAGGCTGTGGTACTTGGTTATGGCAGCACTAATAGGCTAAGACACAATTCACCGATGGCTCTTGTCCCAGCTTCTAACAGGCGTGGGTTCAAAGCCTGGGTCCACGGCTTCTTAGCTGTGAGTACTTGAGGCAGCTTAATGAACCATCCTGTGCCTCATTTTCTGTTTCTGTAAAGTGGGGATATGTCCCGGACATGGTGTATTCTGTGATTGTGTGCTGTAGTAGTGTGGGGTGTGAGGGGGTTTAACTCGATCTGAGCCTTGTTTTCCGATGGTAACCCATATGCTGGTATTCCGTGTCCCCTGGTTTTTTATTTGTTTTGTTTTTTTACACTGGGTTTCCTTGACTCCCATCTGTTGGTGATGGAGGCAAATGTCTCCCTAGCATTTATGGCCACAGTGGTGTGGTATGGGGGAAAATCAGCTGTTCCTGGGGTCAGGCCGCGTGTGTTGGGGAAGGGGCCCACGCTGGCTGGCCGGTGTCTGTCTTATGGCCACAATTGGCTCAGCTGTGTAATGGGGCCAGCGTGGAGCTGGGCTGGCGTTCTTGGGTGTTACACAAACTAGGATTCTGTGACGCCATTTTAATCCATGCGGGGCTAGATCCCCATGGCTGTCCTTGCGGTTTTTCTCCCTCAATTGAGGGGGGGTGGGTTGTTATTAGTCTGTGGAGGGTCTTAATAAAAGACTTTATTGATCTTCTTTTGAGGCAGACCTTGTGGGTTTTATTCCTGCGCGTCCTCGGTGCCTGGTCTAAAGCAGGTGCTCGTTTATCTTTATTAAGTTGTGTCGATACGCGATTCCCATGTGATGGAATTCATCCGCCTCAAGAATACAGTTCAGTGTTTGTTAGTACATTGGCCGCATGGAGTTATTTTCCCGGTTTTTATCAGGAATATGAATGCATTCGCAATCTGGTGCTTCACTTGGAGCACTCACTCATTCCGTCAGCGTTTACGGAGTGCCTGGTAGGTGCCCGGTGAGAGCTAGTTTCAGCCCTGGGGATCCAGCAATATCCTGGGCAGATGAAATTGTGTGCCTTCATGCAGTCCACATTCTTGTGAATTTGGGAGGACACACGCCAGGATTTGGCAGTGGTCGGCCTTCCCTCTCTCACGTAGCTGCTGGCTAGCTCTTGAATAGGGCTACCTAGCGATAACTCTGTCTTCCTGACCTTAGACTTCCTCGTGTCTGCCATTCCAGAAGTTGCTAATGTGGACTCTGTGTCGTTGTTTTCATCTGATCAGTAATCACTGGATGTGGGGAAGAGACCAAGATCAGGAAATACCAGGGTGGAGGTTCCATGCTTCAGTGAGCTCTGGAGATGAGCCATGAAGGGCCCCTCCAGATGGACACCTGGTTACAGGGCGTGGCTGCCATGGGGGATTGATGATGCCGGTCTGGTGGTGATGTTCTCTTCCATCTGCTGTGATCTGTGGGTGGTTATTTTTTGGAAGGGGGCTGCGGTAAGTTGTAACTACAGTGGGAGATGATGAGAGGCTTGAATAGGCCTCATTTGAGAGCAGGGCTGGAGAGGGTCATTGCTCTTGGTGCTATGGAACGCAGAGCTCAGGACATAACAAGATCCCAGATTCCACGGACTGTCCTGGCTCTGCTGTCTTCCTCTTTCAAGTCAACCCAGGCCCACAAAGGGCCAGACTGCTGCAGAAAAAGGCCTTGTGGTCCTGGAAGCAACATGGAACCCTCAACGATCAGGACGCTCATTTAGTAGACCGTTTTGTCATTTTATTTCAGAGAGGGGAATGGTAGGTTAGGGTCAGATTCACCAGACATGAGTCAGAACAGAGCTTTCCATTGTAGACCATGGGCTCCTTTCCTCCTTCTTTAACCCTCTACTTGTGGCCATGGTCACTTGTCTTTGTGGGTCCTGAAATAATATCCAAGAGCTTGGAATTTGAAGAGTGCGGACGAGCTGGAATGGTGTTTTGTTTTCTTTGTACAGTTGTATAAGCATGTGGACTTGGAAGGACAGTATTTGGCTAAATGGACACAGGGGCTTCTTGAGTCCCCCCGCCCCCCCGATGGTGGCTGTAGTCTGGGGCTCTTGTGTGTTTGCCGTCTTACGAAGCACAGGAGTTACTGTGGGCTGTCCTAATTCCATCATCCTGTGGATCCTTGACATACTTTGTATGAGGAGAAAAGCATATACAATCTAGAAGAAGGTAAGTAAACTGTAAAACTGAATTTGAATTGGAAATAGCAATGTAAGTAACGAGGTATTTTATCTTAAAAACGTTGATGTATATATGTATGTAGTCCTACGTGTAATTTGTGAAGGCTCAGAATAACACTAGGACTAATGCCACAGTATGAGAGCTGAGAACACATGAGACTTTGTACATATACTTTCTTCATTCTTGGAAAAAAAAATTCCTTCTGCATCTGCATTACCTGAGGTGATAGCCAATGGCCTAGTTTTTCCCTTTAATCCTTATTTGGTCTTAGTTCCGTAAGTTGTTGTGAATTCTGTAAGTTTTTCTTCTAGCCCTTTGGCTGGCTGGCTAGTCATTTGGGCTCTTGCAAGTTCTCTGCCATTTTGTGGGGGGCTGGGTGGGATGGGGTGGTGTTTCCAGGAACAACCTGCTCAGACTTCCTGCATGTTGCTACTAGTTTGTGTTCTTTATACTTGAAAATAAACTTGGTGGATCCGAAAACCCTTAGATCACATTTTCTTGATGATCTTAAATAGGTTACTATGTCTTTCAGAAGGGCTTCTTTGGAAGATGGATGATAACCTAATTTTCTTTCCTTTAGAAGTCACTTGTCCCGTGGGGTGGGGGGGGGGTTCTTCTCTTCAGTCCATGCTCAGTAATTTCACTAGAGCACATCTTGGTGTTAGTCGCTCAGAATCCACATTCCCAGGTACGTGGCATGCTCTGGCGATACTTAATAGCAAATTTCTTGTGACAAAGATTTTTTTCCTCTCCAGGGGCTTCTGTTTTCTCTATGTTGGATCTTATTTGTCCTGAGTTTTTGTCACTTTCTCTCAAATCACTTTGATCCCTTTATTTCCTTTTAGTTTCTTTTCTTGATTTTTTTTTTTTTTCTTTTTTGACCTTCTAGGTGTTCCTTCTAGGTTGGTCTTCATCTCTGAAATGTTTTCTTTGGTTGACTGTGTTCTCTCACCTCATGACTGACTCTAATTCTGCTTCATGTTGTTGTTCCCTGTGTTCTGTCATTTCTGTGTGTCTTTGAGTGTAGTTTGAAATAGAAAGTTGCAGTTACGTGTGTATTTCTGGCATGCCTTCATTACCTATAGATACGTTCCACTTGTTACTCTGACTTCCTAGAACTTTGGGATTTTATCTAGATCCTTCTCTTGCTCTTCATGTGTAGTCAGGAAAGTAAACTTCTGGAGGGAGGGGAGTTTGAGGGCTGCCTTTCCAACTTGACAGCACTCCCTCTCCTGTTTTGATGGCGTGATTAGGTGCTGCAGCCTTTCCCCTGACGCCTCCTCCCCTGTCCTGCTACCCTGCCTTTACCTTGGTTGTCTTCTCTCAATTCTGGTGTGTCTCTCCTCCATTATGATTCCACTGTAGTGGGTGGTGTCCTCAATGCAGGGCCCTGCCTGGGGAGGAGTCTTCGTGGGCCAGTTTCCAGAAGGAGTGGAGGCTAGCCTGCATGAGCCCCGCCACCCTCTCTTTAAGTCCCTTGCGCTCAGCTGCTGCTGGGAGGAAGGAAACTCCCTGTGTTTCTGTTCTTGATGGTCCAGCGTGTTTCCTTCCCAGGGAGTACCCGTGGGTGGTTGAGGGTTTTCTTGTCGTAGGGTATCTTATCAGATGCCCTCGTTGCTTCCCTCCGCACTCTGCTGTGCAGAAGCTGATGCCGTTGTGGCTGATGGTTTGTCCTTACCTGCTTATTAGTCACCCAGCTTTACGTTATCCATAGGCTCGTGGTTGGGGCATTCAGTGAGACTTAAGAAATATGCTGCTGTCCCTACTGTTTTCCTAGAATCTCTTCCTGAGTAGACCTTTAAAAGAATCCTAATAAACCTCCTCCCCTCTAAATAATGATTCCACCAGATAAAGCACAAAAGAGGGAAGTTGCCAATGGATGTGAAATTGAAGGTAAATAGTCAGTTGGTAACAGGCTGATTGATGACAGTGGCTCAGAGCTCATTTTCCTTCACAAAACTAATTGTTTTAGGTCCTGAGCACTTTCATTCATTCCCAGCAGTGCTTCCCAGTTTTGCACAGGACTTCCAGGGGCCAAGGCTGTGCATCCTTCAGCCCGTGACATTGCCAGAGGGACTGAGGTGCCAGGAGTCTCTGGCCAGTCACCTACAACCTGAGCGGCGGCATTGGTTCCTCCTCATTGGGGCACAGAAAGGTCATTTTGAGTTCTGCTGAGTCACTGGTCACTAGACTGACCAGTCACTAGAGTGACCAGTGGTTAACACTTAGCACAGTTGTCTTCATTTCCACTTTTTAAAATTTAAATTCTAGTTAGTTACCATCCAGTGCGATATTGGTTTCTGGAGTAGAATTCAGTGATTCATCACTTACAATATAGCTGCTCATCGTAACAAGAGGAATCTTTAATGCTCATCTACCCATGTAGCCCATTCCCACCCACCTCCCTCTATCAACCCTCTATTCCCTCTTGTTAAGGGTCTCTTATGGCTTGTTTACTTCTCTCCTTCTTATCCCCCCCTTCCCATAAGGAATTTCTTTTTTTTTTTTTTTTTTTTTTTTTTTTTTAAAGATTTTATTTATTTATCAGATAGAGATCACAAGTAGGCAAAGAGGCAGGCAGAGAGAGAGGAAGGGAAGCAGGCTCCCCGCCGAGCAGAGAGCCCGATGTGGGGCTCGATCCCAGGACCCTGGGATCATGACCTGGGCCGAAGGCAGAGGTTTTAACTCACTGAGCCACCCAGGTGCCCCCAGGAATTTCTTTTTTAAATGCCACGTATGAGTGAGATTGTAGGGTATTTGTCTTTTTCTGATTTATTTCACTTAGCATCATATACTCTGGCTCCATCCATCTTTTTTGATGGCTGAGTAATATTCCATTGGATATATATACATATACACCACATCTTCTTCATCCATTCGTCAGTCGATGGACACTTGGGCTCTTTCCATGGTCTGGCTACTGTAAATAATGCTGCTGTGAACATCAGGGTGCATGTACACCTTTGAATCTGTATTTTTATATTGTCTGGGTGCGTACCTAGTAGTGCAGTTGATGGATCATAGGGTAGTTCTATTCTTAACTTTTTGAGGAACCTCTACACTGTTGTCCATTAGTGGCTGCACCAGTTTGCATACCCACTAACAGTACAAGAGGGTTCGCCTTTCTCCACATCCTTGCCAACATCTGTTGTTTCCTGTGTCGTTAATTTTAGCCATTCTGACTGGTGGGAGGGGACATCTCATCGAGGTTTTGATTTCTGTTTCCCTGATGATGAGTGATGTTGAGCATCTCTTCATGTGTCTATTAGCCAATTGGATGCTTTCTTTGGAAAAACTGTCTATTCAAGGCTTCTGCCCATTCTTTGACTGGATTAGTTATTTTTTGGGTGTTGAGTTTGATAAGTTCTTTATATATTTTGGATACTAACCATTTATCAGAATGTTGTTTGCAAATATCTTCTCCCATTCCATAGACTGCCTTTGGTTTTGTTCATTGTTTCCTTCACTTTGGGAAGCTTTTCATCTTGATAAAGTCCTAATAGTTCATTTTGGCTTTTGTTTCCCTTGCCTCCAGTGATCTGTCTACCAAGAAGTTGTTATGACTGAGGTCAAAGAGGTTGCTGCCTGTGTTCTTCTCTAGGATTTTGATGGATGCCTGTCTCACACTGAGGTCTTCCATTCATTTTGAATTTATCTTTGTGTATGATATAAGAGAATGGTCCAGTTTCATTCCTTATGTGGCTGTCCAGTTTCCCCCACGCCATTTGTTGAAGAGACATTTTTCCCATTGGGTATTATTTCTTTCTTCACTGAAGATTAGTTGACCATATAGTTGTGGGTCCAGTTTTGGCTTCTCTGTTATGTTCCGTTGATCTATCTCTGATTTTGTGCCAGTACCATACTGTGTTAATGACTACAGCTTTATAATAGTGCTTGAAGTCTCAAATTGTGGTGCCCCTATTTTTTCTTCTTCAGGATTGTTTTGGCTATTCCAGGTCTGCTGTGTTCCATACAAAGTTTAAGATTGTTTGTTCCAGCTCTGTGAAAAATGCCGAGGGTATTTTGATAGGGATTACATTTAATGTGTAGGTTGCTTTGGGTAGTGTAGATGTTTTAATATTATTTGTTCTTCCAGTCCATGAACATGGGATGTTTTTCCATTTTTTTGTGTCATCCTCAATTTTATGTGTTTCTTGGTTTCCGGAGTACATCTTTTAACTCTTTAGTTAGGTTAATTCCTAGGTATCTCACTGGTTTTGGTACAGTTGCAAATGGGATTGATTCCTTGATTTCTTTTTCTGCTTCTTCATTATTGGTGTATAGAAATGAACATATTTTTGCACATTGATTTTATATCCTGTGACTGTGCTAAATTCATGTACGAGTTCTACCAATTTTTTTGTAGAGTCTTTTGGGTTTTCTGTATAGTGTCATTTTATCTGAAAGTTTGACTTCTTCCTTGGCAATTTGGATACATTTTATTTTATTTTATTTTTTTCTGATTGCTAAGGCTTATAATGGTGAGAATGGACAGCCTTCTCTTGTTCCTAACTGTAGGGGAAAGTCTCTGAATTTCCCCCCACTGAGTATGATATTACCTGTGGGTGTTTTGTATATGACCTTTATGATGTTGAGGCATGTTCCAGCTCTTTGTTGAGTGTTTTCACAAGAAAGGATGCTGTATTTTGTCAAAAGCTTTTTCTGCATCTATTGAGAAGATCATACGGTTCTTACACTTGTTTTGTTAATATGGTGTTCCATGTTGATTGGGTTTTGGAGATAATGAACCACTGTTGGAGCCCAGGAATAAATTCCACTTGATTGTGGTGAATGATTCTTTTAATGAACTGTTGACTTTGATTTGCTCCTATTTTATCGAGAATTTTTGCCTCCATGTTGATTAGGGATAATGGCTTGCAATTCTCCTTTTCAATGGGGTTTTGGAATCAAGGTAATATTGGCTTTGTAGAACGTGTTTGGAAGTTTTCCTTATATTTCTATTTTTGGGAACAGTTTGAGAAGAATAGGTATTAACTCTTCTTTAAATGTCTGGTAGAATTACCCTGGAGAGCTACCTGGCCCCAGATTTTGTTTGTTGGGAGATTAAAAAAAAAACAAAAGATTTTATTTCATTGATAGAGACCGAGAATAGGGGAGGGCGAGGGAGAGAGAATATGCAGCAGACTCCATGCTGAGTGCAGAGCCTGAAGTGGGGCTCGATCCCATGACCTACAAGACCATGACCTGAGCCGAAACCGGGAGTTGGGCATTTAACAGACTGAGCCACCCAGGCGCCCCTGTTGGGAGATTTTTGATTACTGATTCAATTTCTTTGGGGGTTATAATCTGTTCAGATTTTCTGTTTCTTCCTGTTCCAGTTTTGGTGGTTGGTTAGCTTCTAGCAGTTTGTCCATTGCTCCCCAGTTGTCCAGTTTGTTGGCGCATAGTGTGTCATGGTGTCTCTTAAAGCTGTATTTCTCTGCTGTTGGTCGTGATACCTCCTCTTTGATTTGTGCTTTTATCTATTCGGGTCCTTTCTCTTTTCGTCTGGCCAGGGGTTTTATAAATTTTATTAATTCTTCCAAAGAACCAGTGCTTAGTTCACTCATTTGTTCTACTGTTTTGTTTTTTTTTTTTGGTTGTTGTTGTTTCTATATAATTTATTTTTGTTGCAATATTTATTATTTCCCTTCTTTAGTTGGCTTTGGGCTTTATTTCCTGTTCCCTTTCTAGCTCCTTAAAGTGTCACGTTAGGTTCTGTATTGAAAACTTCTCTTGCTTCTTGAGGTAGACCTTGCAATATACTTCTGTCTGAGAGCTGCTTTGCTGCATCCCAAAGGGTTTGGACTGTTGTCTTTTCATTTGCATTCATGTATTTTTAAAATTAACTTCCTGGGCAACCCATTTTTTTTTTTTTTTTGTTCATCTCTTCCTGTCTTGTTACAGTCTTCAGTTTATATAATCTCGTTTGTCTGATTATGGCTACTCCAGCTTTGTTTTGATGACGTCCATTGGCATGATAGATGAATCTCTGTTCCCTTGCTTCAGATCTGCAGGTGTCTTGGGTCTAAAATTAGTATCTTGTAAGCAGCATATAAATAGATCTTTTTTTTTTTTTTTTTATCCATTCTGATACCATGTGTCTTTTGATTGGAGCATTTAGTCCATTTACATTCTGAGTGAATATTCAAAGAGATGAATTTAGTGTCATTGTGTTGCCTTTAGTGTTGGTGTTTCTAGGGATATTCTCCGGTCCTTTCTAGTCTTTGTTGCTTTGGGTCTTTTTCCCCCCACTCACAGAGTGCCCCTTAATATTTCTTGCAGGGCTGGTTTAGTGGTCATGAACTCCTTTACCTTTTTTTTTTTTTTTTTTGGTCTGGGAAACTCTTTATCTCTCCTTCTATTCTGAATGACAGCCTTGCTGGATAAAGAGTTCTTGACTGTGTATTTTTCCCATTCAGCATGTTGACTATTTTTTCACTCCTTTCTGGCCTGCTGAGTCTCTGTGGACAGACCTGCCGCAGACCTGATCGGTCTTGTCTTGTAGGCTTTGCTTTTTTATTTTTTCTCTCCTCTTTCTGCTTTCAGGATTCTTTCCCTGACTGTGTATTATGTGAATTTGACTCTGATAAACCTTGGTGGTGGTCATCTTTTGTTGAATTAGTGGGAGTTCTGTGTGCTTAGATTCTGGCGTGCGCACACACACTTCCTCAGATCAGGGAAGTTTTACTTGTAATCCACTTGAATAAATAAACCTTTTGCTCCTCTTTCTCTTTTCATCTTCTGTGACTCTTAAGATAGGAACGTTAGTCTATTTCAGTAAGTCACTGAGTTCTCTAATCTGCCTTTGTGATCCATTACCTTTGTTTCCCTTTTCCTTCTAGCTTCATTACTGCTCATGGTTTTATCTTCTTTATTACTGATTCTTCTGATTTCTCCATCCTTTTTTTATGGCATCCATTTGAGTCTACATCTCGGTTGTAGCATTTTTAATTTCGGTTTGACTAGATTTTAGTTCTGTCTCTGCGGTAAGGGTTTCTCTAGTATCTTCCATGCCTTCTTCAAGCCCAGCTAGTAGCCTTAAAATTGTTTTTAAATTCTAGTTCAGACATCCTACTTAGATTTATGTTGATTGAATCTCTGGCTGTCCTTTTTTCTTCCTTTTGGGGTGAATTCCTCTGTTTTGTCATTTTGGAGGGGAAGGGAAAGGCAAAAGAAAATAATTTAAGAAATTAAAAAAAAAAAAAGGGAAGTACAAAACAAGTTAGATCCTAGGTGTGTTTTGGTCTGCTTGTTACAAGAAGCTTGTTAGATAAGTAGGAAGGAAGAAAACAGGAAAAAAATTAAAATATGTAATATATAAAATTTAAAAATGGCTTTTTCTGTATCTAATAAAAACAAAACAAACAAAAACCAAAGACAAAACAAAAGAAACCAACCCCCCAAAATGCTAGATCCTGTTTTCCCTAGAGCTGAAGCTTTGCAGCCCTCTGTGACCAGTAGACATAGTGTGGGTGAGGGGTTTGTGCTGGTCTTCTGGGGCAGGTGCCTGCTGTTCTGATTCTCAGGTGGAATTGCCCTATACAGTCTATTGCTTAATAAAAGCATAAACAGACACATATATTGTATATAACATTTTTTTCTGAAATATTGGAAAAATGGTTTCAGACATGGTGATTCCTTACTCCTAACGCCTACATTTATTTCCCAAGAATAAAGACCATATCCTATATTACCATAATATTATGATACCTAAGAAGATAAATTCACAATATTTAACCTGTAGCCTGATGTGGGGAAACAAAGACAAAAGGAAAAGTTAAATTTTCCTCCTATAACCTATCGACAAGCTTGAGACAAGCAGAGTGACATTTCTTTAGGAACTCAGATGCCTCGAGGTTAGTACATTGCTAAGGGCAAGAGGCAATTTTAGCCCGTTCCCCCAGGATCCTTTGAGTCTTCTTTAATACATAAACATTCTTTTGGGAACTTCTTTTATCTCTGCCCCCCAAAGGTACATGTTGTAGCCATTCCCCAAGCATATGACCGACTGATCTCCATCTGAAGGGTCTCATGACTAAGGTTTCATTAGACAGTTATAAATGACTTTTGCTAGCATGACCTTTGGCTCCCTCCAAGTCCTGGAAACCCCACTTCCAAAATTCCAAGGAGAATTTTGCCAACTTTAAAGTAGTTAATCAGTTAATCAGCCACCCCTCCAGAGCCACGTGCAGCTTATTCTGCCCATGGGTCCTATCCCTGTGTTTTAATAAAACCATCTTTTTGCACCAGAGACATCTAAAGAATATTTTTCTCAGCCATCAGTTCCAGACCCCAGAACACTCCAAAATGAAATCACTCCCCATAGTTCTAATTCCTTTATTGTTCCTAAAATGTTTTTTTATTCCAAGTAATTACCCCCCCCACACCGATTCAGGCGCTAAATGAAGTAGATGTGTTCATGACCTTGGGTTGTCGTGTTGTCAGACCCTCTCTGAGCCTGAGTTCCGTGGCGCGCGCTCCGTGGCGCGCGCTCCGTGCTGCATCTTGTACAAGGCCAAGTTCCTGCTTCTCAGGAGCCCCTGCCTACATGCAGCCATGTTACAAATAAAAGCAAGGAGGGTTTCGACCTCTTAGAGTTTCCTGCTGTTTGCTGTATTCCTGAGTTGCAATTGCCTTTATGGCAAAAGGCCTCCAGTTCCCTCCTGGTCTGGAAGACCACAGTGCCTCATCTGCTTCCTGAAGGGCACAGGATTTCATTCACCTGTGGGGACTGACCTCTATAAAGCCATCTTCAGAGCTTTGCAGGCACATTGTTCTGGGCTTCTGGAATTTTCTGGGAATCTGGAGGCCAGAGAACAGACACTGCTTGTAGTGTCCATCATAGTTTCTCCTCCTCAAAGGTGTGTGGTGGAATCGAACATAGTAGGAAAATGTTGTCATCAAATGAAGACAAGCAGCAGTGACAGACAACTTGAAGGAGCCCATTTTGGGGTTTGTTTTGTTTTCTTTTCTTTTCTGCTCAACTCCGGTCAACTTGCAGTCATTATCTGTTCAGGGAAAATAATTGTGTTTCCTCGGAGCTGTGTTTTAGTTGGCCACACCCCGTGGGCTGACTCTGCGTCCAGGTGAATGGGCCTGTTGGAGCAGGCCAGGGGAAAGTTGTGCTGTGGTCATGGAACCATAAGCCATCGCGTAGGGAGAGCTGTTGGTAGGAACCTGGACGTAAAACTCTGCGGTAACCTAAGTTTTAGATCCCATCTTTGCTTTGACCCAGAAATTGCTGTCCCGCAGTGGTCTCTGGAATTGGTTGGAGTGCCACTGTTTATGGGCAGTGAGGCTGGGAGGGGGGCATCTCAAACTGGAATTTCTACAGGGGCCAAGTGGATAATGGAAGTGAAGAAAGCACTGCACAGGAGAGAATAGGGAGTGAGGGGACCCTGGGACCCTGGAAAGCACTTGCCATGCCTGAGGGAGGCAGCCAACTACTCGTTGCCACCCATGAGTGGCTCCGAGTGCCCGCAGGCCATCTGTAGTCACACACTGACCTTTTTCCAAGATAAGTTGAAAACCTAGATCTTGGAGGGGGATACCTTGATTTTTAATTACTTGAATCTAATAAAACCACATCATGCACATGCTCACACGCACACACACACAGACCCTCTGATTGTCCCCACACCCCAGCCCCCCGAGGGTCTGCAGAGCTGGTCTTCCAGACACACAGCCCTGTATAGTAACCTTTGTCTTTCTCTCTCTCTGCTTCTTGGCCTCCATGGTTGTGTTTTGTTGTTCCTGTTACCTTTGGCTTTGTTCTGTATTTCCTGCCTGTGGTCTCAAGAGGCTGGGGTTTGAAGAGACCATTGTGACTTCCTCACTAGCCGTTCACCTTGGCATTCAGATGTAGGATGCGTGTGCCTCCCAAGGCTTCAGCAGTGACAAGAGCTCCTCCAGAGCCCGTAAAACCCCCAGACGCCACACCCCCTCCCTGAAGGAGGGCAGCGTTCTAGGCCTCCCCCCATCCCCCATCATAGGCAGGCTGCACAGTAGTGGTGAGCACCCCTGCCCCCACGCCAGATGCCACTGGAAGCATTGGCTCGGTTCAGCAGCAGTGGTCCTGTTGGCGTTGGCACGAAGGAGGTGAGTGGGTTTCATGAACCGCACCCCTCTCAACTATGATATTTATCAAAGTAATAGTACTAGCTGGGCCATGTTCCTCTCAGATCCTATATTAATGTGCTGTGTTTATAAAGCACAATTTTCTGGCTTTTCAGGGCCCAGTATGAACTACTGAACCATTTCAGCCCTACTTATTGGGTTGTTAATATAAACCTATGTTTTCATTGGTTGCAGGACTGTTTCTTCTTCTTTTTTTAACACATCTTTTTACTTTGAAAAAAAAAAAAATCTGCTGAAGAATTGCGAGCATAGTGGAAGGACTCCCATGTACTCTCCAGCCAAATAAACTAGTCGTTAGCATTTTGTCAGATTTGAAGCAGATTTCTCTTTATCTATAAAAACGTTATCCTGATCATTTTTGAATGTTTGTGTTTCCTAAGAACGAGAGTATTTTCATGGATACCTATCATGCCAAGGTAAAAGTCAGGAATTATATCCCTGATCATGATAGTGATGCTCATCTTCATGTCTAACCAGGGAGGCCAGTTAAGCCTTTTATGGCCATTTTCTTGGCCTGATCTGGAATCTGGTCCAGAATCTGGCATTGCTTTGAACTCTTGAATCAATTAGATCCCTCTTAATCTGGAGCCCTTCCACACGGTCTTTGTTTTTCATGGCCTTGACTTACGCATTCCTTTTCTGGCCAGTTGCTTTGGCGACCGTCCCTCAGTCTGGGTTTGTCCGCTGCTGCCTCACGATTAGAGTCAGGTTATACATTTTTGACAGGGTTTTAAATTAATTTCCTCTTGGTCCGAGACACGGACACGAACTGGCACACAGACTTACAGTCTGATGGAGGGCAGAGCGTGATACGGAGATGTGAGCGTGAAGGAGCTCTGGGCCCGGCCAGAACTTGGCTCACAGGTGGATCTTGTTGGGCATGTGAGCTGGTTTTTTTTTTTTAAATTGTGAATCAGTGTTTTAAGATCTTAAAACTTGACCGAGAAATCCGGATTCCCAGCTACTTTTGAAAGGCTTGAAGATCTGGTGACACTGGGGCCCCTGTCCCGTGTCCCTGTTGTTGAGTCACGGATGCCCAGTGCAGACAGGCGTGTGCGCTCTCCTGAGACCCCTGCCTCCACACCACGTGTGATGGATGTCGGTGAGCGTTGTCCCTGCCTGCCTCCCTCCTGCGTGTTCCTCGCTTGGCTCCTGTGAGTCTGTCATCCGAGGCATCCAGAATGGCCTTGCAGTTACGCTCTGTCTGTATTCTGTACACGGGCAAGTGTTCTTCCTGGGACCTTCTAAAGGGAACAGTTGGCCCTTTCATAGCTGTTCCTTTTGCTTGTTCTTCCCTCTTTCAGGAGGTGGACTTACGTGGCTCTATTTACTGTTAGTGGTGCGGTTTGCATTCACTCTTACTAAAGGTGGCTCGTCACATAGAGGACCTTAGGGTGTCCCGGCCTGGCTCCCGGGGAAGCCAAGCTCAGTGAGAGGCTCCTTCAGCTCCCAGGTAATGTGGGAAAGGCTCCAACCCTAGAGGGGCCTGCACCAGCCTGGGACGAGTATTTTCCGAGGGGGTGAGGTTGAACTGGTGATCCTTCCAGTTAGCCTGGGGGAAGAGCACTTGCTGTTGATGCCTGACCTTGACACACTCCGGGGCGGACTGGTGTGTTATTGAAGGTCCTTCCCTTGCTTGTCACGTCCACAGAGAAATCCTTTTTTTTGGGTTAGGAGACAGTGATGCTAGAGCTCCCGTGTATAATTTATAAATAATGATGATGGAAAAGAACAGCTAACATTTATTTAGTACTTACGTACCATACACTTCATAGATAGTTATACTTAGACTCACACACACACACACACACACACACTTACTTTAATTGTGCCTTTACTATCTGAAGCAGGTGTTTCTGCTCTCCTATTTTATAGGTGATAAGCCAGGGCCCAGAGAGGTCAAGTGACTTGCCCAAAGTCACACAGAGGCAGGGCTAGTGTTCATGTTGGGCCTGTTGGACCTCCGGGCAAGCACTTTAATGACTTAAAGAACTGAAGTAAACAGAAAGCTGCATCAAGTCCGTGCCTTAAAGAAGTAACTCGAAAGGGTTTTGAGTGAGTGTAAGTGACAGTCAAGTATGATTCTGGCTGTTAAGTTTGGAGCCCTGTGATTTTCCTGTTGTGGTCAGGATATTTTGGGTATGTGTCATCTGCGATTAATTACCTTCATGAGTTGCTGGAGTTCTTTGGGCTGTTTCCCTGGCTCTGGGTATGAAATGTGGGGCCAGTGTGCCGTTCTGAGTGGAATTTGCCAGGTGGCTAATGAGATGGGGCTTATAAAAGAAGTAGTGAAATGGTGGGAACAGGGAGAGAGCACAAAAAATCAAACAAGCTTTTTACGTACGACTCCTCTCCTCCCTCCAGCTGGCAGATGAGACACCACAGAGCTCAAGTCAGAGAACAGTCAAGGAGAAACGCAGACTTCCTGGAATTCGGGCCGCCTGGGCGGTCCTGGCCCTGTCTTATTAGAGAAAATGGCTGGAAAGACCGAAGTAGTCAGATTTCTTTCTTTAACCTTTTTCCATTTTTTATTAAAGACTTTATTCATTTGATAGAGCACACGAATGGTGGAAAGGGGCCAAGGGAGAAGCAGGCTCCCCACTGAGCAAGGAGGGCGACACGGGGCCTGATCCCAGGACCCTGGGATCATGACCTGAGTGAAGGCAGACTCTTAACTGACTGAGCCCCCCACGCGCCCCAGTAGTCAGATTTCCTGTGCAAAGTAAAGGACCACTGTTTTCTGAACTGCATGCACTGGGGGAGTGTGATGGTGCCTTGGTGGGCTCTCGCTCCGATGGGGTTGTGCTGGGACAGTGCAGTGTGGACCGTGCAGCCCAGGGAGTGGTGTTTGGGCTCAGGTGGGTCCCAGAAGTGACCTGGAAGCTGGTTAAAATGCAGATCCCCGGCCTCCTCCAGAATGCAAATGTTGAGTTCTACAGCAGGGCCTGGGAATCTGCCTCAAGGCAACTTTTTTTTTTTTTTTTTTTTAACTTTAAACTCCTGAATATAAGCTGTTTGCTAAAAACAGAACATTCTTCTCCATAATGCATGCAGTCATCCTAATCAGAAAATTTACATTTCTACCATCTAGTTCTTTCTTTGCATTCAGGCTTCACCTATTGTCCCAATAATGGCCTTTCTTATAAAATGATTGATTCCAGAATGACTTGTTGCGTGTAATGTCTCTGGGCTGGAACAGATTTTTCCCCGGGATTTCCGTGACCTTGACACTTTTGAAGATGACAACAGGTCAGCTTATGGGGCAGAATGCCTCTCGGCGGGTTCGTTTGTTGTTTCTGAGATGAGGTTTGAGTCCGTGCATCTTGGTTACTGACCTCACCGAGGCAGTGCGTTTTCTTCTCTGTGCCGCACGCCTTCCATTTGTGCTGTTACTGATGACGGGAATTTTGATCCCTTGATCGCTCTGGTGTCTGCCACCCTTCTCTGCTGGGAACATCTTCCCCCTTTATGGCTGTTCAGTATCTTGTGGAGAGGTAGTTGGAGTCTATGTAAATACCTCATGATGCATTTAACTTTCCACTTACTGACAGGTTCCCAGATTTGTTTTATTCAGTGGCTCATCTATTATTATCATCAGCATTCTGATGGTCCAATTGTCCTGGATTAGTTGGCTTCCGTTTCCTTCAGAAATGACCCCATGAGTTGACATGGCCACCCTGAATTCCAGTCCAGCACCACACTCTTGACCTCCAGTCTCCTGACTTTATGGATTTGTTACTCCCTTCTCTGAAGCAAGAACCCGGCTCCCACTGTCAGTATGTTTAGGTATTCATTTACTTTCAATTAAGATATTAGAGTTTTTATTTCTATGTATTTTATTTTTCACTTTAAGTTTTTGCTTTAACTCCAGTTTCTATACACTGGAATAATTACTGTTCAGGTGGACAGTGCCATGATTCAACGGGTCCACACATCACCCTGTGCTCATCATGACAGCTGTACTCCTCAGGCCCTTTACCCAGCCCCCCGCCGACCTCCCCACTGGTGCCCGTCAGTTCTCTCTTGCTAAGAATGTTTCTTGATTTGACTCTTTCTCTCCTTTGTTTCCCTTTGCGTGTTTGTTTCTTAAATTCCATGTGAGTGAAATCATGGGGTATTTTTCTCTTATTTTGCTTAGCACTCCACTCCCTAGCTCCATCCACATCATTGCAAATAGCCAGATTTCATTCTTTTTTTACAGCTGACTAATACTCCACTGTATATGCACACCACACCCTCTTTCTCCATTCATCAGTCCGTGGACACTCGGGCTGCTTCCACATACGGGCCGCTTACACATATTCGCTACTGTAAGCATTTGCATCACTGAATGATACTCTTTGTCTGAAGGTACCAGTTCGCTGTTGCAGTCACTTAGGGAAAGATGGCTTGGTTGCTTCCATGCTCTGGCAGTTAGGCATAGGACAGCGAGGTTTTGTGTGGACGTAAGTTTCAGCTTGTTTGGGTAAATACCACGGTCTGTGATTGCTGGATCTTACAGTAGGAGTGTGTTTCCTGCTGTAAGGAACTGCCAGACTGTTGGGGAGTGGTGGTTCCACTCTGTTCCCACCAGCACCGAAAGAGAGTTCCTGTTGCTCCACATCCTTGAGGGGCATCTGCTGTTGTCAGTGTTGTGGGTTTCTGCCATTCTAACGGGTGTGGCTCGCGTGAGCTTTTATAGTCCTCGTTGTCTCTGGAGTCTGTTTGGTGACTGGTTTGCACACCTCCCCTGTGTGAATCTTGTTTTCAGGAGGGTAGAGACCTAGTCTGTCTTGTTATGGCTACATTTCCGTTGCCAAAATAATGCCCAATACGTAGTAGGTATGTGGGAACGAGTTGAATAAATGATAGGCTTTCTACGACATTCTGGATAAGTCCTCAGTATCCTTCCATTGTTGAGGTGAGTGAGCTAAAGTGCGGAGAGGGTCATCCATGCTGCACACGTGTGGTTAGAAGTTCTTCCTGTGAGACTCTCGCTTGGACAGATGAAAGATGGGTCAGGAGAGTTGGTGGTCTTGAGCACGCTGCTCTTGTCACCTCTCACCTTGCTCTTACCTCTGTTTCTAGGCCGAAAATTGAGGATTAAAGTACCTCAAAGAATGGTTAGGATTAAATGAATTAATACTGTATTAGTTCTCAACAGTTAATAAATTGCCCCAAAATGTAGCAGATAAAACAACATTCTTTTTTTTTTTTTTTAAAGGTTTTATTTATTTATGTGTGAGAGAGTTATAGAGAAAGCATGATTGCAGGGAAGAGGTAGAGTGGGAGAAGCAAACACCCTGCTGGGTAGGAAGCCTGACGTGGGACTCGATTCCAGGACCCTGGGATCATGACTTGAGCCAAAGGCAAATGCTTAACCCACTGAGCCACGCAGGCAACCGAAACAACACCATCTCGTCTCCTAGTTTCTATGGGTCAGGAATCTGGGCACAGGCTGTCAGGAGGTGGTGGTCAGGGGTTGGGTGGAACTTTCGTCATGTCAAGGGACCCCTGGGCCTGGGTGGTCTTCCAGCCTGACTCACCAGGCTGCTGGCAGACCTCCTCCCTCACGAGGTGGGTCTCTGCACACTGCCCTTCAGAGATGGCCTACCGTGGAAGTCTTGAGAACAGAACTGGGTAGTCAGGGAGCACTGTGTGAGCTACCGCCCTTCCACCACTACCTACTACGACCACCGCCACCACCGGGACCACCACTGCTGCTGTCCCCACTGTCACCACATCACCTACCAGTGCTACCGCCTTCCTTCTGCGGGTGTTGTCAAAGAGCTGGTCAGAACCGGAGCTGAGAGTTGAAACCAGGTTTGTCTGATTCTAGATGTTTCCAGTTGCCTCTGCTACGCACGGGAGTTGACTTTTCTGCTCTGTACCATGGTTGCTGGGGCTGGTCTTTTTGGGACCCCCGGATTGTGAACTCCAGGGGGGTAGAGAGTCCTTGGCTCTTCTGGGCACCCTCCTGCCTTCTGCACCCAGCCCTTGTGCAGTAGATGCTTTCTGATGACCTTGTTAGTAGACCTCCAGCACCCTGTCACATGGAAAACTAAAACTGGGAAGTAGAGGAAGCTCCGAGGGGGGTTGTGTCATTTTTGTTGCCTGATGCCTTCCCTTCACCAACCTCTTGCCTGACAACCAGTGAAGTTCTGCCGAATGAATGAGAACGGATTGATAGCTTTTGGGCGCCGACACTCCAGCCCCCGTCTGGAAGGGGAAAGCGATTGACCGGAGCTGCAGTTGACCCGGGGCCATGCTCAGTTGCCCGGCGACTTGCACACGCTGCTCTGTGCTGTACGGAATAGAAGGCAAATGGTGCTCTGAATGTGAGCAATTTTCAAAGAATTAGAAGGTGGCAGTGAAGTAGTCGAATCTAGAATTGACCTTGTTCTTGGATTCTGAAGTCAGGTCGGGATGTAAGAAGGAAACCTCAGTCTTCCATGCAATCCAGCAATAGTGACGGTGCTGCTCTTGGGAGGCAATGTGGACCTCTGCGTGATGGGAGCCTGAGCAAGCCGGGCTCCACTGGGCTTGCCCTGCTGAGAGGTTCTAAAATGAATCTTGTCCACGGGTCACTGAGTCTTCGGAGCCTCATTTCAAACTCAAGCTGTGAATCGGCGACAGACAGCCTCAAGTCCCAAAGAGGTGTTCACACCTGTCACCCTGTTGATACTGACATGTGCCTGGTCTCCTTTCTTCAAACAGGAAGGGTATTCATCACAGAGCCGAGGAGGAATGCAGTTCCAGGGGCTGGAGGGGCGTGCGGTGGAGGGAGGAATGGGGACTTTTTGAATGGGTACAGTCTCCACCGTGCAAGATGAAGAAAGTTCTGGAAATGGCTGCACAACAGTGTGAATATACTTAATGCCACTACACTGTACCCTTGAAAAAGAAGAAGGCGGTCGATCTCGGGTGTATTCTATTAAAAAAATAGACAAAGGCTGAAGAAAAGGTACAGAGAGATAGTGGCAGGACGGCAACTTTGTCACTGTTTGTTTCTTTTCCTGTCCCCTGCCTGCAGTAGGCAGCTTCTGGCTTTATGGTGTCTGTCTGTATTGTGGACCCTGGTCAGAGGGGATGCCTCCCAGGTGGGCACAGCGGTGAATGTGGCCCTATCTTCTCCTCTGTAACTTACTTTACTTTTTTTTTTATTAACTGTTTTTTTGGTTTAATGTACGTGCAGTACAATTCACTTTTTAATTATCTTTTTTTAAAGATTATTTATTTATTTATTCGACAGAGAGAGAGATCACAAGCAGGTAGAGAGGCAGGTAGAGAGAGAGGAGGAAGCAGGCTCCCCACTGAGTAGAGAGCCTGATGCGGGGCTCGATCCCAGGACCCTGGGATCGTGACCTGAGCTGAAGGCAGAGGCTCGAACCCACTGAGCCACCCAGGCGCCCCTACAACTCACTTTTAAAGACGTTAAGTTATAAGACTTAAGACCTGCACAGATAAACGGAACCCCACTATCACAGTCAGCATGAACACCTGTTGGCTCACCTCCAGAAATGGTCACCCGCCTCCCCTTTGCCGTCAGACCCTTCCGCAACACCTCTTGCTTGGCTCCTGGTGGTCTGTTCCCACCCCCGTCATTTGGTCTTTCCTAGAACACTGTATACATGAAATCCTAGAGCATGTAGCCTTTGGAGACCGGCTTCTTTAATTTAGCAAATGTTTATGGGCTTCATGAAGTTGTTAAGCATCAACAGGGCGTGGATTTTGTAATGATAAGTAGCGTTCCTTTGTATGAATGTGTCCTGGGTTTTTCAACCCTTTACCCACCGCAGGGCACTTGTTCCCGATTTTGGGGGGATCATGAATAATATTGTTACAAACATTCATGTAGATATTTTGTACGAACAATACATTTTCAGTTTTCCAGGAAAACCCCGCAGGAGTGAGTGGCTGGGTCATTTGACGAATGTCTGTTGAACCTGATGGAAAGCTCCATATTGTTCCCCAGAGTTGCTGAGCATTTCTGCATCCCACGCAATGTCTGAGAGTTTCAGTTTTGCTGCATTCCCCCCAGCACTTCATAGCATCAGCACAAAGTTGTGTTTTTTTTTTTTTTTTGTATTTTAATAAGCTTCTAGGGCTCTCTCACTGGATTTGATTTGTATTTCCTTAACGATGAATGATGTTCAGCATTTTTGTCTCTGTTTACTGTCTGTGTATCATCTTGGGTGAAATGTCTGTTCAGATAGGTTTCCCCTCCATATATGAGTAGGTGGTGGTATTTCCTTGAGTTTGGAGAGTTCATTATATATTTTAGACACAGGTGTTCTGTTGTCTATGTAATTTATAAGTATTTTCTCCCCATCTGCAGCTTGTCTTCTCATGCTCTTGACAATGTCTTTTGCAGAGCAAATCTGGTTTAGCTTTTTTTTTTTTTTTTTTTTTTTGCTATTACAAATCATGCTTCTGCTGTTAAATGTGAGAACTGTGTGCCTAACCCAGCTTAGGCAGGCAGAGTTTCTCAAACATTGCAGGCTTGTGTGTTTTGCATTTGTCTGTTGTACAGTTTGGGTTACTATTTGAATAAGGTGTGAGGTATTAGTTGAAGTTCACTTTTCTGCTTATGGATGTGCAGCTGTTCTGAAAATAAGCATTGGAAAGACCATCCGTTCTCCTGAGTTGCCTTTGTGCTGTAGTCAGAAATCCCCTGTCCAGGGGCACCTGGCTGGCTCAGGCAGTGGAACATGGGACTGTTGGTCTTGGGGATGTAAGTTTGAGTCCCATGCTGGGTACAGAGATTACTTAAAATCTCAAAAAAAAAAAAAAAATTTTTTTTTCCACTTGGCCAGATTTGTGACTTTATTTCTGGACTCTTGGTTCTGTTCTCTTGCTCATTGTCATTCTACAATGCTCCATTCCCAGACTGCTGTACGCCTCTAGAGAAAGTCTTAAAATTGGGTAGTGCACATCCTCCACAACTGTGCTTCTATTTCAAAATGTTTTTTTTTTTTCCAAAATGATTTTGATTATTGTAGTGTCTTTGCCTTGCCATATAAATTTTAGAATCCACCAGTGCATATCTATGGAAGAAAAGCTGGCATTTCGATAGGGCTTGCAGGATATGTGTGGATCAGTTTAACTGACATCCTGTTTCAAGTCTGCCAATCCAGGAACCTGCTAATTCTTGCATATGTGGTTGTGTTTTGATATCTTCCATCAGTGTTTTATAGTTTCTTTCCAGCATATACATCTGCACTTTTTTTAAAAAAGATTTTATTTATTTATTTGACAGAGATCACAAGTAGGCAGAGAGGCAGGCAGAGAGAGAGAGGAGGAAGCAGGCTCCCCGCTGAGCAGGGAGCGCTGGGCTCGATCCCAGACCCTGGGTTCACAATCTGGGCTGAAGGCAGACGCTTAACAACTGAGCCACCCAGGCGTCCTGATCTAACCTTACTCTTAAATGTACCCCCCGCCCACCGTTCACTGGTAAAGTATATTGTTGGAAAACTTTAAAATGTCTTCTAATTCCATCATTCAGAAATGAACACTGTTAACATTGTGGTTTATATATTCCTATCGTCAATCTGTAGCAAACTGTATGTAAGGGGCTGTCTTAGGTCTGCTACCTTTGTACTCTGCTGCACTGACATAATGGCACCTCACAGATGTTCCTCCACTGAAACATATGCACTCCTCCCAGCGGTGCCGCTCCCTAGTGTCCTGCTGTAGGTGGATGCACAGGAGTGTACCCAGGCCCCCCTCCCCCTGACATTTAGTTTGTAACCAGTTCTTTTCGGATATATTCACAACACCCTCATGTAGGTGTTCTGAGACTTCTCATTCACTGGCTTTGGCTTCCTGGAAGTGGACTTGGTGTCCCGTTCTGGAGGCTGTCGAGTCATGTTTCCTAAAGCTCACCTCTGACCTGTGGTCATGGGTGGCAGAGGCTTGCACTGTGTGACTCTTGGAAGGTCAACGTCCCTCTGGACGAAGCTCGCTGGTCGCATTTGCCCAGGAGTCTACCCAGCCGAGGGACTCTGCACACCTAGGCTCAGCCGCCCTCATGGTTCAGTGGGGTCTTTCAGGGCCTTGCATTTTTGCCTTCGTACCTGTGCTTAATTACTTACCTAAATGTATATGGAACAACGTGAGACTTTGGAGTTAATGGGAATGGGTTCGAATCTCTGGTTTGACTCCCTGGGCTACCACGTTCCCATCTGCAAAACGGGCACAGTAAAACCAGCTTCCCGAGGTGCTAGGGACCACGCGTGTGACAGAGTCAAAGAACATTGTGGCCCTGCCTTGAACTCTCCCGTGTGACCCCCCCCCACCGCCCCCAGGCTGCTTAACCTCTTGCAGACTCCGTTTCTTCATCTGCAAAGTGAAAGGTAATAAAATTTGGGGATAATACCAGCCCTTCCTGCAGTCTGCCCAAAGAGCCTGTGTGTGACGTCCCTGAGGTGGCGTCCCCCCACGCAGAGGCAAACCCGATGTGTCGTAGAGAGGAGAGGGGCTCGCCATTATATGTGTGGGCCCAGCTTTTACCTGTCGGAGGCCTTGGCCCTGAGCTGCTTCTCCCTTCTTAGCTACCACGGAGGAATTTCTAGGAAATTCCTAAAGCTGCCAAGTGCGCACCTCTGCCAAGGTCCGTGCGGGCCACATTTTTGTAACAGAAACTTGGTTGTTTGCCGCTAAAATTGGTCTCCCGGTCTTGGGGGCTGTGTCCAGTCTGAAAAAGCCGCATTTCAGTAGCTGTAGGGTACCCAGGCAGCTCTGGGAAGCCCTGGGGCGGCAGTGGGGTGCGGGGGAGAGGATGAGGCTGGTGAGCGCATCTCTCCCTGACTCTGTCCACCTGTGGTCCCCCTTGTTCTCTTTCCATGGCCTTTTGTCACCCCCTTGAATGCAGTTTAGGAAGTGCACTCGAAAATACCTGCTCTTCATACCTTTATTTTAAAGCGTAGATTCTCTGCCCCAGATTTTGGTCACTGTGCACCGGCCTCATGGTTCGGGCCACGCCTGTGTCCCAGCTGCATTATTCTCTCTTTGGTGTTCTTTCCGTCCACTTTTGAAAACCCTTGAACTTCTTTTCAAAAGCTTCTTTCTATCACAGCAATATATGGAAAATCAGTTTCTAAAAAATCTACTAGAAGAATATCTCCGTGTTTTAAAAAAACAATAAAAAGATAGGTAAACCTCTAAAATGATCTTGGGAATGTACCACATTTGGAAGGTTCTGTTTAAGTTCATTCTCTTTGTGTGCTTCTCCTCTTTGATGGAACTATGAGGAAAGTTAGGTCCCACTGCCCTTGAGAGTGCAGAGAACTGGGTAAGTTCTCAAGGGTGAGTGGGGAAGGGGGATTTCTGCAGGTTTGTGTCTGTGAGGTTGGTTTTCCACTGCAGTTGGCTTTGGCCATGACAGACGGGGTTGGCCTGATGGAACCCTGCTCCTCCTTGTTCTATGGTTTTCTCGCCGCTGACATTGTGATGGCTGAAGGTGCCTTCCAGCTACATCTCCTCATTGGAGGCAGGTGCGTGAGTTACAGCCGGAAGGCCAGATCCTCCGAGAGGTGCTAGTGTTGATGGGTGGATCCCTGACAGGTCGCCAAAGGGGTGAAGCCCGCAGCTGACCTGGAGCCCCGGTGACTGTGCTCAGGACTCGGTTTCCTAGTGGCCCACGTTCCTGGAAGGTCTGAGTGCGGGCGGTTCATAGCAACAGTAGCATCCCTGCCCCTGTTTTTCTAGGTGGTCTGTCAGGGTTTGATAGTAAATCAACTCTGTTGGTTACAAAAAGAAGCTAGATATGGGAGGGCGGTCTTCAGCTGGGCAGTGGCCTCCTAGAATCAAAAAAGGGGAAAGGAGAAAAGGGAGTTGCCCTAAGCTCTTCATGGATGAGGTGGCAGACGCCTGTGCGTCCTTGCTCCGGGCTCTCCTCCACACAGGCTCACGCTGCACGTATCCGCCATGTAGACGGGGTGGCCCCCACCCCCACCCCGCCCCACAGGTGACAGGTGGCCTGCTCCGTAGCAGCTTCAACTTTCCTCCTCAGCGTTGTCTTTAAATGCTCTTAGTAAATTCTTTAAGTCTTACCAAAAAACCAAACAAACAAACAAAAAAAGCAACAAAAAAACAAACCTGAAGAGACTAGGTTGTAGACGTGTTCTTTGTCTGCAAACCTCACTTCGCTGTAGATGATTAGGGAACGTAGCTGAGCAACCAGAAGAGAAAAAGGCTCAAAGTAAGACCTGTGACCTCACGGCTCAGAGGAGTCTGTTGGGATACTGCCCGCGTGCACAGCTGACAGGGCCGTGTGGTGCGCACACTCCCTCATGTGTGCACACACTTGGGGGGGTAATGAAGAGGGGAGGCCCTGTGGCTCCGAAGACCCAGCCTGTGAGCGGGGGCACCCAGAGCCCTGCTCATCGGGCCCCTTACCTGTTGAGGTGGACGGGTACCGGGCGAGGGGACCTGCGGTGGCGTGAAGGCCCTTGGTGGGGGAGGGGAAATGAGGGAGTGTGCACCATCCTGCCTGTATTTTTCACCTGCTCAGAGGGCCTCGAGCCTCTCTACAGTCAGGATTCATTTAGTTAACTAATGCATTCTGTCGTCTCATGAGGTGTCAGTTGAAAAGGCATTTTTAGATTTGGTAATCATAATAGACCTGTGTAATAAGAATGAGGAACTCTCTTTGGCTCTCCTAGCTGCAGATTAACATCCTGTCAGCTGCTTGCAAATCAGTTGTCCAGAGGCTGGGAAGTATTTTGTTGGCCTGGTAGTGTGCTTTTTAAGTTTATTTTTGTTAGCAATCTCTCCACCCATCGTGGGGCTTGAACTCATGACCCTGAGATCAAGAGTCCCATGCTTTTCTGACTGAGCCAGCCAGGAGACCCAGTAATGTGTTAAGTTAAATTTTTTTTTTTTGTTTTGTTGGGGCAGGAGCTCCCTGATTTTCATAGCCTCCTGCCCCCTACTCACTCTTAGTCCTGGTTGGCTCTTCTCCATGGCCTAGCCTGTGTGACTGCAGTGTCCACAGCCTTCCGCATTCCATCTTAAGAGACACCGTGTGGGAGAGGATGCTTAGGAGCCTCAGTGAAAGTAGTGGGCTGGACGGGACCCCCCCCGCACACACACACTCTCACACACACACTTTGACCCATACCAGACTTTGGGTTTCGTTGCTGCCGCATAGTGAGGTAAGCTGCAACCATTGGAGAGCCTGGGCCAAGGGCGGAGAAACCCTTGCTATCATCCTTGCAACTTCATGTGAATCTCTGATCATTTAAAAAAAAAAAAAATTGAATGCAAAGGACCTCAATTAGGTGTTTGAGTTTCTTTCATAAAGCGTTCCAGTGACCGGAAAGTGTTAACTTTCCCCAAAAGACAGACAAGTTCATGGGTACGAAATTGTGTGGGATGAATTTATGGTTCCCAGAGGTGCGTATCCAGTAGTTTGATGTACTCTGCAGTTTCTCATCTTGATGGAGATCAGTTTATATTAAAAACCTTGGTTTTAATCTGTTACATCTCATTTTGAGATAGAATCTCTAAGACATTATTAAAAAATCCAAACCAGAAGGAAAGCAGCTGCTGGAAACATGTCCATGGCAGCTGCAGAAGCGTAGAGCACCAGGGCAGCCGAGGGCTGACCCGTGTGCTATGAGCAAATCAGAGCCCGGTAGCAGACGTCGGCACGGCTCACCTGTCAGTCTGCCTCAGTGAGCCTGTGTGTTCCGATGCGCGGGAGATGAGCTGCTGGGAACCCTTGTTAAATGAGGCCATATAGAAATGCAGAGAAATTGCTTTCCCTCATTTGCAGGCCCTATGTGACTTGAATTCACACGTAGAGATGAAGAGTAGGTTGGGATGAGTGACAAGACTCTGCTGAAGGAATCCAAGAAAACAAGCTGTACGAGCCACGTGTATCGGGGAGCATTTCCCTCCCCCCAGTCTTTCCAGGACTTGTTAGTTGCTTGGCTTCAGAAGTTTGCTATTCACATCACAGATGGAGGAAGTTGTAGACAGCTTTACAAACGTCCGGGAGAGGCAGTCTAGGAGGAGGGAGGGGGTGATAAAGGGGCTCCTCCGTGGCTCATTCTCTAGGGCTTCCGAGATGAACGTAGCATTCTCAGGTGACTCCTAAGTCCTCGGGAGAGTCTGCAGCTGATGATGGTCTTTTCTGCCAAAAGTGCAGAAAAGCAAAAGGGCAAGCAGGGCTGAGGTGTTGTCAGATGTGTGGAAAACAGTACTGACGATGGGCAGTCAGAAGTTCATACCCTGAGTAAGTGTGTGGTGCACAGCCGTACCCAGGAGCGTAGTACGCATCCATAACTAGATGGAGTTAGAAACTGCCTGTGTGGTGAGTTGTTCAAGGGGACAGCCCAGCTGCGGAAAAATGTAGAATACCCGGTTTTACAAAGTAACTGATATTCGAGTGTTTTGGGTTTGTAGTGACGACATGAGTGTGGAGGAAGGCTTGAAGCATATATACTGGGTTTTCAGCATTGGTTACTATGAGAAAGGGGGGTTGGTTAGTGGATCAGTGAACAAAGCAAGAGAAGACTTCAAACAAAAAAATGAAAGGAGTGTGAAAAATGTTTCATCCAGGGAAAACAGATTTACTTCACATGTATGCACACATGCCTGGAGAGAGGTATGATAGGATAGCTATGAAAATGTCGCTGGGATGGATTTCAAGGTGTTGGGCTTTCAGCTGACTTGTACATTCCTGCTTAAATGTCCTTGGACTCTTTTGCAATGAGCATTTAAATTTTTATGGTTATAAAAGAAACCCAGTCTTAAAGCTGTTTTCATATTGAGGAAGTGTTCTTTCCTATTTAAAGGCACTCAGACTCAAGACCTTCGGGTGGGAGTAGTAGATCAGAAAATGTGGAAGAGGCAACTCTCCCTGGGGACAGTGATGAGAAACCAAGTTTGAATCCTAAAGGAAACTGAGCAAAGCTCTTTGCGGCCTTGAGGACAGAGCAGCCTGGGTTGCTGTCTTGGCCTTGTGCTTTTCTTATGACCTTGACCTTGGCCATGTTACCTTAGTCACAGACCTTAGCTGTGCCCCAATTCCTCTTCAAAACTGAGAATGCTAATTGGGTCATTGTGCCCAACACACGACAGGCATTTAAACCGTTTCCCAACGAATGCTGCTTGATTCAGTGAAGTCAGGAAGGCAGAGTCTCAGCTGTGTGGTCCTCAGTAACTGGTTGTTTTCTCCTTCTGATCCTTGTGTTTTTTTCCTCACCCTGTGTACCTGAGAGTGAATTGGGTAGAGCAGGACTTTGATGGGGCCTTGTATAGGGTATAGAGTCTTGTGTGGAGGGGGGTTTGGACGAAGCTGCTGCTTCTCTTTATGACTCAGTTTCCTCATCTGTAAAGTAGGTGTTGCCACATGATGTCTGGCAAATACCAAACGTTCAGTGCCTGTGGCCATTAATAAAAAAACGAGTATTCCCCAGGCTGAATAGGTGGTTCTTAGTGTGTTTTTCCGTAAATGGAGAGAATATTGCCAAGTGTGTACCACCGAATAGGCACCCAGCAGCTTGACAGATTCAGATAATCAGAGCACAACCCGTGTCCGCATCCTGACTCGGTGGGAGCTGGAACCAGTTAGCACTTCGTTACGGGTGAGCGGTTTTTGCAGGCATTCTGCAAACGTACCTTTGCAAGTGTAGTCTTCTCCAGTGAGCATCTCCAAAACAAAAAATGTACTAATAAGGTGAGCCCCGTGTGTTTTTCTTTATAAAGATTGCCCCCCCGCTTCAGTCTAAATTGCCAGCTTTTAAAAATGTATTTTTTTTTAACGTTCTTGTACCTGCAGAGAAAACGAGGTGCTCAAAGTCCAACTGAAGAAATACGTAGGAGCTGTCCAGATGCTGAAAAGAGAAGGTCAAGCAGCTGAAGGTGAGGGGGAGACCGAGCCAGGGCGGGGAGGGGGCCGAGCTTTTTAATTCTTATTAGCCCGCATGCCTGGTGCACAGGAGCCAGCCACGCAGTGCGGGATGAGTACTCATGCAGATGAGGTCGAGAAACCGTGCTGGTCACGATTCTGGAAAACAAATTAGACGGAACATCCTGTTGTGTGTTCTTGCTGCGTGCAGCACTAATGTCGTAAGACTTACTTGCTGGGTCACTAGCAAGGGTTGTGTTAATTTGCACGCTCAGGAAGTTTTGTATTTTGGGACTTGAGGTACTTGCCAGAGAGAGAACCTTGCGGCATGGTTAAGTCCCATCAGACCAGGGGTGAAAGCAACAGAACCCCAAAGTGGTGGAGAACCAGGGCTGTGGAGTTGGGCTGACCTGGTTCCAGCCCCAGTTCTGGGTAAGCCCCTTCGTCTCTCTGTACCTTAGTTGACAGTCCCTACCTCGCAAAGTAATCCATCTAGACATCTTAGCATGATGCCTAGTATCGGTAAGTACTGAATACATTTTAGCTGTTGATACTCTTAGTCAGAAATACAAGTAGATAGAAAAATGATCACTTGACCAAGATTGCACTAAAGGAGGCGATACCATATGCTTCCTCTCTCCGCATTTTGACTACAGTGTAATCAACTAAAACGTTCTCGGTTTAGTTGCAAGAAAGGGTATTTCCCTTTGCCTGAAACGTCTTACAGCCTTCAGCCAATTTGCCATTAAGAGATTGACTTAAACACAAATGAACTCTTGGGGGTGTAGACACTGTAACAAAGGGGTGGACCCTCGAGGCTTACAGGTCTTGGGAGTCCGCCAGACCTGCCTCTGAATCCAGGCGCACCCAGGGTAATTTGAGGTGTTGGAGTTATTTGGCATCTGGAAGTGGAAACCTCCCACCAATGGTAGTGGCGTGGATTGACCAAGACAATGAACATGAAGTTTGCAGTGTGGCACCTGGCCTGTCATGGGCGTTCAGTAAGTGGTAGTTATGTTTCTGTGGAATAGAAGGAGACAGCATTGGAATCTGGATGTGGGTTGCATACTAATAACAGAGAGGCTTGAATTTTGTTTAAAGCTTTTGTGTTGATTACGGTCTCTGTTTGATTGGCTTCAACGTGTTGGTGATTATTATTATCACTTTTTTATTACATGCCTTGCTTCGTTCATAATTGGTCTATAACTGTTACTGGTCTAGGGGTTATCATTGCAGAATTAATCACGTCTTCCTCGTCCCTTTTTCAAACAGACGTTGCTGTTATGGTCCTGAATCCGTGTCACGTGTGTTCTGTGGGTGTTGGTCTTTTGACTTTCACTCCCCATCTTTGTTTCCCCAACACCTCACTTTTGTAGGCGCTCATTCCATCCGTGATGTGTCTTGAATGAGCAGTATTTGTGTCCCCTTTACCCTTCCCGGGCAGCTTCTCATCTCTTTCCTTGGGGCTTTGTCACCTGTGAAGAGTAGGTATTTTTCCTGTATTTTAATTTTTTGACTTTTCTGTATTTTAGAAAGTTCATTATTGGAGGCTTAGGAGAGCTTAAGGGACTCATACGTGTGTCTAGGAAGAAGTGAACTCAGGTCATTTTCCTCCGAATCCCTGGTTCTTTGCCTTACAGAGTTCTTAGAGTCTGCCGAGGCCATCACCTGGGGAACACACTAAATACGACTGTTCTCAGGTAGGAAGAACGCTGCTCTTGCCACCAGTGGTTTCGTGGATCTAGGATGGGCCCCACAGTTGCACTTCTAGATACGTGACTCTAATGCCGTGATCCGTGGATGGCACCCCACTGCCTCCTGAGAAATCCATACTCTGCCTTCTCAGAACTAGGGTTCGGCTCAGTAAGGATATTAAACCTAGGAAAAAAAGAAGCACTGTTGGGCTTGTGTTTGAAAAACCTCAACATTATAAAATACCTTTTGGAGTATGAGCATTATGGGAGTCCTTACCCTGTGGGTACATGTTTGGATCTCTTTTATCCCGGCGTGTGCTGTCTGCGCCCTCTCTGGCCTCAGTGTGATGGCATGTGGGCCGCTGTGTCCTCAGTGAACTGGCCTGACAGTTGAGCTTGCAGCGCGGCTCTTCCTGGGTGTTTGCTGAGTTCTTTTGCGCTCCGGCATTTCTGCTCTTTAGCTCTTTGTCCAAGGGGCCACTTCCTCCTGCGCGTGGCCCATGAACAAGAGGGTCACGGCCACAACATCGGGGAGACCCAGCACGCCGTGTGATCCTAGCAGCTTACACTGGATGTGGGCGCATGAATGACTTCCATGGAAGGACACCAAGGACTCCCCTTGCACGACTGATTTAGGGGCCACTTGACCTTTCTGTGACTCCATTTCTTCCTCTGTAAAAAGGGAATTGCAGTCGTGACTTGCTCACGGGATTTTGAGAAGGTGGAGGTAGGTTATACACGTGAAGCACTTAGCATCCTGTCTGACACGGGGCACTCAGTACGTACTGACCACTGGTGCTACTGGTCGCTAGCTCTGCCTCTCTCAGCCCTTCTGTATGGTCCGAAAGTGAGGAGGAAAACCATATGTGCTTCACAGGCTCTTGCAAGGATAAATATTAATTAAGGGAGGTAGTTGAGAGTACATGTCCATGTCTGAGTTTGGGATCTAGAAGATGCTGTGGTGGACAGAAGGATGGTCCCCCCAGCGACATTCATGTCCTGGTACCCGGGACCTGGGGACATGCTTCCTTAAGTGGCAGGAGAGACTTTACGAATGTGGGGGAGTTAAGGATTTTGGTAAGGGGAGATGATCCTTCTCCACCCAGGTGGGCCCCAATGTAATTACGAGGGTCCTTACAAGAGGGAGGAGGTTCCGGGGAGGGAGAGATGCGGCACTAGAGTGTGGAGCGAGCCATGGCCCCAAGCCAAGGAGTGCGGGCATCTTCCAGAAAGTAGAAAGACCAAGAACTGGGTTCTCCTCTCAAGCCTCTGGAAGGAGCGCAGCCCTGCTGACTATAGCCTGTCAGATCCTCAAGACTCCTGGCCTCCTGAGCTCTAAGAAGAAATTTGTGATGTTCTAAGCCACCAAGCTCGTGGTTTTTAGAGCAGCCGTGAGAAATGAACACAGATCGTAGTTGAACTGAGACATTAATTTCACCCCTGATGGACTTGGGGACCATTGTCGTGAACGCCTTTCTCCCCTGTGTAGGCGCTTGAGGTTTTGAAGGTAGGGTTTTTAGTCACAGGTCCTGGGTGGACAAAACAGGACCTCAGGGGAGATCTGTGGCCTTTGAGTGGCTGCACATGCGGGACAGGAGAGCCCACTGTCCCTCGTGCATGCACATGCATGGTGTGCTTGTCTGGCCCAGCGTGGGTGTTTGCCATCACCGTCTGCTCCGGACTCGGGAGGTGACGCCTCCAGGCTGTATGGTTGGGGCCTCGCTGTTTGGTGGACTGTTGGTGTTCGTCTTTCTGTGTGGTCACTGGTTGTGTGCGTAGCTGCGGAGGCCGGTTTCTCAGTGTCCCACAGGAGGAGTTCTTAGCGTGCCTGCTGCCCAGCACAGGCTCAGCAGAACCTTGCTTGGTGCTGGCTTCTCTTGGCCTCTCCTGAGGAGCATTTCCCTGGGAATTGGAGCTGGCTCTCAGAACGGTTAGAGAGCTGGTCCTGCCAGCGGCACACGTCTTTCCTGTAGGGCCGGGAAGGCTGGGACCGCTGTCGTTCTCTTGTGTCCGAGTGAGGCCGACGCATAGAGGGAGGAGCCGAGCCGGGTGGCAGACAGGAGCTGAGCTGTTGGGGAGCCTGAATGCAGCCGTGCTGGACCTGACGGTCTAGCCCTGAGCTTTTTGTCACTAAGAGCGCTAATTCCGCCGATCTCCCCTGCCTGTTTGCAAGCTTGCATTGGGTTTCTGTAGCTCCTGTGCTCATGGTAAACTGGTAGTTCTTTCCTGGCTACGGAGTCCATCCTGTCCTCATGAGGGGCTCTTCTTTGTTGGAGTCAGTCTTTCCAGATGATGCAGTGTCCGCTGTGTGGTGAGGCTCTTGCTCCCACTCTCCCCCTCGTTACGTACCTTCCACTTGCTGTCTTCCTCTGCCTTGGCCCTTGTATCTTACCCCCAGTGATGGATCGAAGGCGGCATGCCCTTGTCGGGGGCTCCATTTAAGTAATCTATCACAGGTTCAGGGACAGAGGGAGAAGAAAATGGCCCGTTGCTTGCGGCCATCAGACTCATCAGCAGCAAGGCAGGAGGTATAGTGGGAGGAACTTGACAGAAGAGGGAAGCTTGGGAGCAATTTAAAAAACCTGACTCTCAGAAACAGAAGAAGTTTGAAAACAAAAAGCCAGTGGCCCACTCACTGATCCCCTGTTCAACACTGGTGCTTCCTGTTCTCACGGGTCTCTGTTTCCCGGGGCTCCCAGAATGTAGGGCAGGACAGTTGAGACCCTCTGATTCTATGGAGATGGATGTCCACAGGCGAAGGGGATTCCTAGAGCCTGCATGTGCCTTGGGCATGTGGGGTGTAACTTGGGTGGCCACTGGGTGGTCTCTAATTCCTGCCCCTGGTGAGGGAGGCAAAGCTGTCTTGGTCTGAGGCAGGCTTCTTGGGTTGCAGGGAAAACTGGCTTACGACTGTGCATGTGCTCCTGTCTCACTGGAGGAGGATAAACCTGGAACTTCATGGAAACATACATCAGATCCCATCACTCTGCCTTAAAAACCCACTGCAAACCTGATGACGATGGCTTCCAGTGCTGGTTGTGGTCTGGCTCTTGTGTTCCAACCCCACCTCCTCCGGCCCCAACCTCCCCCCTACCCCACGGAGCCACCCTGGCTGTCAGGCTCTTCCTCGGATGCACCAGACTAGTTCCGACCTCAGCGCCCCTGCAGTGAGTTGTCCCTCTGCTGCAGTGCTCTCTCCCAGTGTCTAGACGGCTGATGCCAGCCTGTCGGGCAGGTCTCTGCTCAGCAGTCACGTCCTCTGACCACCTTGTGTCACACTGTTTCTTTTTCTTTTTCTTTTTCTCTTTCTTTCTTTTTCTTTTCTGCTCCTTTTTTATTCTGTTACTTCGTCTTCCTCACAAAGCTTATCCGTGCCTCAGAGTGTCTCGATGGCTCATCGCCTGCGATGTTTGCTGTCTGTGCCCCCACACTGCCCTGTACAAACCACAAGAGTGGGGACCTGGCCTGCTCATCGACCTGCTCATCTGTATTCAGAGTGCCTTGAGCAGTCCTTGACCCGTGGTGTGTGCGCCACGAATGTTCCTGACGCGAATGACGAGAAGTGTCAGAGGAGCTGTTAGAGGACCTGGCCTCACGGCATGTACATGAGGGAAGACCCGTGGCAGCTCTGGAGAGCGTGGCCGGGGGCAAGTGGAAGGTCTTCATTCCGACGCCACGCCAGCCGTGTGCCCGACCCCATGTAACCCTCCTTACGCTTACACCTCGAATCAGGTTCTTCTCATCACTCATAGTTTGGTTTTCTCATAACTACGGTTCGCATATGGCTTCACCTTCCCTATGGTTTCGTCATTCAGAATTCTTGACTGCAGGAGTCGTAAAATCCAGTTTTATCCGGCCTAAACAACATGTCGCAGTGCCTGTCTTCAGAGATGTCTTGATCCAGGGGTTCCAGCAAAAGCAGGAGGTTCCCCCGCACCTCCATTTCTCAAGTCTGTTTTTTTCTCTCCCCAGTGTTGGCCGTGTGTACGGGTGTGTGTTGAAGCACCAGCCCTCTAGGGAGAAGGGCGCGATTTAGGGTGCTTGCTGATGCTCGTGGTGTAAATGCCCCCGCTGTGGCCGACTCCCGGCTGCCAGCACTGTGTCCCTGAGGCCCGCGTTGGGAAGAGTACGCGGAAGAGTTGCCCGCTGGGCTCCTGTGAGCTGCTGTTCCCCAGCCCCTGTGCCCCACCGGGTGCCCCCTCTCAGGCAGGCATTCTCATGCTGGCAAGGGGCTGCCTGAAGCTCTGGGTTTAATCATCTCAGCAAACCAGCCGAACAGTGTGCTTTTCTGACCCACCCGTTTCCTTGTAAACGTCTCCACCATCTTTCCCCCACTTAGAGCACAGCAGCGGTTCTCCATCTGGGCTTCACGCTGAATCCCCTGGGGAGTTGTAAAAACTCCTGTGCTCGGCCACTAGGAACCACTGCCCTGGAGGACACTGCTTTCGAATGAATGAACTTCAGGATCTGCCAGGGTGCTACAGATGTGCCAGCCGTCTGATTCCTGGCCAGCGGGAGATGTCTCAGATCAACTGAGGCTCTGCCTTTCATCTCCCATCCAGGTTTGGCCGCAGAACCGGTCTTCACAGAGGTTCCACCAATTAAGAAGACGGTGGGTGGAGGGGGGGAGGGGCGCGATAGAAGGTTCTTGCCACTGTTGAGTTAACATGGTACTCAGACCGTACTCACCCCTGACTCCCCTCAAGAATCCACAGTGGGCGTCAGGCACATCTCCTTTCTTTCTCTAGTCTTTCCCTTCCCCTGCAATCTTGGCTCTTTGTCTTCGTGCCCAGCGTGCCCTCCCTCTGGGCGCTGCTCGTGACGCTTCGGTGTCGCCTGGCCGTGCGTCCCCATCCTAACCACGTCCTGGTGCTGGCTCTTTGCCCAGCCAGTCTCCCTCTTCTGGGAGTGCCCTTTCCCTTCCACCTGGTCAGGCCAGATGCTGCGTTTATTGTGAGAGCCACTCCTGTCACCAGAGAAACTTAATTCCACTGATCCTTGAGTTTGCCACACTCCTGTGGCACTTAATAAGCAACAACCGAGGTCTGGCACTCTTGGGGGCCTGTCATCCTGTCTTTTGGGTATGTGGTCCGTCTGGCCGCACAGAGCATCTGGGTGGTCCTTGTAGACTTAGTTTTGTTTTTGTGTGTGTTGACCAGGTGCATGGTAGATGTGTGAGGAAACTTGTTGCCAGACTCCATCCAAGTAGTCCTAGGAGTGATTTCAGAGGAATAGGCAAGTTGGTATAGATGGGAACAGCGTTATCTGAGAAAGAAGAAAAGTTGGGGGAATTGATTTTCCTTAAAGAGAAAGAGAAGAATTGTTATTCTCCCTTTTCCCAGGAGGGACTTACACCACTCTGCCCGAAGCCCGTGGCTGGTCCCACCCACATGCAGAGGGGTCTGGGGACTGTCATCTCTGGCTGGTGGCAGAGGAGCCAGAGGAGCCAGCAGCCACCTGCTCAGGGGAGCAGATGCTCGTGCCACTCATGCTGGGTGCACATTTGACGCAAGTGGTATCTGTCTGCAAAGCCAGTTGTGTGGTTCCTTAGAAAGAGATCTCATACTCTATGGGCTTATTTTGGGACTTACAACCTTTAGAGTCTGGGAAGGAATGCTTGGTACCTTGTCAAGGTCTGTGGTAGAAAGACTATCCAAGGGCACCTGGGGGGCTCAGTTGGGTTAAGCCTCTGCCTTTAGCTCAGGTCATGATCTCAGGGTCCTGGTATCGAGCCCCGCATCGGGCTCTCTGCTCAGTAGGGAGCCTGCTTCCTCCACTCTCTCTCTGCCCCTCCCCTTGCTCATGCCCTCTGTCAAATGAATAAAATCTTAAAAAGAGGGTCCAAAAATGTGGCAAAGAAATGTCTGTAGGAAATACTGATTCCATAGGAAATACTGATTCCATTGTCAGTCATTAATTGGGATAAAGAGACCATGTTGTACCTACCCATTGTTGAAAGATGTTTCTGGTGTCCCCCGCACATCTTGGCTTGTTGATGGTAAGAAAGGATGCCCTTGGATTCACTCAACAGATAGGAGTTGAACACTGCCCATGTGCCAGGCACAGTTCTGGGAGAACTTGAGTGAATGAGAGATACGAGCTCTAGCCCTGAGCTGACCACTTAGTGGGGGAGACAGTGAGAAGGTAGACAAACAGATCATTGCAAATGGTTCTCTAGGAATCACCCGGAGAAATCTTTGGTTGACAGTGAAAGAAAAGGTCCCGTCCATTGGGTACCTGGAAGGTGCCAGATCCCTTGCCAGGTTCTTAGCTACAGCACCTCTCTGCAGGATTGGTGCTCTTGTCATCCCCGCTGGATACATGTGGAGAAACCAGGGCTCTGAGAGATGGATGTGGGCAAGACCACTGTATTAGTGTGCCCCAGAGAAACGCCGGCACGCACACATACTCTGCAACCACACGTGTATGTACAAACAAGCATATGTAGAGATGTGCGTCTGTGTATACACACCTGAGTCCACGGGCCTGCCTACACCTCTGTCGAGATGGGACAGATTTAAGGAATTGGCTCCTGCTGTTGTAGAGTCTGGGAACTCGCAGGGGAGATGGCAGGCTGGAGACGCGGGGAGGAGTTGGTGGTGCAGTCCTAAGTCTGAGACCATCTGGAGGCAGGAGTCCTGAGGAGCTCAGTCTTTACTCTTAGGGTCTACAGCCTAAGGCCTGCTCCCCTTCCATCGAATGAGGCGCACCCACATTATGGAGAGGAAGTTGCCTCACTCAAAGCCTACTGTTAAAATGCTATTCTCCTCTAAAAAAAATGAATACTTTCATAGTGGCATTCACACTAGGGTTTGGCCAAGTCCCTGGGTGCCGTGGCCCGGGCACACGGACATGTGAGATGAACGTGCCAGTCCTCTGCCTAGGAAGAGGCCAGGCCAAGGTTCTAGCCAGGTCTAGGCTGAGAGCTTTTCCCGCCAGCCCTCCAGCTCTGTTCTCCTGGTGCTGTCATTCGTGCTAAGGTCTCTTGCATCATCTTGGGCCCCAAAGGTGATGGTGTGCAGCAGCCGGCCAGGTGCTGTCTGCTTGTGTGGGGCAGCTGGTGTGGGGGGCAGGGGGCAGCATCTACCCCTTCACTTTACCCAGGGAAAGCTCTGCTCCCCTTGCCTCTTCTCCCTGGAAGACTGAAACCTGATGGTGTGCTGCTAGCCACAGAGGGAGCCGGCTCAGAGCAGGGGGACCTCGGAACTGGCCCTCAGACTTGGGGAGAAACCACTTCTTAGTAGCAGTGGAGACCACACGTGCTGGGAGCATTTCTTTTCTTCCTCCGTGAAGGCTCCTTCTCCCACAGTGAAAGGAGAGGAGGCTCGTGGAGGGAGGCCGCCCTAGAGCACTGAGGGGAAGGCAGACTTCGGTTTTCCAGCCGGTGGGATCTGGCTTGAACCTCTGTGCTTTTGACTAGTTCCAAATTCTTGGAATAAGTGTGGTGACTTTTTTTGTTTTGTCTTAAGATTTTATTTGTCAGCACAAGCAGGGGGAGCTGCAGGCAGAGGGAGAAACAGGCTCCCCACTGAGCAAGGAGCCCGATGCGGGACTCAATCCAGGACCCTGGGATCATGACGCGAGCTGAAGGCAGACACTTAACCGACTGAGCCACCCAGACATCCCTGGGAATAACTTTTTATCTCAGAGTTTAAGTGTGTTCATTTGAGGAGCAGAAATGATACTGTTGGCTTGGTGCAAACCTTTGAAGTTTCAAAGGGATGACATATGTCAAGTGCCAGGCAACTGTTGACGTCATTTTGGATTGGAGATGCATTCTGAAGGGCGTCCAAGCTGAAGAAGGTCAAGGCACATTAGCAGAACACCTGTACATAAATTTCTCAAAGTGGGTGAATAATTGTGATAATCATAGAGTAAATGTCCTTGAAAGCTTTATGGTGCTGGTAAAACAAAATTTGTCTGATCAGCTGGTTTTCCGACCTTTAAATAAATAACTGAACTGGTAGCTCAGGGTCCATCCCCAAGGCAGTGCTCAGTATGGCAGGACCCAGGGAACCATTCCTGGGACTGTGGCCCGAACTCAAGTTTTTTTTTTTTTTAAATGACAACTTACTGGGAAAGTCTGGGAAATAACGTACCCAATACCTAGTGTGCTCACCACCCAGATGAAACTGACACTTTTCCAGATTGATTTCAGATCAATAAAAAGAGTTAATTTATAAATGTCGTTTAGAATATTCTTACTGATAACCTCTGCATGTTTCCAGATGACCGCTGGTGGCCCAGTTTGGGTGGCCTGCCTCGCTTAAGCTAATCCTGAGGATTTTAGAGGAGGGTTAGAACTTGGTTGAGACAAGCCAGGCTCCTCACGTGCCCCCTCCTGAAAGGGGGTGAGGTTGGAGCAGTGTCTCCCAACGTACTGGACTGAGAATGGGAGGGGGGCAACAGCCCTGAGATAAGGATGGATACTGATGTTGGGGGTCAAAAACCCCAATGGCTGTGCAGATAGAGTTACGTGGGAGATGGAGCACCTCTGGAATTTTTGTTGAGGAGAGGTTTGGCAGTTTTGTTGGGTTATAGGGGTTGGCAGACATTGTCTTGACCCTGAATTTGCACAGCATGCTCTCTGTTTTCATTGAATTTTTATGTTCATTTGGGCTCGTGTATCAGGTGGACTAGGTTTGGCTGCATTAAAACCAAACCAAACCAAACCCAAACAGTGACTTCCACAAGATTTTTTTTTCTCCTAGTTAACACAAGTCTGGAAACAGAGTCTCATCTAGGGCTAGTGTGATGCTTTTATGATCATCAGGAATGCAGGGATGCAGGCTGCTTTTCCTTTGTGCTCCGCCATCTTCAGGACACAGTGTTTTATCTTCTTGATTGCCTCATGGAACCCAGGTGGTGGCCGGTGTTCCAGCCATTACACCTGTATTTCAGGTAGGTAGAAGCAGGAAGTGGGGAAGGGCAGAGCAGGCATTTCACAGCTGAAGTCTATAAGGATTAAAGCTTGCAGGATAATCTTGCTTTAAAGAGCTTCTCAGGAAACCCCTCCCCCCCATAACTTCTACATACAGCTCTTGGGCCTCCCCTAATTGCAAGGAAGGCTGGGAATCTTGACGGCTTAACTGGCACATAAAGGATGGATCATGGGTATTGAGTAGGCAGTCCCTGCCCCAGGTGACTTTGGGGAAGGTGAGGTTGATGGAAACTCTGGGAGAAGTTGGCCGGGGTGGGGGTGAGAGGGTACCAGAGCTCCTCCCACCCCCCAGAGCAGCCCTCAGTCCTGTCAGTATTGAGAAAAGCTTCATCAAAGGTACAGGGGTCGTCACTGCCAGGAGATCTGGTCCCGGTTACTAGAGGTGCCTATGTGTCTCTGGGGACTGCCATCAAGGATAACGCTTTATTTGCTCGACTGGATTTCATCTAATGCTGGATACTTTCCCTTCCTGAGTCATTGCGAGAGCAATTGCCTGGAAATGCCAGGGATCGATTCGTGAGTTTTGTTCATTTCTTTTTTATTGTTTGGTGGGAAACAAAGGCTCAGAAACAGAGCAGAAGCACTCCTGGGGCCTCTGCTCCCCCTGCCCAGGCCAGACGTCTCTTTATCATTGTTGCTGTCCCTTTTCAGGGCGGCCTCGGTGTTGCAATTGTTGCCGTACAGTTTGTCAGTCAGTGTCTTGTTTGGTGTCTGTTCTCTCTCCTTCCAGGATGCTGACAGGGGGCTTGTCGTGTTAAATGCCACTGCAGTTCTGAAAGCTGTTGTTGTAAGTTTCTAATAATAGCTTTCATCAGGCGTCCGGTCACTGTGCTTTGCTCGAGTGGGTAATGATGCCTTGTACCTCAGATGAGAGTGACTCGTCGAAATGTGTTTTTCTCAGACCGAATAGAAAAACAGACATCGCGCGAAGAGTTAAAGCTGATCTCTCTGTCTGGGGCGATTTCACTGGTTTACAGCCTCAGTTTCACTCCGAGTTTCCTTAGAAATACACTCCCTCCCCCTACCTCCTCGGTTGGAATGCCTTCTCACCTGTGTGCCTTCTGTTGACTCCGTCTCGCCCCTCCCTGCCACCCAGCACACCCCCATTCCCAGGCACCTCTGCCCCCGTCATTCCGTCCAGCTCTGCAGTGTTGCTGCCCATTTTGTATTTTAGAATTTTTATTTCTCCCTTTCTTTCATGAGCTACTCAGTAAACACGTGTATCGGGGTGTGTGCTTCTCCAGAGTAGGGACGCACTGGGTTTTGACGCTGCTGTGACCCCTGGGGGGTGGGGCGCAGCTGGCTGTTGGGCGAGGGAAGGAATGCAGGTGGCCCAGCCCTGTAGGATAATAGCGCGTGTGGATGGGGCGGCCGGCGGCAGGCCCTGCTCTAACTTGGCCGGCAACCCTCCTCTGATGCCGGTACTGTTACGGGCCCCCCTCCACGGGTGCAGGAAACCGGAACTTTGAGACGTCAGAGCGTGCCCGCCGGGCCCGTGGAAGTATTTGCTGTTCCTGGTAGCAGCATGGCCTGGGGCTTGGCTCGCAGCGCGTGGCGGCGAGATGCTGGGACGGGCGTGTGTCCCGACACAGAAGTGATTGACACACAGTGTGTACCCCATGGACCCACAGCCTGGGGAGACTGGGCGGCTGCAGGAGAGGGAGCTCCCAGATTTCTCCCGGCCAGCCAAGCCAGGGGGCACAACAGGCCGGGGTCCGGACATGGAGCCATGCGCCGGGCTTCCTGGGCGCCCTCGACCAGAGTAACTGGGAGGCGTTTTGCGCACGGTCTCTACCTGAGACTTCTCACCTCGCTGCTCTCCCCGTTACGCTTCCGTTTCTGTCTCACTCACAAGTTCCCCTTTCCTGGGACCCAGTCTCTCCAAAACGCACCCTCCTTCCCCCAGGTGAAGCCCATTAGGCCGAGCTCCGCACTCTCTTCAATTACTTGTGCCTTCGTGCGCATCTGGTTTGTCTCATTATCCTGCCATTAGCCGAGTGCGGGGGTCCCGCTGCTGGGCAGCCGGGAACGGTGCCTGCACAGTTGGAGGCCTTGCTTCTGTGCTCTTGGCTTCCTCCTGAGTAAAATGAAGCCTTTGGAATTGATAATAAGCAAACGTATACCCATGGGCCAAGAGCAGTCTGCTGACCCGGTAGCTTGCCTAAAAATTGTTCTTCAGCAACTTTATGGTTGAACAGCAGTTTGTTTTCTTGTTGAAAAAGAAAGTGTATTTATTGTAGAGAAGGTAAGAAGAAAAGCTAAGCAGAAAGGGAGCAGAAAAATCACAAACCGTCAGGTGTCACCAAGAATCTGGAACCTTTCCTTGTAGACGGGTGCTGTGTGACCCTCCGTGGGGAGAAACCCTCCCCCACCTGAAGAGCCCAGTGATCTCTGACCCCGCTTCACACACGGGCCGCATGGGCTAAGAGACAAACTGATGGCATTAAAAAAACCACACACGATAAGTAATTTAATAGGAAAGCCAGGCGGTGGTACAGTACCGCCGTGAGTTACAGCAGGTGTCTGTCAGCGACCAGTCACGTGCGTGCGAGTGCCCGGGAATGGGCTGGCTCTCGGGGTGCAGGCTGGCTGCTTGCTGTCTTTCCTCCTTTCTCATTCTTCTCCAGAGTAGGGTGGGACAGCGTTCATGAAGGCAGCCTCTCCTGGAAACTATTAGAACGTGAGAGTGAGACCATGGGTTTGGCCCGGGAAGTCCTAGCTTTGCCCTTCGCCAGGGTGTGTGACCACATTTGCCAGCAATGTGACTTGGCCTTTACTTTTCTGTCCTTGTGTTTCATTTTGGGTAGTCTCTGTTATGAAGTCTTCAGGTTCACAGACATTTTCTTCTGCACTTTCCTGCGACATGTTCATGGGGCCACACTGAGCCGCAGGAGATACTGGGAAGTAGTTTCGGTTTTCCATCCCAATAGCTGGGCACCCAGCACAGAGCATTGGTGTTCTTCTTGCTGAGGAAGGAAGAACGGCTGTTAGGGGACACAAGCCATTTCTGCCCCGCTTCTGGACTAGCAGCCACCGTGCTTGGGCACGAGGGGACTGGAGGTGCTGGCTTTGCCAGCTGTGGCCGTAATGGGGGCAGTGCCAGTGGAGAAACGGGAGAAGTAAAAAATGTGACAGAAGATTTCTGCTGAACACTTTTGAACTGTCACCCTACGAGCGAAACAGGAGAAACAGGAGTCCTCCTTCACTTGGTGGTTTAGGCAATAACGCACCGATTCTTTGTGTCCCTGCTTATTTCCGCTGTGAATCTTGGGTGGCCTTGTGGTATGCAAGATGAGATCGACCCATGGACAGATGGCCTGTTGATCACCTACTGGTCAGTGCCGTGTAAATGGGGTTAAAGTAGGGTTGAGACCCAGGTGTGAGTCCTGACTTAATGCTCAGCTGGTGTCAACTTTTGGGACCGTATCCACTCGGTCACTCTATTTGTAAGATGTAGACAGTGACCGCCTGGTACAGTGAGCAGTTGCACGGGCTGGAGTCTGAAGCTAGTTTTCCGATATTCTTTCGTCTCCTGTTGGGAAGGGAGAAGCAAATTAATCCGCTCGGTTTCCCATGACTTGGTGTTACTCTTCCTACCTTTTTCTTTCTTTTTTGCGGGGGAGGGGCGTGGTTTGTAGCTGGAGAGTTCTTTGTAGGACACTTGGCATCCAATTAAACATGAATAACAGAGTCCCTTCTCTTGCAGTAATAACAAATGGTTAAATGTGTTAGAGAATTGATTTTAGTGAAATCAGTCATGATATACCTTGTACTTCATACCTTGTTTTTTAATAATTGAATATTTTGTTGGAATCCTAAAATTGAGTAATACATACTTTCTGTAACAAGGCCAGCAATACAGAGATGTACCAAGTTAATGTCACGCAGCACTACCCATTTTAATCAACCAGAATTAATTGACGTATGTCTACTTACACGGATCCTGACAAAGGTGTATCCCTTCCCACCAACAACAATGCGATTACAGTCTCTGTTGGAAATTGGCACACTCTGGTCCATGGGCATGCCATCTGTTGGTGTAAATAAAGTTTTACTGCGACACAGCCACACCTAGTTTTTATGTATTTTCTGTGTGATTTCTTGATAGAACAGCATGTTGAGTAATACTGTTCTATCTATTGAGAACAATAAGGCCTGAAAAACTGAAAATACTTTAAAGAAAAGGTTTGCTGACCCTTGATCTGCTTGGCCATTCTTAGGTAATCTTGTATCATGTAACAGTCGAGAATCTTGCTCTAGGTCCGTTGATGCAGATCTAAATCTTTTTTTTTTTAATTAATTTTATTAACATATAATGTATTATTTCCCCTAAATCTGTCTTCTTAATAACTTCTGGTTAGAGTCCAGATGAAAGTCTATTTTTTTTTATGTTTATTTTTTTATTTTTATTTTTTCAAAGATTTAGGAGAGAGGGAGGGAGAGAGAGGGAGCATGTGAAGCAGGCTGGGGTGCCATAGAGGAGAGGGAGAAGGAGTCTTAGATGGACTGTCTCCTGAGCAAGGAGCCGATGTAGGGCTCCGTCCCAGGACCCCGAGATCACGACCTGAGCCAAATCTACGAGTCCGACATTCAACCGACCGTGCCCCCGGGCTCCCCAGCTGTGGTAGAATTTTAAAGCCTATTTTCCTTCAGATGGAATTTAGGTTATTTCCAGGTTGTTTTTTTTTTTTTTTTTTTTTTGGTGTGTGTGTGTGTGTGTGTTTTTTTAAAGATTTTATTTATTTGGCAGGCAGAGAGGCAGGCGGACAGAGGGGGAAGTAGGCTCCCCGCTGAGCAGAGAGCCGGATGCGTGGCTCGATCCCAGGACCCTGGGATCATGACCTGAGCTGAAAGCAGAGGCTTTAACCCACTGAGCCACCCAGGTGCCCCCATTTCCAGGTTTTTGCTACCACGAATGGCAACCCTATCTACGTGTCCTTATGTCCAGGGGGCTTCATGTTGATAGGAAGGATTTACAGAGGTCCAGTCACTAGGCGTAAGCCTGAGTTCTAAGCCGGACAGTTGCCTTTCAGTTTAAAACCAATAACAGAAGAGGTTTTTCAGTCCTTTTCAACTATGGCTCATAAGAAGGATGCGTGTGAGTGCACATGTTAATGTATTAAGGAATTGAAGCAATACATTCCTAGAGCAACACTTAACCTTTCCTGTGTTTTAGATCATGATGTCTTTATCCTTAGTTAAGGTGAGCACAGACCAGTTTCCTATGGAAGTGGGAATCGTCCTTTGGTCTCCATGGTGCCATGAGAATGACTTCGGGGCTTTGCTGTAATGCATTGTCGGTTCCTGTTAGCCAGGCCGTGTCACAGGCACCTGTCCTTCCCTGGGTCTTGCCCAGTCCCTCCTGCAAGGATCCTGACCACTGTCTGACCCCAGCATTCACACACAAATATCTCTACCCGCGCTTCAACTCCCCGTGTGCCCCCCGTTGAGTAACCTGAGTTTTGACCTGGATCCCCGTGAGCGCTGTGATTTTGCTCTTGTCTCAGGGTCTGCAAAGGTTTCCAGCCTTATTGTAGTAATAGAAAATTCCACCCCCCCCTTTGGCAGACAATAGAAACCAACCGAAGCCAGGAAGGAAGTATATTATCAAGTCAAAATAGTTCTACGGTGCAGGTCCGGCTGGATCCAGATACACAAAGAGTTGACCGGAAGTGTGTCTCTCTCTGCCTCTTGGTTCTGCTTGCAGTGTAGGTCTATGTCATTTTGGTCAGGTGTTTTCTCCTGGAGGCAGGAAGAGATAAGAGATAAATGGGGGTCAGAGTCAGGAGCACTCGTTTGACTCGTCGAGAGGTATGGAATTTATCCTTAGGCTTGGGGGGCCTGGTGAAAAATTAAAAGTGGGAGGTGACATCAGCCAATTTCCCTGTTTTCCTCCTCTCAGATGAAGATCTGCCCCACGTGTTGTGTTGTTTCTGTGCATGACAGAAATGATTCTGCCTTTAGAGGGCTGGTTACTTTTAGACACCTAAAATATTTTTCTTTTCCTTTTTTTTTTTTTTTAAATTTTCTGACATTGTTTGAATTTAATGATTCATATTACAAATTATTCATGAAAATGATCTTTTAAGCTTCTTATAATAGCTGAAATTATCCTTCATTAGATACTGACAGGTCCTGTGATGGGTGTAATTATAAAAAAATATTCTTAGGCTAGCTATATTCTGCAGTGTTAAAATTACGCAAATGAGCGGGGGATAAGAATAGAAGCTGAGTAGGATGGTCAGATTTTATGGGAGCCGGAGGGGGGGAGGTGGCAGCTCTTGCAAATTTTCTAAAAAGGAATAAATATGTGCTGTACACATTAAGTGCGTTTCTATTACAGTCTGCCTCTATGCTTACCCTTTCCTTTCCTCATCAGCAAGGGAGCGAATTAATTTTAGCGCCTTGAATTGTTTGTAGCTCCTGCCCATATATGAATCGCACGAAGGAGAATTTTTTTTTCCCCTCCCCTTCCTCTTTCTTTCCACTCAGCATTTTCTGCAGGGCACGCTGTAGTAGTCTGACGGCTGTGAGGAAAGGCTTGTTGCCGTGACAGAGAGCTGAACGGGGAGGGGGCAGCAAGTCTTGATCTCAGGCCCCGGGGCGGCCCCTGGGCTGATGGGGCCTGAGAAATCAGAACCTCCTCTCATTCAGTCCCCGAGGACAGCCACATGGGATGTTCATGCCTTTTATGGGGGGTCCGCCTGCTTCTTGGAACTAACTGTGGCGACTCTGTAGGGAAACACTGGGCGGGAAAAGCACCAAGCAATGTTGAATTTGTTCGAGAACCGCGGTGCCCCATGTAACCTGGTCCTGCCTGCCTCTCTGAGGACTCTGTTGGTAAGACCACCTTTCTACCTCTAACTCGGGTGGCCCCACCTTTATGGGGGGCTGTGTGGCAGAACCCCTGAGAGAGGGGGTGGTTAGCAGGGCATCGTCGCGGACTGTACAATCTCCAGCCAACTCGCAAGGAAAGCCGATGGAGTGAACCCTTAATTCCAATGCACCTTTGAGCTGGATCATTCGACAAAATGTTGGGTAGAGAGTGATTAAAAAAAAAAGGAAAAAAGCAAACACTGAAGTGGTGCTTGCTCTGTGTCAGGCACTGTTCGAAGAACTGGCCGCTTATTCCATCTTATCTTAGGTGGTAGGTGGTGTTACCATCTTTGTTCGGCAAATGAGGGAAATAAACAGCGCAAGTCGCTTGCTCTGGGTCACACAGCAAATTAGGAAGGTTAAGTTACGTTGGGGAATTTCCACTGACCGGGGGTGGGGGTGGGAGCACGGGGAGAAACGCCTGATTTGCCCACCCAAGAGGTTTGCGGCCAAGCTTGGGTTCTCCTTTCTCTGTTACCTCTCTTTTGTCTGCATCCCGTCTCCCATCTGGGCGGTGAGCACCCGCCGTGCATGTCACCATGGGAGGCACATGGCGCCATGTTCTCCTCACTTTGTACCTGCGTGCCCCTCCTTGCTGTTTGGGTTTCTTCCAGCATGTGCACAGAACCTCCTGCTTTCAGCTGACAGGAGGTGCGTGCTCACTTCCTGCTGTATCTTAGGCCAGAGCTAAAGGCCCAGAAGCAGATATTTTAGGGCCTGGGGTTGGTCGGTCTCCTTGTCCTCTCCGACTTTCTTCCCTCTTCCTCCTAAAATGTGCGGTGTTTACGGCACAACAGATTTCAGGCAGGATCTCACCCAGAGGGTGTATTTGTCAACCTTTGTGACAGACGTTGGTGTTAAACTGCCTCTTTAAAAAAAAAAACAAAACTGAGCTGTCCTTGTCCTTGCGGGTCTCATTTTTGCCTCAGGTTTTTCTTCTCACCCTTTTCACGTAGCCTTTTTTCCCTGAAGGGCCGTGGACCCACTTTTATGGTTCCCCCATTCCCCCCTGATCTCCTGCCACTCTGGCCTGTCCTTGTTTTGCTCCAGCCACACTGGGGCTTTGGAAATTTCTCAGAGATACGGAGCTGGTGGCATGAAGGGTGATAGTGATTTGCTTTCTCATTCTTTTCTTTCTGTAGTTTCCATGGTAGACGTGCATTGCTGATATCAGAAAAAAGTCTGCTTGATGAAAAGAGACACCCCCCCCCCCCCCCGCGCCAAGCCTCTGTGTTGGCATCAAAGGGATATTCGTTTGGGACAGCTTCTTCCCATGCTTGCAGTGCAGACGCAGAGAGCGGAGTCGGGCCGGCCAGTTCCCTGGGGAATGAAGCTTTACGGGTGGCGGAGTGTTGTGCTGTCCTGGATCCTTTGGCAGCCTGGTAACGCCGTCAGCCTAGGTGTCCTTCCTCCGACTCTGTATGTGGGAAGACAGAGGCACGGCTCATGCTTCTCCCAGCTAGCCAGGGGCACAGCTGGAAATTGAGGGGAGGTCTTGGGATTCCACATCTGGCGTTCCTGCCATTGTGTGCTCGAACCCCGAGTAGTTCTGGAATGCTCTTTTTCCGTGTGGCTCAGGGCTGAGAGGAGGGTTTCTGGAGTCCCCCCGTGTGGAGGTGAGCCCGGCCCTTCCGCTCAGCAGCCGTGTGATGTTGGTAAAACCACTTCCCCTCCCTGGACCTCTGCTTTCCCACGCCTAAGGTTCAAGATGATAATAGTGCTGCCCGTACGGGCTTGTTAGGACCAGAAGATAGAAATCAGTGAGACCATGCCCTTGAACAGTACTGTCACTGCTCTTTGCTTTCATAAAAATTTTTAATTGTGTAAAATATGTGTAACAAAATTTACCGTCTTAACCATTTGTTAGGTGGGCGCTCGGGTAGCGTCAAACAGTCACGCTGTTTCGTAACCAATCTCCAGAATTCTCTTCATCTTGCAAAACCAAAACTCTGAACCCATTAACCAACTCCCCATTCCCTCCCCTCCCCCCCCATCCTTGCTGTGCTTTTCTTATTTTTATTTTATTTTTCTTGCTGTGCTTGAAACACACACACACACACACACACACACACACACACAACAGGTAGAGCAGGGTGCCCTTGATGGAATCGAAAACAGCTCTGCGGGTGGACGGTGGTTGTGCTATGGGGTGTGCTGTGGGGCCAGGCAGTGGCCGAGAGGGGCCTCTCCCTCCCTGGCTGCCCTGGCGCTGCCCTGGATCGAGGGCCTGCCCTTCCCCAGGCCTGCCCTCCCACCCTCATGGTCTGCCCTGGCACAAGCCCTCACACACGACTTCCCAGCATGTCTGCCCAGTTGCCCTGCTTTACCTCTGAAGAAACGGCCTCCCGCAGGGTTGGAGCAGCTTACTTGTGGTCCTGGGGCTGACAGGGGCAGAGGGACGGAGGAGTAGAGCCGGAGCTCTTTACCCTCACCTGGGGAATGGCTTTGCTTTTGCCGGCTTCTCATCCCCACCCAGTCTCTTGTTGTCGGAGAGCTGTGGTGAGGTTTGTTGCTCAGTTTTCCCCTCAGCCTGTGAAATACCAGTCCTCTTGAGTAGTAGGTGACGGGGGCATGTGTGTCAGACTCAAAGACTGGAGAGATGAGTAGGTGTGGCGAGGAGTGGGTCTCCCTCCCTGCTGCTCCTTACTCCCTGTTCCCTCCTTCACCGTCCTTCGTGTTCCTCTGAGCCTCTGTCCTCGCGTCACTGAGCGCTCTGATGTGTGTACCTGGGACTAGTAGGTGGGGGGGACGACTGCCACACACCAGGCCTAGTGCGGGTGTTGGGCCGCAGACACGAGACATGGTCCCTGTCCTCGGAGCTCACAGACAAGAAGTGGGGAGGTCACGGTACGGCAGGCCATGTCCCCTGAGGTGACCCCGAGAAAAGGCCAAGTGTGACAAGAAGGGTTCCTGGAGAAAGTGCTGTATGTTTTTTGTTTTGTTTTGTTTTTAAAGATTTTATTTATTTATTTGACAGACAGAGATCACAAGTAGGCAGAGAGGTAGACAGAGAGAGAGGGGGAAGCAGGCTCCCTGCCGAGCAGAGAGCCCAATGCGGGGCTCGATCCCAGGACCCTGAGACCATGACCTGAGCCGAAGGCAGAGGCTTAACCCACTGAGCCACCCAGGCACCCCAGAAAGTGACGTATGTTTTGAGTGTTGAAGCTTGAAAGAAGTTCTGTAGATGGAAAACGGAGAGATGAGGTGGATGAGGAATTTTGGAGGAACTGCAAAATGTGCAAAAGTGGGAGGATTATCGCAACTTCCCCGTTGATCGGTTTCTCGCCAAAAGATGAATGTGTATGTGTTTGTAATGTAGCCAACAGGCATGGAACCAGACCGGCTTAAGGGTGTCCCAGCTCTGCGTCCTCCTAGATGCTCCATGGTATTTCGTGAAAGAGCCCAGGGACTATATCCTGGGGGGGAGGATCTGTTAACATTAACCAGGGATTCCGATCGGGGGCTGTCCACGAGGCCAGTTCAGAGGTCAGCCTGGGCGCCTCCGGAACGGTGAGTGCTGTCAGGTTTCCGAGATGTTCTGCTCTCATGAGCACCGAGTTTCTAGCTAATTCGTCAACTTGACCCCCACTTTCTTCAGTGAAGAAGCTTTATGAACACCCATTATTCTAACTCACACAGCCGTAGGTGGTGGTGAGAGGTGAAGATGGCCTAACGCTTAGTACACCTATCTTGAAAAGGCTTCTTTTGTCCGTGTTCGTGGAGGTGTCAGAAACTTGCAGTGGCCATCCAGGGCTGCCTGGTGCGGGAGGCAGGGTAGAGGCCGCATGGTACGTTGAGGCTCCTTCCCCCGAGTTGTTGGAGCATTGGAGGAGCTGACATAGGTTCTGCCCAGATCTCAGCCAAACTGTCAACAAGTCTTGTTCTTCGTTCTGAACTCTGCTAGCTTTCCTCCATCTACGACAAGCGTTGACTCTCCAGCGTCCAGCCCCTCATCTGCCTTGCCATCTTGATTTTAGTTAAGCCAACAGTAACACACTGGAGCTCATGAAGAGGGCCTCCTGCCTTTTAACTAACGTTCGTTAGACAGTTGAAGCACTCGAGCCCTGCATTTTGCTCTTGGAAGCTGGCCAGCACCTAGCCCTCCTCCTCCCTCAGCCCGGCGCGAGGCAACGTCATCCACAGAGCGAAATCCCTTGCATACAGACGACTTTGTTGTCGTCCCACCCCTTACTAACAATTAATTCTGGTCATGATTAATCTTTTCAGTCTTGCATTATCCAACAAGCAGTCTTATTCTGTGTTTGGGAGGGCTGAAGAGTGCTCTGTGGGTTTAACGTTAATATGCAGCCACTCAGAAAGGTGCAAAACAAACGGGATTAATATTGTCAGAGAGTTTGGGATGCTGGAACCGGCGGAGGCCCAAAGTGAGGTGTGTGCTGGTGGGAAGCATGAATCACCTCGCAGCAACAGGAGAATGTTCTCATGATTTTTTAATGGCCCTCTGAAAATGAATGTGCACTATTAAGGTAAACTCTTTAAAAATTAAGGCTTTTTAAATTCTGTGAGTTTAAAAGGGAAAAGGAGAGAGAAGAGTCTGTAGACTGTACGAAGTGTGAGAGGGCTTGGGGCTCCCTGGGACTGCACAGAGCTGTAGAGGCTCTGTTTATTTTAGAAAGGGGCTTTGGTTTCCAGGGAAGCTAAATGCCTTGGACTGAGCCTCTAGGTTTGGGGAATATTTATATAACACCAAGTCAGCTGGCCAGCTTATTCCTTCTGCACACAGCTGGGTCTGGCTATGACTCCTGATTCCGAGCTGATTTAGAGCTGCCTTCAGGAGGGAAGTTTGGACTTTAGCTGATGTTCCCAATAGGATTATGGACCAGGAGTGTGGCTGGGTCCTAACCAGGGATGCATAGTACCGTTTGGGGCTTCTGTAGGAGCTGGCGATGCTCTCACCATGCAGTGCGGCTGGCTGTCCAGCAGGGGGCGCGGTGCCACTCCTCTTTCTTGGCTTGCGGTATATCCCGGCATTCACCGAGCTCAGAGTTCAAGAATAACCCTGCCGTTAGAATCATTCGTGTTAGGCAGATTTCTAGCCTTGCGTTTTTTGGAGCCCTCTCCCCCAACCCCAAGCAAACGATCGTCCCCTTGGTAAAGGAGCAGCGGCCCCACAGAATATGGACTATGTACATGCACGTCATACCCAAGGCGGGTGCTTTTTGGGGTCAGCTATCCCAGGGATCTTGGGGCTTTCTTTTTGTAGCAGTTGAGGCCTTGAAAGTCTCTCTCTCTCTCTCATACACACACACACACACATCTCAATTCAATCAGCATTTCTCGAGGGTCCTGTGTCAGGCCTTGTTGCTGGTGCTCAGTCCGTATAAATCCTTGGGACAAAAATGAGTAAGTCGTGTGCATCTTTGGTGTTCACGGTGCGGCCTCTGGAGCAGCAGTACTGGCATCAAGGGGGGTGGGGGGCATGTCTGGAGCACAGGTGCTCAGGCCCTCCCCCACCCCCATCCTTCCAGAACCTGCACTTGCACTGACGCTCTCTAGGCGAGTTGCCCACAGGTTACAGCGGGAGAAGCACTGCCTGAAGTTTCCGTAATTGGAGGATGGATACTGACCTGTGTTGCTCTCAGTCCTCCTCCCCTGCCTGGTGCAGGCATCACTTGTCAGGCTGGATGCTGCTTCCCCATGAACCCTCTCCGCACTTCACATTCCTTCTTCACACAGTGGTCCGGGCTGCCCTTGGAGCTGTGCAGAGCAGGCCCGGGGATCAAGCTCGGCCGCTTTAGCTCCCACCAACCCCAGTCCGCAGTTACCTCTCACTGGCCAGCGGCCACATCCTGTTCCCCCTGCTTCTGCTCTTGCCCCTCCTTTCCCTCTTCTCCGCAGCACAGTTCTCTTCTCAAAACACAAAACGGCCCTGCCTACATACAGCCCTTTAGTGCCCTCCCGCTGCACTTACAATCAGACCCTGCCTGACTGGGCCTTCTGGCCCTGTCTTGTGTCCCCTCTCCCCACTTGCCCGCTCTGTACTGCTCTCTGGCCTCGTCTCTTTTCTGGAGCATGCCCCACTCTCTGCACAGCAGGGCTGGGATGTACGGAATGTTCTGTCTCCCTTCGTCTCCCTGTTGTTCATGTGAGAAAGCCGAGGAGCCCAGTGCTCTGGTCTGCCTGGGGCCGCCGAGCCCGCCAGAGCCCCAGCAGGCTCATTTCAAAGCCTGAGCGAGCTGCTTATGGAAGTTAGCCCCCACAGCTGACCACACCAGGGAGCTGTCAACAAGCTCTCTGAGTCTCCCGTGCTTCCTGGGTCTGCAGTGTGCGAACGTTACTCTCCATCACCCCCCTTGTGTGGCTCAGTCCTCCTCTGGCGGGACTGGCCTGAGGCCCGTCACCTTCCTACAGATGCCCTCTCTGGCTCTTCCCGTCAAGGAGCCGCCCCTGTCCTATCTCAGCATCCCAGTTGTGTTCTCCAGAGCACTTGTCATAATTCGTGATGAGTTTTATTTATCTGTTGTTTGGCTTGTTTTCAGTCTCTCTGTGGTGGTAGGAATTCTGTTAGTGTTATTGGCCCAACACCCAAAGCAGTGTCTGGCACACAATCAGTATTCAGTAAATAGAATTTGGGCTTAGGCTTGAATGAATTAGGGAAGTGGGAGGAGAGCCCTAAAATTTTAGCCTTGGTCTGGACCCAAGAGTATGTCTAACCCAGTCTCTGCATTATGCAGATGGGAAAGCTGAGAAACAGAGGTCTGATCTTCCTGAGGCCAAATGGATCTGAGCTCATCAGATCCAGAGTGATTTTACTTAAATACAAGGACCGTTTTGAAAGTTACCTACCCCCAGTGGACCAAACCAGCCGCAAATGCCCTATTCTTCATGCCCTTTTGAATTATTTATCTTGACAAAAAGCTTGCATAACACTTTAATTACCACATATGTGCAGTTTATTTATGTAAAGATTGCCACAGAGGCAACAAAACAAAGCATTTATGTAAATATTATCTGGTGGCTTGGTATCTGAAAGCTCAGTGGAGGTTCCCTAGACAGGGACGTCTCAGACCTCACTGAGAGCCCCAAAAGAACACTTATCCAAAGGTAAGAATTAGTTGAAAGCTTTCGGTATATTTCATTATTAAATAGATCTGCTGTGAAATTGCTTCATACCTTTCTTTCTTTTTTTGTTTTTTCCAAAAGATTTATTAGAGAGAGAGCATGTGAGTGAGCATGAGCAGGAGGGGCAGAGGGCAAGGGGGAGAGACCCCTCAAGCAGACTCCAAGCTGAGCACAGTGCTGGGCTCGATCCCGTGACCCTGAGGTCACGATCTGAGTTGAAACCAAGAGTTGGATGCTCAGCCGACTGAGCCACCCAGGCACCCCCAGGCCCTTCTCATCTTATTTCCTTAGAAGAATGGTGTCTTTTTAGACTCTCACATGACCTTTTCCTCAGTCAAGTAAGATACTTTCTGTGTTGTGCAGAGATGTTCCATCAGTGAATTATGTAGCAGTTGAGGTGGAGGGATTGCTTTTCTCCAATGAACAGACAGTCTCCATGGGGTGGTGCCCTGAGCCAAATCGGAAGGGGTGAACTGTGCTGCCTCTGACTTCTGCAGCCGTCCCTGTCTCATGCTGAGATCTTGACAGGTAGCTCAGATGTGTCTCATACGAAGTCTCTTTGGACCCATAAGGTGAGTCACATGAATTACCTTCATTCTTCGTAGGACAGGGTTCAGCAAACGTTTTCTACGAAGGGCCAGTTAGTATATACTTTCAGCTTTGTTGGCTACATGAACCTCTGTGAAAACTACTCACCCCTGCTGTCGTAGCAGTGAAACAGCCCTAGACGTTCTATAAATGTGTGGTCGTCGTCGTACATCGATAAAACTTTATTTATAAAAACAGTGTCAGCCCAGATTTGGTCTGAGGGCCATAGTTTGCAGACGTCTGTTCTAGGATGTCCAAAATAAAAATCAGAACCAAAGAACTTCCAAAGTTAGCTTTTTTTTTTTTTAATTTATTTTTTTTGATGGAGAGACACCCAGCGAGAAAGGGAACACAAGCAGGAAGAGTAGGAGAGGGAGAAGCAGGCTTCCTGCTGAGCAGGGAGTCCGATGCGGGGCTTGATCCCAGGACCCTGGGGATCATGTCATTAGCCAGAAGTAGACTCAGCCTTTGGCTCATGACTTAATGACTGAGCACCCCAGGAGCCCCTGTTAGCTTTCATTTATTCAAATCTGTGAAGTACCTTGAGATGGCTTTGAGGCTGCTTTTGGATCAGGACCAGGTTCTAAAACTTGAGAAACAAGGTTGTTTTTGGCTTTCTGTTTGGGCAAAGAGTCAAGCAGTGATTTATCAGGTGCAAAAATAGTTTTATTTTTAAAATAAACAATCTAATTCTCCTCATTAGTAACCCATCTGTCGGGCCCTCAGCAGTGTTGAGGAAAGATTCCTTCATAAGCGTGGTAGTGAGCAGGATCCCATGATCCCATGAACCCTCATCACTGAGCAACAGCCCAGTTTTGGAAACTGGACTGCTCTGCAACTGGGTCCATCCATCCTTGCCCAAGTGCTGGGAGGGCCCGTTCATCAATTAGCGGAAGTGCCAGTCTCCTTTGAGATAGAACAACAACAACAAAAAAGGCTGCACGAATAGACAAATGTCGGCAATTGTGTTTTTGACTCAAGAGCAGTTGGCAATCCTTGGATGCCCCAAATGCCTTTGCGTTAGGGTGGGGGGAAAATAGCCTTTCAAACCCAAAATGGGAATTATTGTTACTCGTTCCCCTAGAAAAGATTGGGGCTGTAAGTAACTGTGTTTTTTGTTTGTTTGTTTTGTTTCTTTTTTTGTTTTGTTTTGTTTTAGAATAAGGGTTTATTTTCCCTTGGAGCAAGTCATTGAGAAGTTACACTGGCCGAGGAGGACACTGCTTAACCACATTGCTTAAATAGGGTCCAAAGTTGACTCCCTTGGGCTCCAAAGCTTGGTCTCTTTCCACCACACTATGCCAGTTCATTAGAGAAAATAAAACAGGGTTTCCTTCAGATTTTTCCATTTAAAAAAATGTAGAACTCAGTCTGTGTATGCATTTTTGTACCTTGCTTTTCCCAGTAATTGTCCATCTCAAGACTTATAATCCTTTTAAGACAGCCTAACTCCAGTTTGTAACAACTGCGTGACACGATCTAGTCCATTTCCCATTGTTAGCCTTTTTTTTTTTTAAATTTTTTAAAAAATATTTATTTATTTCACAGATCACAAGTAAGCAGAGAGGCAGGCAGAGAGAGAGGGGGAAGCAGGCTCCCCTGCTGAGCAGAGAGCCCCATGCGGGGCTCCATCCCAGAATCCTGAGATCATGACCTGAGCTGAAGGTAGAAGCTTAACCCACTGAGCCACCCAGGTGCCCCTCAAATGTTATTTTACTGAAAGATGAGGGGAATGTCTTTTGTATACAGAATTTTCCCATGTTTCTACTTACTTAAGGAAAATGTGGTGCCGTGAATATATTTGTGGCATGAAGTGCTATGTTTTTTCTGACTTCCATGATAGATTACCATGTTGCTTCTCAGGGTCACGTCCATTTGAAAGTGTCCCCAAGCCAACAGGACTGGTTGGCCACTCTGTCCAGCATTAACGAATGGCTATCATTTAAACACCACTGGGCAAAAATCTAACTGGTTGTATTTGATTTGTATTTCCAGAGTTGCTATGGAGATGGAATACTTTTTGTCTATATTTATAAATTGAATTTCCTTTCGGTGAATTATCAGCTCCTTTCTTTGGCATGTGTGAGAATTTCTCCTATGGGTTATATGAGGGCTTGGCATCAGTAAAGATGCTGGCTCTGTTTTGTTACCAGCTGTGCCTCTTCTGTTCATTAACCCTTTAGCACCACAGTAGCTGGCTTTGTTTTGGTGCGTTCCCAGTTCAGACGTCTTGGCATAGTTCTAAGTTCTCCTTCCCTTCTCGAGTGTCCTGGGTTTGGGTGTTGAGCAGCTGGCCCGGTACAGGCACTCCGACAGTCCATACTTGGAGAGTGGAACCTTCAAGCCTTCGTTGGAAGGTACTTAGAAGAGCTGAGGGTCATTAAGGGGGAAAAGCATCTGTAAAACCATGTTGAAATTCCCCTGCCATCTTTCCTGTGGCATAATTGCTTTGGTAGTGGATGTGGTTTACAAACTTGAGTCCTGGGCTTACTTTTCCTTTGGTAAAGGAAAGAACAGCTCTGGTTCTTAATCTCCCAAAAAGCCTCACAGTGGGTAGCTGAAGTTTAGGAAACCTCCCTAAGCTTCTCCGAGCTAAGCTAGGAGGAGGTGATACTCAGTTACTGTGTGGAACCCTTTACCCTGGGAACGAAGCAGGGCTTTGAGCAACCTCTGCAGGAGTGTGGATGGCTGACACTCTTTGATGAGCCCTTGCTGTGTGAGCTCTGGAGGTACTGGAGGAAGAGGCTCCGGGGTCAGACTGGCTGCCCAGTGGGTCCTGGCTACACCCCCTTCCCTTTTTTTTGTAAGAGAGCAAGACAGTGAGTGTGTGAGGTGGTGGGGACAGGGAGGAGAGAGGAGAATCCCAAGCAGCAGGGTCCATGCTCAGCACAGAGTCCAAGGTGGCGCTCGAGCTCAAGACCCTGAGATCATGACCTGAGCTGAAATCAAGGGTTGGATGCCTGGGGCGCCTGGGTGGCTCAGATGGTTAAGTGTCTCCCTTTGGCTCGGTTATAATCTGCGCGTCCTGGGATGGAGTCCCGCACCAGGCTCAGCGCTTGGGGGAGTCTGCTTCTCTCTCTCCCTCCGCCTCCCTCCGCCCCCCGCCATGAGTACTCTCTCTATCTCTCAAAAGTGAGTAAATAAGGGCGCCTGGGTAGCTCAGTGGGTTAAAGCCTCTGCCTTCCGCTCAGGTCATGATCCCGGGGTCCTGGGATCCAGCCCCGCGTCGGGCTCTCTGCTCAGCAGGGAGCCTGCTTCCTCCTGTCTCTCTGCCTGCCTCTCTGCCTACTTGTGATCGCTGTTTGTCGAATGGATAAATGAGTGAAATCTTTAAAAAAAAAATGAGTAAATAAATCTTAAAAAAAAAAAAAGTCGGATGTCTGACTGATTGAACTACCCTGGTGTTCCCTCATACCTTTTGGAGCTGTCTAACTCAGGCAAGCTGCTGTTCTCAGCTTTATATTCCTCGTCTGCAAGGTGGGCACCAGTAATGGTTGCCTGAGGACTGTCCTTGCCAAGATCCAGTGAGGGGAACCACTGTCGGCCCCGTACCGCTGGGAGGGACTCTGCTCTTCCGTTGCCTTCCTTAGTCCATCTCATACCACACGCCCTTAGTTTATGGAGTCCTTCGCATCTAGGGTTGTGCAGATAACCTCATGGGTTCTGGTCTTTTGAACCTGCAGGTTGAAGCAGACCATCTTGTCGCTGTGTCAAAGCCTTCACGGCCCCTCATTGCTCTTGACGGCCCCTCTCCTCAGCAGAGGCCGGCCCGTGGTCTCTGCAGCGACCTCCCCTCGTCCATGCCCTTCTTTCCTTCTCTCTCTGCTCCAGCCACCCGGGCTCGTCCGTTCCTCTGGTTGGCAGGAGCACGTCCTTTCCTTTTAGGGCCTTTGCACTGACCACGTTTTTCACTTGAAAGCCCCCCGTCCCCTGACCCCGAAATAAGAAACCACCAACTCCTTCCCCTTTCTGATTCGCCTTTAGGGCCCCAGCCAAGGGTACAAGGCCCAAGGGGCACAGGGACGGGGCAGTGAGAAGGTGTGGGGGCAGATGATTTCTCTTACCCTTAGCTGGATTGTGGTTAAGCCTTTTACATAATTCCGGGCTCCGGTTCGGTCTTCCTCACGGGAAGCGGCCGCTCCTTCCCCTCCCACGAGCCCCGGCAACCACTCATCATCTCTCTGGATTTGCCTGTGCTGGCCATGTCCTAGGAAGTGAGTGGTGTGATACGTGTCTGGCTTCTTTCCATTTAGTGTGTGTTTTCAGGATTCATCGAAACTGTAGCACATAGCCGCGCTTCATTCCTTCTCCGGACTGACAGTAACCGGTTGTACGCAGGGACCACATCCTGTTCATCCGGTCTTCTGCTACGGGACGCTGGTGCTTTCTCTGGCTGTCATGGGTATGGCTGCTTTACACATTCGTGCACAGCTCTCGTGTAGACACGTCCTTTCTCTCGGGTCTGTGTGTAGGACTGGCCTTGCTGGGTCACGTGGTAACTGACTTTCTGAGGGGCTGCCCCACAATTTCGGGAGGGGTGCCCCCCACCAGCAGCGAGTGAGGATCCCTGTTAGTCCGCAGCTCTGCCAGTTAGTGGTCCCATCTGTCCCTCTTACCATAGCCCTCCTAGTGGAGGCAAAATGCTACCTCGTTGTAGTTTGGCTTTGCGTTTTCCTGACCACTGGTGATGATGATTTCTCTCTGCTCATTCGCATAACTTCTTTAGAGAGCCCTCCCTTCAGACCCTTTCCCTTGGGTCGAATTGTTTGTCCTTCATATTGTGTGTTATTTGTGTGTTCTGGACAAAGACCCTTACCAGGTATGGTATGTGCAGATATTTTCTCCCACTCACTAGGTTGCCTTTTCACTTTCTTGCTGATGCCCTTGGAGCACAGTTGTTAATTTTGGTGAAGTTCAGTTCCTCTTACTTTGTGGTCAGAGCACAGGCATTCTGGGTGTCCGACCTCATTGAGTTTAGTTTGATAATTGGTGTTGCTGTCCATTTCATGCCTGAAAAGTATTTACTTATTGAGGCTTACGTACTCTCTGGCTCTGGCCCAGTGGTTTGGGGTTATTTTGGATGGAGAATTGCTCGTTTCCCGCCTGAACTCACCACCGTGCTCCTTGGACACACCCCTCGCAGTCTGGCCTGCTTTGGGCACGGCTGTGTCCCCACTGAGCACCGTAGTGGGTGTGCCCAAGACAGCTGCTGAACGTGCGGCGGGAAGCTGAGCTGCTTACTCTGCTCCTCGGTTCCCCACCCAGCCCGTGTGACTCCCTTCTCTGTTCCTCGGGTGCTTCTCACAACCCCACTCCCCTTCTCCTCCTTCCTCTTTGTCTCACTCTCTTTAGGTGCCTCCGGCTTGGTCTCTTTATTTACGTCAAATCTCTCTGTCCTCTCTTCATTTTTCTTCTGCTTTTTCTTTCGGTTTATCCCATCCCATGATCTTGGCAGGTGATTGGAAGCAGACCCCTCTCCCTTTTTTTCCTTTCTGCCTTGGGTTTTCTCTACTATTGAAATAAGTTTGGGGATCGTAGATGCAAACTGTTGAACTCCTCATCCTGGCTCCGCCCCCAGGTTGGTGGGTGTCGCTCGGAACCAGCTGGCACAGTGCTCAGGTCAGCAGCGGGCCACGGGCGAGCCGGTCCCCTAGGCCTACGTTGCTTAATTTGAAATTTGGTTAGGAAGCCGCACTGAAGCCCTGGCACACTGCGAGGTCCATCTTTGGCGTGTCGGATGGGAGCAGTGCAGCCAAAGTTTCCCCTGTGCGCCACTGCTGGAGTGGGGAGCTCTATGATGGAAATCGTTAGTTCTGCCTTTCCATTTTCTCGAGTTACTCTCCTGTATTGGTGCATTTTCACCTGCACGACGTTGGGATATTCTTCGGGGCTCTTGCTTTCTGATTGAGTGGCAAGCCTCAAAATAACACAGGGGAAAGAAATGGAAAAAACCTCTGGGTAACACAGATTTGCACTCCATGCTTCTCTTACTGAAAGGAAAATTAATCAGTGTTTGGAATAGGAAAACCTTAAACACAATAAAAGTGGATGAAAACCTAGGTTGTAAATTTGATCTGGGTGTGTATGTGTATGTTTGGAGTATAGATTTTGATTCATAATCACAGTTCTTTTCGGCAGGATATAGAAGCCTTAGGGAACTAAGGAGAAGCAGGTAAGGGTTTGGAAATAAATAACAATTAAGGGGTTATTGGAAAAGTACAGTTTGCTATTTCTATAGGACTTGTTTCTGCTCTGGGGAGTCTGGGAGGGGGACATGTGGGACTTAAAACCTGATCTTTCTTTTTAATATATGCTGCCTCTGGTTGTGTAGATAACCCAGAACTGCTTTACATAAATATTTCCCAGTGCTGCGGGTTTTGATTTTATATGTCTAGTTTCTTCACATCAGTCTGACACAAATCTCATTAAATAAATGTCCATCAGCTGTGTTCCAGCAATTACTGTACGCTGTTGGTTTAACCGAAAGACTGGACTGGAGAAGAAAAGGCAGTCAGTTTCAGTCTGTGAGTATTTATTTAGAAAAAAATCTTCCTTTGAATACGAGTCTGCATGAACAGGGCTGACGGCTGCTGTCTGTCCTTTGGTAAAGGATAGTTTTCTTCGAGGCCCCATCTAACAGCTTGGGTTTACAGCTTCCTGTCTGGTCTTAGGTGAGGGAGGAGCGACATGGTCTTTTGGCCTGGAGCGTGGCCTTCCTGTGTATGCCTGGGCTTCTGCCACGAGGGAAGGAGGAGGCAGTGGATGCCAGGCAGGCTGCCCTGCCTGGGCTGTAGAGCTCATGCTGGTGGTAGGTCATGTTCATTGAGTGGTGCTATACGCCAAGAAGTCCACCAGACGCGGGAGATGTGTGGCATCTCAGTCACCAGATGGAGCCGACATCTGCCTCTGCATTTAGGGTTTGGTTGGCTCGTAGCCTTGTTCATTGTTAGCATCATCTCCTGGGTTGTCTCTAGCTCGCTAGACTGGAAACACCCTGAGGACAGGAGTCCTCACATTTGTTCCTGCAGAACACAGCGAGCTCAGTGCTGTGTGTCTAGGAAGTGTCCACTGAATGTTGACGCACTAAACCAAGGCTATTTCTACTGAAGTTTGTGTGGATTTTCTTTCTTTCTTTTTCTTTTCTTTTCTTTCTTTTTTTTTTTTTTTAAGATTTTATTTATTTATTTGACAGAGAGAGACAGAGATCACAAGTAGGCAGAGAGGCAGGCAGAGAGAGGGGGAACCAGGCTCACCGCTGAGCAGCGAGCCCAATGCGGGGCTCGATCCCAGGACCCTGAGATCATGACCTGAGCCGAAGGCAGAGGCTTAACCCACTGAGCCACCCAGGCACCCCTTTCTTTCTTTCTTTTTTTTTTTTAAGATTTTATTTATTTCAGAGAAAGAGAATGAGAGAGAGAGAGCATGAGAGGAAAGAAGTCAGTGGGAGAAGCAGGACTGTGGGACTCGATCCTGGGACTCTAGGATCATGACCTGAGCTGAAGGCAGTCACCTAACCAACTGAGCCGCCCAGGTGCCCTTGTGTGGATTTTCTGACTATAAAGAGCTGTATGTTTTTCAGAGATGAATTTTAAAAGCAGGCACTGGGATGGAGAAAGGAGGAGAAAAACAATTTCATCACTCCAGTGTAGCCACTGTTAAGATTTTCAAAGTACCGGTTTTCAGTCTTTAATCTTTGCGTGTCTGTGTAAAACAAATTTGGATCATTCTATGAATATCATTTTGCATTCTCCCATTTCACTTGGGATTACATCATGAGCTTTTTTGCAGGTCGTTAAACACTTTGCCTTCTCAGTCTTTGTGGCCACATGACGTCCCCTCCTTGCTACGTCCAGGCATTGGTCGTGTTTCATTGTTACACGGCTGTGGTGACCATCTTTATGTGCACATATGTTTTGATTCTCATGACTTCTCTAGAGTCCACTCCTACAAAGAAAATCACTAGGCCATTTCAGGCTCTGGGCGGTGATGGCCAACATGTGTCTATTGTGGCTTTGTGGGTGCCCCCGAGGAGCTTCACCCCTGCTGGAAGCGTTAGCATCTTTGCTCTCTCTAATTGCATGACAAGAGCTATGTTTCTGTAATGGTGGGATTTTCCCCAGGTTTTAACCATTTGTGCTTGGCTTGTTGCTATGAAGAGTCCATTTGTTGTCAATCTTGCTATTTTTTTTTTCCCCATCAGATTTTCAGGCTTTCCTATTTTTGTTTTGGTTCTGCTTCTTGTTTATAAGAATTATAACACTTGGCCATATTTGTGGCAAATATTTATTTTCCCTTCATTTTTCCATGTAGTGTTTTTTGACCTATAGCATTTTTTAATTTTAACCTAATAAAATTGGTTGACTTCATTATTTTGTCTATTAATGTGGAAAGTTCTTAGAGCTCCTGAGAACGAATGTTTTCTTCTTTGACTTGCTTTAAGTTTTTAAGTATTTTTAGTACATTTGGAATGTATGTTAGTTTAAGATGTAGAGAGAGGTTCCTACTTTGCTCCAGTCACCCACACCCACTCGCTAATTAAGCAATTACTTAGTTCTGCTTTGTTTAGTAACACTTATGCCTTAGGTGACTTTTAAGAAGATTAATGATTATTGACTAAAATTCTCATATGGACTTGGCCTGGTGGTCCTGTAGAAGTCACTTTTGTAAAAAAAAAAAAAAAGAAAAAAGTGGGGGGAAGAGAAAGGAGAGGACAGTTGATTTAGTAATTGAGGCAAGGAATCCTGAAAATAACTAATACTCTTTTATAATAAGAGGGCATTTATTGATTTAGGTAAAAAATTTCTCTGGCTTCAGGCAATGCGTGATCAAGGTCTTGGTTATTATTAGGGCCTAATCTGTCTGTCTTTTCTTGTATATCTGTTTGTATCGCTCTGTTTCTCTGTTTGTCTTTATTTCTCTTTCTCTCTTCAATCTTCAGACAGGCTCCCCACATGGCAGTAGGATGATTGCAGGAGCTCTGGGACTTGGATCCTTTTTAGTTTGGGTCCAGTCTGGAAGATGGGGGAGAGCCCCTGCTTCCATGTCACAGGACCGTGTCCCTGTTTCCTGGGGTTACGCTGATTCCAGCGTGCCTATTTGAGAACCAGTAGCTGGCGAGAAAAACTGCAAGGCTCTTGTTGGCCCAGCCCTGGAGCCGGGGCTAAGGTCAGCCCTTGGGTGGAGTCCATGGTGAGTGAAGGTTGGGGGAGAACGGGCTTCCCAAACCAAAGTTGGGTGCTCTTTCCCAGGCCGAGGAAATGGCGTCTAGGCTTCTACTTTGTAGCGCGTGTCTACAGTAATTCTGTGAGTGGTGGGGCTTTCACCACAAGGGTATCTTGAGAGTGCAGAGGGCAGGCAAGGGCCCATCGGAGGGAGCTAGCAGTGCCCTCACTTTTTCAGGAGAGGGGGTTCCTTTCAGTCCTGACCCCAAATCCTGCTTGCGCTGATATTTGCAGCCCCCTTCTCTTCTCTCTGGAAAGCTGCTGTCTCTTCCATGGTGCTGGCTAAGGAGCACGAGGCTGCTAAGTTTCACGTAGAACAGCATTGATCCCAGGAATTCACTTAGGTCTGCTTTGGCTGCCTTCCGTCAGTACCTGAGAATCCACATCACAGGTAGCCCGCCAGAACCTGCAGACACTCGTGGCATTTTTGGAGCTCTGCAGCAGCTGATTTCACAGAGGAGGGGAGCAGAGCAGACATGAATGATGGTGTTGCCGCAGAGCAGGCTGCCCGTGGATGGTCAGCGCGAAACCCCACCAGGCCCTATTAGGTTACCCGCGTACTCAGGAGGAGGAACAGGCGCTTTGAAGAAGGCAGTCAGTATAAGCTAAAGCAAGAGGTTTCACGGAAATTTGTCACATTGTCAAAAAACAAAGCTAATTGTTGGGCTTTTTTTCTTGTCCTTTGTGTTTCTCCAACACATAGTTGCTTGGCCTTTGTGTTCCTGTGACAGGTCTTGCCAAGCTTCCCAGTAAGGGGCTCTGTAATTGAGTTGTCGGTGGGCTCAAGGGATGCCTCTTGTATGTTCAAGAATGATGATACCCTGTTTGGACCTTCATGCTGGCCCGGACACCTACTGGGCATTTAATTGAGTTAAATAATTGTGTGGTTGGGTTTTGGGTCCATCCATTTAGAGTACACCAAAGGCCTTGGTTCTGTCCTCATGGGATCTGGGCAGGATCTCCAGCATCCGTAGGTAGTACTGTTTGGCCGCTCGAGGAGAAGGGCCGCTGGAGGCGGGCTGCCATCTGTGGAGGCTTTGGATGTGTGTAAGTCCAGCAAGTCCGGGTCTGTTACCTGGCGTCACAGAGCTCACCGTGGCTCTTGTAGAGGTTGGGCTCCCACCGGCCGGGATGGTGAGAGCCCCACTAATTAGACTTACTCTGGAAAATGCCTTGGGGCAGGTACCAGTTCATGGATGCTTCTGCTTCCAGCAGTGGAACCAACTGTTGCTTGTGAGGTCAAACCTCACCCCCAGAGGCTGGTGGGCATGGAAGAGCGAGGTTGCTGATAAACAGCCACACTCTTTGTTAAACCCTCCGGCCTGTCTGTTGAGCAGGAGACCCGAACCCTGAGAGGCACGTGGCTGGCGACACTCCTGGGGAGCGGCAGTCCGCGTGGGCTTCGTGGGTGTCCTGGCCCGAGGGTTCGATGGGTGGCGTTGTGGGGGTGGCACCCGGTTTTGGGCTGGTTTTCTCCTTTATCTTTCAGCGCAGGCTGGGTATCGCACATCCACACTGGTCCGCGCACTGAGCTGAGCGTGGATGCACTAAGTGTGCACTTGCTGCCCCTCTAGCGGCATGTGCTGCATGGAACCAAAGCCTGGGTCCCCGCACCCAGGTGGTCACGCAGCTTGTGAAGTGAGTTCCTGGGACAGGTTTCCTGTTTAGGCCTGGCTGACCTCCCAGCCGGCTTCACCTGCTCTGCCGCCTGGCTCTTGGTCTTACGTGCCTGGCTTCTCCTTTTGCGGTTGGTGACGCCCTCTGATGCCCTGTGCTGAGTTTATTAAAGGGTGAAGGAGGGGACATCAGGCTAAGTATCTTATGGGATCACTGGGTAATGGAACCGTGAGCCTGGTGCTCCGTTTTCTTCCCTCAGGGTGATAAAGTGGGTCTCGAATTCTGAGAATGGAAGAAGTTTCTGTTTTTTCCCTTCGTATCCTCACATAAATCACACACGCTAAACAGAATTTCTTACGCTTCTTAGAAGCAATGTCCTCTTCTCAGCACGGATGGGGACAGTGTTACGTAAATGGAAGATGGTTTACGTTTTTGAGAAACCGTTCCACGGCTCTGGGAACTGGCTGCGGCCCATGGGTTAACGCGGAGGATGCCGGTTAATGTTCTGGTGCAGGTGTGCCTAGCTCCCGGAGCCCCGTGTCTCACCATTTGTTGCTGTTACTTAATTTGAAATGACAGTTTTGTGTTCTCCAAAGAACAGTCACGTTTCTCCCTCCAGATCTGTTGTGGCAATTTATTAGCAGATCTAATTATAACGTTTTATTCTGTGAGGGCTCAGGTATCGACCCACCTAAGTGGGAACAGCACGGCTTTAAAACCAAGTCTGAAAGGGCATGTTTTTCCTCCAGTGATACAGGACAGTGATTTTATTCCCCCTCCAATAAGAATTGCTGGTGGGGACAGAACTAATCATGATTGGTTACAGCTAATCCCTCCTCCTTTTGGGGTGGGTCACAGCTCAGAGGACCTGCACCAAAAACAGTGCTAAGCTTGGTCATTAATGACTGCGTCTCAGAGTCTAAAGGTAGCCTTTCGGTGTCACCAGCACGGAAGGGCCAATTTGTGGTTTCTGAGAAGGATGACCCCAGCCCACCGGGGTCACTGTCAAAGACCACAGCTGCAAAGCATCTGTTCGGGTCTGGGGGTTGGGGTGTGGGTCAGGCCTGGCTCCTGTGAGGAAGAGATGTTGGAGCTCAGGCCTGAAGGGAGGAAGGCGTTGCCCTTCCCACCTTCTCCAGTTGCCTCCTAGGTGGAGAAAGCCCCAGGCAGGAGGGGGCAACAGGCATCAGAAGAACTGAGGAGAGGCTGGTGTTGTCAGAGCCGAAAGTGGGGGCATTGCGAGGGGGGCCCAGAGCGCTTAGGGCCTCCCTCCTAGGTCCCAGGAAAGGGTTTGATCTTTATAAAAAGCGGAATGTCTTTGAAGAGTCCTAAATAGGGCTCCGATCTGCATTTTAAGTTTGTCACCCCCTCCCCACTGCGGAGAGAGAATCGAGCAGGGCAGAGGCCTGCGTGGGGTGAGCCGTTGGCCGCGGCAGCTGTCAGCCACGCCGGCTACCGCGGTCGGCACTCGGGGTGGGGACGAGGGGAATGAAGGGAACATGAAAGGGTTTGGGAGCGGGAGAGGACAGGACCAGGAGTCCCCGGCTTGCACGTTTAGACAGAGCTCTCTCTGACCAGACTGTATTCTTCCTTTAGTCTCTCTGTCTTTGCTTCATTTCCCTGTGGCCTGCGCAGTCCATTTCTCTCCGCTTTGCCCTGGAAATGATTCTGTGGGTAAAAATAACCTTCCAACTTCGAGCAGCTCCTCTTCCCGATGAAGCAAATGACTGAGTGAGTGAAACGCACAGTGATTTGTAACGAGGAAGGAACCCGTGGCCCGTGCTTGACACAGGTGCAGCCTTTCCTCCCGGAGGGCCATCGGGTCCGTGGCCCCTTTACCAAACGCGCAGCAGGGCCCGTGTCCTGTAGCGGCCTTACCCAGCCGAGCTTTACAGTATTGTTTAGTTTTCTTTCAGTCTCAATTAAGGCTGAAAAAGTCCCCCCTTGCAAGCGGTCTCCAGACTAGATAGTGTTCCTGAGGTGGTGTGCTCAGGCGGCGCCATTAGAGCCCGGCTTAAAAAAGAACGCCACCTGTGACGGCCACATGCGTTTCCCGTTCCAGCCTCGTGGCTGTGGAAGAGTGACAATCTAATTTTCATCTCCAAGGAAGGCAGACGAGAGCGAGACTACCAGCTCTGGGCCTGCTTGGCTCCTCATAGCAGCTTCTGCTGGGGCCCTGCGTCTGCCCTGGTCCCTCTGTCCTGATGGTTGCGTCTTTGCTGCCGCCAGTAGAGGTTGGGTCCTGTCCCCCAGGCCTCTTGGGCTTCCCTTCCTACTTAGGACACAATTAGGCCCTGAGCACGGCCCTCATAGCCCTGCACGGTCCGGACCGTCCCTCTTCCTGTCTTTCCTTCCACCGTCCTGCCCCAGACACCTCCCCTCCTCCCCCTCCGCCATGTTTCACTCTCAAGACACTTGTAGTTGCTGGCCCTGTGGCCTGGAATGTTCTACTTTTGTGTGCCCTTCTCCCCTTTTCCTTCAGGTCTTCCTTTACGTATCACTTTACCCAGAGGCTCTTCTGTCTGTCCTAGTGCCCCTGACACGGCTTCATTTTCCTGTGCAGCTCTTGGCCCTGCTTGACGTGAACACGGATTTATCTGGTGGCTTGTCTGGCTCCCCCACTGGAATGTGAGCTCTCCGCGACCTGCGGCTTTCTGTCTCTCCTCTGCTGGCTCCTGGGCCCGGACCATGCCTGGTGCACAGTGTGCTCCGTGAACATTCCCACTGGGGACTGTGTGGTCACCGCATGATCCTGTCTGGGAGAGCAAGGCAGTGTTTCTGAACTGGTTTTTGCTTCACAAATCACCCCAAAAGTTAGTGGCCTGAAACAATCACCCTGTTATTTCCTCCCATCGTGCGAGACAGATTTAAGCAGGTCGTGGCTGGGATGGCTCATCTCTGCTGCCCTGGGCCTCAGCTTGTGTATCTCAGAGGACAGGGGTCAGGGTTGGGGGTGGGGCTGGCTCCGGGACAGAACCGCTAAGGCCTGTGTGTCGCTGCCAGCATTCTGGCTGGTGGCCGAGTCCCTCGGTTCTGCTTCACCTAAAGCCTCCACGTGCCTCCCTGGGGCTCAGGCACACCTGGGCATCTCAGACTTCTAGGGCAGCATTCCCAAAAGCCCGTGTGCGAGGCTGTCGGGCCTTTCCTTGTCTCATGCCTGCTTATGCCCTGTTGGCTGGAGCAAGTCTCGTGGCCAATCCAAGTTTGCGTGGAAAGTGCCCGCACAAGCGCAGGGATATTGGGAGGGGTGGTTCGTGGGGGGGTCTCTGCACATGGTGTGCCATTGGCCGTGTCATGCGCAGCTGCAGGGACAGAGCTAGAACAAACCTGCTGGCCTTGCATCTGTACTTACCTACTCTCCAGTGGCGGGACTTTCGGTGAGTCACCTGATTTTTCTGTGCTTGTTTTTCTCATCTGTAAAATGGGGCAGAGGCTGCTTCATGGGGTTGTTACTGTTCTGAACATGCATCCTGAGCCGTAGTCGACACCAGGTAAGCCACCAGGTGCCCTGCTCCCATCTGCTGCTGGACTGTGCTGTGCTCCCGTGTCCCTGTTCTCGGCTCACTCTTCATTTTATTTCGCAAAAGTTTATTAAGTACCTGCGGGTACCAACCCAGTGCCAGAGCTCTGGGATGCAGGAGGTCCTCGTGGAGCTTGCAGGAGGGCAGGGAGGGGCGATGGGGAGGCCACGAACCACTTCAAAGCGTGAGGTGAGCCGGGTTGGTGAGCTCCAGAGCTCAGGGAGCCCCGAGTGCGAGACCCCCACCTGGGCAGCAGTAGGGATGGGCGGGGACGGCTTCCTGCGGGGAATCACATAAAACAGTTTCTGCAGGATAAGGTAGACATGGGCAGCAGGTTCAGGTAGGTGGAAGGGTGTGTGCGAAGGCCCAGAGACAGGAGGAAGCAGGTAGACAGAGGACCTGAAAGAATCAGGGCAGGAGGGGCCATTAGTCCTGTCCCCAGCACACACCTGTGGTTCGTTTCTTCGTCTCAGTCCTCGGAGGCTGGGTGGCAGAAGAAGAGATGTTGGTGAGAGCCCCAGGAGAGAAGCTGCAGTGGCCAGTTGGCTCTCAAGCTAGAAGTCCTTGCAAAGCGAAGAGGTTTCTAGAAGGAGTGGAAGTAGATGTCAGATGGCCAGGAGCTAGCCTGAAGTACAGATGGGTTCGGTGGCTGGGGGCTCGTCGTGTGTCTCGTTGGGCCTGCTCGTCTAGGCCTGTAATGCACTGCCTGCTCGTTTGGTCTGCTGGGTGCATGCTCTTAAGGGAACAGCAAAGGGCCTTACACACGTCCTTGGGCTGTGTTTGGGGATCAGATTATTGTTTGTTGCCATTCTCTACATCCTGACTTGTGATAAAAGTGGATCCACGTACAGATGGTTGGATTATTGGGTTGCTACTGAGCCAGTTGTAGCACACGGGAGGTGGAGAGGGAAGAGAGATGGGCTGCTTCCTGGGTAGGTCAGGGCAGGCTTCCTGGAAGAGGTGACATCTGGGAGGCCAGCTTGTATCCATTGACACGGTGGGAGGTTCTCTTCCACGAGCACTCAGGGTCACTCTTGGCTTGGCAAAGCGCATGGACAGGAGAGCTGGGGAACTGCAGGTACTCACAGAGACGACAGGGTGCTGGGGGAAATGGTGCAGTGGGGGGCTGCCCACTGCCGCTTCCTGAGAGCTGCTGCGTCCCTGGCCTGACCTCTAGGCCCTTGCCCATCTGTAACGTGGAGGCAGTAATAGCTCCTGCCTCATGGAGCTTTGCTCAGGTTTAAATGGGATAGTGAACTTAATATAGTTGTTATTGTGACTGTTGATACTACACATCCTCAGCAGACTGCTTTTTTTTTTTTTTAAGATTTTATTTATTTATTTGACAGAGAGAGATCACAAGTAGGCAGAGAGGCAGGCAGAGAGAGAAAGAGAGGGAAGCAGGTTCCCTGCTGAGCAGAGAGCCTGATGTGGGGCTCGATCCCAGGACCCTGGGATCATGACCTGAGCCGAAAGCAGAGGCTTTAACCCACTTAGCCACCCACATGCCCCCAGCAGACTGCTTTTTAGGGCTTTTCATGCCTAAACTCGATGATGCAGAAGCCATTAGGTAAATATTTCGAAAGAAAATTGCAGCCCTCCCCCAGCTCCCACTTGTTATCATCCCAAATGATCCGTAAGGATTTCCAGAAACAGTTCCGTGACACAGAAAAGTGTCCACAAGCCCCCCATCCTCAAACCTGGAAGTGACAGATGTCAAGGAACCTACTCCCACCAGGTCCCAAGGTGTTTGACCTTCCCGGCTGTCAGCTGGCAACCTGGGAGCTTCCAAGAAAGACTGGAATGGGGGTTCCCTTTTAGCGATCTTATCCAGGTTCCCCTGGAAGCCTCAGCCATACCTGGCCCCCTTCCCCACCTGCTGGCTTCTTGACTTCTTGGGAAATGCATCTTCCAGTCTCCAAGATGGGGGAATGTGCATCCTTGAGAGGAGCGATGAGAACGTTAAATCAGGTAATGTAATTGCACAACGATTTGTGCTTACTGGCTGTCTGTGAACAGGGGCTCCCCTCTGGTTCCGCCAGTGCTGTTTGTGTGTCACGCCTGTCCATGGAGGGCGACCTGCCACGCCTGCCTCAGAGCTGCCTTCAGGTGCTGGCGGCTGTGCCTTGGTCCTTTGGCATCTCTGGGAAAGCTCTCTGCTTCCCTGGCTCACACCTCTAAGAGGCAGCAGCCACTGGAGGGGCGCTGGGTGCCCAGCCACACAGAGCCTGTGGACCACCAACCAGCTGCTTCTCCGAGTGGCGTGGTGCCCACAGCGGGGAGCAGCTGCCTTTCCAGCTGTCTAATTGCTCGCCAGATGTACTTGAGCGCCGGCATAACCAATCTTACTCCTTCACCCCGGCCGTCTTTCTCAGGACCTGAACTGCCAGCTGGGAAGGAGGGGTGGAGGAGGATTTGTGTGTTGGGTTTGAGGAATTTTCAGACCCAGATGGAAAGCTGGTGGTATCGGGGTCTTGAGTCTTGTCTCTGGGTCTGACGTTACCAAAGAAACTGCCATGTGCTCATTCAGCTGGGGCCCTCTAACCCTGCCACGTGCTGGGCGTGTCGTGGGGTGAGGGATAGATGGTGGGACACAGTCGTTTGGGTCCTAAGCTCTTGGTGACTGAGCACTTGCCTAGAAGTACTCGTTGATTGTTTTATTTGTCTTTCATTCACTTACTCCTTTTTTAAAAATAAATATTCATTAGCTGGTTATCATAGGCCATACTCCTCTTGGGATTGGAGCTGATAGTGAACAAAGCAGATTTCCAGACCCTGTCCTTATGGAGTTACATTCTAGTTGGGGGGAAACACCCAGTTATCAAGAAATAGAATAAAAAAGGTATGTCAGAACGTGATAATTGCTATGGAAGAAAAGTAACAGTAGAGCACACAAAGGGGGCCCGGGAGTGTGGGAGAGTCTGACGTTAAACAGGGGAGGATGAACTTCATTGGGAAGGTGGTGTTTGAGCCCCGCCTTGAAGGAGAGAGCAGTGGCCATCAGGTGGGAGAATGTTTGAGGCCGAGGGGGTGGCCTGGTAACAGCCTAGGGTGTGAGTGTGCCCGGCACGCCCAGGGGCAGTCAGAGGTGACTAGGAGGAGGTGAAGGCATAGAAGCTTCCAGCGGGTCAGATCCTACAGGGCCTTATGTGCTGCTGTGAGGAGGTTATAGTTTTTCTCTGTGTGGAATGGGGAGCCACCTGGAGAATTTTGAGAGAGCATTGTCATCTGACTTAAGTTTTTGAGGGTCATTTTGGCTGCTGAGGAGACTAGAGTGCAGGGAGCAAGGAGGAGTCCAGGTGGGAGGCAATGGCCGAGAGCTCGGTGGGCGGTCAAAACGGTAAGAAGTGGCTGGGCATTGATAGCAAACCTAAAAAGGTTTCTTTCTTTTTCTTTTCTTCTTCTTCTTTTTTTTTTTTTTTTTAAGATTTTATTTATTTATTTGACAGAGAGGGTCACAGTGAGGGTGGAAACACATGCAGGGGGAGTGAGAAAGGGAGAAGCAGGCTCTCTGCTGAGCAGGGAACCTGGCGCAGGGCTTGATCCCAGGACCCGGATCATGGCCTGAGCCGAAGGCAGACGCTTAATGACTGAGCCCCCCAGGCGGCCCCTAAAAGGATTTCTTGGAACTTGGGCTGTTACATGTGAGTGAGAACAGCAGAGGATGGATGCCATTGCCGTTCACCAGGATGGGGTTGGCTGTGGGCAGGGCAAGTTCTATGGGGGCCAAAGAGGAGTTCTGGTGCAGAGGTGCTAAGTTGGAGATAGCAGGACAGGCTAGAGGAGACAGGAAGGAGACCTGTCTATCCTGGGCTGCAAATACAGACATGGAAGGTGTGCTTAAAGCCCCAAGACTGGAGGAGATGCCTGGGAGACTGAATGCAGACGGGCGGGACCAGCCCTGGGGCCTCCCACATTTGGAGGATGGAGGAGGAGGGACCAGCAGAGGTGATGGAGAGGGGAGTGCATGGGGAGGAAGAGGGACACCGAGAGAGAGTGGGGGGTCGTGGAAGCCCAGGGGAGATCGCGCTCGAAGCTGGAGACTGAGCAGCAGTGTCAGATGCTGCTGACAGGTCCGACGAGATGGGAATAATCCAGCGCACTGGAGAAATGCCATGGCCTTTGGAGTAATCTAGTGGCAGCCGGTGGTGACGTTGACAAGAGCCGGTCAGTCAAGCAGATGGGGGAAAGCCTGGTGGGAGAGTGTTGAAGAGAGGAACTGGGAACATCTGGTGCAGGCAGCCCTCCGGAGGACGCTGGCCACGGATGAGAGCAAGGACTGGGGGCAGTGAGGGCAGGGATGAGGAACGAGAACTTTCTTTTAGTAGTCACCACAGCCAGCGTGGAGCCCAGTGTGGGGCTCGATCTCACAACCCTGAGATCAGGACGTCAGCTGAGATCAAGAGTTGGGCGCTCAATGGTCAGAGTCACCCAGGCATCCTGAGAATAGTTTTTCTTTCTTTTTTTTTTTTCTTTAAAATACACCCCACTGTTGTGTATTCATTCCACCTGCCTTGCCGCTGTCTGACTTAGAGTGGGGAGCAAGACCCACTTCCAGAGTACGTGTGCTTGACATCCACTGGAGCTGATGGTGGAGGAGGCAGGTGTGACCTTTGACCTCTGCATGTGTGCGTGACCACCCGCCCTCTGGTCCGCTGAGCTGAGGTTCTGCTCACTGAGCCAGAGCACTTGCTCTCCCCACCCGGCCTGGAATTCCTCCTCTGTCTTCCCAGTCGTCTTCGTTTCCTCCTGCCATGGTAACAAAAGGTCAGGACCTTAGTGGTTTAAAACCATGCAAATGTATTAGTTCACACTTCTGGAGGTCAGAAATTTGACACCATTTTCTGGAGCAAAGTTGACATTTTGGGAGGATTGTGTTCTTTTCTTGAAGCTCTAGGGGAACCCATTTCCTTGCTCATTGAGATATTGCAGCCATCACTTCCGAGTGGTTATAGGACTGAGGTCCCCGTTGCTTTGCTGGCCGTGAGTGGGGGCACCCCTAGCTCCTCAGCTGTCTTCCAGGTCCTGCACGCGGCCCCTACATCTGCAGACCAGCAGTTGCCCACCGACTGCTTACCACATTTGCAATCTAACTTCCTTCTGCTGCTCCTCCGCTGTCTTCCAGCCAGAGAAAGTTCTCCTCTTCTGAGGGTGTCTGTGATGAGAGGGTCCCGCTCAGGTCATCCAAGATAGTCTCCTCACTTGAAGGTCTGTAAGGTGCTGTGCCGGGTAACGCATTCACTGGGGCTGGGGATTCACCTCCCATTTCCACAAGGAGGTCTTGTGTGTTCCACAATACACACCAAAGATAAGCAGTGGTTTCTGGTCTCACTGCCATGAGCCTGGCTCAGGCTACCACCAGCCCTTGCTGGAATGTTATAATAGCTCCCGAAGAGAGGGTCTCCTCTCTTCCAGTTGTCTTCTTTTACCATCCGTAATTCACATGGCAATCAGAGTGACTTAAATAAATATAAGCAAACAGATCGTGTCATATGACCTCCCTGCTTGGACTCCTCCACTGGCTTTGACTGCTCATGAGAAGATGATGGAACATTCTTCTTATGGCCCCAGAGGGCCCTGTGGGACCCAGCTGACACTGCCTTCTGTGCTTCTGTCCCTGTGCTCCTTGTTGATCATGCGCCAACCACACCAGCCTTCTTTCTGTCCTTGGAGAGGCCCCCTACATCCCGTGCCACAGCATTCACCATTCCTTTGCCAGAATATTCTCCCCTATAGTAGTTCCCAACTGATCTTGTCTCCTCCGAGGGCCTAATCTCCCCTTGTCTAGAGAGCCCTTCCCCCAAGACACTGGCTTCTGTTTATTTGTGCCTCACAGTTGCTACCGTTGGAAAAATATCTCCTTTAATTGCTCATTGGCCACAAACCAGATGTTAGTTCCTGGAAGGCAATAGCCTGCGTGTCCTGTTCCCCATGGGGTCGAGAGCTCTGACCCATGGCCACCACTTGGTGTGCATGTGCTGTGTGAAAACATGTGGTTGCAGCATTAGAATTCTAGAACACTTTTGGAGAGTGAGTTGTGTCTCTAAAAGAAAAAATGCTTTCTTCTACTTGACTCGCAACACTTCTACTCAACAACACTTCTAATGCTGAACGTGTACGGACTTTCTCTGTTCCAACCGATCCCCAAATCTGGGGTCCTACAGTGTCCTACGGTGCAGTTCAGTTCTGATAGACTGGAGTTCGTGCAGACAGCACAGCCTAAGGGCACAGTCCCAGCAGATGGCCTCCATTTCAGACACCGGTCTCCAGCCCTAGGTCTCTGCCTGTGCTTCTGACCAGCCGGCTCTGAATTGGAGTTCTACCACCCCTTCCTCGGGTTCAGCGGTTTGCTCATAGGGTGACTCCTAGGAATCACGGAAACTTTTATTTACATTTACTGGTTTTATTATAAAAAATATTACAAAGACTATAGTGAAAAGCCAGATGAAGAAGTACACAAAGTGAGGTTTGCTCAGGTCCTGAGCACAAGAGCTGCTGTCCCTGTGAAGTTGGGGTGCACCCCCTTGCTGGTACGTGGACGTGTTCACCAACCCTGAAGCTCTCCGAACCCTGTAGGTTAGGGATTTTTGTGGATAGTTGATTGCATAGGCTTGATGGACCATGAACTCTGTCTCCATCCCCTCTCCCCTCTACCATGGATATTGGGTGGGACTGAAGGTTTCACGCTTCTAAGCATAGCTTGGGCCTTTTGGTGGCCTGCTCCCATCCTGTAGCCCACCAAGCGTCACCTCATGAAAACAAAAGATATTTCTGTCAGGAAATTCCAAGGGAGCTCTGTGTCCGGAACTAGGGTCTAAGACAGGGTGTGTGTGTGTGTGTGTGTGTGTGTGTGTGTGTGTGTGTATTTTATATTTCTTATTATACAATTTATCTGTCTTTCCACCTTAGTAGCTAAGAGGAAGAACTACTCTTTATCTGCCCATGTTGCGTGGGACTTGTAATAGTTGGGGAGTTAGTTCATGCATCCGGCATCTCCTCAGAGGTACCAAGTGTGGACAGAGTGGCAATTTTTTCTTTTTAATCTAATATACAATCAGACACCCTTGGGGACTTCTCATTTGCCTTGGGAAATTTCCTTGACTCTCGGGAAGGGGGAGGACTTCATTCTTCTGTCGTTCTATGACTGTAATAGTCAAGTACAAAGAGACAACCGTAAGCAGACCAGAAACATCCCGTCAGCACAGAGAGGTGGATTCAGCCCTCTGGCATGGAATGTTCCAGTTCCTTTCCCAGGTTCCTCCTCCTCTCCCTTCTGTCCTCTGCTTCCCCCAAATCTTCCTTGCTTTGGCTTCTTAGATATAATAAAGATTTTCTGGGAAGTTGTCAGGGTTGCAGAATGTCTCTGTGGGCCTTTAGAAACAGCCTCCTGGTTTGTCATGTATTATCATGTTGTTCCAGATATGTCAAAGTCTGTTTCTCACGTGGGAAGGAACCACACTCAGCTTCCAGGTGTCCAAGGACTTGTTCAGAGCACAGAGTGATCACAGCTGGGCCTTTGGGTCCTTCTGCCCCATCTGAGCGGAGGCCGAGTGGACTCCCTCCCAGCTTGGGTCGGGTTGGTGGGGTCACTGGCGGGCATGGCACCCTCTCTCCTTCTGCATGCCTTCAGCTAGAACAGGCCTGAATTAAGCTGCCTGTGGGGAGTGCTGTGGTGCTCTGGCTTCCCTCCCCCAGCAGCCGTGCTGAGAGCTGTGACCGAAGGCCCCCTGCCTGGTGAGCTTCATGGAGCCCTGGGGAGCCGGGTTATGGGGACGAGCCTTGGAAGGTCACGTGTGGCCCCGCAGGGTAAGCACTTGGATGTGCTTGTTCTCCTGTTTCCTAGTTAGCGTCTATAGGACATTCTCTCATGGCTTAAGGCATTGGTTGTCAGACTTAGTGTGTGCTTTGAAATCCCCTGAATATGTATTAAATGCAGCTTTCCAACCTTCCCCTCAGACCTGTTGAATTAATTCTGGGAATGGGGGCTTGGACCCTGCGTTTTAATGCTTTCCACTCCCCTCCCATCCCTGTCCAGGTGATTCAGAGGAGGGTGGACCATGGTCCACCCTTAGAGTGGGGCCAGTCTAATGGACCTGCCTGGGAGGTCACAACAATGTCCATGAGCAAGCACCTCTCCCTCCTCCCTCCGGGGGTTAGCAGCCTCTCCTGCCCCTGCTGCATTTGTCTCTGTCCCACGTGGACCTTTGCTCTTCCCCACAAGCATCCATTTTCCTTGTTCTTCTGTCCCCTTCAGAGGTGGCCACCATGTTGAGACCTTTCCTGGGCTTTCTGTGTGGCCCCTTTGTTCTTTTCATAGTGACTTGACCTCATGGCATTCTTTAGAATTCATAAGGGACATGAGCTTTCAGCAGGATTTCTCTTTTCAACCAACCAGTCATGTCCCCCTGCTCCCCCCGCCTTCACCTCCATTCTCAAAACATCAGCCATGACCTTGAGTCTTAGGGATAAGGATTTTTCTTTTATGCTTGTATTCTGGGCGTCCCTGTTTCAGCCTTGACATTGTTCTGTTGTGGGTGCTTGGAGCAGAGACAGATTTTGAGCTTTCAACATAAATTGTGTGAGCTTTAAAAAAATCTCTGCTTGACAAAATTCTCTTCCTTAAATCTTCTGTTATTATGGGCTTCTGTTGACCGGCTTTGTACTTCGGCTTCAGGTGTGAATGTCCTTGGACCCTGCTTGAGGTGCCTGCTGGCGTTACCTGTGGGTTGGATAGGTCACTGCTAAGAGCCCGGCCTTAGGTGCCTCACCTTGGGGATGTGGGTCTGTCCTGCAGCTTGCCAGCCTGGCGGCTCGAGGACCTGGCTCACTGAGCACGTATGCTTCAGCTCTGTGGCGTCTCGGTCCTCTGGCTTGCCTGCCTTGGCCTTTCTCGGCCAGGTGCCCGGCTGCAGTGGCTGTGGGGTGAGCTCAGGTTTGCCATATGCTCCAGCCCCCGCCTCTGTTTCTGTCATGCTTCCTCTGGATTTTGTGGGCTACAGAAGGAACGGAAGAGCTGAAACTGACACCGAGTCTCCTGCTCAGTTTCACTCCCCCGGATACTGAGGCCCATGGCAGTGAGGTGGCAGTTCCAGGTCACAGAACACTCTGGCAATCAGCGGGAAGGGGGTGCAGAACCCTTTTTTAGGTATGACAGTGTAAGCCACGCTTACTCTTCCACCCAGCAGCTCTGGTCCCAGGAGTTCGAAGAAAAATCTCTACACGTGCCCAAAGACAGGCACCAGGCTGTGGTTTGTGCCCTTACTGGACGTGGGGTCTGTTCAAGAGACTGGTGGAAGCGATGGTTTTAGTGCCCTCTGGTGTCGCGGTGAGGAGGAAGGAAGCCGGTCCGCCTGTGCTGGCGGGTGTGGTCACCTAGGTTGGCTGTGGGGTGACAGGTGGCTCTGCAGCGACTGCCATTTAGGTGATAAAAACCCAGCCCTGCAGGGGTGCGTATGTATGTGTGTACCTGGGCGTGTAGTGTGGGGACAACAGTGAGGAAATGGGCATCGGCGGGGGGGGGGGGGGGTGCAGGACCCTCGTGGTGCCCTCTGCTTGGGCACTGGAATTTTTTGATTGACCTAAAATTGATGTCACATACAGTTCGCCTGGCTCACGGGCCAACATACTTGCACTGTATTCACCAAGACATGAGACCATCGCGACTCTGAAACTCCCGAGCGTGTTCTTTGCCCGGAAAAGAAATCCTTCACCTGTTAACGGCCACTTCCCACCCATGGCAGCTACAGAACTACTTTCTGGTCTGTGGACTTGCCAGTTCTGGACATCAAATATACCCGCTACCCACCTGCCCCCCGCCACCAATATCAGAAAACAGGAAGCTCTGGGGAGCTTTCTGTAAGCGGAAGCGGTGTCAGGTGCAGAGCTCACCCTGCCTCCTAGAAGTTTGTGTCGTGCTCGTTGGCATTCACAGCAGATCTGCATTTGTACAGCAATAGCTTTTTTTTTTTTTTTTTTTTTTTTTTAAGGGAAGACCTATGGATTTCTTCTACTTAGCAAAAACAGGTGGTAATTTAAATCTTTTGTGGAAGCGAAGTGGCATAATGGAAACTTGGGGAAAACGGGGTTACCTGTGAACAGAAACGTCCTGTATGTGGACTCTGGCCTCTGGTGTTTTCACTTAGTGCAATGTTCCCAAGGTTTACCCTTGCAGTGACATGTATCAGTACTTTAATTCCTTTAACAATTTTTTAAAAGTTTTTAATTGTGGTAAAATATAACAAATTGGCCTTAAAGCATCTTGAAATGTACAAATGGAAGCTATTAAATACTTTGAATTGTGTCACCTCCCCCACGGTGCCTCTCCAGACTGAATCCTCCCAGAGTGGAACTCTGTAATGCCCCACTCTTCCTCCTCCAGTCCCTGGAGACCACCTTTCCTCTTTCCGGCTCCGTGAGTCTGACTGCTGCAGGCACCTCATGTAAGCACACCCCTGTAGCATTTGTCTTTTTGGACTGTGGCTGACCTCTTGCCCCAAGCTCAGCGTCCACCAGGGTGATCCGTGCTGTAGAGTGTTATGCTTAACTTCCTTCTTACGTTGGATGTGTAGACTGTATTTTGCTCATCCGTTCGTCCATCGGTGGACACTTGGGTTGCTTCCATGTTTGGGCTCTTGTGAATAGGGCTGTGGTAAACATACGAGTTCTCTTGGGTTGCATTTTTTTAAGCAACATGCTTGTACTCATGTATCTTGAATTTATAAGGAAATGGGAAATAGAAAATCCGTGGTCACATCTAGAATTTAAATGTTTGTGGTTTCTGAGTGTCTCTGCTGGTATGGGGCACTGGCATGAGGGGAAAAAACCATCTTAGGGAATAGCATCCTTAATGTGTCTGAAGCTTCCTCAGGCCTTCCCTCTGGAATCAGGAATCCCGTCAGTCTCTGCCAGGCCAGAGTGATGGGGTTGCAAGGAGAGGGGCTGCAGTTCCTGTGGGGTGGTGTGATGTGGGGTTAAGACTGTGCCTCGCCTGCTTGCAGATGGGGAAGGAGAATGAAATACGTTAGTGCTTGTGACGCGCTTACAATAGTGCGGGGCCCTCCGTAGGCATCCCTACCTGTTACACCTGCTGTGAAGTTACTGCTGTGTCTTTCCTTCTTGCATAGTTGGCCGTCCATGAGTAGAGAGTGGGAGTGGGTTTCTGCACTCCTTGGAGAGAATATAAACTTTCTAGAAATACAGTGGCTTAGCCTATGACCTGCTGGCTGGGTTGGGATTTATTCCATCCGTGTTCCTGTTTCTTAATTGGCTGAGGTCTAGTGCATCTACCACAGGGGTGTGAAACTACAGAAATGGATTTTTTCCCCCTGCAATGGACATGCGTTACTTTTACAATTTGAGGAAACAAAGTTATTGAAGAAACAGAGAGAAAACATGGAACAAGACCTAGGAGCCATGCTAAAGGTGCCTTGTCAGTTAGACGGCTTCTCCAGTAAGAGTGGCCAATGTTGGCTGACTGAAAGTCTTGGTAAGTTGGTACATTCAGACTCAAAGACGTGTTGGCCAGCCAGGCAGGAAGTATTGAGAATCTGACTTGTGCCCCATCTGACTTCGAACATTTCGTGAGTTGAGAGGAACAAGTTGGAAACTTGAAGGAGCTTCTAGTCTAGGTGGACAGACAAGACACACACCCTTGCCACATCCAGAGCCTGCTTTCGGCAGCCCTGCTGGCTGCTTCACTTGCCTCCTTGGATCCTCCCATGGTACCCTGCAGGGTGGATGTGATGATCCCGTTTACCGACCAGAAGGCCGGGCTTCGGTCAGCTAAGTTCCTTGCAGGAAGTGGCCAGATTGGGGTCGGAAACCAGCTGTATCTTTCCACAGCTTCTGGGCCATTTGCTCTGTTATGTCTCTCTTAGCTGTACTGGTGTGTTTCCTTTCCTAAGTGCACAAGATGGAATGGTTTAGGATACGACACTAAGTCCTAGGATTGAGGCAGTTCAAAGAAATTGTCCACATGGGCTTTGGAAATCCCAGGAGTCCCTGCTAAAGACCGGGTTGTGCAGTGATTACCCAAGGATGTTTCAATCCCCATGAATCCAGGGTTTACAGGTAACCCATTTCTGCCTTTGAGGTACATAGCCATACTGTTTTAAGAACAAATTGCAGAAGTCACACGTGATTGTTTGAAATAAGATGATTTAAAGTCAGAATGGAAGTACTGATTGCTCTCTACTGCCCCTACAGCCCAGGTTTCCAAGGTGGACATCTTGAGTGTGCCCTTTGTCCTTGCTCGGGCAACCGAAGATGCACCTCGGTGGGGTCCTTCCGAGCTGTTCCTTCTACCAAAACAGAACCACACGTATTCCTGTGACTCAGTTAATGCTTGAACCTCAACACATTTGCATTTTAAAATGAGCAATTTTAAAGGTTCTGGAGCCTTCCATGTCACCTTGTCTCATTGCTGACAAGCTGACTCTCGATGAACCTCCACAGAAGATGGTCTGGCCCAAAGCTCTGTTGAGCCAGCACTCACACCACTTAGATCAGGGCGAGAACTCATTGTGTCTGGCCTGCCTAGCTGCGTGTTTCACTCCCGCAGAAGTGGTTTCCACTGTCAAACTGCTTTTCACTTAAGGGGAGGAAACACAACTCTCATGTTTCTGTCCGAGCCTCTGCTGGACTCCACCACGTGAGCAGGTGAAAATGTGCTTGGCAAAGGGTGTGAAGACAGTTCTGGTTCCTGCCGCCGTCGTCCCCAGCTGTCCCTGTGCGTGTGATATATATTTAGGTGATCTCTCGGAAAAGAGCCGCGGCTTCTGAAAAGGTGAGCTTCTTTCTCTGGAAAGACCTATGCGAGATGGGAGCTTCTGCTGAAGACCTTTCTGCCTTGAAAGAAAAGGCACCCTATTTTTAATGCTTGGGGTGAGAATATGAAACACTTGAGCCTTTTCTCTTGTTGAATCTTTGCAGGAGGTACCCTTCCCATTTTACAGAGGAAGAGACAGAGACTTATAGAAATGAAGACCTAAGTCTAAGGTCTCGCTCTCCTTGGTGGCAGAGCCAAGATTTGAACCTAGGGCTGCCCTGTGTGTCTGCCCACTCTTCTGATCACACATAATTCCTCGTCTGATACTAGAAACAATAGCCCTCTCAGTCCCTTGGCTCCTGGTCCTGATGTTGAGGGTGCAGAAGACTCTGTCCTCTTTTGATAGATCTCGTTGGCATGGCCATCCCATATAAGGCCGTTCTTTGAGTAACATTCTCTTGGCTTAAGTATCACCACACAAGCCCCTTGCCTCTTTCTCTCTCTTTCTTTCTTTCTTTCTTTCTTTCTTTCTTTCTTTCTTTCTTTCTTTTTTTTAACCAGCGAATCCTGTCTGTAAGGTGGGTGGGTTTTTATCAAGTGTTTGAAGAATTTGTTTTCAAGTTTCTGGAGAGCTGGAAATTTACAGTATTCTTCTTATACCATCAGGCAACCAGCAGTGTCTGGGGGGTGTGGTTGCATGTAAGATAGTAGGTCTCCTTGCGTGTTTTGGCACAGAGTCTTGGAATTCTGGCATCCGTGGGAATTGGTGCCGTGTCAGTGAGGTGGCCCTGGTGGGCAGGGAGACAGGTAGTGAGTGGGGAACGGTGTGGGAACTTGACACCAGGGAGACTTTGGTCTGTATAATCGGGTCCATCATTTACAGTGTTTAAAAAAAAAAAAAAAAAAACAAACGCAAGAAAGAAACCCACCCAAACCTCTCTTTTCTCCTCTCTGAAATGGAATTTGGTGCAGTGGTGTTTTGAGCCTTAAATGGCTCTCCCTTCTCTGGGAGGCGGAGTGTCATTAGGGCTCAGTTCTCAGGAGCCCGTTCGGTTCCTGATGGTTGCCCCACAGGTGTTCCATGCTGCAGCCTGTGACTGTGACCGCACTGTAGAGCCGGCCCCTTGCTCCCGAACGGAGCAGCCATTCCTTCTCAGTGCACCATCACCCGTCTGTCTGATGCCACCTTCTTCCCCAGGGACTGTGTCCCAGAATCTCGTTAGAGATTCTATATTAGATAAAGGGTTTTTGTTTTTTAAGCTTTTGGGGACTTTCTCCCCCCAAGAGTGAAAATAGCTGAATAGCAGCTGTGGTCCTCGGTTGCCCCATCGCTGAAAACCATAACATGTTGAGTGCCGATGGGAGCCAGCCCACCATGGAAGCTCCCTGAGAGATTCCAGAAGCTTGCTGCCCAGGAGGTACCAGTGTGGTGACGCTGGAGTAGGCTGGTGGCAGTGCCCCTGTCTCCTGTCTGTGTCACAGCCCTGGGGCAGGGAGAGGAGCACTGCCCCCTCCCAACACTCACTCCCCGCCCCCCTCCCCGCCGCCGCCGCCACCATCTGGCCTGAGTTCTCCTTAGCTTTTGGACCCCCTGAATTCCTGCCGGACCAAGATCTGAGCAGGGAAGTGAGGGATTCTCCATTACTCAGCCGCTGACGCTGACAGGGGCGGGCGTTGTTCTGATTCTGTCCCTTGATAGCTGTCTGCCCTTGAGCAACTCACGAAACCCCCTGGGAAGTCAGTTTTGGGGGCTGTCACTCTGTCCCTCACATGTGTATTGTGAGGACAGGAAATACCGTAGTGGAGCTTGAGCTGCGTGCAGGCTGGTAAGCACCGCGCTTAGCTGGTGAGTGCCCCCCGTCCAGCATCTTACTTCAGGCCGCGCCGCGCCGCGTGTTCGCCTGCGTCGGGTGGCTCATCCCACAGCTTGTGGAGGCCAACAGGAGGTTGGCCTGTTACTATTTTACAACCGGAGGAGTCTCTGCTTCCAAAGGATGGGTGATCTCACCCAGTCCTGCGGTTTCATCATCGCTGCCCCAGTGACTGCTAACTTGATATCCCCAACTCCCCTCTCCCTGGAACTCCAGGCTCCCATGCTACTGTGTTCTGGCTGCTTTTCCTCAGACGGTTGTGTCAAACCTCACTTGTCTGAAAACCAGACTCACTCCCTCCTCCCTGTCACACCGCCCCTTCCCCAGCTCAGTACAATGGTAGCTGTGCTCTTTGAGGTTCCCGAGACCAAAATTATTGGCGTTAGTGTGACTCCTGTCTTCACCCTAATCCCACATCAAATACATTAGCATCTTTTACACAAATGGGGAGTGCTCTAGCTGGAGGTTGTCTGCTAACTGCACTCCTTGCAAAGAACGGAAAGTTCTTCGGTGAAGGGAGACCTGAGCCCTGCCCCCTACCCCCCAGCCACTACACCTGCCCTCTCCGCTTCCCTGCTTATACCACCTTCGTGTGGCTGGTAGAATGATTTTTCAGAAAAGGTCTGGTCATGCTGCCTTTTGTTCTGAACCTTTCAGGGGCTTCCTGTTTTGCTCAGAATAAAATATCGTAGCCTCCCACCCCCTGCCACGTTCTCGGTGGGCCTCACTCCCTCTTTTCTCTTGTATCCATTGTCCTTCAGCCTCGGTGCTTCCTTGCTGTTTCCGGGGCACCCCAGGGCCTTTGTACTTGCTCCTCCCAGGAATGCAGTCCTTCAGGGCTTGCATGGCTCTCACCGCCACTTTATTTTGGTCTCGGCTCAGATGACATCTCCTTCGTGAACCTTTCCTTGCATGAATTAGCACTCATGCACCCTCAGTACTCATGTTTTCACCGCCCCTGTTAGCACTTCTCACAGCCTGCTCGATTAGATAGTTACTTCTTTATTTTCTGAGGCTCCACTCAAGGGTGAACTTCATGTTGGCATTCATGGTTTCTCTGCTTAGTACACCCCTCTCTGTGGTGCCTAGTGGCTGGTGTAGAACAAATATTCAGTTGCTAGCTGTCGCGTGAATAAATACAAGACCCGTTCAAGGTCACTCACGGGGGAGCGATGCAGCCAGACTTGGCACTGGGTCTGATTGCAGAGCCCACGCTGCCTTCTTGAGCATGCTCTCCCCTTGCCACAGCCGGCACATGGAACATTCTGGACGCTGTTATTATGAAGAGAGTTTCCTTGGCTTGGACAACTGTGGACCCCTGCTGTCTGGTAGGGCTCATTGTCACTGCACCCAGGAGGGACCTTTCTTCTTTAGAACCTTTGGGTGTCCCAGATCTCCCCTCCCGCCAGACCGGGGCTGCTGTTCCAGGACCTGGCACACAGCCTTGTGTCCGTCAGGACGTTCAGGGGAGCCATCTCAGAACTCAGAGTGGGTCTTTATCTTCTTTAGCCACTGGCATCTCTCTCACACTGTTTGCATCTGGGGTCGTGCTAAGCTTGTTGAAATTGAAAGCAAAACAGTAACCTTATCATACTGTTTGCCATGCTGCTCTCCATGGTCTTTGAACTTTTGCTTAAACTAATTTAGGCAGAAAACCCCATGTGTTCTCTGGTGCCTGCCTGTGAGACCAGCACAGTGTCTGCTGCTTTCAGATGACTTACCTCAGACACCCCGAACAGAAATGGCAGGCTGCAGGGAGGTGAAAAACTGTGTCATGCTCGCTAAGTTTAAATGACCTGCTAACGCAGCTGACAAACCCACAGCTTTTCTGGAACATGAGAAATAGTTCTGATTGAAAGTAAGTGTTTCTGTGCTCCCACCAAACACAGTTTCGGTGTCTGTTTGGATTTAAAAAGAGAAGGCCTCCTGGTTGGGCCAAATTTTCCCATTTGGAGTCTAAGCTACACAAAGGCCATAGACCTCTTCCCCTCCGGCCCAGGCTTGAGACAGCCAGACGGAGTCGTGGATGGAGGCCGCAGTGAGATGGTGCCTTTGAAGATTCATGGTGACTTCTCCCGTGCTGGGTCCCCTGCAGGGCTGTCGCCGTTGAGTCTCTGTGAGCTCCTGCTGTCCGTGGATGCCGCTCTCAGGTTTTGTCCAGCACGTTAAACGTGGCTCTTCCTTTCACGTTTGGGCCTCTCTCTGCACTTGGGCTTTTTCAGTACAGTTTCAGTTCCTTATCCAAAATGGAAATACCCAGCCCCATAGATGGAAGCTTCTGTCTTGTTGGGTCCTGCCCGCTGCCTTTGCCTCGTGGGCCTTGACCAGGGCAGGCTGTAGAGGTGCGGATGCCGGCTGGTAACCGATCATGGGCCGGAAATGTCAGCAATGGGACTGTAGGCCGAATGCTGCCCTGCCGACCGGTTTTCAAGCCTTGCGTTCTTGAACTCAGGAGCAGCTGTAGCTGAAAGGAATACGGAACCTCGTTTCCCTCTTGGGTGAGTAAGTCGGCGTTCTCTGCATTTCAGACCAGTAGATCCCTCACAGGAGACATGCGTCTTTAAAACCCCCATCACCGCCTTCAGCTGGATCCATCACAAGTGTTTGTGTTGGCTGTGGAGACTGGACTTTCCGCATTCAACCACAGCTGATCCTCGCCCCGCGGAGGGGTTGGTTGGGGGATGTGCACAAAGTGTGGGATGGGGGTGTAGCGTGCTATTTTTGGCTCTCAAACAACTGGATGTCACTTGGGCTTTGACTGCGTTGCCTTCCTCGAACACTCAGATGTTCCACTGTTCCCACGGCAGGTGAAGTCTTCCTGGCTGAAAAATGAGCAGTTGAGACGCGGTGCTCGTAACATTTCAACTCATGACATGACTGGCCTCTCCTGCCTCACCATGTGCTCGCCTTGCCAGTGGAGAGGTGGAAGGTGTCTGACCAATTAAATGGCTCCTTTCAGTTTCCTAATAACCCTTACGCCATGGAGATAGTTCGGCCAAGTGCAGCTCTGTGTTGTCCTTTTCTTAAGCGCCATCCGTGCGGAACTGTTCTGTCATCCTTGCAACTCCAGGGCCTGAGTCAGGGTCCCACCCACAGTGCTCTCTGGGAAGTACCCGTTGAATGATTAAAGGTACTGTGTTGTTAATCTTCTGCCGTGTAACAAATGACCCCCAAATTCAGCTGCTTGAAACCACAAACACGGACTGACTTCCACTGGTGAGGGGAGGAACCCCGGGGGGCTCAACTGCGTGCTCTGACTCTGAGTCCCCGCCAGAACTGTGGTTATGCTCTCAAGGCTTGATGGGGGAGGGTCCGTGACCACTTGGGGGGCTGCCGGCAGACCCCAGACTGCGGGTGGATACATCGTGGGTTTCACCATAAGGCTGCTTCTGAGATGGCAACTGGCTTTGCTCATAGAGCGGCTGCGGGCACCAAGACAGAGGCTTATAAACTTGATCTTAGATGTGACGACTCATTTGCGGTGAGGGAGTCCAGCCCGTGCTCACAGGTGGAGACCAGGAGGGAGGGATCACTGGGAGCCGTCTGAGAGGCTGCCTTCCGCGGGGGGGAAAGCCTGGTACAGCTGGGGTTCGTTACTTAGCATTTTATACATGGGATGGAAGTTTCTGGCCTGCTTGTTAAAGCTGTGCAAACTGAACCCGGACAACAGGAGGTCACATAGTTGGGGGCGAAGGTCGGCTGGTTAGTTTCTAAGAGACCGTTTATAAATTCATGACCGTCTGGGGTCTGTTCCCTCGTCTTGAAGGTTTAAAAAGCTTCCTCACGCATCTGCCTCCTTCGGCGCGGGACACTGGCCTGCTCTTAGATGTGCCTCCAGAGGGCCTGCTATCTGAGGGGCGAGGGCCCGTGGCTGGGTTTCAGACTGTGAGCGGTGCAGACGTGAAGCAGGTTAGATGGCCGTGTCTTGCCGATCAGCAGGATCTCCTGGTGGAGGAAGGCAGCCTCGCTCAGGCACAGATCAGGTGATTGGGAGCGCACCGGCCGGCAGGCCCTGCTTTGCACACATCTGTCATGCCTTAGATGTGTCCTAGCGCCGGGCTTCGTGAGTCAGCCTCACACGGCTTCGTGCTGGGGTGTCCGCCCTGCCATGGCAGGCACTGCTGCCATCCGGCCGCACTTTTCTAAGTGCAGCCTCCTGTCAGATTCTGTTTTCTTACTTAGAATCCAATGCGGTGTTCTGTTGTTGAAATCCAGCGCTGGCACGTAGCCTTGCCATGGAAGACCCGACGCTCCTAGCCACCACACCTCTGCCGTGTCCCTCTCCCCGCAAGCAGCTGCTTCCAGCCTTGGAATAGGTGGTTCTGGGAGCTCTCTTGATGCTCTGAACAGTATTGTCTGCTGCTGCTTGTTCTTTGCTCAGCTGGACGTGTTCTCCATTGATTTCTCGCCGTGGAACGTGAGGGATCGCTCTTCTGTCCCTCCAACCCCCAGCACAGGCACACCCTCTTTTTGGTTTGATTCCTGGGCCATGAATACATTGCTCGGACTCGGAAAATGCCCTCCAGCTGAGCTGGGAGGTGTGTGATCACTATTTTCACACAACTTTTAAATTTCTTTTGAGTTAATATTTGAAAAAAACATGTTGGTTCATGCTGTATGAACTCATTAGTAACCCAAATGCAGGTGCTCTCTTCTGGAAATCTCTGTTAAAAACAGGACACCTGTCCGTTCGATCCTGAGACAATCTCTCCTGCAGTCCTAGGACCACTGTGGCTGGACGAGGTCTGGCTGCTCCACAGGCTGGTTCCTCTGGTTCGTGGCTCCCACTGCTGCTCCTTTATTTAGAGAAAGTTCATGGGCCCTGGAGTGCACGATCTGCACAAGGTGTGCCACACCCCACCTCTCTCCGAATCCAGTGTGTTCTGTCACCCCAAAGAGCAGCCTTATCCCCATGAACGCCCCATCTCTCCCCCTTCCCAGTTCCTGGAAACCAATACGTGTTCTTGACATTGCACACGAATGGGGTCCTGCTGTCTGTGGCCTCTTGCGGCTGTTGTGGCATCTTCCCCTTCCAAGGATGCTTTCCAGGCGCAGCTGCGTTGTGGTAGGGCGCCGTGCTTCGGTCCTCTTATGGCCGAGTTCTAGTCCATGGTAGGGACAGACCGCAGCGTGCTGACCTGCCCGTCATCTGTGATGGCCGTGTGGGTTGTGTCCACTTTTTGGTTGTTATTAGCAATCTTCTCACTTTCGTGTTGTATCCTCTATTTCCTAGAACATCTGTTTTTTCTTAGATTTCTTCTGTTTTGTTTGGGGGGCAGGTGAAGATTTTGGAAAGTTTGCACGTCTGAGGATGTTTTCACCTTCTTAGCCACCGGGCTTGGCTTGGTACAGAATTCGAGGTCGGAAATACTTCCCCTCCTGACGTTGACAGGATCCCTTTGTTGCTTTCTAGCATATGGCGGTGGTGTTCAGAGACCCCGTGTCCTTTCTGGTTGTCCTTTGTGAAAGGGCTCCTCCATGTGCCCCCTGTCACTCATGTTCCAACACTCCCCTGCGAGGCCTGAGCGTGGCTCCCCCACTGCGCCGTGCGCTCAGCGAGCTCCTCTGTCTCCACTCGCCTCTCAGTCCTGGGGTATTTTCTTGAATTAAGTTTCTGATTTCCTTGTCTGTTAACTCCCCGCCTCCCCCATTTCTTGGGTTCTTCTGAAATGATAACTCTCCATTTACCTTCTTTGTTTTTTGTCTTGGTATCCTTTAGCTCTCTTTTCTGGAAATTTTCTTACCTTCTCTCCTTTGTATCCGTTGTTCCATTTCCTCTATCACAGTTTTGCTTTGCAGAAGTTTTTTTTTCTTCACCCCCTCTGTGTGTCCTTTTTTTCTTTTTAAATACCTCTCTGTACCTTTTTCAACTATACCATCTTCTCGCTCTGGGATTATTACCGATAGTTTGCTTTTCAAGTGTTCTTTTTCCTTAACTTGGGTCTTTTTCTTAGCACTTGTTTTCCTCTATCTGTTGATTCCGGTCCCCGTTTTCCACCTTAAGAGCTCATCGCAGCTGTGAGGTGCTTTCCTGCCAGCCACTCAGAGGTAGGCGTGGGACGCTAAGAAGCAGATGGAAAGCGGTGCTCAGCTCCTGGTGGGGCGAGCCGGCTCCACCATTTCACTGGAGAGCCTCCATGGGTCCCTTTGGGCCTTTTTCTTCAGCCTCTTCCGTTCCCAGGACCACGTTTTTCACTCCCTGCTTAGAGGTAGGTGTGTGCTGACGGACGGCTGCTCTGGGCATTGACGAAGCACGCAAGCTCAGCAGGCTTGTTTCCTCTGTTTCCCGTCGGGTACCCAAACCTTCAGCTCAGTCCGGTGCTACAGGTTTACTTTCTCCGGAGAATAAACCCCTTGTTTCCTGCAGTTTGCTTCTTAGACAGACTTTGTATCTCTTCACTTTGAGCTCCATGTGTATCTCCACATCTAGAAGTGTCTCGCATTAGCCGTTTATCTGCCGTTTGCAAGTTGTCGCACGTTAATCAGGCTGAATGTTGCTGCGGCCCCACTGGAGCCAAGAAGGAAGGTTTTGCAGGCCTGTCACGCGCCTTTTACCAGTGACCCGCCTGCTTCTCAGCTTCTAGAATTTTGTTGTCTCGTTTCCTCTCTCATTCTCGTTTTTCTCAAGGGTGATGCTACGAGAATTTTAAAAATGGGTATTTTAATGGGACTCTGAGAGAATGTGAAGGTAAATTAATGTATCCAGTCTCTCAGCTCTGATGGGAAGCCCTTGAAATTTTCTCTTCATACCTATTTTGGGTTGTGGAGGGTTCCTGGGTCACAGTCCGCAGCCGTGCCTGCAGCCGTCGGGACTCCTGGGATGGGAGCGTCTTCAGGTTGGTTCCAGCATGTTGGATATTGTCATTCAGGGCTGTGCTGCTTTTGGGGTTCGAGCTCATTGTGACCTGATGGAGGTTTAGCGGAGGGAGCTGACGGCAGAGCTGCAGGACCCCCACTTCTGCTCAGCCTTGGCCCACTTGCCCGTTCTCCCCAGGCTCTCAAATCCCTGTTGTGGGAGGGCCGGCCTTCATGACCATCTGCTCATGCTCTGGGGGGCATCCGGGACTTTGCTCTCCTGGAACACACAGGGAATGGAATCTGCTTAGTTGATGCTTGTTTTTGGACTGGGGGTTAATCCCTCTTCCTGATACATGCCACTGGAGGACTTCCTTCCTGCCCTTGTTCCCCTGATTTTCTTGGAATTCGCCTGCTCATTCCCGGTCCTAACTTCCTGCTCTTCCCCACGAAGTGAGCATTTGTGGATGTGTCCCTGAAAGGAGGAACAACCACCCACTGGTGTCTACTGTGCTAATAATTCCCACATTGATCTGGGAGCCAGTCTCTTGTTAGGATGTCCTTGTGTTGTCATTTTGCATTGATTTTAGAGTTTCTCCCGAAGCTGCCTAGCTTCCGCTCAAAGTATGGTTTATAAATGGCAGTTCTTAGCGACTCTACCCGTATTCTGACCCCCTCTGCCATTGACGTCTGCTGTGGACAGACGATGCTGCACTGGGGAACTTTCTCGTTAGAGAGAAAGAAATTGAACCACTGCAAAAGATGGAAGCGTAGGCTCTTCTGTTAATGCGTTGTCTGTTTTGCTCTGGAATGGGAAGTAGTAACAAGATTATTCCCCAGACTCACGTGCATCTGTCTCTGTGACCGTTCTTCCATTTGTAAATACAGTTTATTATTCACTTCATTGTACTCGGGTGAAAATGCCACAGAATTGAAGTCATTAGTAGCCGTGATCGCTGGGCTCACACCCCCCACTCTCCCCCCTGCCCTAAAAAGAGCTTTCTCATTGGAGAAGCCATTTGGCAAGAAGAAAAATTTTTTTTTTTACTGGGAGAATAACTTCCAATGACTGCTAAAATATTTACAGGGTTTCTTTATTTCCCTAAAGTTGTGCCAAATCTTTGGAGCGTTGATGGAGAAGTTACAGTCACCGAGCAGAAGCCAGGCGAAGTGGCGGAGGAGCTGGCGAGCTCCTACGAGAGAAAGCTCATCGAGGTAAGGCCGGCGCTGGCCCGTGTGCGTTTGCTCCCAGGGTCGGCTGCCTTGGGGACATTGTGGGAACAGGTGCAGCCTTTTCCGCGGATGTTAGCAGTAGAATCAGACACTAGTCCCCTCGCACTGCCAACGAGACAAAACACAACGAGGTAGAAACATTAAACTTGATGAAGAAAACTAAGAGCTGTTTCTTCAGAAAAATCTTAAATTAGACACTTTCAGTGCCTATGGCAGGGGAATAGAGAAAACACAAACATGTCATGTTAAACAGAGGAAAACAAACGCACTCTTGGATTTGGAGATGAAAAGTGGGAGAGACTGTCACAAACAACTTTGATGCTGATGAAAGTCCAAATATGGGTGACATGGGCTATTTCCCAGGACAGTGTTTATTTATCAAAATTAATTGAGGGTGTAGCCTACTTACCTGGAGAGCATCCAGAAACAGGAAGGAAGTTATAAAAATAAAGGTGGTGCCCTGGGAGGTAGCAAACCTGAGTGGTTTCATAGCAGTTTCTAGAAAGCCTTTCAAGGTATGTACAAACAGCCCGTTGCTCTTTGTACCTCCCTCAAAGCCTTCTCTGTATCTTTACGTGTATCTGTGTCTCTGTATCTTGGTTCCAGGGCACATTACTTCAAAAGAACAAAAACTGCCAAAGAGCCTAGAAAAGAAACCGTGGGCCAGTCTCACTCGTGCATCAGAGCATAAAAATTCTAGCAAGGTATTGCCCAGTCAAATCGAGTTATGTATGAAAGGACCCATCCCCATGAAATAGGGATTAATTTAGGATTTCAGGGATGACTCAACGTTAGGAAATTGATCAAGTCAGCTCCGTGATTGATTAAAGGCTGAACACCAGATAGAGATCTTCTTGGTACCAAAGAGTCATTCGATAACATTCCTCATTCGTACCTAACAAAATAGTTTGTATTGAAGTAGAACTGACACACAGCGTTGCGTTACTTTTAAGCACACAACATACTAATTTGCTAGCTCCTTGATAAAAATATTCTTGACGAAGGAGAAGGGCACTTCTTTGATAGGATAACGTGGTTTTTTTTATCAGAAATCGTTAATCGCTGCCGCAGTCCATGGTGAAGCTACGTTTTCAGATCGGCAACTCATCGATAGGACGTATATGCATACGTCGGGGTGTGTGTGTGTGTGTGTGTTGTGGTCACAGGTGTGGCATTCATGACGAGTCGTGAGTGTTTGTACACGTACGTGCATGTAAGTGTCTACACCTGAGTGCTTTGTGAATATTCTGCAGTGCACTTGATGTGTGGAATCAGAAACATCCCTGCCGTTGCCGTGGAGACATAGCTGACCTCAGGGTAGGTTTTAGAGGCCGGGCCCTTTGTGGAGGAGCCCCCAACGCTTGTTCCTGGTTCAGCCGTCTGTTTCACTAGGTTCCTAGTGACCTCCAAAGAAGGGAGGTGAGAAACGATTTAAATTCTAACTCAAGGGAGCCCAAAGGGGCATGAGGTGGGGTTTGGTCTTAGCATAATAGGCGGATAGGGGAAGAGTGACAGACCAGGATGGAAGGACCCGGGGGCTGGGGTGGGGGACTGTCCCCTCCTGGCCTGTCCTCACCCCCCATGCAGAACCTCACAGGCTTACCCAGTGGGGTCATTGACCGCAGTTGGCTGGTGGTGGTGCCAGGTGCTGGATCAACATTCTGTTCTCAGAAAGCCTGCGTAGAGAGGGGAATGGGCCGTGTACCCTCAGGGTTGTGTCAGCCTGTGTGTCTCCCCTGGGACCTCTAGTCCCTGGAAGGCAGAGACCGTGTCCTTTTTGGCTGGGTATACTCAGCTACCATTTCTTGGCAAATGGTAAATGCTAAATAACCCTCGAGTGCAGGTGTTTTCATGTTCCCCTAGGACACGGATGTCTCAGGTTTGCTGAATGAATGCGGAGCTGATGAGCTCCCATGGCCAGGTGCTTGGTTATAAGGACTTGGTCAGGCCTGCACGTAGTTTGGAGGCTGGTGCTCATGTCCTGGGGCTCCTGTGAGCATGCTGAGCCCTGGGTGGAGGGTGGGAGGGGCAGTGATCCACATGTAGGTTCCCCCAGGTAGGAAGCTGACGGGCTCATCAGCCACTCCGGCTCTGGAGGGCTCGAGAAGACTGACTCGCCCCTTGACCCACGGAACAAAGCACCCTAGTTCATTGGTTGGGTGGCAGGTGCGTCAGATGATCAGGTGTTTTTTGAGTTCCTGCTTTCTGCACGGGGAATGGCAAGGACAGAGGTCCTGCACAGGGAGAATTGGCACGTTCAAGGACCAGAAAGGAGACCTGCTAGGTCTGGAACAGAGCAGGTGGGGAGAGCCGTGGCTCTGTGGCTGCTGACGTGCGTGGGCCAGATGGGCCTTGGAGGCTGTGTCGTGGCCGTGCCACCACCCTCTTTGATCGTGACAGAGTCTCACCATCTCCCTACAGACTTGAGTGATGCAGGGAGGATGATGGCGTGATGCGAAGTGACTGTCCTATCCCCGTGCATTGGTGTTCTTGTTAGCTGTCACATCAGAGGGAGTGGTGGTTGGGGTCTCTCCTGTTAGCCTTCCTGTCTGGTCCTCTGGGACCCCCTTTCCCAGTAGTAGAGTGGGTGGCTGTCGTTGAGGAGCTGAGAGAGATGGGAGCCTGCAGCAGAGGTGTTCTCCTTTGGCATTTACTACCCTGGGCTGATTTTTCATTGCTTCCTGATGGCAGAGTGAGTGGCCAGTGATCTTTCCTCTGTCACTGTCATTAGCATCTCATTATCCCGAGACCTTTGTGGAACCCTTCAGGTTGGCAGTAATCAGGCGCTTTCCAACGTTCTTTGTGAGGTTGATCTGTCATTTAGTCAATGGTTGGTTTTTACCAAGGGCTTCTAAACACATGTTGGCTGGAGTAATGAAAGCCTGTGGGGGGAGGCATTGACACACTTCTTTCCCTAGCAGAAGGTCAGAAGAAGAGGCATTGCATTTTATGTCATAGGACTATTCAAAGAACCCCAGTAGTCAAATTACTCTTTTGTGATTCATCCCAATGAAGACGGAGTTCCTGAACATTCTTTCTCTAGATGCCTCTCAGAGCCCTAAAACCACCTCGTGTACCTGCACACACATAGGCTGCACACGCCACACGAGTGTTCAGTGACCTGACCCCTAGACCCCCGACAGCTCGGTGCCCAGAGTCAACACTGTAAGCCATCCTGTAGTGGCTGGAGAGCATCGGGGACCAAGGACTGGAGGTGGAGAGATTGTTCTTGACGCCCTATGATGGTTCGCTTTTGAAAAAGAGAAGGAAAGCGAAATGCTGGTAGGTGGAGGTTCATCTGGCAATAGCCACTGTGTTGGGGCAGCCAGGCGTCAAGTGCACACCCGTTTCCAGGCCCTGCACTCGGGCTTTCAGGTAGATCAGCTCATGTGGTGCTCAGCAGACTTTCTCAAGGAGGGTGCCGTTCCCAGATGGAGCTTTGAGAAACTGAGTAAAGTGCCCAAGTTCTCGGCGTGGGTAGGAAGCAGGCAGGGCTGGATTTGACTCGCCCAGGCTGTCCAGCAGCATAGCACGAACCTGTATTCTGTCTGCCGGCTCTGGAAGGCCACGCTCATGGGAGAAATCAAAGGTGGACCTGGCAGAGAAGGGACTGGTACTGGTCACGGTGGAGGGCATAGGTGCAAGGAGGAAACCCAGCAGAGAAGAGGGAGGCTGCGGCCCGGGCAGAGGGCAGCAGCGCTGGGAGGGGCACACCCCACACTCTGAGTTACAGCAGAAGGGAGTCAGCTCCCAGAGGCCGGAATTACCTGCTTCTGGAACAAACGTAGTAGAAGGCCAGGCTGGGAGCTCCTCGAGAACTGTAGATGATAACTTTTTAGTTGTGTGTTAATTGCCTAACACGGTTCCAGCATCCAGTAGGCGCTCAATAAATATTGAACAGAACGACCACCTGCTGAGAGGTTTGGCTCTTCAGAGTCATGTTTACAGCGAGCGGAAGGTGGGAATTGGGAAGTCCCGGACGGAGCATGCGTAGTACAGGGCCCCTTGGCTCAGGGTGGAGGGCTGGAGGGAGTTCGCTGGGTTCTTCAGAGGAGGGAGGCTCTTCTAACACTCCGTTTCGGGAGGAGTTTTAGCCCAGAGAGTCTGGAGAGCACCCCGAGGCACAGATGGACAGTTCCCACACTTGAGCATGTGTTTACGGAGGACCTTGTAAGTTAGCCGGGCTTTGTCTTCCTTCCTCCTCTTTTCAAGGGTCGCCCACCCCCAGGAGCAGCCGAGTTGATGCTTCCATGAGGTGAGTCATGGAAGATGGGAGTTGAGGCAGCGATGGTCCTGAAAGGGCATTTACCTGCCTAGACTGACTTTTCTTCTTCTGTAGTGGCAGCGTCATGGGTGTTTCATCGGTGGGTGGCATTAGCTCCTCATTGCCCCCAGGCCGGGTGTGGGTCACAGCGCTGGGTGAGAGGCAGTGCGTGTCTTGGGGAGGCTCCCAGCCCAGCGGGTGGGACAGGCCGACTGAGCAGCGTCACACGCTGGGCTGAAGTGCAGATGTCCAGAGAGGCCTCGTGGGCTCCTAGAGCCACGTCCTCGCCGTTCTGCAGAGCTCAGGCCCTTTACAGGAGCTTTAGAATATGTTCCTCGCTTTTTCTTTGGGGCTGTTAGTACTGAAGCTTGGGATTTCTGCTGTAAACTTCCCCATCTGTCTTGAAGAGGGAGACATCAGGGGAATTTGTTGTCACCAAGGGTTTTGAAGAGGAAAGGTAACGGATGTGCCCATGAAAGACCTAGGATTCTTCTTTACCTTTTTTAGTACAATTCCTTTGGTCTAGACTCTTGGCAGAGATGTTCCCATTCTCCTCCAGCAGTTGCTGTCAACAAAAACGTAAGGCAGTTGAGGGAATTTGGAAGGGGAGGTGAACCATGAGAGACTGTGGACTCTGATAAACAATCGGAGGGTTTTGAGGGGGCGGGGCGGGGGAGGCCGTGGGGCCGGGGAGCCAGGTGGTGGGTATTAGGGAGGGCACGGATTGCATGGAGCACTGGGTGTGGTGCAAAAACAATGAATACTGTTATGCTGTAAAGAAATTAAAAAAAAAAAAAAAGATATTGGAAAAAAAAAAAATAAAAAGTTAAAAAAATAAAAAACCCCCGTAAGGCCGGTGGCATTTGGACTTTGATCCTGCCTCTCTTCAGCCCCGCCTTCCACAGCTGTGGTTGGGCCAGGACAGCTGTCCCCATCAGACAGACTGCAGATCTGTTGGTTGCTGCCACATGTTCTGGGGGGGTGGGGGGTGGGGCTCTGGTCTTTACACCTGCATTTCTCCATTAGTAAAACACAGCCAGTGATACCTGCTGGCAGGGTCACGTTGAGGATTGAACACAAAGAATGTAGTTCAGTGCCTGTACTAGATGGGAGATATTTCTGTGCCTTCTTTCCTCCCTTCAGATTTTTTTTTTTTTTTTTTTTGGAATGACCCCTCACCACAGCTTGCTGTCTTAGGATGAGTAAATCCAGGCTCCCCGCCCTTCTCTGGCCCGGGGGCAAGAGTGTGCCCGAGCTGAGGCCCACAGGGCTGTTAGTCCTGTGTTCTTCTAGTAGCAGCCTCCTGATTGCTCTTGTGGTTCCTCTTGAACTTGCCAGAGCTGTTCTGGTTCCAGTCCCTTCTCTGAGCCAGTTTCTCCCAGTTCTGTTTACAGTAATTGTTGTTTCATTGTTAAGTTCTCATCTGTTTTCTTTTATTAACATCCAAGTGCCCTAGCTCATAGGACGCTTTCTATCTACATACAGTTAACCCTTGAACAAAATGGGTTTGAACTGAGTGGGTCCACTCACAGGGGGATTTTTTTTTGATAAATACAGTATTGTACTGTATTTTTCTCCACACTTTTTCTTTAGACGACTTTAAGTATACAGCACACACAGTATACACAATGTATGTTAGCTGACTCTATTCTTGATAAGGCTTCTGGTCAACAGTAGGCCATCAGGTTTCGGGGGAGTCAGAAGTCACCTGTGGATTTTTGATGGTGCGGAGGTTGTACCCCAAAGCTCCTCATTGTTCAAGGGTCAAGTGTGTGTGTGTCGGGGGAGGGGAGACAGAATATGATCAGTAGATGATGTCATTTCCCCGTCTGGCCTCTGCGTCGCGGGGGTCCTTTACACCTGCCTTCTTTGTACCTAAGTTTTGATCTATAGCCGCATGTCCGCGCTGTCGAGTCACCTGGGGGCCCCGTGTTGCAGTACTGCCAGTTCATCCTCTGCAAACAGATCTGTGCTTCCTCCCATGTGCCCGGACTCGGCGAGCTGTTGATTGATTTTTCAAATTACAGGATACTTATCATTTACTGTATGAGTGTAGTTAGTCCCTGAATTTTTGCTCATGGGTGAAATAAATGGTATATTAGCAACATTTATTCTCATTATAATGGCAGGTTACTATTAATGGGAAAGTAAGCTCAAGCTGGTAAGGAACACATTCGTAATCACATGCTGCAGATAACTGTGAATGTGATCATCATTTCAATAAAATGTAAAAGGTCCTGAGGCAGCCGGGACCTTGGGAGTGGTAACACCAGCAGCGCTTGCTTCATAAATTGGCGCTAGTGGCATCCATCGTGCGTGATGTATCAGAGTCATCTTTATACAAAAGAAAGATGAGCTTTTGAATAAAGTATTGGATTCCATGTAAGGACTCAGGCTAAAGAACTCAGAGTTGAGATCTACATTAAACTGACGCTCAGAACGAAAAGCGCGGTGTGACTTTGTTTGCAGTATTTTAGTCACAAGGTGCTGAGTGATGGAGACCAGGCTCTCACCTCCTTGGGCAGGGGTTGGGCAGGGGGGAGAAGTTTTCTCATGAACCAAAACAGTTGAAGTGCTTGTTAGATATGAGTGATAACTGGTGAGGAGTTGGGGTAGGTGTAATTCTCACTAAAGTATGAACGACTAACAAGACTAAACCTCCAAGGAATTCTTAAAATCTTCTTATGGAAAAGTCGAAACATGTACAAAGCCAGAACAGTCTCATGAGCCTCTGTACTACTTCTTCTTCTTCTTCTTCTTTTTTTTTTTTTTTAACATTTTATTTATTCATTTGACATGGACAGAGAGATCACAAGTAGGCAGAGAGGCAGGCAGAGGGCCGGGGGGCCGAGCAGAGAGCCCGATGAGGGGCTCGATCCCAGGACCCTGAGACCATGACCTGAGCTGAGGCAGAGGCTTTAACCCTCTGAACCACCCAGGTGTCCCAAGCCTCTGTGCTCCTTACGTGGCTTCAACAGTTAGATGTAACTGCTGACCATTCTTCCCTCATCGTGATCCCAGTCTACTCTGCAGTCTCTCATGGTATTTTGAAGCAAACCCAATTTCATTCTGAAGTATTTCAGAATATACTTGTAAAAGCCAAGAGCTCTTAAACAAACAGACCCACACAGTCCCATTAAAAAGTCTTTAAAGGAGGCCTCTGCCAGTCCTGGTGAATCTCAGATGGAAATATCAGTAAAGGGACTTCTTTGAATAGGGCATCTTATAGGGGGTCTCTTGCTTTTATAGATCCCCTTCTCAAGGGAGAAGGAACCTTAGCCTCTAGGTCATGCCAGGTGGCCCTGCCCAGCCCGTTTCTTCCTCTCTATTCTGCCCTTGACGTGGTTCGTACGGTGCTCACAGTTGGTTTTAGACGTAGCAGTGTCACCAGCACAGCTGCCCCGGCCCTTGGGGGTTGAGGAATTTGAAGATAAGGACGAGTGACCACGGCTCGCAAGTTTTCGCTGGCGCCATGCGTTCCCAGGCCTCCGGTGTGCTGTAGCTGATAAGGGAACTCCTTGCCTCATGATGGTTTCGGGAGAGTCAGGCTGTCCCTCTCCCACAGGAGGCTCCATCAGTGTTTTTTTAAAAGGTTGTTTTTACTGTGGGCACTTGAAATAAAGGTAAGAGTAGACAGAGCAACATACGAGCTTCCATGAACCCATCACCCAAAACCGTCGTGAATCAGGGCCAGTCTTGCTTCATCCGAACATCTTTCTGCTTTCCCAGCTTCTCATAGTCTGGGAAGCCAATCTGAAGCATGACCTGATTTCATCCCAAAGTATTTGGGGAGGTATCTCAAATGAAACATAAGGGCCCTTTATTTTTTAAAAGGAAAACATTCTATAATATCGCTATCGTACCTACAAGCCAGCGATAAGTTCTTGATATCATCAAGTATCTGCTGAGTGTTCACATTTATAGTCCAGATGGATTAAAAAAAAAGATTTTAGTTATTTATTTGACAGAGATCACAAGTAGACAGGCAGGCAAAGAGAGAGAGGGGAAGCAGGCTCCCCACTGAGCAGAGAGCCCGATGCGGGGCTCAATCCCAGGACCCTGAGATCATGACCTGAGCTAAAGGCAGAGGCTTAACCCCCTGAGCCACCCAGGCGCCCCTCCAGACGGATGTTTGAGGGAGGTCCACCCTGGGTCCGTCCACACACTGTGATTGGTTCACACACCCCTGCAGTCTCTCAATCTACAGGTGTCCCACCTGTATCTTCCCAGCCCCTTTCCTTCTTCACTTGTAATTCATTAGTTGCAGAAACTGGAGAGTTTTCCCATCAGTGTTTTTTGAGGGCTTATAATGTACCTGGATTTTTCAAATTACAGGGTATTTATCATTTACTGTATGTGTGGTTATTCCGGGAATTGTTGCTCATGGGTGATATAAATGGCGTATTAGCAACATTCATTCTCATTATGATGGCAGTTTACTATTACTGGGAAGTGAGTTCCAGCACAAAGCTCACGCAAACTCTCTGCGATCTGTCAGGCTTTTGGTGACATTCTGGTACAGAAGAGCAACCGGCAAACGATGATGATGGCGGTGATGGCTAGCATGCATTGTGGGCTTACACTTGTTTCTAGGCCGTGTGCTGATGGGTCATCTCGTGTGCAGGGCATCCTTAGAGATGAGAGCGCGGGAGGCTTAGAACACCCTGTCCAAGGTCACAGGGCTTGCGTGCATAGAGCTAGCATGCGGCCCTGGCTGTCGGACTCCCCACGTGCTTGCTGTGATGTGTGTTTTGTGCCTGTCACGTGGCTCCAGTCTGCTCCTGTGTGGGCCGGGTGTGACCCGGTGCAGACGGAGAAGTTCCACTTGTCTCCGCACTGCTTCTCGCCCGCAGATCTTCCTTCTTCCCTCCGTCTCCCTGGCCTTCTGGTCACACATTACTCTAGCAGGGGCATGGCCAGCCACAGGTGACACTGGTGTCCCCGTGTGGCCTGCGCCTGCTCCAGACTCGTTAGCGGCTGTCCTTGCCCATCTTCTCATCTCTTTGGCAGACCTCTGGATCTCTCGTTCCCATTTCATGGTGGGGCTGCTACCCTCTGGTGATGGCGCTGTGGGCCCTGCTGTGGGCTCAGCGTTTCCACCCTGTGTGTTCCCGTCGTCTCCCCCCTGTGTTTAAGCCTCCTTCCTGCTCGTGTCTCTGCTCTGGGAGCCTGGAAGACCAGACAACCAACAGATGAACTTCCATAAACATCAAGGAGAATGATCCACTGGTCCTTTCTGGGCTGTAGAGAAGAACAGTTGTAATTAGGGCGGCTGGTTTTGAGCTTTTCAGAGGCCTCTTTTGTATTCACTTTCCTCTTAGGAAGAGGGAAGTGGCTTCTTGGAGCTACTTCTGGGTCTCAGGAAGAATGTTCCCGTCTCTGGAGCGGTGGGTAAGGGGGTGCTGTCCTGTCGGGGCTAGGCTCAGTGTTGAGAATACGCCAGGTGAAGGCCCAGCGGTGTCCCAGCCCCCCCCCCCAGAATGAAGAGGAGGTGTCACTAGTCGATGGAGCCGTAGCAGCGGGGGAGGGGGTAAGAGGTGGGAGTTGAGGCCGGGAGGAGGGAGGCGTTGACGTTAATGCTCGCAGAGGGCATGGGGAAACCGGCCGTTTTCCTGCATAAACTCGAATGGCTCACCGTTGCATTAGAGTCATGGAAACGTGACACTTTTTTTTTGTATGTTGACATAAGACACTACATGTTCTCGCTCCCTCTCTCCCTCTCCAGACACAGGTCTCACCTCCCTTCTGGTTCGCGTCCACGCCCAGATGCACATGTTCTCCCCAGGCCCGCCCGTGGGCTGGTCTTACCATGGATCCCTGTCCTTTCTGCATCTTCCTTCCCCGTTTTCCCGGCTGCTGCCTTTGATCCTTGAGATGTGCCCCCACAAGCTTTTCCTGGGCACCCTGCTGCCCTGCTGGAGGCCGGGTTCAGTTCCCCAGGTGGCTTGTTGCAGCCCGTGTCCCCTCTCCTCGTCCCGTCAGTGCCGTGTCGTGTGCTGTCTGGCCTGTCCATGTCTTTGTTGCCCTCATTCCTCCTCGTTTGTTCTCGATCATCCTGGCGTGTGCCACGATCCCTGCCACCTTCGCGCACCGAGGACCCTTCGGGCTGTAGGCGGCGGCGTTTCTGCCATGCGTTCATCAGGCCTGTGTCACTGCTCTCCTCTGGGACCGAAAGGATGGAGGCATTTCTCTGTCTCCCTTATGGTCGGGTCGGGACCCTGTGACTGCTGCTGGCCGCTGGGCTGTCAGCAGAAGTGATGAGTGTCATCCGAGAAGAGGTGGTGTGAATTTTTCTTCTTGTTTCTCCTGCCGTGGTGCCCTTGGAAGCAGGTGACCAGAGATGCGTATTCTGTGTGGCCTAGCTATAGGATGACACGAGCCAGCGTCCCCGAGTCCTGGCTTGGAGGGTGCTGCCGTGTCGTCCTGCTGGGGCCACTGCAGGCTGCGTGACAGCAGGAGCAGACAGAGATGTGTTCAGTCCCTGAGCTGTCAGGGTTTGCTTGTTAACTGCATCAGAGCCCCGTATACCCGGACTGTTCCCTGGAAGAGAAGTCCTTATCGGAGGGACAGTCTGGCTTTAGGTGTGGCTGAATTGTGGGCTGTGAGTGTGTTACCAGGCTCCTGTCCTACTCTCTGGCCCCTTCTTGTACCATTTCTGGGTTGACAGCGTTTTCCTTGCCCTGCTGCCTTCTGCCCACTCACCCCCGTCACACGAGGCTGTGATAACCCCTGGATAAATGTTCTTCTGCCCCGTCCACATTCGGAGAACAAAGCACAAGAGTCTGTTTCCATTCCCTGCAAGAGCCTTGAGCTGACTCCGAGACAGCTGGCTTAGATCCCAGCCTCCCTTTCCAGCCAACCGTGGGTCTGGTTCATGCACTAGGCTGAGGGAGGGGCCCCGTTCACACGTGGAGAATGAAGGAGGGTTGGTGGGGGGCAAATGAACACCAAGATCATTGCTAGACAGGAAACGGGTGCCGGAGAGGTGATGCCAGTACCTGCGTCAGTGTTCGGTGAGGGTTTGTGTGAATGTATGAAAGAACGAATGACTGAGCACGGATGAGTGGATGTGTGGTTGAGTAGACCCTGGCTCTTCCCCTAAGGGGCTCACAGCCTATGAAGGGGTTGAGACAGTAATTTCTAGCAGCAAGGGGTCAGTGAGCCAGAAGACGTAACACAGAGAAGAGGGGGTGAGCTGTGAGATCCGCTCGTGGGGGGGATGTGGTTTGCCATATCCTGGGGAGGGCACGCCACAGCTTTTCATTTCTAAGCTGGGTTTTAAAGGCAGAGCAGGGATTTACCAGAGAGCCAGAGAGAGGAAGGGCAGCCCAGGGCCATCTGAAAAGCCAGTACAGAGGTCTGAGCGGGTTGCAAGGAGGACATGGAGTAATAGGTGATGGGGGCGGAAACAGCATGGGCAGAGTTTCTGTACCAGCCCTAGCCATTGGTCGTGCCTATTAGAGCCGTCCTCCGTTCAGTTGCTACAGTGAATGTTTCTTTTCTTTTCTTTTTTTTTTTTTTTTTTAAGATTTTATTTACTTATGTAGCAGAGAGGCACAGTGAGAAAGAGAACTCACCAGGGAGCCTGCTACGGGGCGCGATCCCAAGACCCTGGGATCATGACCTGAGCTGAAGGCAGACGCTCAGTGACTAAGCCGCCCAGGCACCCCGAATGTTTATTTTTCTAAAGCGGTGTGATTGGAAAATGTTCTCTTTTCTTGGCCTTCTCCGGTCTGCTTCCCCCGACACAGGTGTCCATGGCTGCCATGCCTCCCACCCCTTGGCCACTCTTGGCCCTTGGATAAAAGCCCCTTAGGAAGCCCAACCAGCCATGACTTGTTCAGAAAAATGGTAGTTTTATCGGTCAAGTCAGTGCTGTCCGAGACTTCGGTTTCATAAGAAAACCCTGCCATTTGGTCCTAAGGGATGACACCTAAGACTCCTAGCTTGAACAGTGCATCGTGGTCTGGCTCGGTAGCAGTAACTGGGACACATTTTGTGAAAAGTGTTGCCGGAGGGTGCCCTGTCATTTTAGAAGCGGGACTCAGCTTCTGATGGCTTGATGTTCTTGTTTGTTTAAAGCAGCTAAAACTGTGTATCACCTGCTTGCTGTCTCCCCCTGAGAGGCTGACACAGCCCCATGACTCTGGTGATAGGTTTGCAAAAGCTAGAGGTCCAGCCATCTTCGTTTGTGTAGGTGCTACTAACGTTTATCTGAGCACTTTCCCATGTGGAATAAGTGGAGATTTTCCCCAAAGTGGCTCACTCATCTAAAAATGTAGGCGTAAATGAAGAAAGATTAAATACAAATGAATACAATTGTTACCACTGATAAAACGCCTTTTAATGTGTCCAAAACCGGACTGGGGCCTCACACGTATCCTTTCATTTAACCAGTAAGCAACAGGTCAGGAATCAGGCTCAGAAAAGTTGAGCGGACCGTCCTGAGTCACACCACTTGAGAAGCGGCAGAGCTGACATTTCACCCTGTTCCAAGGCCAGCAGGGGCTGCGACCCCCCAACCTCACCACTCAGAGCGAGCCTTTATGTACGAAGGTATCCCTGGGATTTGACGGCCCTTGTTGGAGGCTTAGCTTGCCGTTTGTTTCCTGACACATTTTATGACTGTCTTCAGGAAAGTGGAATACTTTCCTGAAACTTGAAATAGACCCGAAATTGGACTGGGAGCGGCTTTGAGGTTTGCTGGCCGCTTCGTGCTCATTACAGTGCAAATTAATCAAATGAATTATGTAGCTCAGCTAATAACTTGCTTTGATCCAATAGCTCTGTAGAAATAACGCGTTGAACATTTTTATTTAATCCACTTTGGGGGCATAGTTGACTGGATTAAAAAAATTAAAAGCACAAAGAATCCTTTTTATCCATTAATTTTGAGCCTTTCTGTTCTTCTGGGCGGTGTCTTCCTTCATAATTGCTAAGATCTTTGTCAGCCTGGCTAGCTTGTATGCGTTCAGTGTTCATCCTGTGCTGGGTGTTTTTCTGAGCATTTTGTCTCATTCGACCCTTAGAGTCGCTTGCTGTGACGATAATATTCTCACCCACATTTTCCAGAGTAGGAAACTGAGGCGTGGTGAAGTGACTCACGTTAGAGGTCCAATGGACACTTGGTGGTAGAGTTGGGATTTAAATTCCAGACCTGAAGCTTGTAACCAGTCCCTACTGGAAAGAATCCTTCCTGAATGTTCATTCCAAGTGGTAGTGGAGGTGGTCTGTCCCTGGGTTGGCCAGAGTGTGAGGGTTCCAACATGGCCTTATGTGTGTGCCTTGGCTCTTTTATCTATAGCCTCTGGGAGCCTTGGCTGTCCTCATCCGTGGCCTGGGAATCATCATGCCTGATGTGTTGCATTTACACCTTGAATGAGGAATGGTGGGCATTGCTTCCTGCTGGTCCTCTTGTCCGTGGGTGGCGAGGAGGAGACTGGTCTCATTTACCTGCTGGGGGATCGACAGTGTCCCTCCTGAGTCGAACAGCCTTGAGCTCCACCAGTCAAGGAGTAGCTATGAGTCTAGTCTTCGCGGGCCTGTCTCTACTGATGGGCTGAGAATGACCCGTGTGCTTACTCAGGGACGATGAGCTGTTGCCGGTTTCTGAGGATGCACCCGTTCCCCTGAGGTCAGGGACGTCCCCAAGGCTCACTTCCCCGCAGTCTGTGCAGGATGTGGTTGGCTGTGGGTTCCTGATGCAACCAATGCATGTCAGAAAGCCTCATCTCTGTACCCTGAGAGCTGGTCCTGGCTTTTTGCCCTGTCCTCCTCTTGGACATCATGGCTGGTCTCCAGGCTGACTCCTCCCCCCATCCCAGCTTGCCATCTCAACGCTGAGGGCCATTTGTTCCAGCCCTGGCACTGCTCTGCGGCTCTCTGGGTCTTCACATCCAGGCCCAGTGCAGGCGGAGCCCCTGGGAGAAGACGTCTCTCCTTTCCCACCTTCTTGGTACTCCACTTCTCCTGTCCGGACGTTGATGAATGAGGATGAAGAGTGGTGGGGTCTCTAGTTCCTTCAGGGAGACCCCCAGCCACACAGGGCCACCTGCTTCTCTTCCCGCACTGTTCCCTGTTATAGCTTCCCCAGAACCCTCTCCAGTCTTGCTCCGGGACAGGCTGCCCAGATCCCTGGCCACTCCTTCTCTTCCTACCAGCCTCAGCGTGTTTGCTTGCTGAGCTGCCCGGCGCTTGCTGTGTTCTGCTTTGGCCCCAGCAGCTCTGTCTCACAACTTCTCCGGGGGCTGATGTCACCTGTGAGGTTACGAAGGTAAACGTTACCCGTGGTGTGGGCACAGCGAGGAGCCGAGTGGGCCCTGCCTGCTGCCTTCCTCCGTGTGAAGCACACACTCTGTTTCCAGGGAGTCTGACTGAGCTCGGCCCGGGCGGACTGTCAGCCCTTTTTGCACAGTGACAAGTCCTTTTTAAAAGTCTTTTTTCCCCCTTCCCAGAGCCTTCAGAATGCTCCCCGTTCACTTCCTTCCCTGGGCCACGTACTGAACTCTGTGGCCTGCTTTGCACTAACAATGGTACTTGAGCAAAGGAGATTGAAATTGGGTTTTGTTGTGTTTGTTTGTTTGTTTGTTTTCCCTCCCACCTTCTCAGGTGGTTTAGAAAAGGGGTTTTTAACAGCCTGGAGAAGGGAGATCAGTCTGAGAGAAACTTGGACTTTTTTTCTACAAGGAACAACTTCTGGGCACCAGCTCTTTAATTTCCATGCACCCGAGATGAATGCAGTCTTTCCAAAAAGCAGTCTTTAAAATTCAGTTCTCCTCCTCTAATGGGATGCGTTTGGTGGGAGCGGCCCCGTTGCTACCGTGTAATATGTAGAAATGATTTTCCCTTTGCAAGGAAAACCACATTTAAACGCTGAAACATTACCTTTTTGTTTTCTTGAAAGATCTTCTCTGCCTTTGGTAGGAAAAGCTTTTAAAATTAATGGAAAATTCCTCCATCCATTTGCCGGAGCTCAGGAGGGGAGCAAGATACCGGCTTCGCTGTAAGTAACGACTGCCTTCCCAGCGTTTGAGGTTTGAACTGCCTCAGCGGCATGGGTTTTAAAGCAAGGTGGTGTCCATTTGGAGGAAAGCGATCAAACTGAGTGGGTTAAATTGGCCGTCAGCCGTTAAAATGCCAGTTCGCGTCTGAAACTTGGTGCCGGTTTTTTTGGATGCAGGGAAAGCAATGTAAGGTGTCCACAATTTTTTTTTTTTTTTTTAACCCATCAGAACTAGAACTCTGTGTGTATGTGTTTGTAGCACTTGACAATTTCTAGATCATGGGTCTGTACACGTTTTCAGTAAAGGGCTAAATGAGAAGTATTTTAGGCATCACAGGCCACATGGTCTCTCTTGCACCTTCTCAGCCCCGCACAGGGGCGCCCCAGGGCAGCCCTACAGGGTGTGTGAGCAGGTGGGTGTGTCTGGGCCGGTGAAGCTTGATTTAGGAAGTCAGGTGGCAGGGTGCTCGTCCCTGATCTAGAAGGTTCTAGAAGGTTCTTTTCCTTCATGGTGATGGGGCTGCCGTGATGCAGAGCTTACATGTTAGCATTGCCTACTGCCATGGGTCAGGCAGTGGGCGTATTTAATGCTCTTAAATGCTGAAGGAAGGGGGTGGTTATTGCCACTTTACAGAGGAGTAACGGCAGGCTCATCGATGTTCTAATAAAACTTAATGAGCACCACGAAAAAGTAAAAATCTACCAGTGCAGTTCAGAGACCTACTCTTGGAGATCTTGTGCACGGACCCTGTAATTTTCCATTGGTGTGGATTGTGTTGTCTGCTCTGCGGTCATTCTGGGACCTTTCCATCAGGTGTAGTACCTTTGGCCCAGCATAGCAGACTGTCTTAGAGACACTCAGGGTGAACACATTTTGAGAGACCTCTCACCATTTTCTTAAAAAGTGTTTCTTGTTGGAGAGGATCCGTTTTGGGCTCTGGAGGAGAAAAGCCATCACAAATGAAGGGTAATTTGATTAGTCCCATTTTCACGTCACCAGAAGAGAAATAACATGATCGATCATTGGGGGGAAAAACCCACAGAGGAGTAAAACTTGAGAAAAAGATAATCGACTTAGTTCATCTCAGAGATAGTCACTGTAGACACTTGGGGGTTTGTTAGGACAACATTTTATTTCCATGTATAGATATAGTTACCTGTATCCATGTATAGATCTATAAATAGAGGTATTCTCGGTCACATAATACACTTATTTTTGACTGGAATATATTGAATTTTTCAAACTTGGAATCCTACTCTCTGCAGAGTTGAATCACTTTAACATTGAAATCAGATCCCCTCTCTGGAGGTGTTGGTAACAGCCGGTGTTATTAATAGTGCCATTTCTGGGCGCATAATGTGACCCCGTAGCAGCCTGTCAGATTTCCTTCCAGCTCATTTGGCTTTGAAAGGGTGTCAGGGTCTGTCCTTGGTCAGTTGCACATATGTCTTCCCTCTGGATTTGTGGGAATGAGTATAAGGTCAGACTTTCTGCTGTCCAAAAGTCTTCAAAAGCTCATTCTTAAGAAGTGGTATTCACCAACCCTGCCCGAAGGTCATATGGTCTATCCACATGAGACCCTTTCGTCCTTGAGTTAAGCTAGATCATGGGCAGGAGCAAACGGGGTCTGAATAGCTTTACTGCTTAGAGGATTGTCTCAGAGTTCACCACGGAGCTTTCCGCTGCACTGAAGACTACAGGCCCGCAGCTGACAGTGTCCAACCCATAGAGAGTCAGTCTACATAATGTTCTTTTTTGATTGGAAGTAGTTCATCCATTACTAAAACCTAGATTTTAGCCCACATGCACTAGGAAAGACACATACGGCCATGTCCCTTGTATTGCTTATAATGGCAAGATGTTCAAGGCAACTCAAATATCCATCAACAAGAGGATAAATTTAGAAAGAAGTGAAAACTTGCCTAGAAATCAATGTAGCAATGAAAATGGATGATCGTCAGCTGTGTACCTCATGAAGGTGGGTTTCCTGAATATTAGTGGCCTGAAGAAAGCAAGTTGCTGCAGAGCTTGTTTCTAGAAAGACGAGAAAAGTGTAGAATGGAACAGGAGATAGGTTAGGAATTCACACTATACAGAAAACCAAAGGGAGGACACATTTTAAAATCAGGGCATGGATAATGGGGAGAGGGTTTCCAAAGTACCAGAAGGTTCTGGATCTTAAGTGATACAAGCAGGGAGTTGGTACACTGGTGTTTGCTTTATTACAGGTCCTGTTTCCTAGAGCTCTGTGTTCTCGTACACTGGAAACATTCCATAATTGAAAAACTGGGTTCTCTGGAAGCTCTGAGCCCATATTCCCACACAGTGGCAGTTGGCTGGAATGGACTTAGACCTTCCTGTTTCAGATGGTACACAGACTTCCCAGCAGTTAGTCCCTAACTACCTGCTGTCCCTACTATTCCCCTGGCTCAGTGTCCCTGGCCTGTTTTCAGTGGCACTTGAATTTTAATTTATGTCCTTGTTTTGGTGTTCAGAGAATACAGTCTGCTGAAAATCATCATTTTTTCTGAAACTTGTGGATAAGGATGTTGTGGGTCCTCACATTGTGTGTAATTTCTATGTCACGGAAATAGCTCTTGGTAGAAGGTACCAGGAATGATTTTCTTGACTAAGTAGTCTGTTCTTTTGGGTGCTATGAATGTCGTCATTGATGATATTTCCTTCTTTGCCTTGGCTTCTAGGAAGCTCAGAGGCAAATGTGGGCTCATCCCTAGATAAACTAGAAGTGTTGAGGCATGTTTTCGATTCTAACCTTACTATTGGCTTCGCCTGTTTTCCTGCCTCCTTTATCTCCTCACTTAATGTAAAATTATGATTCCATAATATGCCTGTTCATAAGTGGCCGTATTCTTTTTTTGGGGGGAAAGGGGATATAAATCATAAATTCTCACTTAGAATGATGGCAGAATATGGGTTTGTGAGAACATTCTGGAAATCTGAACTTTATCCCGAATGTTTTATTCACAAATCTGCCTTGATGATCTATTTCAGCCGTGTGGGTTACTAATTTTCCACGAATGAGAATATAATTAAAATACACTTAACGCTAAAATGCAACTGAACATAATTTGATCTCCGATAATTTAGAAGGCAGTTAAGGAACTTGCCTCGCCTCAAGGCCATAATTACAAACATCCATTATCATAGTGTGACACTACCAAAAAAAACCCTGGCTATTTCAGCTTTCTGATTATTGGAAATCTTTCGGCACTAGAGTTGAGAGTCCGTGTGTGGTGTATGTGCAGGTCTTTTGAACGCCCACCTAGGGAGAGTTCTTATGTGATTTCATGCCAGTGAGCATTAGAAAAGGGGAGGTGCATGGGTCACAGTGGAAAGGGTTCAGTTCTCCACTCATACCAGGTAGTGCCTCCCTGAGTGCTGGGAAAAATCCTCGCCTTTTGGTTGGGTGCAATATTTGAGAACATAAATAGGGGTATGGGTCAGAAGCGGTGAGTGCCTTGATGGCACAGGTTGCTGTCCTACCTGACCATGAAAGGAGTCACTGTTGGGAAATAGCACGTCCACTGGGAGGCAGAGTGTGGATGGGTTGGGGATGTGGAAGGACCTATGAAGGCCTAAAACTACCTGGTTTGTTTAAGGGGCTTGCCTCTTCTTTCCTCCTTATCCTCATGGTGACAAGGGGGTGGTGGAGGGGTTAGTGCTGGGGAGGGGGTGGGGAGGGCCATGGGGAGGCTGGTGTCAGTCTTGATTGGGTACTGTTGGGCCAGGCACTGGGCTGCGCGCTCCACACTTACTGTCGCATTCAGTCCCTGTAGCGACCCTGTGAGGTTATGTATTTTTTGTAGTCTCCATTTTGGAGGCAAGGAAGCCAAGTCCATTCCCCGGGAGGTGGGAGTGACCAGGCGGTGGCCAGGGGCTCATTTTCTCTTCTCCTTCGGCTGGTCACTCAGGCCTCCCCGACTCAGAGGGCCCCTCTCAGAACACCTGGTGTTGCCTTGACTTTACCGAGGTCACAGTGACGTACGTAGACCTTAGGTCTGGGTCAGAGGCCTATAGTGTGACGATTCGCGGCACGTGTGTATCTTGCATTGGCCAGCACAATAAGGTTAGTTCACACCTCCATCCCCTCATGTAATTACTGTGTGGAGGGTGGGGGGGGCTTTTAAGATGGATTCACCTAACACCTCTCAGGTAGGTAATACAGTGTCTTAATCATAGCCACCGTTCTGTCCATCGGTCCTGAGAACTCCTCTTACAGCTAGACGTGTGTAGCTTGGGTCAGCGTGTCCCCGTTACCCGCGCCCCCAGCAGCCTTTACTTCTGGTTTTGTTGAGTTCGGCTCTTTGAGATTCCACAGAGAAGTGAGATCGTGTGGGTATTTGTCTTCCGCTGTCTGACTCTTTTCACTTAGCGTACCGCGCGCAAGGTAGATGTGTGTCGTCACACGTGCAGGGTTTCCTTCTTTCTCGGACCACCTGTTTAAACCTGCTTCCCTCTCCCCCACAGACAACTGTTCCTCTCTTACCTCTCCTTTGCTTTCTTCCATAGCCACTATCTTCTGGCTTACTCTCGGTCTTCCCTCTTCCACTGTGTTTTCCCCCTGGACCGTGAACTGCGGTAGGCTGCATGGTCTCTTCTGTCCCCTGCCGTGTGCCCAGGGCCTTAAGGAGCGCCCTCATGCGGAGGGGCTGATGCTTGCCGCAGACCTCTTGTTTCCCCCACCTCCTCGTGGGAAGGTGGGCGCGCTGTTGCAATGACACTTCTTTAAGAGGACTCAGACACATCTGGGTTTTTTCTGAAAGCTTAATTTCAAAATGCTGGCAGCCGATATGAATTGTAAGTACCAGGGAGTCCGACAGAATCCAGTTGCTTGCTGAATTTGACTTACAGGCTGCCCGCTTGCCCCCGTCTGTCAGTCTGGGAGAGGCACCTGCTGCCTGGAGGCAGGGCTGCCCGGACAAGGTCTGTGGGCAGCTCTGTGACATCCGGACCAGAGTGGGGGCAAGGAGGCTGGGGCAGTAGCCCCACCCTTAGTGACGGGGCTCCTGACAGCACCGTGCAGAGGGCCTCGGGACCTGGACATTTTAGTTACCACTGACCTGGTGACTATGTCAGGTCCCTCCCCTTTTCGGGGTGTGTCTTGCCGTCTGCAGAAAGAGGAGCGGTGCAGAGCCCAGCTAAGTCACAAGCCGGGGTTTAGCCAGAGAAGACAGCAGTACTGATCCTGTCTGTGTTTATAATTTGGCTGTTTTGTTCGTTAGAGATTTTTTTGCATTAATTTCGGTTCTTCAGAATATTGCATTAAAACATTATTTGTCATGATGAGCGAGGTTTTCGGCACCCCCTTAAGTGTCGCACCCAGCCCCTGCTCACCCCGGTCCCACCCCAAAAAGCCAAACCAGATTGCTTTTGACTTTGGGGCCCATCTGGGCTCTGAAACCTCGGACACGGTACAGTTACGGTTTTCTAATTATGGCCCTCGTGGCTTTCGAGAGGAAGAGACAGCGTTTCCACCTAGAATTCTGTGGACTCGCTTGTCCTGTGATGTGGCGACGCCGGGTACCAACAAACCTTTCTAACTGTCCCAATTTATGGTCGTCTTTGACATACGCTTTGTGATCTGTTGAATGAGCCCAATCTTTGGCTGGGGAATTAGATTATAATGGAGCGTTTGCAGTCTTTGTCCTGTCCTGGCAAAGGCTGAGTGTGTGAATATCTTTGAAGGCATATTTCGCCACCTTTACAACCATGTTCCTTTCAGCCGAAATTGAAGGCAGCTTCTGTTTAATGACGATTGCTCTGCGTTAGCCCACTGCTAATGGCTGAGCTCCTGCTGCAGTGGCCTGGCCTTTGGGGATAATGGCAGAATGTTCGATTTCGCTTCCCCAGCACTTGGAAGTTCTTCACAAAAGTTATTACGGATCTGACAGCCAAGGGCAGACTTGTCGGGCGAGCCGTCCTGTTGAACTCACTGAGAGTGGGAGCCCCTAGTTGAGGCAGAAGGTTCGTTGTGGTTGGGGTTAGGTAGAATCACTGCTCTTCAAGCCTTTGTCTTAAGACAGCATCGAGGGATTGTGGGAACATGCCCCATGGGCCCCCTGTGTCTGTGGGGGGTGAGACAGGGGAGAAGCAGAGTGGTGTCCTAGAGAGAGCATGACGTTTGGAGGGACCCAGGCTGGATTCGCAAACCTGGCCCTTTCGGGTCGGGGTGCAGGTGACCGGAATCAGGCCCCTCCCTTCCCTGCACCTGTTTCCTCATCCTTCAATAACTGATGAGTGGGCCCTTCTAATAATGGACTGCAGAAGGGAGCTCTCTAAGCCGTAAAAGAAGGATACAAGTTCAGATTCTGGATACCCTGAACTTGGAGTCAGAAGTTTATCCTCCATGAAACGGAGTAGTGACGCCAAGTGCATACTGTCACAAGGATGAGTGAGTCCGTGTGTCAGGTGCCTGGCAGGTGTGGGGTGGGCAGTGTGTGTTGTTGGGACTTGGGTGCGATGAGGATGCCTTTCCTGTCACCGCGTGGGATGACGTCATGAAGAACATGAAGGGCAGTGCCGGGCGTGGGCAGTTACCCCGCATGCACATCACGTGAATGGGGGATGGGGGAGCGGATGCGTCAAGTCCCTGCCTCAGGGGGGCTGGTCTGGGTCTGTCTTTGTCCTCTGTTCTATCCCGTGTGTCTGGCACAGAGTGGGGCAGCTTTTAGTAGGTATAAGCATCTGCCAGATGCCATCTAGGCCAGGAGGAGACCAGAAGCCATCAGTGGTGGCGTCCCCGGAGGCTTCTTGGGCTCCTGGGTGGTCTCGAGTGTATTCGAGGGCAGAGTTGCTCTGGGAAGCCTGCAGGCCCAGCTGCATGTAGTCCGTGCCCGGCTGCCTTTTGTCAGGCACTGATGGATCCGTGCTGGTCATTAAGATGGAGAAATACGTCCCCCACCTGTTGGCAGAGTGCTCCCACGAACTCCCCATGTCATCCCTCACTTTCCCAGGGACCTTGACTCTCTGGACTCCTGGCCTACCAGACACCTCTGCTTGGAGGGATTTTTACAGTTAGCAGTGGGAGTGCCCCCTCACTGGCCACGCTGGCCCCCAGCAGGCCGATGCCTGTGGCTCCTCTGTCCCCCCAGCTGGCGTCTCCTTTTGTAGCAGCCTTTGGGACCTGCAGCCTCTGCTCTGTCCCATACCAATTGTTCCCCACAGGGACTGGGATGGTCCCAGGTTTATTTTTTTATTTTTTTAAAAGATTTTATTTATTTGACAGAGAGCATAAACAGGCAGAGCTGCAGAGGAAGAGGGAAAAGCAGTCTCCCCGCTGAGCAGAGAGCCCGATGCGGGGCTCGATCCCAGGACCCTGGAACCATGAAGCAGAGGCTTAACCCACTGAGCCACCCAGATTCTTCATCCCAAGCACCCCTGGGCTGGGTGCTGTCGTCGACTCTTCTTTGTATTCCTTGCCGTACTCTACAGGCTCTTAGTGCCTGTGGTGTGCAAGTCTCTGTTCTGGGTGTCAGGGATGGAATGAGCAACACAGAGAAAGATCCTTGACTTCGTAGGTAGAAGGCAGATTGTTACAATGCATGTATAATATTCCCTGTTGCTGTTTACACGTAAGTGATGTTCTAGATGGGCACAAATTGTAGACCGTTCCATCAATTTCTCAGCTGGAGAGTCTTGACAATATGTAAGGACTTATTTACCTAATGAGCGGAAGCAATAAAGAAGCCTACAAGGTACGACAGTCCTAAGCGCAATTATGTAAGCTGTCGATTATGTCAGCATACATTAGGAACCTATTAAACCTGTTGGACACAGAGAGGAGAGGAGTGAATCAGGGAAATGCAGGTCACGGTTGGCTGGGGATAATGGGACCAACATGAATGCTTATAGCAGACTATTTAAGAGGAAGCCTCGCTGTGATGGAAAGGTTGTCTGTCTTTAGGGGCTTAGCGTCGACAGAAATTTCTCTAAGATAAGATTATCCACCAAGTGTGTTTGGGAATGATCTTGTTTTCGGAGGCCCTGCTGTAATTTCTGTGCATCCTGAGATGGGGATGGGGGAGATGGGGGGAAAAAACCAGCGCTTCCCCCAAGAGTTGAGGGGCTCTTGGAGTCGGGTTCAGCTCCCAGGCTGTTCGGTATGAACAAAGGGTATGTTACTCTCTGAGCAAAGAGACTCCTTCTGCCCCCGCGCTCGAATGGGGGAGATGCGGAGATCCACACTAAAGTCCAGGCATTTCTGGATGACAGAATAACAGGTGCCTACAGGCATTGCCTGGTCTCTCCCCAGACGTCTGCCTCTCAGCAGGTCCCTCTTGATCCTCCTCTCCGAAGTAACCTGCCTTCTCCACCCTCCGCCACAGACTTGTTTTTTGTCCCCACACCTGGCACGTATGTTTAATTGTGTCCCCTCTGTCTTTGTCAGCTTGCCTGTCTGCGTCAGCTTGCCTGTCTGCGTGGTGCACGTGGGGACCGCTTTGCTCACCGGCTATCCCAGAGCGCCCACCCCCCCCACCAGTTCCCGGCAGGTAGTAGGTACTTGGTAGATGTGGACTGAATGAACACACTCTCACAAGGACTCCCCTGGGGTGGGTTCCAGTGTCTGCGTGACACTGGGGCCTGGGAGCTGAGTCACAATGTCATTCTCTCTTCCCAGTGGTTATGGGGCTGGAGGTGTTGTGCGGTATGGAGAAAACTGGAAGATTGCCCTTAGAAAGGCAGGGGGATAGAAGGCTCTGCCGGAGTGTGCCATTGGCCTGAAACTGACGTGCATCCCCTTCAACTACATGGCCTAAGTCACGGCTCAGTGCCAGTTGATGCTTTGTCTTCATGCTTCTTGAGCTTAATGTGCAGGAGTCAGGGTTTAGTCGGAGAAGCAGAACCACTAAGAGATTGTCCACATATTAAGCATTTGATACAGGACCTTGAGCTCACGCACTTGTGGGAACTGTTGTCTTCCCCTCTGATGCTGGAGCAGGAAGTCCTCAGGACAGGCCATCGGGGAGGGGAGAGGGCTATACAGTGGGGACAGCGAGAGCTGCCTGGAAGCCACATACTGACATGGGCTGAAGCCCAGGCCAGTCCTCATTGCCTTCCCCTGGGTGCTGTGGGTGTCCTGAAATAGCTGGCCCCTTCCTCCAGGGGATGGACACAGGAGAGGTAGACCGGAAGGTGGAGGACTTGGAGGGTCGCCGCACTGAGTGCGTAGTGCGAAAAGAAGAGAAAACCCTGAGAGGCAGCTGAACATTTGCTGGAGAACGTGGCCCCACAAGCCAGGTGGTGGGTTCCGATCCTGCCTCGACCGTGCGCACCTGCTGTGTCCTTCACTGGGAGCGGGGTCACTCCAGACTGGCCTCTCCTTGTCCTCAGTGTGGCTACAAGAGTCACAGCTCCTCACAGGACTTTGAGAGGATTAATTCACGTAATAACCGGGAGGTGCTTAGCATAGCCAGAGATACACAGGAAGCGCTCAGAATGTCAGTACCACAATGAAAACATTTACCTTTGCGCTCTTTTCAGATCCAGCCTCCCTCTCACGTCCAAGATCATAGTTGTGCTGCATTTGGGGAGAGCCAGCTAAATGCTAGTCCCAGTATTGGAGCCTGAAAAAGAAAGACGCACCAAAGGGCTCTGGCTCTACCTGCAAGGACAGGGCTGTCTTTGCGCTCTGAGGTTTTTATCCATGAGAAAAGGAAGTAGGTGTCCGTGCAAAGACTTGTGCACCGGTGCTCTGAGCACCTTCCCATGTGGTAGCCTGAGGCTGCAGACACCCACATAGCCATCACCAGTAGGTAGTTACACTAAGTGTGGTTCTCCCCTACAGTCAAGGGGAACGAACCAGTGGTATGCTCTAGGATCATGAGGGGTCCCAGTTACACTGAGTTAAAAAAAAATAAAATCAGACCAAAAAAGAGAATATACAGTATGATTCCATTTGTAGAAGATTCTAGAAAAGGCCAACTAATGTGCAGAGTGGGAAAGCAGGTTAGTGGTTGCTTGTGATGAGGGCACGGCAAGGGGCTGGAAGGGAGGGATTGCCAGAGGGACTTTCTGGAGTTCACTACCTGGGTTGCGGTGGTGATTTCGCGTGTGTCAACATAGGTCAGGACTCCCTGGTTACACACTAGGTTGACGTGTTGATTGTCTGTCAGATGTATGCCAGTAAAGCTGCTTTAGGGGAAGACACGGCGAGGTTCGCGTGGCCTCGGCTGTCCTCGCGCGTGGGGGAGCAGCGGCCCCACTGCAGGAGAGCCTTCCTCAAGAGCCCCAAGGGTCGAGGGGACATCTCGGGGAGCCAGCGGCGCACTCCCCAGAGGAAAGCCCATTATTCCATAGCCGCAGTGAGAGGAGAGAAGAGGAGGAGGATAACAGGATGAGGCATCCCTGGGAGGACCGCAGGCTCGTTATAAATTGCAGCAAAAAGAAAGTGAGCAGGGCTTCCTCCAGAAAGCTGTGAGGGCTGGTCATTAATAATCCCCACTTTGGGACGAAGCTCTGTGGCTACGAAACCAAGCTGTCTGTCTGAAATGCTGCGGGGGATGTGGAGGGCTTGTTTTTCAACTGCTGCTGGGCGAGGTGGCTTCCTTCCCTGCTCTTCAGTGTGGGTTCCCAGAGCTTGCTGGACCTGTGTCACGGCGTCGGCCACCGGCTTCTGTTACAAGGGGGACAGGAGCTGAAGGCTCAGGAGGCGTCCCCTGCTCGCCCTCTGTGACCCGCAGCGTATGCTGAGACTGCGCCCGGCGTACCTCTCAGGGTGCCCTGTCCTTTCTGCTCGTGCATCGTCTCAGGTCTTTGTCACTGGTGGTTTGCGGGAGCGTTTGGTTTTCTGTCTGTTTTCCTGACGGACCGCAGAGCCCCACCTCACCGAGTCCCTGGCCACTGCTGGTTGAGGGAACGAGTCCCCGCACTATGGGTGCTCAGTAAACAGCCGCGACAGTTGAATCCCACAACCGTGGCTTCCCGTAACACAGAATATTTGTGATCTTACGGCAGCGGAGGCTTGGGGGCCATCGACGGCCGACCCCAGACTTACGCCTGTCCTTGGTGTGCAAGCTCACCCTGTTCTTTCACACCTCCCTGCCGTACTCGTTCTGGAAATAGGTGGTGGACCAACGATCCAGAAGTGTGAGCTATCCACGTCACTTGCTCCTGACAGGGAGGGAGGAGTGATGGTTGGGTCACTAGTGCTGGAGAGCCTGGGTTGGCATCTTTGCTCCTTGAATTCATAGCTGCGTGACTTTTGCTGAACTACTTAGCTTGTCTGCGTCTCCCTCTGCTCAGCTGAAGATGGAGCTCAGGACAGCGGCCGTCTCCGTGAGCATCAAATGAGCTAGTGGACCTGAAGACGTTTAGGGCAGTGCCCGTGCCCAGGAAGCGCTGGGTCTTTGTTTAAAAACAAAAAAGTCTTTGCTTTAAAAAGAAAAAAAAAACTAAAATCAGGTCTTCAGCATCTTCCCTGCGAGTTTTGGAAACCAAGGCTCTTTGACACTAATTGAAATTGTGGTTGAGTAGAAAGAAAAAAAAAACCCACGAGAGGTCTAGAAGCCAGTCATGTCTGCAGCCTGAATAGATCTTGGTGGAGAAAAAGTGACACATAAGACATCACTCTGTCTGGCACCAGAAAGGGCTGGAACAGCAAAGTCTCTTGTCTTGGGAACAGTCCTTAAGTGGTTTCTAGATTATGAGAGGGCTGTTAGCAAGCCTGTGTCCTGTCAGCTTGCACTGGGGCTGGCATCTGGAGGGTGACTGAGTTCCCTAACCCCCTGGGTATATCTCCTTGTGACTGTGGGCTCGAATTTATAATCTTGGGCTGCATGTTTCAGAATCTCGGGAGCTTTAGTGGCTGACGGTGGAGGGACACAGCTCCCAGTGATCGTGAAGCAAAGTGACAGTACTCAGGTGCTGTGAACGGGGCTTTAGGTGGTGTCCTCTGATGGAGAATCCTGGGGACAAAGGAGGATCACTGTGACATGTTGAACTTGATGGGACTTTGTTCGGGACCGGAAATCCACAAACTTCTATGAAAGCCCGGGTAGTAGACTTTTCATGCTTTGCACATCGGATGCTCTGTGTGGCAGTGACTCAGCTCTCTTCGCTGTAGCATGAAAGCAGTCAGCGACCATATGTAAACACACATGTGTGGCTGTGTTCTCTGTGGACTCAGCTGTCTCAGTTGTGTAACCTCCCCTCCTCCCATGTGCTGATGCTGAATCCCTAACCACCCCCGTGTGACTGCATGTGCAGCTAGGGCCTTCAGGGAGGTAATGAAGGTGAAATGAGGTCATAAGAGTGGGGCCCTAAGTCAGTAGGACTGGTGACCGTAGGGGACATTTGGCTACGGAAAGAGCCATCAGGGCTGTGTGCTCACAGAGGAAAGGTCACATGAGGACCCAGCAAGAAAGTGGCCATGTGCTGTCCACAACGAAACCAGCCTTGCTCATACTTCTGTTTTGGGCTTCGAGCCTCCAGAGCCAGGAGCAATATTGTCAGGGTGTGTAATCGCCCCCCCAGCCTGTAGTATGGCAGTCAGGGGGAGGCCTCCTGTAGGTCCAGTAAAGCTTGGCCAGAGCAGACGATGAGCTGCGTTTGGCCCATCCTCTGTAGTTGCCTGGCCCAGCTCTAGAGGACGGTCCGCACTAAAGAAATCGGTAAGAAGGTTTTGAGCACACGCACTGAGCAAAGATGCTGGGGACCTAGGGGACTGAGAAATTAAGCACAAGTTCTTTGCTGGAGTGGAGTTGACATTCTCACGGGGAGACCGACAGCACAGCCCACAAATGTACAAAAGTAAACCCAAGCTTTATTTATTTATCGGTTGATTTACCAAGCTTGTTCCTGCTCCTGAAGACAACGGGTGGTGTGATCAGGTGACTGCTAGGAGATGGGGGTGGAGGGAGGATGGTCCGGGGGCTCTGAGGAGGTCATGTGTCAAGTGCAAAGGTCAGGAGTAGAGTGTCTCAGGCACAGAGGCAACCACAAAGGCCAGAGGCAGGAACAAGCTGGTATGCTGGAGGGACTGGCAGGAGCCTCAAAGATGGAAAGATTCAGGCGAGCTTCCGTGGGGATGAGACTGACCTGGATCTACGCTCGTAAGTAAGCTGGGAAGGCAGCAGAAAGTGAGGTCTTCCAGGCCCTGTGGGAACTCACTGGAGTGTTTGGAGCAGAGGCAGGTTTTAAAAGGCTCATTCAGGCTGTTGGATTGAACGCAGACTCCAGAGCGGTGGCGAGTGCAAAACCCAGGTTCCTGGGAGTTAGAAAGGATGCATTTCATTTTTTGATTTTTTTTTTTAATTAAGGAATTTTGACTTGTCCTTTTCTTGTCCAGCTTGTTTCCTACCTGCTCAGTTGGAGGAAATCTAATCAGTCATTTTTGTTCCTTTTCCCCCCGAGAAGTTTATCTTTCCACTTGGCCTTCTGCAGGAACCCAGGGCTGCTCTAGAGAGGGCACTGGTAGGCAGGCTTCTGGTAGGGAGTGCAGGGAGGCGGCTGCTCCCAGTGCTCCATGCCCCGGCCATTTGCAGGCAGGAGCTCTGCTGGGGACTGCTACTTTCTCCAGGCCACTGGGCCATAGGGACATTACCGCAGGCTCTTAGTACGTGGGGATTCCCCTACATTCCCATCTCGGGGTCCGGCCCCTTGAGCTCAGGGGGGGCCTTCGCTACTATCCCCTCTTCCTTTCTCTTGGTATCTGTCTTGGTTCTATCCCCAAATCCTCACAAATAACCTATCTTTTCTGGCCATGTCCCTTCTGTGATGGGGCTTTGTGGCTCATCCCGAAGTGGGGAGTGCCAATAGCTGGGCTGTGGAGCCTAGGACCTCTGAGAACCTGGTGGCCTTCCTGGGGTTCTGTCTTCGGTATCAGCCACCTCTCATTCCCTAAAGCTGGGAGCACGCTGCTTATAAAGCCACAGAGAACAAACCACAGGGTTTAGATGCCCACACTGTGCTGTATGACCTGTTGACTTCCTTGCCTTGGGAGCAGCTCCGTGTACATTCCATGATGGGGTCCGCGAGGGGCAGGGGACTCAGTGTGTATCATGCACCATCGTATATACGGTGACCTGCAATGGTAAACGTGGAGTGACTGTGAAATGAGTCAAACATGCATCACTAACTGGGCAACCTTGGACATGGTCCTTAGCCTGTCGAAGCCTTAGCTGCTTTATCTGCAAGATGATGATGCTCCCAGCACACCCCTCTCCGTGCTTGGACCCAAGAGGGTACACCGGGCACAAGTGTTCTGCAGGAAGAGAATGGAGTTTACGTTCTAGTGGGGGAGACCGACAGCTCCTCCTGGTTGAAATGAGGTATTGTAGATGAGGCATCTGTCCTAGGACCTGCTTCTCCTTGTCAGCACCCGGTGTTTCTAGCTGCTGTGGGTGGACCACATGTGGTTTCCATGGTAACAACAGCTGGGTCAGCAGTCAACTCCCCAGTATGGCCGTGCTCTGCCTGGAGTTCTGACCTCCTGGGAGGCTCAGAGCTGGCCGTGGGCGCCCTTGGCTCTCAGCAGTCCTGCGATGGAGGCATTGTCAGCCCATTTCGCAAAGGAGTATCTGGGGCTCTGCGAGGGTGAGCCACTTCCCTGGAGTGTGCCGTCCGAGTGGCTGGAAGGCAGTCCTATGTGGCAGAGCCAGGACAGGAATTCCCACCTTGGAGTGTGCGCACACTTGGTAAGCATCATGGTCTTGCCGGAATCAGCAGCCAGGTGGGCCCTGGCTGGACCATAAGCGGCAGCCTGGCTCAGATGACTTTCTCTGCCCTGAGATCCTTGGATGTTGTTCCTCTTGGTTTTCTGTGGGTGACAGAGACCCCACGCACACTGTGTTTTGTCCAGGGATGGGTACATCATCTGCTCGGGATGGAAGGGAAGTGGCAGGTAGAGAGCATCTGCTTTCCTTCTGCCTCACGTGGGAGATGACGTGTAGTTGAGACTCCACGTGGAGGGAAGGCAGCACTGTGGAGCTCCTGTTTCGTTAGCTAAGGCATGGGTTCCAGCCGTTAGAATTTGATTTCTCAGGATGTGCACTTTCTCCCAGGGCATTTCAAAGGGCACAGAGTGTAAAAGTTTAGGGATCCCATCCCACTGCTTCAGAGGGTCCCTCGTCACAGTAACAACAGTGTTTTAGCTGTCCCGGGTTGAGTGCCGTTGTTCTGAGAATCAGGGGGACAGTCGGCCTGTGATGCTGCTTTTACCCATCCCGGAACCAAGAGAGATAGTGATCGGGTACCCACCTTACAGATGAAGCCGACGCCACAGGAGAAGAGGGCATCATGTTGGTAGCAGGCACACGATGGCTCTGCTCCGCTCTTCCCACGGGAGCTCAGGTCTCCGCAAGAAAGCTGAGAGATCTGTGTCCTTCCTTGCATTGCGAATGGTGGAGGCATCAAGTCAGGAAGAACCTTCTCTTGGGAATTTCCTGGACAGCAAGGACTGCTAGGGCTCAGCCATAATTAGCTTCTAGGTGCGGGTTTCTTTAACCTCCCCCATAGGAGAACTCAAAGCGTACGGTGACGGTGCACCTTCCAGCCAGTTCCAGGCCTCTCTCTCCACCGGCCTCCCCTGCTCTCCAGGAGCAGAGACCTTTCGTCAGTACCTGCCCCCGACACAGTGGTGTGACCCCGGGTCAGCACAGTGGCTCCAGGCTGACTCATTGGTGGGAAAACCATTCTTGTATTTAATGGAGTATTTGAGGGACCAGTGAATAGAGCAGATGGGTAGAGCGTACTTTTTGGCGGAGCCGACACAGAGGACGAGTGTCTATCCCTGCATTTCCAGCGGAGGAGCTGAGATAGGTCCCCTAAGTCCGGTCACACTGCTGGTGGCCGTGAGGGAGATTCAGGAACATGAACATGAACCTCCATCCCACCCAGAGCTGGGTGGGGTCACTAGCCCAGAATTACACGGTGTTCCTGCTGGAAATCAGAGCCATCCCTAGGAAGGGCAAGGAATGGATGCCACCAAGTGACCGCTATAGGTCCCCTGGGGTTCTGCCCCCTGGGAAAACGCAGGCAGTCTTGTCCTGGGGTGGACGGGCTTCCTTGATCGCAAATCCCACTTGAGAATAGGAATCCGCAGTATACGTGTTCGTTTGCAATCTACCTCGTTAGATTATTTATAACTTACAAAGCAAAAACCAGAAACTTAAAGACGATGAGTAAGAATAAGTCTACATTGGAGCTCTGCTACTTTTCAGTGCCCTGGAGAGCTGTCGGGAGCACGCTGTTCTGTGGGACCCCGGCGTGGTGCCGTGACGAGGGCTGAGTCGTTCTCACACCCCCGTGTGTCATGCCATTGCCTTGAGTCATTCCTGAGCTCCCGTCAGGGCTTGCGCTGTCTCTGCCCACCAGCGCTGATGGAATATTTTCCTTAAATTGGCTCCTGTTTTTTTAACCTAAAGTCAATTTATTTATAAAGAAGAGCAGTATCGTTTGCCACTGGGAGAGAAATTCCTGCAGAAGCACCATGATGAACACAAAACAATGGTTAGTTTCCAGCCAGAAGCTGTTGGCTGCCCCAAGGTGAAAAGGGAGACAAGCACCGAACCAAGATTGTTCCTGAATCCTCAGGCTGGGCACGTCTGAAGAAGAAAGGGGCTTTGTCTCTGGGACTCGGCATGGCCTCTGGTGTCCAGGTAGCACCATGTGCTGTCCTCCATCCCAAGATCTGTCCCGGGGAGGGGGTTATACTTCTGGGGTTAAGAGTGTGGGGAGGTTAAGAGCCCTGGAGAGGGATGGACAAGAGTTTGAGTATCACTTCCCAGCTGTGCCTCAGTTTCTCCATCTGGTACATGACTCTCCCTCACAGTGTTGTTGGCGTAAATGGATCGTATTTTGAAGTCTCTTTCATGTCGTATGCAGTTGATGAACACAAGCTTTTATTATTATTGGTTTGAATAATTTGTAAGTAGCCCCATGCTGTTTAGGAACCACTTTAGTTTAAAAACATTAAAATAGGGAGGGATTTTAAGTGCCCTTGAGCAACCGGACCTCACCAAAGGATCTAGTGAACTTCCTCAGTTTCCCCATGGGGTCTGAGATCACACTGCTCTTCAACAACCCGACTCAAGCCATCCCTGGTGTCTGTTTTTTTCCCGTGTCAGTATAACTTTCTCAGGGGAAACCAGCATTCCGTGGGCTCTTGGGGGTGCCCACAGTTGACTTGAGAATGACGTCCAGGGAGCCTCAGGAAACGAGGCAGCCCCTCCCCAGCCGGGCGTGGGTGTTGGCAAAGCAAGCCCCAGTAACTCCCCGAGGGTCCAGGCTGGCAGCATTCAGGAGGGATGGAGAACAGGGGGGAGATAGGAGGGTCGCAATCCATCTGTCTGGGAAATGACCCTCCTCCCCTGCCTTCAAGCAACCTAGACACCTTTTTCTGAAGTCCCAGTAACTCCATCAGGTGGTGAAAGATGCCGAAGGAAGTTCGAACACCAGAGGCAGCAGCAGCAGAGTCTCACCCAGGACACAAGCTCAGAGTGACTTAACCTAGAAGGCTCTCCCCTCCCCACCCCGCCTCTCCTGGCCCTTTGTAGGACCCCCTGTAACGGTAGCCAGATGGCAGCACATTGCAGAAGGACTGCCTTGCAAAAGGTACCGAAAACACGCAAGGACTCCAAAGTTTGGACTGCGTTTCCCTTCCCGGATTTGCCCTGCACGGGCTGTTTGTCCCGTCCCCGGTGGGAAGAGGGCAGTGGAAATCTGAAACGGTAGCCATTCCCATCTGCCCCCTCTGAAAGGCGTTCTCAAGAAGGAGCCTCACTGCTGGAAGGCCGCAGGGCGTGCTTGCGGTTTCATAGCAGATCTCAAGCTGACAAGGCGACTGTGCCTACCAGGAGGGACTGGAGAGCCAGCGCGAGGTGATTCGGAGAAGGTTTGCTTTGCAACAATTAGTTAAATGCATTCTGGCAGCTCTTCTTTGAAGGGTAATTGTGATACTGACTGTTAGGGAAAACCTAATTAATAATAACAGGAAAAAAAAAACTACATTTAAGTAATATTAAGGTTGTGACAAGCACTTTATAAAACCAAGAATTCAACATTAAGGTTTAGACTTGATCTTCCAACCTGTGGCCCATTGTTCCCAGGTGGTGAAGCAGATAAAATGGTTTAATTAAATATTTGGAAGGCACTTTGCTGGTTCTTCTTATTTATTATCTTGTGCAAGGTTGACATCTTGGCAATTTCCGAGAACAAAAGAACCACAGAGAAATTGGTTTGCTCTTTGTTTCATCAGTAGGATTATATTTAAATAGAATTTTTGTCTTTTTTTTTTTTTTTCCTTCTCTTTCTGGGTGAGGGGGCAGGCAGGGTTGGGGAGAGTCCAGAAGCATTGAATTGGATGGGCAGGTTATGGGGTCAGTTGTCTAGAATGAGGTGAGTGGACTTCGTGGAAAGGGCCAGATAATGAGTATGTTCGGCTCCGTGGACAAAAGGTCTCTCTCTCATGCTCCTCACTGTGTGGACGCGGCTGTAGACCGCACAGAAACAACCAGCCACGTGTAAACACAGGCAGCGGGGCTGGGTTTGCGTAGCCGACCCCAGCCGGAGAGTCTGGACTCTGGGGGCCTGGGTTAGGGTTGAGGTCACTCCTGAGTCTGTGATCCTAGAGAAGTGCTTTTGATTTCTTGGTTATATATATATATATATAAAGAGGTTATAATAGTACCTAGGGTTGTGGGGGTGCAATGAAGGGCATGGAGGCTTGAAGTAGTGTGGGGGGCTGTGTGTGAGTGATTTTGCCTGCTGGCAGGGGGCCAGGAGGCGGCCCCATGTAGGTGGAGCTGAGTGCATTTGTCACCAGGAGCCATTGGCAGGGACACTGGGGAAATGCTAGACTGGGGGTGGCAGTGGCCACTGAGGCTGGGGGAGAGCCTTGCAGCTCCCGGCTGGGCTGTCTGAGCTCTGGGCTGCTGGGTTAGAGAACCGGAGAGCTGGTCCTGTAGGCCTGGCCCCTGCAGGTAGGCCCAGTAGCTCCCAGGAACGGGATTCAGGCTCCTCTATTGGTGGCGATTTCCCTTGGTTGGTGTTGATAACAGAATAGCCCGTTCCTCTACAGGAGTTCAAACACGTTGGGGTCTTTCCCGGTTTCTGAGCGGCCTTCAGCCTTCACAGCAGGATGGGAGCTCCTCCAGCTGAAGAACTGGGGTGATAGATTCGTCTGCTCAGGCCGCCATGACAACGTATCAGACTGGGCAGCTTAAACAATAGGCTTCATTTTCTACCAATTCTCGCGGCTAGGAAGTCCAAGGTCAAGGTGCCGGCCACGCCAGCTTCCTCTGAGGCCTCTTCCCTTGGCTTTAGATGGTCACCCTCAGAGGGATAATTGTCCTTCTGTGCATGCTCGTGTCCTCATCTCACATAAGGACACTGGTCATAGTGAATTAGAGCCCAGCCCGGTGATCCCTTTCTCCTTTAATCACCTCTTCTGCAAACTGCAGTTACGGGACTTAGGATTTCAACATGAGATTTGAGCTGAGGGCACACACACTCCAGCCCACAACAGGTAGAATCATTAAGTGCGTGGAAACAGTAGGGGACAGGCTGTGCACAGAAATCTGAGAATGTGGGCCCATTCATATGTGCAGGGAGGACAAGGAGGAAAGGTCTTCAGCGGGGCCACCTGCTGGGCTCACTCCAGTGAGGCGATCATTTGGGATTGGGTCCGAGTGACACTCATAGAATACCAGGTAGACTGAGCCCTTCATGCCACCTGCCTGGATAATGGCATCATTCTCCTGATTTACCCAGCGCCTCCCTGTGGATCACACCCCACCCTGGCGACCTTATTCGGACGGTGTCACGTGGTGGCATGAGCTTCAAGCATCCTGGGGTCAGAGCGGCTGGCCTGTGGCTTGCTGCGTGCCCTGGGGCAGGCCACCCGTTGGCTGAGCCTCCCGTTCTCCACCTGCCTTAAAGTACTGGGGACACAGAGGAAAGCTGCCATGGGAAATGTGTACCTCTGTGCCTCCCGCTGAGAACCTCCATAAGTGTTAGCTTTTTTTGTTGTAATTACCGCTTTTACGGTTTCACTAGTGTTACTGTTTCTCTCAAGCAGAGACGTTTCTGGCTTGTTGGTGCACCCTTGGTCTTTGAGAAAAGAAGTGTTTGTTAAAGCTGCTAACCCTAGAAGGGACTCAGTGATGGGCCCACGTGTCTTAGCAGGGGTGAAGGAAGCTCTTTGAGACACGGAACAGCAAGCCCCTCATGTCCCCCGTGACTGTGACTTCTGTGCTGGGAAGGGCTCTCAGAAGACAAGCATGGGCCATGAGCCCGGCCCCAGAGCACTTTGCTCTTGGCCAGAGGGAGGCTGCAGCCAGCAAGGCTCCGTGCAGCTGACTGATTCCCTGGTGCCTGTCCCCAGAGGACCCAGCTCTCTGACTCATCTGTCAGTCCTCCTCCTTTGTCTTGCCACGCTCGAGCCTCTCTTGAGAAAGATGGTCGGTCCCTTCCTTTGGGCACCCTCTGAATCAGAATCCCTTTCTAAAACCGTTCAGCCGAATGTGCTTGTGTCTTGCTCTGGACGGTTGCATCTCAGACACTGGGCTTCTTTTTTGTTAAGATTGCCCAAGACCCGTCTTAAAGTGATTTGGGCCTTGTTTTAGCCCTCTTGATTGGCCCACGAACAGACTCATGGAAGGGTGGTGGCTGGCCATGGGCGCTAAGGGGCTGGCTGAGGACGCTGCCGCCCCGCTTCTCTGCCAGCTCCCCTGCCCCAGCTTCGTTCTCAGCGGGCTTCCCTCCTGAAGCGCAGCAAGTCCGGCTGACGGCCTGGGGTGGGGTCTCAGTGGCCCCTTGGTGGGAGGGGGCGGGGCTTTGTGGACGGGTGAGAGCCTGGAGCAGGTGTCCGCCCCTGGTGTCACACACACCGGAGGTGGACAGATAATGGTTTCCCTAAGCAAAGTCTCTGTCCTGTTGGAGCAGACGGGAAGGAGATGTCAGGCTGCTGCAGCAGCGGACATCCTCTCCAGCCCCTCAGGAGCAGGGAGCTCTGGCTCCCTGGCTTTTGTTGTCCCCGCCCCGTGCAGAGCGTGTGGCTAGTGAATCAGAGGCATTGAACCGAGTGGTCGCATGAAGGTAATTGGGAGCCTCTATTGGACCTCGTTCTGCCAATGGCTCTTGTGATTATTTCAGTGGCATAAATGACCCGAGAGTGATTTGTGCCGTCAACAAGCCTGTGCAGTAAACAGGGATGTGTATTATGTTAGCGTCTACGCTTGCCGAACGTGGAGCACATTTCCCGGCCTTCTCAAGTTCACAGTTCATTGGTACCGAGTCCTGCTTTATGTCCCTGGAGAGGCGGGATAGAGATGTTGGTACATGGGCAGTGGCCGTTCTCCGTTCAGCCAACATCAAATGACTTCGCTGGTGTTTCTCCTTTGTCCTTCTGCCCTTCGACAAAGGACTCTCTTTCCAAAGGGAGGGAGTTGTTTGCAGTCGTGTGTGTCCGTGTGTGCCGCGGGGCTGCAATTTGGGAATGGATTGTGTGCCAGGGGTCATCCAGAGTCGGGTTTGTAGGCTGTTGTGTAGGCGTATCCCACAGACAGATGTAAACGTGTGGTCCGCGTAGACAGGCCTACCTCACCCCTCACCCTCACCGAGCAGATTTCCCTGAGAAGCAGGAGCACAACTGCGAGAAAATACACCTGCTCTGTCTCCCAATGAAAAGGGATAAAAATGCGCCCAGTCGGTGCCTCCAGTGGCCTCGGCTTCTTGTCCTCAGATGCCACCTAGGCTAACCTTTCCCAGTCATGCGCCACCACTGTTGAAGCACCCCAGGGTCAGAGGGGCTCTAGCCCATCCCGAAACCTGGGACAGGCCAGCCTGGGGAGTCTGCATGTGGTGGTGGTGGTGGAGACATCGGGCAATGCTGGGACACAGTTTTGGTTGTCCCAACTCGGAGGGGATGCTGGTGGCTACATGAGTGGAGGCCAGGGGTCCTGCTGACATCCTGCAATTCACCGGGCGCCCCCGCAGCAACGATTTATTGACCCCCCAAAGTCTGTGGTGCCGAGGCAGGGACCCCCTGGGCCAGTCTTATTCCTGGTGCACATGTGAAGAAATGGTGAAGGACGATGAGATGCTCAGTCATTTCCCTCTGGTCATGCAGTGGGAGTGGCAGAACACCAGTGGGACTCAGGGGCGGCCTGGTGCCCGAGTTCCTGCCGTCCCCTGCTGTGCTGGCCTGGGTGCCCTCGTAGTGGTGAGCGTTCCAGCCACCTCCTGGTATTCTGAGCTGCGGAGGTTGACAAAGGTCTCTGGTTTCTCTCTCCTTGAGGCATCTTAGGCTTTGTGAGCCCTCAGGTCTCAGGCATTGTGATGCAGAAGCAGCCGTAAACCGGATGTAAGGGAAGGGCCATGGCCCTGTTCCAGAAAGGCTTTGTGTGGAGAAGCCGGCCTTGGGCAGAGGGCTGTGCCTTCGTCCCCCAGGCTCCCAGCATGGATCCTAGGTTCACGTGAGCTGGGTAGGGGTAGGGCTCACTTGCCCAGGCCTGCCCGGCCCTTCCCCAGGAAGAGAGAGCATCTTGGCTTCAGCCACTCGGGGCCAGCTTCCCAGGCAGCTTGCCTTGGCTCTGCTTCATTCTTGGGCCCTCCTGCTTGGAGATGGAGATAACAGAACCAAAGAAAAACTAGCACCTTCTCCCTGTGCTCTGGGTCGGTCTCCTTGGGCGCAAGTTGCTTTGGCCTTGCAGTGCCAGAAATGGACTGGAGGCTGCCCAAAACTTGATTCATTCGTTCCTCCTCTGTCTTGTCCTGAAAAAGCACTCGAAGCAGCCTGTCTTACATACGGGTGCCGGAAGCCTGAAGTGTCACGTCAGGGGTGCTGTGTCCTCGTGGACACGTTGCTTCGCTTCCTCCAGCCTCGGTTTCCCTCGCTGTGAAAGGGAAACAACAGAAGACCTGTTACGGGTTGTTCTGAGAATTACGTAATTGGTAACACAAGTTGTTTTTGCTGCTGTTACTGCTCTGTCAACGTCATGGCTCTTCGCCTCCGAAAAGAAAATGATGGTCAAGAAAGATGAACTTCGGTTCTGGCTCAGAACAAGGGGTGTGTGTGCGTGCATGTGTGCTCGCGTACGTGTGCGTCCCGCCCTCACTGCCAAATGGCCGCATCTAGTTTTGCTTTGATGAAGTGCTGTCATCTTCCTTGGATTCTGAGCAACACTTCAGTTTTGCTTGCAGCTGAGGTGGCTTGTGAGCAGTCGTGCTTGTTGGGGATGTCTGGTTAAAGCAGCTTTATGGGGGACACTTTAAAAGTGTGCATTATTCTCCGTGTATCCCTTTGGCCTGTTGGAGTGATGCCCTCAGATCGTCCCCTGCCCTGATGGTGTTTAAGGCCGTGGTCTCAAAGCTTGAGAAAGACCTGGCGCTCGGTGGGACGGCTGTGGGCTCCCCCAGGATCCATCAGCCGGTGCTTTGGGCAGGCGAGAACCCCATCTTGAGGTCCGCCTTCTGGATTCTTCTGCATCGGCAGCCCCTGACGGACGCCCTGCCTCTGATTGCTCGCCCAGCCTGACCTGTCGCCCTTCCCTGCTGTCTTGCCTTTTCCCGAAGATGCTTCCTCTCCCCTCACAGTCCTGTCTGCTCTCCTTTGATCTTTCCATTGGCTTCCGTTGTCCTCCTTCCTCCTCCATATCCACTCTGGTTGTGCAAGCTTCAGCTCCACCCTTCGGAGTTCTGTCCCAGGCCAACGCTGAGACCCTCCTGGCAGCTCTGCTCCTGGGCGGAGTGTGTGCTTATGCGAGTGGGCTGCTGGCGTTCACGCGGGAGGGAACAGAAGGCAGAGGCGGAAAGGAGGACCGGGAGTCCTGGGAAGGAAGGACCGGGTGCCATGTTGTATAGTCACCAAACGTTACAGCCTCTCGGAGTGCAGGGGCGGCACTTTTCCTGTTGGAGGAGAAGAAACCCAAAGTTCAGAGAGGACATTGTTTGGCCAGTGACGTGAGATGAAGCGTTGAATTGAGGCTCTGTTCATTTGTTCATTCGTGTGCAGCTTTTCGTCAAGCACCTTGGTGGGTCTGGTCTTGTTGCAGGTGCTGGGCTTGTGGCTGTGAACAATGGCTTCTCTCCCCGGGGGGCTTACGGTCCAGATCCAAACCCAGTCTGTCTGAGTCCGTGTCTGCATATTTTTGTCACTGGGTCGTCCAGTGAGGATTTCCTCCCAGCCAGGTGTTAAGGTCCTCATTGGGCCACTGTGTGCACCCCCCGGAGCCTGTGTTTGGGGGAGTGTACAGGAGTGGGGAGCTCCCATGATATTTCATGACAGATTGAGGAGAGAGCATGGCTAGCCAAATCCAGCCTGGTTGTGCCCAGGGACCTGCCTGAGCATAGTGGCAGCAGTCACTGACCTGGATGTGTCCGGCCTTTCTATGTCCCATGTTTTTGTCACGTGACTGCACTTCACGCAGCTTCCTGGGATGCTGGTTTCCTTCTGGAGCTGGTTGGTCCATTTCTTCCACATCTGGGAGATTCATTGTCTTGGGTCACCTTTTAGGAAAGATAAAAACAAAGGAATCCTCCCTTTCAGTGAAATAAGGACAAAATCACACTTCAGAGGTGGTGTCCCTTCTAAAACCGCCCTTTGCAGATCTTCAAGTTGCGGCTGAAGGCCATTGTGCTGAGATGGTAAGTGTGGATTTACAACGCTCATGTGGAGATACTTTGGATGGGTTGTTTTAAAACCAGGCGCAGTGCAGGTGAACCCTCTTCCCTTGGGGCTTCTTTAGTGGTACGTGCTTGTCGACGGGCTTTTTGAGGAGAGTCGTTGGAGACTGAGGTCTGGGGCTTTTCTTCTAGCAGGCGCCATCATCTTCTGTGGGGAGTCCCACCTCAGGGACAAGCAGGACTAGGCTGGAGTTGAACGTCACCGTGTGCTGGGCACCGTGTCAAACACTGTGTGGACGATCTTTTCCATCCTCATGGGCACGCAGGTGGCTGAAGAAGCAGTTGCTCTGACGACGAAGGGTTCTTCCCCTTCCAGAACCTGATTTGCAGGACTCTGTGCAATCAGAGATTCCAATCTGGCAAAGTCGTCTGCATCTGGCTCCCAGATCTGTTTCATTTGACTGATACATTTTTTAGATTGATTTTATGGACAGTTTTCAACAACCAAGACATTCCCCATAAAATCTTTGATTTCCAGTTTGTCTCAAGAGGAAAAAATGGAGAAAGATCCGTCAGCACCAGGTCTGTGCTTGCCCGGGGCTGGGTAGTGGCCACCCCTTTTCCAGGAGATGTGTCCTTGCCTGGCCTGTCTCTCTCACGGTTTAGCTGCCCAGACCCTATGGGCATTTGTATGTGGCCCTTCTGCTTTAAATGATCAGCTTTTCCAAGTCCTTTTAAAGCAACAGTTTCTCAGATTCAATTTAGTATACAGACTTGGAGGTGCGTCATTCATTCAGCATTCATTCGGCAACTATGTCCCAGAAAACGGAATCTGCCAAGATGCTCGTAAGGGGAGATGGACTGTTGCTTGCCGACTTTTTCTGTGGGGAATGACTTCAGTTGCAGCGGGAGAGGCCAGTGGGACCCGCAGCAGCACTTCCCATAGTGATGTCCCATGCAAGCGTGGTTTCTGCGGTCATCTCTGTGTTTCTGTTCGGCTGTCATCTTATATGAGCTGGGTTGTAGGTCATAGATCCCAGAGAACCTAGGACTGCAGGCAGGGCTGGGGCGCAGTGAGAAGCTGCTTCCAGACGTGGAGAAGAATCTGCAATTTTACTTGAAACTGTCATTGTGTGGAGTAAGAGAATTCACTTCATCCGTCAAAAATGGATCGTGTTCAGTAGTAGCTAATGCTCCCTGCGTTTGTCCTGTGTGCCCAGCACCATGCTAGGTGCCGTACCCCGGTTGCATCCGTGCCTTCTTAGGGCCCCATAGGATGCAGACTGCGATGATCCAGGTTTTACTAGTGAGGATGTCAGGGCCCAGTGAGGATCGGTCCTGCGTAAGCTCATACGGCTTGCCGCTGGCAGGATCGAGGTTTAACCCCATGGCCGGACCTGCCGCCTCCACCTTCTCCTGCCTCCAGAGGCTCAGGGATATCCAGGAACACCACACCGTAGTTCTGGGCCTGTGTGTGTAACAGTGCTCAAGACACTTTGTCTTCGTTGGACCATTAAATCCCAAGAAAAACCAGTTGGCGTTTCAGAAGGTAGAAAAGCAATACTTAGATTTCAGATCAGGTCAGTGAGACCATCACCAGAGACCCAGAGGCACTGACAGTTCCTAGCAAAGGCAGCAGAAGGTTGAGATTACTGAATGTTGCCATCTTGCAGCTTTCAGGGAGAAAGTTTTGGTTTGGAACTCACTATCACACAGGTCGGGGCAAGCTACTCATAGCAGAGTCTCTGCTCAGCGTCCCATGATGGCCTGGGACCCTGCAGAGCTGTTTGTGGCAGGACTTTAAAACACACCGACACACACACACACACACACACACACACACACACACACACGCAGCGGGGGACTGAAGCTCTGTTTGCACCGTCCTGTATCTGTCATGACGCCATTCAGATGGACTTGGGCACACTGGCACATCCCCCTGGCTGCTCCCGTGTTGTGTTTCCCATTCCCTAAGTGGAAAGTGGTGGGGATACTGTGGTTTCTCTGTCCAGGTCTCGCGTTAGAACTGGTGACCTTTTACTACTTTGGGTCTTTGAAAGGGTGGCAAGTGAGCAACCCTTGCTTCTCCCATTCTAGAGATGGAAGACCAAGGTACAAGGAGGCTCCGTGTCCTGCAGCCATTCTGAGGCTGGCGCTAGAGGAAGCCATAGGAGGCAAAGGGGCTGAACATTAATGGAATATGGCACCAGCCAGGGTCTTGAGAATTTTTTTCTCAGTTTTCCCTTCTATTTCCTCCTCTTTTTCCTCTTCCTCCCTGCTTCCTTCATGCAAGCATTGGGGGAGGGGTGGGGGAGGGGGAGAACTGTAAGCAGGCTCCACACCCAGGGCAGAGCGTCACACAGGACTCGATCTCCTAACCCTGATTACCTGAGCTGAGATGAAGAGTCGGACCCTTAACCGACTGAGCCAGCCGGCCTCCCCAACCAGGTGTTGCCTTCTTGACTGCTCCCTGCTGCCCAGGGTGGTTGGCTGTTGTGAGGACAGGAGCAGAGTCCGTGACGCTGAGCGTAAGTGATGTTAGCTGTTCAGGGTCAGCTAGTAGGTGATGCAGCTGGGATGCAGATCTAGATTTTCTTGCCTCTGTGAGTTCTGTTCGTGGCACAGGGCCACATTGTCCCTAAAGCTATTCACCGGAGATCTTTTAAGGGACCCACCGAGGGTCCACCTTTCCCAAGGCACCAGTTTGACTCTGGGCTTTCACTGAGGTCCCGGAAAGGCAGCTGCAGATGAGGCCTGGCCCAGCAGCTCATAGGTGGTCACAAAGGACCACATCCTCCCTCCTGCCCCTCGAGCTCCCACGTATGCATCTCTGTCTCCGTTTTGCGCCCCCTCGCCAGCTCAGGAGATCACAGCCTCCGGTCATGCCCCCACGAGGAGGCAGAGCCAACCTCTCCTTCCAGAAGCCTCTGCAGACGTCTCCCCGCCCCCTCTTGTACACGCTGATGCTGCTGTCCCCGAACCATTCACTTGGGGTGGAGGGGCATCGATCCTGCCAAATGCCTGTGGTGTGAAATGGGAGAGGGACCCTTTCATTTGATAATTTATAAGAGCCTGTTGTCACCTGTGTTACAGAACTATTTCCCTCACATCTGTCATTTGCCTGTCGCGTGGCTGGCTGTATAATTTGCAGGGCCCAGCGCAGAATAAAATGCTGATCTTTGTTGAAAAAACAGGATGAAAGCGTCTTCCTCCCTTCCGCAGTCTCTCACTTGTCCTGTCAGGGTGTTTTGAAAAATTTTTATTTGCTCTTGGATGTCATGTTCCCTTGGGCATAGAGATAGTCGCCGGCCAAGTATGTCCCCTCGCAGGCACCAGGAGCCCGGGGCATTGACTTGACCTGTGCGGGCACGTGCATGCCCAGGCCCTGGTCAGGAGAGGACCATGGAAACACTTCCTCAGTGGGTACAGGGAGGCAGGCAGCCGAGAGCCTGTGGGTTCTCTGTCCTTTGCCCATCAAACCTCACTTAGAAAGCACTGGCTCTAAGGTAACGTTACGAAGGATTTCAAGATGGTGAATATGGAGCGTTTAGCCCCACTGGCAAGGCCACCCCTTCGGGGCACAGGTCTGTGTGACGTGTGGTCACACACCCGTGAAGCTGGCCCTGGACTCTTGGCTTTGTGTATCTGGTCATTTCCATGCAAAGCTAAACACGGTCACCTTTCATTTTAGTTTCTGGATTTTGCAAAGGCAACTCGAAGGTTCTGTTGTAAGGAGGAGTCTGGGCTGGGCAGTAAGTAGCAGAATCCACTGCAAGGAGATTGCTTTGGAAGGTCAGAGGCTATGTGTGTGTGCGCGCGTGTGTGTGTGCATGCGCACACGCGCATATGCGCGGTATTGTCAGAGAAGGGGTGAGACACGAGGATGTTGGCTCTTGCCACTGTACTAGCTCAGATGTGCCTATTTCAGGTGAATGTCGTCCCCTCAAAGGCTTGGTCTTTGCACAGTGAGTATTTTCTTCGGCTACAGCCGGCTCTTTTTACTTGAGACTCTCCATCCTTTCAGGGGAGAGAGGCTCCTACCTCCCTTTGCAACTGAGCAGGTAGACAGCCAGCCCGGACCCGCACATTCCCAGGCTCCAGAAACACCTTCCCTTCAGGCAGGGGCCCCGATGGGAAGTGAAGAACAGTGAGTCCCATCCCCGCCGCCGCCCCCCCGCCCCGCCGTCCTGCTCAGCCTGGCCCAGCACCCAGGTGAGAGCTGCTGCAGCCACATCCCCGCCCCCAGTCTCTCCTTGGGATGATTCCTTTTGGCTGTCCTGAAGGCAGTGAAAGGCTGTGCAGCAAGTTGTTTTTAAAGAGCTGTTTTATTGTTAATTTCCGGCTAAATTTACGAAGCAACGTATGCGTGACACTAGTCTGTCGGGACTGAAATCCCATGCCCGCTCCTTCCCAGGAACGAACGGCTCAGAGACGGGACATCTGCAGAGCTTTCCTGACTCTTCAGGCTAACTTGACTGAGGCAGTCATTTGACGGTCGGGGTAGTGTGGCGGGAGGAGCCCCACTTTGGGAATCCGATGGACCTGGCTTTGTATCTGAGCAGCGGGGTGGCCTTTGGCCAGTTCCAGCAGCAAAGCAGGGTCTCCCTTTGCTCATCTGTAAAGTGAGGGGGAGTAAGGCCTGCCCGATGGCGAGAGGGTGACTTGAGCCAGCTCCTGAAGACCCGCCTGTTACCAGCAGCGTCTGCCGGTCCCACTGACTCACCATGTACAAATGTCCTCTGCAGCGTGTGCGGCCCCCCGAGGAGGCTCCAGCGGACAGTGTCCCAGTGTGGCTGATGTCACGGAACCCTAACACTGGAGGGAGTGGGATGCGGAGACCTCCCGCTCCGGCCCGACTCGCGTGGAAATTCTGTTGATGCTGTGGTTTTCGTTTCACAGACACCGAGCGCCTTTGCCAGACGCAGGTGTGTGTGCCCCGGAGCACGCGGGACTGACTTGGCCCTGCCCTTGTGGGTCTTATGTTCTGGCAAAGGGACCAGATGAAAAAGCTGTCAGTGAAGAAGCTCGTGTAGACCCATGAGTTGTGGTTACTGTGTTTTAGGGAAGAAAATACCTCCTAAATGTGGTGGTTTGAAACAATGTTGTGGGCATTTGTGGCAAAACTTGCCGTCCCAGGTGTGGATGTGCTGGTCTGTCAGTGCCACATCACAGGCCGGTTCCACTCTGGGCCTTAGGTCCGCACTGGTTGGGGGCCGCGGACAGCCCCCAGTTCCTTGTCACCAGGCGTCTCCTGAGGACGGCCCACACATGGCATCGCCCCCCCCCCCCCCCGCTGAGGGAGCCAGTGAGAAGCAGAGAGGGCAAGGGACCAAGGGGGCGTCTGTCTCTTCTCAACCCAGTGTCTCAGTGTTTTAGCCGCTGGGTTCAGCTGTAGTCACGGGGTCAGGCCCACACTAAGGGGAAGGGATTACGTGCAGGCAGGAGGTGAACAAAAACAGGTGCTGGAAAGAGCCTCTGTGGGCAAGATAGTCAGGGAACAGCATCCTGAGAAAGCGACAGAGCTGAGCTCCCGGTGAGGGGAAGCAAGAGAAAGGAAGGCCGAGGGCAGGGCTCCTCGGAGGGACTGGGAGATGGTTGCACCAGGGAGGAAGGAGTTTAAAACTGAAAGTGTGAAATTAGGCTCAAGGGGTTGGTGGGGACCAGTCTTTGCTTGCTGAGATCTTCTACTCGTGGGGAGCTCATGACCTTCCAGAACAGCCCGTCCTGTTGAGGGTTAAATGTCAACATCAGGGGTTCTGCTGGGACTGGTCTTCTGGCCCTGGCCCCCAGTCCCTGGTCCCGGTGGCCTATACTTGAGCCGTGAAACTTCTGGACAGAGCAGGCCGCCACCGTCTGGTGCAGTGGGCTGGGCGTCACGGCCTCCCTGAGCTTAGGGAGCTCGCAGGGCTGGGGAGAAGGGCCCCAGCTCAAGGCAGAGGTGATAGTGGCCGTTCTGTTGGAGACACGGGCCCGCTGAAGGTTGAAGGGACTAATGATGGCCGTTGGATGGGTGTGTAGAGGCTTCTGGAGCAAAGTGCCCTGAAGGCATCTGGCGGGTGGGGTGCCGGAGGGAGAGCCTCTATGGGAAAGGAGCGAACCGTGACCTCAGGAAAGCCGTGCACCGGCCACTGGTACAGAGGGCGATGGAGCCAGACGTGGTTTGTACCTGTGCAGGCCTGGGTCCGTGATCTGGGGTTGGGGGGCAGTTTGCTCAGCTGTGGGGGATGCCTCAGAGGTGATGTTGTATTTGGAAGTTCAAGTCACGTCTGTTGAAAAGCTTTCCTTGAGCTTCAGAACTGGCCTTTCTTAATGTGTGCCCTTGGGGAAGCCAGCAGCCAGGGGCTGGTGACCCCTGTGGTGTTTGCTTCTCCTTCCTCACTCCTGCCAGGTGTGTGCTTGTCATATCCCAGGAGTTCCCTGGAGCCTTCTGTGAGCAGTTGGATTCTTCACACCCAGTGAGTGGGCATCAGTGCCGTCTTTTTGGGTGGGACCCGAGGCCCAGAAGCTCAGTCAGCCTGCCCCAACCCACAGTGGGCATCATGGAGGTGCGCCCACCCCGAGGCCCCCTGCCTCTGAGCCTGCCTCCTTTCTGCCGGCCATGTACCTTCTTTCCCTTTTCCAAAGACTGGGGCCAGAAAGCGTCACTGGTGTCCATATAAAACATCTCCAAAGAAGGTGCCGGAACCTAGGAAGCAGGCATAGAGGCGGGCTTAACTTCTGTGGAAGAATGTCCTGTGAGCAGATAGGAATGAGGGCAGTCAATTCATTCACTTCTAGATGGTTCCACTCTCTGGGCTGTTTGAATGACCCACCAATTGCTTTGTTGGTGATTTCTGAGGATGAACTGTGTCAGGCACCACGATTTGTCCCAGAGATCCAACAGCAAACGAGACCATGGTCCTTGCCTCAACCACTCCACCTCTGGTCTGGCATGAGACCTCAATGCACAAGAAGGGTTAAGGTTGGAGGCTCAGTGCTGTGACCAAGGACAGTGGAGTAGAGCCACCATCTGCGTTCCCACTGGTGATTCAGTGAGCTGAACTGACTTTGGCGAGCCAGATAGGACCCAGGAGCCCCAGCACCATACCATCAGCGGGCACAGTGGGAGCTGGGTCAGCCAGGGAGAAGTCTGGCCATGGCCTGAGGCTCATGGTTCTCGTCACCTGCGAGACCCCCCTCCTGTGCCCCGACTGAGGGGGTCTGTCCTGGTCTGTTTAGGCAGTTGGAGCAGTAGCACTGTGTGGCAGCAGACACCAGAGGCTGGAAGGTTCCAGATCTGGTGTCCAGCAGATCCATGTCTCAGTGAGGGCCTACCTCCTGCTTTGCAGATGGCTGTCTTCTTCCTGTATCCTCACAAGGTGGAGAGAGTGAGCAGGTGTTCTGGTCTTCTCTTAGAAGGGCATTGCTGTGGTCTGAAAGTTTGTGTCCCCACCAAATCCATATGTTGAAAACCTTGTGCCCGAGGTGATGGTATTAGAAGTGGGGCTTACGGAGGGTGGTGGGGTCATCAGGATAGAGTCCTCAGGAGTGGGGTTAGCGTCTCAGTAAAGGAAGCCCCAGCGCCTTCCCCCATGTGAGCACAGAACTGTAACCTCATGTAGGGCTATCACCATGCTGTCACCCTGCTCTGGGACTTCCAGTCTCTGGAACAGTTGAGAAAAACATTTATTTTTGATAGTTGACTTAAATTTTGTTAGAGCAGCCTGAAGAGACCAAGATAGGCACGAATCCCGTTCATAGGGGCTTCACCCTGGTGAGCTGACCACCTCCCAAAGGCCCGGTCTCATAAATGCATCATGTCGTGGGTAGACTTGAATCTGTGAATCTTGGCCAGGGGACACATTCAGTCCGCACACTAACTTGTATCACGGCCAGAGATTCTGGGTGCAGATCGCTCACTGTGGAAGTAAATCTGGGGCTCTAATATTTGCTTTTCTAACACATGAACATTTAATATAACATTTAAAAAATGCTTGGAGGTGATTTCTCTTCCTCTCTCCCCATGTGGTCCATACACTTACTGAGCACTTACTGTGTCTGAGCCCATCTGGGTCACTGGGGTTATGGCAGTGGACATAAGACCGAAATCGCTGCCCTCCTGTCTCTTACTTCTTGTGGGCATGAAGTGAGTGTGAAGAAAAGTAGTCAGCTGGTGGGAAAGGTTATACTGAAGTCAGAACAAGGTTGGGGAGCCTTGGGGGTAGGGAGAAATAGTTTGTACAGTGTGGACATGCAAGTTTATACTGAAACTAGCCAGGAATAAAGACCTGTGGGTGGGAGAGAGGATGAGCCAGGTGTGGTCTGTCATCTGGGGGAGGAGAGTCCTGTGCAAAGGGCACAGCGAGTGCAAAGGCCCTTGTGTTTAAAGAACAGAGAGGAGGCAAGCGTAAGGCTGGTGACGGTGTTGAGGGCCATGGTAGGAGGCAAGGGCAGAGACGGAAGGGGTTGGTCATGGTGGGCCTCCTGGTCATGGGCTGTGACTTGGAGTGACATGGGAGCCGCTAGTGGATTTTGAGCAGGGACAGGGCAGGTGCACTGGCTGCTCTGTTGAACACAGTTGGATGGTGGGCAGGGCAGAAGACAGCGAGCCGGCCTGGGGACTCTCGCAGGAGCCCGGGTGAGACTGCTTGGTGGGTTGGACCAGCGCGCTGGTGGGAAGCGGTGAGAGGGCACTCGGGTTCTAGACTCACTGTGGGAGGAGGGCCATTGGATTTTGCTATCGGATGCATGTGGACTGTGAGAGAAGGATGGTCTGGGAAGATTCCAGAGTTTCTGGCCCAACCAAGCACATGGAAGGCAGTGAATTGTCATCTGGTGTAAGGGGGACAGCTGCAAGGGGAGGAAAATCAAGTTTGTTTTTCAGGCCGTTTACCTTGAAGTAAATGAGTGGGCAGTTGAATATGTGCGTCTGGGTTCCCAGAAGGAGGTAGACATTCATTGGTTCTCCACGTACACATGATGTTTAAAAAGACAGGACCGGCTGAGGGCACGTTAAGAGGTTTTAAATCTCCTGGTCTGAGCAGAAAGCTTCAAGCATGACTTCACCCATGCACCAGATGTCGAGCGGAGGGGTCGATAGCCCCTCTCTGTGAGGTGGTGAGGGGTGGCCTGGCTCCCCGAGGGCCCCCGGGACCTGGCCTTCCCCAGCTGGCAGCCTCCGTGTTCAGCCCCTTCCCTCGCCATCCCGGCTCTGGCCCGGTCCCGTCCGGTCCGGTCCTGGGAATGAAAGCACAAGTGAGCACTGCGGAGTTTGCCCTGGAGCCGACACGGAGTGGAAGTTTTGGAGGGGGTGGGGGATGCTGAGTAACTGCTGAGTCACGCTTCCCTGCCCACCCTCGGCTCTGTCAAGTGGGACAGGCTGCATCTAGAGCCAAAGTCTTGTTCTCCCCGCAGCGCTTCTCCTGGAGCCGGTGAGGCTCCTGCCCTTGGAGAACCTCCAGTCCAACGCGTGATGAGTTTTTCTTCTTGGCATAGTCAGAACTCCACGCACATGTGCCCGAGGTATTTGCAGGCACTGAGTCACGGTGAGGGTCGGAGGTGGAGGAGTTGTTTGGGCCAGACGTTGCCTTTTTCATGTGCCGATGGCGAGGCCTCTGTTTCCTTTGAAAAGAAGAGTGTTGGTGTGCAGGCTGCGTCCTTAACCGGGTTGGAGGTTCACGTGAGGCCAGGGGTTGCAGGGAAGGAGGGGTGCCCTCTTCAGAAGCTGGCTCGGAAATCCTGAAGCTGTTGCGTCATTTCCGGAACCCGGCCAGCCGAGGAGCCATCCTGCGTTGGCTGCCTGCCTGCTGTGACAAGTTCCTAATAGTGACACTCTATGTTTTTACACTGTCGTTATATGTCAGGTGCTATGCCCTGGGCCTCACGTTCTGTTCACAGCTCTGGATAATCAGTATCATTGACATCCCATTGGACAGATGGAAAAACCAAGTTTCAGAGAGGCCATGTAATTTGTGTAGGGTCTCATGGTATGAGGACTGCCTGAACCCCCAGCCCACGTTGTACCCCCATGGCTTCTTTCTGAATAAAGGACATTGTCCTAAACCTCTCGATTTACCCAGTGGCAGGGTCTGGGAGATGGGACTGTATCTAAGGCTTTGTACCCCAGACCCTCATCTTACACATGGGAGGCCCACGTGTATGGCCCAAGATCATACAACATTTCCCAGGGGAGAATTTGTGATGCTGTCCCGCGGCCTAGCAAATCCCCTTAAATAAGAAGATACTGTGGTTGGAGGGATGGTGCTTGTTCCCAACCTGATACTCAGGGGCAGGTCCTAGGACTGTAGGCAGAAAGGAGGAACATGCCATCACCGCTGTTTGGAGAAGAATGGTAGCGAATTTCTTGTGATGGGGGCGTTTAAGCAGAGACTAGACATTACTTGGTGACTCCGGTAGTCAGGACTCTAACAGGCAGAAGACCCAGTGCAAACTGGGTTTTAATAGAAGGTGAAGTCTTGTGGTTCTTGGAAACCTTGGGTGCCCACCCAGGGGTTCATCTGACCTTGGACCAGGCAGTGTCCAGGTCAAATGATCAAATGTCCGTGTGCTCTTCTTCTTTTGCTTGTCTTTGTTTTCTTCTTTATGGTGTTTGCTCTCATGCAGGCTCGCTAGCGTGCTCTCTCTCTCTATCGCTCTCTCTCATATGGTTTCTGGCAGGTCCAGCTTATAACCTGTGAGCTTAGCAATTCTGGTGATGAGAGTTTTTTTTCATTATCTCTAAGATTCTTGGAATTGAGTCTCCCACTATCCCTGAAGCAATCACCGTGGCCAAGGGGGTGATACGTACTGATGGGTACCGTCGGGGCACATGCTGACTGGGACCAGAGGTGTATGGTCAGCCCCCCCAAAGCTACTTGAGCTCACAGCGGAAGAAGGGTAGTTTTCCAAGAAAACACAGGGTTCCATTAGCTGAAGAAGAAGGGAGTGGATTCTGGATAGAGAAAACCAGGGACCATTCAACATGAGGGCCTCTGGCAAGAGGTCTTCGAGCATTAAATGCGAAATATTGGGGTTGATCGCTTTTGAAAGAACTTTTTAATCTAAGATGTAATGATCAGCTTGATTTCTTAGCCAGAAAGTGTTTGCTGCTGCTGCTGCTTTTCTCAGTCACCTCCATGTCCTTCTCCTTCCTTGGGATCACTAACGGGAACAGAGTCCGGCAGCCGGGGGACCTGCTCATTGCCTCCGATGTGCAATCAGGACCCTGCAGGATCCCGCTGGGAGCTGGATCTCTTGTTTGCAGCCCCGTTCCCCATGACAGGGCACAGACACACTGTCCCGTGGTCAGTAAGCGCTTGTAACCTTGGGCACTAGGAGGCAAGCTTGTGGGAAAGAGATTTGGGGGCAGTCTTTTCACTGCTCTGTCCCGTGTCTAAGACAGTGCTTGGCACATAGTAGATGCTCTGTAAACACAGAGCATCTCTGGGAGGCAGAGTGGGAAGAGCATCATTTGAAACTGGACAGATCTGGGTTTGAATCTGGAGTTTTGGTAGAGGTGATCTTGGATCCACCTGATAATGAGTGATGACTGGGGGACATGGCAGCTGCTATCATCCCAGAAGGCGAGGGAAGTCGCATTTGACGAACTCCTCTGTAGGGGTCGATCGTGGAGAACCACTGTGATACTGTTGCATTTATCCTTACTTAATTTGTTGTGGGGCTTCAGTGACCCAGAGAAAAAGTTACATCCGTGGCCCTCTGTGGGAGGAAGAGGGGAGAGTGATGTTTGCACAGTGCTGCTGTGGGCCAGGCTGTGTTCTTAGTATGTGCCCACAGTGTCCTGGTGACATGGCACCGTGCCCCTTGCAGGAAAGAGAGTACAGCTTCAGGAGTGGGACTTAGAAATGTTCAGGAGAGAAATGATAACTGCCTCTGTTCACGTAGGGTGACCCCAGGATCAGACCCAGTCTGCATGCTTTCTGTTGGTTTGTTTTCTAAACCATTCTACCCTGTTTTTGTATCCTGACGACCCTGGGACTTCAAGAAATGTTACCAGTACACACATTTTCGTGTGTCACCAGGAGCTACAAGAGTCAGAATCCTAGTTGGGGCACTGTCGATTGAGCCCTCATTGTGTAGGAACTCCATTCCTAGTGGCCCTGGGACATACGTGCTTTTTGGCCAGCATTTTAATGACGCACAAGTTGAGGCCCAGAGAAGCTGAGTGACTTGTCCAGGGTCACCTGGCAAGTCACTGGCAGATGGGGTTCCTCATCCTGGATGTCCAACTCCAAGTTCATCCTCCAAACCACTACTCCACACTGCCTCCTTCAACGTGAGCCTGACCTTCCTTCCATACAAGTGTCTGTGTCCCCAGCTCACTGATCGGCAGGGCGATGGTTACCCGAAGGGGGCCCCTCTTGGCTTGAGGCGAGTGCTGTGTGGTACGAGAAAGGGACTCTCTGGGGAGAAAAACATTTTTTTGATGCTCATAAAATGTAATGTTTTTCGTTTACTGTCTTTCTTTTGAAACTTGGGCATAATATATTGAGCCATGTTTGAAATATTCAGGAGGTTTCTGTATTCCTTCTGATGGAACATGATTAAGAATGCATGCTGGCCTCCCTTCCCTTCTAGAAGACATTGGAATATGACAAAGAGCCATATAATTTCAGAATTTACATCTATATGAAATTCTGTGCTTTCCAGCACTGCACAATAAATGTAAAAGCAACACTCCAGGGTGAAATAATTTTCTGAAGAAACCTCTGGCATGGGGCGCGGATGTTGGGTACAGGGTATGCTATAGCTTCCTGGGTCTGGCAACCAGTTCTGCGGAATAAGAAGCAGCTGGTGAGCGCCTCCGTGTGCCACCTGGGTGCTCTGAAGTCTGTGCCTGTCCTGCTTGGTCCTCCCAGCAGCCCTGCGTGCTCTGTGACAGATGGCCACTTAGCAGCTGAGGAGACAGAGTGCAGGGTGCAGGGGCTTGGAGGTGGGGCCTGGATTTTACCTGGTTTTCCTGCCTTCTGCTCCCTAACCTCCTCCCACCCTACAAGCTTCAGCTTGGTAGAACTTCTGGAATGCTCCAGAACTTCTGGAACTTCTGGGCCCAGCTCCACTGGGCCCAGGCTGAGTCGGGGCCTCCCCTCCATGTTCCCGCTGCACCACTGGCCACACTGCGTGGGGACTGTCGGAGTCTGAATCCTGCGGAGACAGGGAGCTCCCTGAGGGTCCCTGGATGCCCAGCACCCAGGACAGCCCCTGGCACACCCACGAAGGGCCAAAGACGCAAATGTAGGGACGCACACCGGACCTCAGGAGGATCTTTGTAGAACACGGACCCCGGAGCTGCGAGAGAGTGTACGTACCCCGTGGTAGTCACGAGCATGGGCTCTGAGCTCAGATCCCAAGTTCTCTGCTGGCCAGTCTTGATGAGCACTTTGCCCCTGTAAGCATCCGGGTGCTCACCGGTTCTGGGGACGGTAGCTGCCATGCGGAGTCCCCCAGCGCGGGGGTTTTATCCTTTCGGTGGGCCACTGTATCCACAGTGCTGAGTTACAGGCCTTGGTGGAGGGTAGATGCGCCACAGAAACTTGTCGAATGGATGAGTCCGAGCGTTCTTGGCTCTAGCAGAGGAGTTTTCAAAGAAGGGACTGTGCTGTGTCCGGGCCTCCCGTGCTCCCCGCGCATGAGCGGGTGATGGTGGGTAATGCTGAGAACTGGGTTGGCGCAGAGCACGTGCCCAGTAGATGTTCCCTCCTCCTGATGAGGGCTTCCCCTTCTCCTCCTCCTCCACTGCCTTCCCTGCAGGCTGGAGAAGCTTTCTGTGCTGGGAGGTGGGTGAGGCCACCGTCCCGCTGCCTTCCCACTCTGCGGTCCTCAGGAATCAATAGTCTCTGTGAGCCGGCCTATACTAGTGATGCTTTTGAAAGGAGAGGCCAGCAAAGCTTTCTAAAGTAATTCTTGACCCATTTTCACAAGCTCAGCCAAACACAGTGTTTTGTACTCGTAATGGGTTATAATTACAACCATTGTGTGATGCCAGGTAAACTGCATTATCTCCTGTGTTAACAGAAGGGAGACTTTGTCCTCCCCTCTACCGTTGACCCTCCCGTAATTGATCCGGCAAAGAAAAGCCCGGAAGTGTCAGGTTTTGTTGCTGACTTTGGCAGTGATTGCAAGTAAGGTGTGTGGAGATGGGTGAGATCCTGTGCTTGGTTCCAGGACTGTGAACTGTGTGGGAGACAGCATTGTCTGCTGGGTGCATGAAGGCTGGCCATGGCATTGCCATACCACCTTCTGTGGGAGCTCTGTGTAACGAAAAGAATGTCGATCTGTGTGTTAGCTATTGCAATAACCTCTTGGTAATTGTGGGCAAGAATTCTAGATTCTTTGGCTCTCATTTTCCTCCCCTGTGAAATGGGAACAACGGTAGCACCTGGCAGAATGTGTAAGGCCACTATGTACAGTTGTGCAGGTTGTTCACTGCATAAGGCTCAGTGTCCAGTAAGAGCTGTATCCAACCCATGCCCCACTCACTGAGCTTAGGCCCTGTGAGGCTGTAGCTACCCAGACTGCACACCTTTTGCACAAATAATCATTTGTGCAAAAGATCCTCTATCTGTGGCCCTGCAGATGTTTGATCTGTGTTAAGTGTTCAGAAAACAGCAGCTGATTCATCCTTTATGGAGACGACGTATGAATGGATCACAGGAGTTGGGGAGGGCGGTAGACTGAGATTGGAGTTAAGCTTTGAAGGGTAGATGGGGTTTTAGGAGGTGTGTGTGGGGAGGGAGTTGGAGGAGGAGCCCGTAGTCTCATTTGGTTGGTGTCAGTCTTTCCCTTGAAATATTTCCTCCCCTTCCCTTCCCACCTCATCCCTCCTTCTACCTCACCCCACCTTCCATTGCTTGAATCCTATGTCAGGGAAATGAACGGGAGGCCACTGAAAGCTCTTTATAAATTTTGGGTTCTGGAGAAATTTCGGTGTAGACCAGAATGGTGTCCCATATCTCCCTGTGCCCATTCCAGGCCCCGCCCCCCCAGCTCCTCTCCATCACCAGTCCTTCTGTGTGCTAGCCCTCCTTTGCCCCCTCCTCCGTGTTATCTTGAGGTCACTTGCAGATGTAGTGTCACTGTGTTTGTCAACGTCGTTGACAGGTGTCAGGCTGAACAGGGTGTGATCTGGTTTGGGGCTTTGAGGGGGAGCTGTGGGAGCATCAGCTTGGGAATGGGGTGGAGAGCAAGACAGGCAGTGGGGGCTGTCGGGTTTGTCCAGGTGGGAGATGGGGGCACTTCTGATCCGAGGCTCAGCTCACCGGTTGGAGGAGAGGGAGCGGATCTGAGAGAGGTCAGCTCTGTACATGGTCCAGGGCCGGGGGCACGGATGCTTCTGTTGGCACCCGGTTCACAGCACACAACGCCTGTGATGGCGTGGAGTTCTTCGTGCGTGCGGTGCTCTAAGCTAAGTACGTCTTACATCTGAACTCCTTTCGATCTCATAGAAGCCCTGTGAGATTTACACTGTTAGCAACCTTGTTTTATGGATGAGAAACTGAGGCCGGGAGAGGTAAGAGCAATTTGGCCGTAGCCTCTGCTAGGAAGGGGGTGGCGGCCTCCTGACCCCAGGCACACATGTGGACACTGCGCTGGGCGGCCTCCCTGCAGAGGCTCCGTCAGGAGGGGGACAGGTGACGGGACCTGCTGGACAGCCTCGCAGCTGCCTCATGCCTGTGTTGCTCGCGTGTGAACGCGTCTTTCACAGACGGCTGGAGCTCAGCGGTTTGTTTCGCTCTTTTTTTTTCCTCTCTTGTCATTGCTCATTTGTCTCAACCGCTGGGAAGGTGTTGGGTGCGCCTTGATAATCACGCTTCCTGTATATCCTGCCTTTGCTCTTTAAGGGCCATTAGCAAAGGCAGGAGAGAAAAGGTGTTATCTGGGCTGTTCGTGTCTGTTGCTTGGCGTGACCTTTCTGCACAGCTCGCCGCGTGTATTCTCCGAAAGGTCATGCGTCGGAGAACCGAAGACCAGCACTGGGGACTGGGAGCCAGCAGCTCCGTGCCGGGGCTGTCACAGTTACGGGAACATCGGTTTCTCACAGGCGTCCCATTATTAATGGAGGTGCTGTTTGTTCTGGTGTTTCTTCCCCCCCCATTGAATTGTAATCCCAGCCAAATGTTTGCAAGCGTTACTTCTCTCAAGCTCCGCGGGTCTGAACACAGAGGCGCGCTACAGAGGCGATTAAGGGAGGCTCTTTCAAGTTGAACTTATCAGCAGGGTTGCCTTACAAGCCTCTACTTATCTCCGAGCCCACACAGCCCTATCTCCGTGGCGCTTGAGGATGGGTCTGTCTCAGGCTTTGGCTGAGTGTGTCACTTGACAGCTTTATGATGTGACGTCGAGGGGGGCCAGCCCTGAGTTTGCAGAGCTGCTGCCTCATCACGGGTGGGGGAGGGTTGTGGGGAGCAGCTCCTGGGCTCAGCACCGCCCCCCCCCACCCCCACTCCATCCTCTGCCCATCAGGATCACAGCAAAAGCTGGCCTGGAAGGAAAGAGGAAACTGGAGAGGCTCAGAAGACAGGAGGCTCAGGGTCATGAGCTGTGGGGTTACTAACCTCCCACCCCCTCCCTATCGACTTCGGACAATTGCTTGCCCTTTCTGAACCTTGGTTTCATCTTCTGTGAAATGGGCATAGAGCTGTACTTCCCAGATTGTAGTATGTGCAAATGAGGAGAGGTCCTGGAACACCGCCTGACCCTAGAAAGGGCTTGTCATGGTTACTAAAGGGTTGTTCACCAGGGTCGGCCCTGGGGAGCTCCCAAACTCTTTCTTTGCTCCTGATGACACACCTGAACAATGAGGGACAGTGTCCTCATTTGACAAAGAAGATAGTATGAATCAGAGATGTGAAAATACCTACTCACGGTCACACAGCATGGAGTAGACAGATCCTGGATTGGGCCTCCAGACCCCTTGTTTTTCTGTACCCTGTCCTGATTTTGACCATCCTGAAGTAATACCTGACAGTTCCTTGGGATGTCTTCATATTGAAATTGTCACCTAGAAACTGGTTTCCAAAATGTCTTCACATGAAACAAAAACCACTTTGTAGAAGGCCCCTCCTGGTGCCTGCATACTGCCAGAATGTTCTCTGGGCTTCTCCTTTGGACCCTGAATGCCACAGTAGGGCCTGCCTTACTTACCCAGAGGTTCTTGCTTGTTCTGGGGACTGAAGATGGGTGTCTGTACAAACAGCCTGGGGCTGGGCCTGTGGAGGCTCCGAGGGCCATGGGAGCAGTCGGAGCCCAGACGGCTGTGTTCCGCTGCCCGCTGGTGGCAGCTGCGTAGGGTTGACAGGACCTTTTCATCGGTGTGTCTGTGCTCACATGCATGCACACCTGTGTACCGGCAGTGCTGTCCCGTCCTCGGGGGTGTGTGCACCTGTGTGTGTGACTGTCGCTTTCCTGGCGTGTGTGCATGTTACTGTGTGCACCAGTGTACGGGTGACCGTGTATTGTCCTGGGGGCGGGGGAGGGAGTGTGCTGGTGTTCCTCGCCTGGGGCAGTGCTCTGAGTCCTTGAGCCCCGGTTGGTCAGCCCTGGCAGGCCCCGTGCCATTGAGACAGCGGCTCAGCATCCTGGTAGTGGTGGGTGGAGAGGCCTGGTAGAGAGTCCGAAACATGGCCTCGGAACTTTGACTCTTGCTTGCAGTGTGGCCGGGGGAAGGTGCTTATTAGCCTTTCTGGGGGCTCCGTTCCCTCAGTTGTGATATGAGGCAAAGGAAGAGCATTCACCTGCTGGGGAGCCTCAGTAGAGCTTCCCGGGGAGAGCGGGGAGTAGCCCTGGGGCAGAGTAAGTACCGTTGTTCTCCGCCTCTCCGAGCCTAGGCTTCCTCTCACCCCAAGCGGTCCCAGTATTTCCTTCGCTGGGTAATTTATCCATCACCTGAGGGGTTGAGTGATGGAAAGAGTATGGGGTTTGGAGCTGGGAGAACCGGGGTCAGATCTCAGCTGTCACTCATGAACTCTGTGGCCTGAGACTTCCTCAGCCCCCGAACCTCACCTCCCTCCCCTGGGAGATGGGCAGGGTCAGGAACCATAGGACAGGGTCAGCCTACCAGGGTCAGAGAGGGCGATGGCCATGAGAACTTTTCCAGGACTTCTGAGACCTGTGTGTCCTGGGCTGGGGGTGGATACTCAGTATTTTACTTACTTTTCCTAATTGTCTTAGTTTTCAAGTCCAGATTGACACTATACAAGAACATGATGTACATCCATCCGAAGGAAGGACAGATATTGATAGCATCGGTGCTGTCTCGCTTTTTAAAAAATCTCTCAAGTCTTAAAACGATCCTATTTTGGCTTTCTTTTTTCATCATCATTCGTCACTGTTTCTGATAATCAGCCTAAGACGTTGTTTCAAATACAGCATCTGTGTTGTAGATGGCTGCCTTTCAAACTACCTGCGATGAAGAGCTGGGTTTTTAAAAACATCTAAAACATTTAAAAACATTTCCATGTCATTGCAGACTGACATGTATAATTAAAAAAAAAAATCTAGAAAAACCAAGGAATTCGTGGATTTCATAGCAGTATGAAATTGTGGTAAATGTTTGTAGATCTTTACTGTCAATGCCTGTTCGTCCTTTGTCCCAGATTGGTAGCTCCGCCCACTGTCTGCATCTTGGCAACCCTCGACCCCCGTTAGCCTGGCTGCAGATGGGCCGCACCGTTTGGAGCACCCCGCTGCTGCACGTGGCGATGGCTGCTGCCTGTTGTCAGCCAGTGGCTTGAGGTAGTTTGTCTCTGGCTTGTGGCTTTGTTCATCTCAGTGAGAAGTTGGAAGCAGACAGCAGACGAGTGGAGAAGCTTCTGTGACATCACTGTTTTGCAAATTTGGGCTGAAACCCAAATAACTTTTCTTTAACTTGGGGACCAGCCTACCTGCACATCATAGCTTAGCGTGTGCAATGCTTCCCCTTGCTCTGTTCTGGCGACCCCCAGATCTGAGTGAACCGTGGCCAGTGGGTCTTTTAAAGGCATTTCTTTGGACTCCCTGCCCCACCGAGTCAGCTCTTGAGAGTGAGGGCCGGAAATCTGTATTTTTCGAAAGCCCTCCAAGTGGCCAATGATGAGCTTGTTTTGGGAGCCACTGGTCCACACTGCACTACTTGCCTTCGCTCTATGGGGTACACTCGTCTCTTTAACCCCCGAAGGGCTCAGCTTGTCTCCCATAGCCCAGGATGGTGTGCAGAGAGCACAGACCGTGGCCATCCCACCCCGCCACTTCCTGACTCCCACACCTCAGTCTCAAAACCTGGCACCTCGGAGCCTCAAGGCTCAACCTTAGGGAGACAGGCCCAGCCTGCAGGAGGGATGCGAGTGAGGGTCCTATGAGTGGATGGGTATAATCCCGGGAATAAAGGGCTGGAGCATAGTTGGTGCTTGAAAGTGGATTAAGAAAGATCGGCACTGACAGGGTCTTAGTCTTTACCTGGTGCCATGTCCTCATCATGGAAAGAGGTTCTACACCCCTCCCTGCAGCTTACGTATGTGACACCAAAGAGCAGCCTGTGCATTTTATAAAGCTTAATGATGCCGAGACCTCGACGTGAATGTTCTTGCATAGTTTGGGGTATGTGACCAGAAGGACCTCACTTGCCGTTAGAATTTGGGGGTTGTCTTGGTCTAGTTAATCAGGGAAGTGTCTAATTAGGTAGCTGAGGGAGGGAGAAGCATGATTTGCTTGAATTTGATTAGATAGAACATTCCAATATCAAAGGAAATGCTGGAGGCTTTTTTTTTTAAATTTATAATTCTTTCGTGATTTGGCAGGTAATTATGATAATTCCTGGGATTTTCACAGACTTAAAAGCCTTTTTCACAGCCACATTATTTTTGGAAATCGTCTTCTCTGATGCTCCAGCTGGAATGGATTGCTCAGTCTTCTGAACTTCCAAAGCTTTCGCCTTCCAAAGCCCAACTCAAATGTCACCTTCCTGATGACGCTTTCCCTCATCCCTTATGCCAGGGATACCAAGTCTGTGTCATCCATGGGTCAGGTCTCGGATCACCTGGGAGTGGCTGCCTGAGCGTATCTTTGAGGAAGGAGTGCGGCAAGCAACTAGTGATTTCTGTCACGGGCCAGAGGTGGGAGAGAGGGGGGTGAGTCCGATCAATTTTCCTGATCCTGTGTGGCTGAGCATTTAGGTGGGTTCCAGCCATTTGGAGCTAAACCAGTGCTTTGGGCACAGGTGCAAGTGGAGGGGCTGGGTAATTCCCCAACAGAAATTCGCCAAGTCACAGGGGAGTGATTTTAAAAGTTTGATTGATTTTGCCAAACAGCCTGTGACTTAGAAGGGTCAGAGGTCTACTGTCTTCTCTCCAAACTCGGAGAGTGACTGAGAAGCACCAGGGTCATGAGCTGTGCACTTGGAGAGGCCGCCTCTCCAAAGGGCCCTGGGCATAATGCGAGGGGCTGGGGGCTGGGGCCGGGGGAAGCTGCCAAGGCTGAGGGGAGAAGTGAGGGACTCCTGAATGTTCTGTCTGGGGGAGGCCTTCCGTGACGTCTTGTCCTCTTTCCCAGTCCTCCTCTCTCAGTAAGCTCTAAGTTTGATCTCTAGGAGCTGAACCCCATGATTTGCCTGCCCTGCTCCCACACCCCCAACCGAGGGCCACACCCCCAACTGGCACATGGTTAGCAACTCTCTTGCTGACATTTCCTCACTAGGGCACAATGAGTCTGTCTCCACAGTGGAGTTCCTTGGTAGGCACCTGTGGCCCCCTTCCATCTGGCTGCTATAGACATCCCTGTCTTCTACTCCCCTTTGATGTGACCTCCCACCCTGTACAACCAGCTCTTCTTCACCGAGCACTTGTCACACCCAGACACAGTGCCCAGCCAGTTAGGTGCGGCCGCTCATGTCGGGCGCACAGTGGCCCCATGCCCCAGGTAGGGTTTTGAATCCCCATTTTGTGGGTGAATGGCTCTAGGCTCTCCAAGGTTGAGAGACTGGTGCCAGAGCATGCTATAAGTGATCGAGTGCAGGCCTGTCTTGCACCAGAATCTGAGCCCTTAACTGCCTGTCTCAGCTGCTCCTCTACCCCAGCCCCGGCAACCTCTGGGCCTTTGCACCTGTGGTTTCCTCTGCTGGATATACCTTTGTCTCCCCCATCTCAGGGTGACCTCCTAGAGCTCAGCACGTTTATGGGACATAGAAGACCTGTGACTGAGTGACTTTACATGCGGGGACAGGGGGCAGGTGATGGGGTCAGAGAGGCTGGGTGGTCACGAGGGTGTTTGGGTTTTACTTATCCTTAGGACAGTGGGAAGCAGTGATGTTTTAAACAGCAGGTGATGATACCAGATGTTGCTTTGGGAAGATCAGTCTATCTGCTTGGCCGAGAATGGACTGAAGGGTAGCTCGTGTCGGTCTCTCTGTCCCATTCCCTGCGACTCTCTGTGGCTGCTGAAAACAGGGACTGGTCAGGCGAGACCTGTAAGTGCCCCCAGAGCCTAGCAGAATCTCCAGCCAGCAGTGGTGGTGCTGCCTGCCTTTGTTTCTATAATCTCACTTCCTTTTCTGAGGCTCTGGGAGTCTTGAATCCATTTCTGGTTACACTAGACTTGGGAGGAGTTATTCAAGGAACAGTAAGCTCAGCATGGGTTATGTAAGGTCAAAGCTGTTGGTCTCAATGGCGTCTGTAGGGGTATTTAGTCTAGAAACTCAGCTTCAGAGCCTCGCTGAGTAACAATGAGTATCGCAGTTTTAATGGTTACTTGGAATTATTTCATCAGTTTATCTCTTCCGTTCCACCGGATCCCCAGCCCAGCCCCCTATTTTCCAGCGAAAGGAAAGCTTTGTCGGACGTGGTCAAGTCACTCTTTGGCTGCAGAAGAGAACCAGGGTTTTGACAGCTCATGATAAATACCATTGCAGGCTGGGATGTTTCGATGTTTTATGCATTTACGGAAAATCGTTTTAACACTCTGGCTTCCGCTACAAAACAAAGAAAAACAAAAACAAAGCAAACCGTTAGCTTTGCTTTGGAAATGCCGGTGGCATTTGTTGAAAGCTCTGTCTCATGGGGGTCCATCCGGTAGCAGACATTCAGCACTAATATTGGCAGTGGTGTGTTTCCTGCTTACCGTGTGGTAAAAGGATTCTCTGCCCCGGGGAGGCTCACGGCGGATTTGGGTGATTTCTTTGTGAAGGATCCGCATGGGCATTATTAGCAATATTGTACTTGTTTGCGAAAGACCCGAAGAAGATCGTCTTAAGCTTTTCCAATACAAAAGGAATAACACAACTGGGAAATATTAATTTGAGGTCTGTACCAAAAGCTGGTTAAAAGCTCAGTGACTTATTCTCCCGTTGTTAATTGCACAGTACTTGGAATATCTTCTGTGCCGTTCTCACTTAGCATTTCACACGGGTTTGAAAGAGGTGGGCAGCTGCGGGGCCGGGGGCTGCCACCAACAGGGTGGAGATTCACAGAGCAAGCTGAAGGAAGCCTCAGGATGTGATTGGGAGCCCGCACATTTTGTGCTGATAGTACCACAGCTGCCTTTAGTTTCAGGTGAAGAATTTTCATTCCTTAAAGGGCCCCAGTGGTTCTACCCACTGATAAATGGAAGAGTGTTCATTATCGGCAAACTAAAAAGTAAGGAAAAGTAGAAAAAATTTCAAAGAAAATCTGTCCCTTGACTATTGTTAATATCTTGTGTATTTCCTTTTATGCCTTTTACCTTTTATATAACATATCAAAAAAAAAAGGAGCCCCCCCTTTACTCCTCCTGAGGCCCCAAGACTTAGGTTAATGATCCTTTCTTTTCCCACAAAATGTCTCCCTATACCCCTTCTTGATTCTGACATTATGTTTTATATTTCATATGTAGTACTTATTATAAGGGTCTGATATTAGGTTTGTCTCAAATAGAATATAAGGGAGAGGTGGTCTTTTGGGAAAAGCAGGGGGACAGGGCTAGGGAGACTCTCTTGACCTCTAAATTCTTGAGGGATTCTCTTTAAGATGGTAGCACGATTCTTCCAAGGTTCCTAAAGAGCATGGCAAGATGACATCTCACATCTCGCCAAAATGTTTAAATTGTAGTCGAATTTGATCTTAAGCCACAACAAGATCAATCATGTAATCAGAGAAATTACTCTGTTTTGCCCATATAGGATATCATGTTCTTTCCGTAAGGTGATAGGTGGAAAGACTTGGGGTTCATTTTGTACATCAGTGATAGACTACTTTATGCCGGCCTCTTTTTATTTTGTTGGGATAAGCCAAAAGTATTGAATAAATGTGCCCAAATTCAAGGGCTTATGGCAGGCCCGAGTGGGCTGCACGTGGGCAAGGTGTAAGGGGTAGAATTGTGACTTCTGGCCCGGTGGTTGAGAGCCAGGTCCCCGGAGTCAGCCCTCCATTGGCGGTATGACCTTGAGCTAGCTGCTGCTACTCTGTGATGTCGTTGCCCTTCTGTAAGGCAGGAATACTAGCACCTGCCTCACGGAGCTGCATCTTGAAGATGCGGGGAGCACTCGGAGGGATTGTCCCTGGCAAAGATGAGGCGGTGACCGAGGGCTCATTATGCCGCTGCAGCAGGCTCTGTCACCATCACTGTCACCATCGCCATGAGGCTCTGGCTCTGTGTTCCCAGTTTTCGGAACTGAGGTCCTGAGGAACAGAAGCATGGCATTAGCTGAGTAATTCTTGGCAGGCACAACTCAGATGAGGAAGAAAGCCTTTGCTAGAGAAGTGTCCATGGAGGATAAAAACAGAAGGCCCCAAAGGACCTAGTAGGGTCCTCTCCTGACCATGAACTTCAGACCATTGGTTCTACAGTAGTCACATCAACCCAGCCACAGATGTGTTCGGCTTAGAGCCAGGTTTGCACAGTTCATAGGTAAGCAGTGTTGTGTCTCCAGCCCGGACAGCTTCCTGGGGCTTCACTGATGAGTGGCAGCCCTGGAGAAGGTGGCACCCCTGCCCGGGGGTGGGGCGCGGGTCTGTCCTCTGAGCCTCACCGTGTTTTGCTTGTGTGTTCCAGGTGGCGGAGATGCACGGCGAGCTGATTGAGTTCAACGAGCGCCTGCACAGGGCCCTGGTGGCCAAGGAGGCCCTCGTGTCCCAGATGAGGCAGGAGCTCATTGACCTGCGGGGACCGGTGAGTGCTCCCACCTGGGAAGGTCCCAGCCTCACTCTTCTACCTGTTTGCCACAGTCACGCTGTTGTTTGCCAGCTCTGTGCTGGCAATGTCAAGGAGACTGAAAGAGTGAGCTGTCATGTGCCCACCATCCAGATTTTGCATGCATCAACCTTCTCTGCACTGGGTTTGCTTTGGGCCGGAACGGGAAGAACAAACACGATGATACCAATTCTGTTTGGAGCCTCCACTTTGCGATGTTTCATGCCCTACCACGTCCCATCGTCAATATTCTGAAATCTGTGTATAGCCTCCTCCTTCCCGTTTTTTTTTTTTTTTTTTTTTTTTTTTTAATTTTTTTTTTTTTTTTTTGGCAGGGACAGAGGGAGAGAGAGAGAGCGAGCACAGGCAGACAGAGAGGCAGGCAGAGGCAGAGGGAGAAGCAGGCTCCCTGCCGAGCAAGGAGCCCAATGTGGGGCTCGATCCCAGGACGCTGGGATCATGACCTGAGCCGAAGGCAGCGGCTTAACCAACTGAGCCACCTAGGCGTCCCCTCCTTCCTGTTTTTATATTCACTACATAAATTTCCATGAGCAACAGTCTTGGTTTTTGGGTAACCTGTACTAACGTAATGGTTACTAATGTTGTAACCGTTACTGACCTAATGCTGCCTGTTTATATCTCCCTGACCCTTGTTTTTAAGTCAGTATTGTGGTTTGAGGACTGTCTCACACAGATCTAGTAGAGGATTTTAACACTGTAACTCCCTTCATTCTTCGGGCCCCTTAGGCTGGTCCCCCATATCTGTGGTTCCACTTGCCACGATCTGGAAGCCGATGACCCTCCTTCTGACGAGTTGTCAGAAGGTCATCGTTAGCTGAACGCTACGTGACACCGCCTCTGTCACTCACCTCCAGCTCCTCACGTCGGTGTTGTGTCCTCTCACGTTACCACGAGCAAGAAGGGAGAACAGAGGACAGTAAGATATTTTGGAGACAGGCCGCATTCACATCTTAAATTACATATATTGTTAAAATTATTCTATTCGCTGTTGTTGCTGATCTCTTAGGTGCCGAATTTACTTTACAAAGTGAACTTTGTCATAGGCATCAAATAAAGGAGAAAGCAGGTTGTATGTAGGGCTCAGGGCCGTCCACAGCTTCAGGCATCCACTTGTGGGGGTCGTTCTCTGCTTTTAGATGTTCAGCAGCACCCCTGATTTCTACCCACTAGAGGCCAGTAGCATCCCACGCCGTGATGACATCCAGGAATGTCTCCAGGCATTGCCAGAAGTTCCCTGAGCAGCGGGGGCCAAACCCCCATGGTCGGCGAGGGTGGGGGCATGGCGGGGTGGGTCCTGTCTCGTCCATTCAGTTCCGTGACTCTTGAGTTCTGTCTTGAAGGAAGTACCATGAGAACTGAAACCCAGTCCCATTTTAATGGACAGTTTGTTCACATAATTTTGCTATTGCAAGCCATGAAGCTGAGAGCATTTCATCCTCTTCTAGAGTTTATAATACCTTCTTCATTTCAAAGGTTTCTTGTGTGCTGTGTCAGATGCCCAGAGATGAAAGAATCTTAGGCAGATTCGTCAAGTAGAGCTGTCCTCGGTGATAGTCTTGTGTTATCGCACCTGCTTCTCCCCTCTGTGTTGTTTTCGTTCAGATACTAGACGTTACTTCCTCTATAGACCACTCTGTATAGATCTTAAAATCTTTAAAAAAAAAAAAAAAAGGAAACCATAAATATATCACCATCTCTCCATTACCCTCCATTCTTTTATACCATCGGATATCCGTGCTCAAACTTCTTACTGTTCCATAACTTTTTATAGTTTCTTAAAAATTAGGATCCACGTGTGTTGTCATTGGTTATGTCTCTTGTGTTTTGTGTTTCATTTTAACACAGTTGTTCTGACTTGAGTAAAACAGAGGCTGCAATGTAACATCCTAGCCAGTCTTCAGGGCGAGGTGGTGTGGCCTTAGGTGTGACCCGCATCGCCCCTCCGTCTCCTGAAGCTTGTCCTCTGCCCCTGATGTCCCATTGCTCCCTCCTCCAACCCCTGTCCACCACCGTCACAAACCGAAGCACTCGCTGATGTTTCTGTCCGTGCGTCGCGCCCTCCTCCAGCTCTCCTTCCACTCTCTTTCTTGCCGCGTGTTTGTGGGAGACCCTGGGTCATGTCACCACCTGGAACTGGCTGATGGCATCTCACTGCCTTCTTTTCATGCCCCGCGGTTGCTTGTGTCTTCTTGGACTGGCACTTGCCAGGGGGCTGGGATGGAGCTTTAATTCTCCTGTGAACTTCGCTGTCTCTGGGGCTGTGTTTCTCTTGGGAAGCGCACGAGCTCTGCCTGTCTCTTGCCCATTGTGGCAGTCCTGTACTAGCACTTCTGTGTCTGCTGCGTGGCTGTTCCCTTGACACCTGCGCCCAAGGGCGAGCTCGCTGAGCTGCGCGGGACCGGATTTTAAGTGTTACTGAGCTTTACTTGTTTTTTGTTTTTGTTTTTTCTTTTTAAAGATCTGTTTCTGATTCCTCTGTCAGCATGCAGGGGTTCCTGCCAACACTTAGACATCCCTACCAACACTTCTGGGTGTGAGGTGGGTTTTAACTTGTGTTTCTCTCATCGTGAGTGAAGCGGACCACCTTGCCGTTTGCCAGCTTGTTATTTCGGTTCCTACCTCTGTGACTTGCAGCCTGCTCCTGTTTCCTGTCAGGTTGCATGTGTTTTCTTGCCGATTTCCAGAGGTTTTTTACCTGTCTTTTCATTTATGCATGTTTTGAATATTCCCTACCAGCCTATGGCTTACTTGCAGCCTTTTAATAAAAGGGGGACATTTTAAGCCTGTGGAAAAGGAGAGAATCATTGAATGAAATCCCATCATCACTCAGCTAGCTCTGGAAGTAATCAACTCCGGGTCGTTCCTGACTCATTCTTACTGAGGTCAGTCCCTTCCCATCTCAGATTATTGGGACGCATATCCAAGTTATATTATTTCATCACAAATATTTCAGTATTTATCACTAAAAGATATTTATAGTACCATCATCCTACCTAAAAAGTTAACGATGATTCCTTAATATTCTCAAATGTCCCATCAGTGTTCGGTGTTCTTCATTTGTCTCAAAAAATTTTTTATCTGCGCTCATCAGGGTCTTAGCGTCGTGCAAACAGTGCAGTTGGGTGCTAGGTCTTTTTAGCTTCCTAATTGGTACTGTACCCTCCATGTCCTCCTTCCGTTTCTGCTAATATTGAAAAACCTGGCCTTTTGAACTGTTTTCCTATTTAGTATTTTGTTGACTGCAGCCTCATGGTAATCCTTACCATGTTCCTCTGTCCTTTGCCTTTCCTTTGAATTGCTCATTAGCTGTAGAATCTGGATGCGAGTCAGGTATTTTGGGCGAGGGGCGGGGGTACCTTGCCCTCACAGGTGGTGGTGTGTACTTCCTTTATGTGACATCAGCATGTGACTGTCACCGCCTGTGCTTACAGCCCTGTGGTGCAGTCCCCGACTGAGTTGGTTTCCGTCACCCCTCACATGTCCACCAAAATGTGTATAAGAGCTTTGTGGATTTCTTTCATTAGGGAGAAACACATCTTCCTAAGAAGGAAGCACATTTCCTAAGTACCTGTTTTGCCCAAAGAACCCTCCGTGGGAGTTATTTCATCTTCGTCTTAAAGCTTGACTGAGGCTTGGAGAGGTCCTGAATCTTCCAGACAGATTATGGAGCTGGAGTCAAACTCTGCTTGTCCACAAAGTCTGTTTTCTTTCTCCAGTTCTACCGGCCCGGGGGGGATGGGGAGAACAGGTATGGGTGGGTTTCCTTGGGTTACCCATTGCCCTGCCAGGCAAGGTCCCGAGGGCCCCTCTCTGTGTCCTTCCCAGCTGTGTCTCATGTAACAGATGTGGGCAGTGTGGCTTCTCACTTTCCTGCCATCTGTGGCCCCTCGCTGAGAAGGGACAGTGGGGTGGCAGGAACGGGGAACTCGCTGTGCTGACTTGTGTTTCGGACTGTGAGCGGACCTGGTGTGGGGGGCAGGCAAGTGGCTCCTGTGTGTCTGCCTCCCGGCATACTCCAAGGCCCGCCTTACCGGAGGGGGACTTGTTGGCAGGCGAGGACCAAGGACTGGTCCCGTTCCTGAGGATGGGTTCAGTGTAGATCCTGGAGGAGTGCCTGTGTGTCCTCTCTGCTGGAGGAAGGTCAGTGACTCCTGGCAGGTGCGTTTCCAGAAGTGCCTTCAGTGCGGCATTCTCCTTGCGGGCGATGAAAGCGGTGAACCAGCAGCTCTAAGTCAACAACTGTTTTAATAGGCTGCATGTATTGACCTCTGCCCCCAGCTGAAATACTTTTAAGGTTTTAGTGCTCCATTTAATCATCCGTGACGCTAGTGGTGATTACTAGTATGATACTCTCTCGGTTAAGAGAAAACTGAGGCTCCGATACGGATTAACTCAGCCAAGGTCCTACAGTGAGAGCTGACAGATCCGTGTGCCTTGTAAGACTGGAGTTTCCTTTAAACAATTGCAACTTGGAAAATTTTGGACACTTGAAAAATCCTGGTAGACCCGTGCTAAAAAGGCAAGTAACCTAGAAGAGCTTGCAATGAAAAGTGCGTGAATCTCTCTCCTATCGGTGCCCCCACCCCGGCATTCCCCCGAGAGTCAGTAAGGACCCCTTGTGTTGGGTTTGTCTTTCCAGAAATGAGGGATGCTGGAGTGAGTTGTGTACACGCTCCCAAATGTTTTAGTAACTAGTTGCCTGTTCTGTTCACTGTTTGGAATACGACTCCCCCCTCCACCTCCAGTTAACAATGTAGTTAAGGCATCTTTTATTTTATTTTACATACAGGTCCACCTCATTGTTTTAAAGAGCCACACTGTGTTCCTTTGAACTGGCAATCCCGTAATTTATTTAACCAGACCCCTGTTGATGGATACTGAGTTTCTCAATCTTATTTTTGTGATAACGGGAAGCATGACATTCTTGTGAAATCCTGCATTTGGATTAGAAGGTTGTCTGGCAGTCCGTGGGACTCCGCTCAGCTGGGTGAAGCCCCAGAGATCGTGCCTTGGGAGATTTCCAGGGCCCTGGAGAGGATGATCACCACCTTCCATTCTCCTCCACCTATTGCAGGAAACCCTTCGGTGGGGCGGTGGGGGGAGCCAGCATCCATCGCCAGCTCACGATTTATCAAGGTCCTGACAGTGTGTCAGGTGTGCATTGGGTCTTCACGCTCATTCTGTCACTTAATTTTGAAGAGAAGCCTGTGACAAGTGGGGGTCTTACTGTCTTTTATAAATATGGTAACTGGGGGACACCGGGTAGCTCAGTGGACTAAGTGTCTGCCTTCAGCTCAGGTTATGATCTCAGGGTCCTGGGATGGAGTCCCGCATTGGGTTTGGAACCTCCTTCTCTCTCTGCCTGCCACTCCCCCTGCTTGTGTGCTCTCTCTTTCTCTCTCTTTCTGGCAAAAATAAAGTTTAAAAGAAAACTATACGGCAGATGAGACAGAAGGGTTGAGAGCCCCCGCATGCCTCATTATGGTATACCACATTGATTGTTACCTGTCTTCTCTGCTCCATGAGAGCAAATTCTCTGTCTCCTGTGCCCTTTGAGGCCCAGTAATTCCTGTGCTGGGCTCGAGGTAAGGTGGGCTGGCTCACTGAGTAGAGAATTGGGTGAATGAATGAAAGTTGCACGTAGGAGGTGGTCGAATCCAGATTTTTCCTGGGCCCCTTTGACATGCAGGCTTACCTTCTCTCGGCCAGGCCGCCCTCCTTTTGCTTCGAGCCTGAATGCCCTTCAGGACAGTGACGTCCCTTCACACAGAGGCGGCCCTGACTGTCCTCCTTTCCTGCAGGCAGGTTGCGATGGCCACAGGGAGGAGAGAGGAAAGTGGTCATTAAGCGCCTGAAGGCTCTGGGAACGGCATGCCATTTGGTCAGTGAGCCCCAGAGGACACCTTGACCTTGTCATCATTGCCTCAGGGCCTTTCTGCTTAGCTCCCTAGAGTCAAACAGCAGGGGCCAAAGACGGAGGAAGTTGGAAGCTGGGTTTCAGTTCTGGAGGCTTCTCTTCGTGAGAGGCACGTGTTAGGGAATCTCAGCCTCTCCTCCCTTCATTTCCATGGGGTCTGGCTCTCTGCTGCCCCTGGGTTAGACTTCCTCCCACACCACCTGGTGTTGGAGGGCCTCAGGGGCACATGGAGTCGACTTTATTTGGAAACTCCTGTTTGCTCTTCTCTGAAGTGGGGAGTAATGTGGCACCCTTGGGTGACTGAGCCGGAGACCGCTGGGGCAGGGCCCGGGTGTTTTCATCTCTGAGCGCACAGCACGGCGCACCCAGTAGGTTCTCCGTGACTGCTCGCTGCTGTGCGAGAACTTTCATCCGTGCAGAGCCCGAGAGCACTGCATGGACCAAAACATTTTTTGCAAAGATAGGAGCCAGGGACATGGTTTGCTCTCAGCGCTATCTTTTTGTGATATTACAGACTTCTAAGCCAAGTCACTTATTTTAAGAATGAGTTTGGGATTAGGGGTTGAAGTTTTTTCATTTTCTTTTTTTGAATGTAAGTATTTTTAGGACTCTGCTCATTATTCTTTCTCCCCCTCTGGTGTAAGATGTGAATGAGTGCCGGAGTTTTTTCTCTCTTTCTTTTCTTTTTTTTTTTTTCCTTTAGCAGGATTTGATTACAGCCCTGAGAATTCTCTGGGAGCACAGCTCCTGTTTTGAATAATAAATGGAGACAGAGAAATAGAACCTTGTAAGATTGTAAGGCAGGGAGGTCAATTAAAGTCCTCAGCGGGGAGAGCTGAAGGCCAAGCAACTCATTACCTGCCAGTTTGTCCCCGCTCGGGAAGCAAACTTGGTCTCATTTTACATAATTGAAGCTGGATTCCTCTTTTTTCTGCCCCCATGGTGGGTCTCTGTTTTCTGTCCCAAGCACCCTTAAATTGGATCCCCTCCCCTGAGGCAGAAGAAATGACTGTGGGGTCTGACTCCAGGTGTGTGACGTCACTGCCCCGTTCCCCCTCTCTCCTGCCACCTGCACCCCATTACTGCACTCTTACCCGTACCCTCTCTGTCTGTTTGGAGAGGGGACTCCCCCTTTGTTAGCCATTGACCTTGTGCTTGGTGTTCCCTTGCATTTGTATCTTCTGCGCCTGAGAGGTGCAGGTTTTCCGCCCAGCTAACAGCAGGGGGCGGGGTGGGGGGGCTGGTGTAGGTATCATGACTCAGCCCTGGGCACGTGGCTCCGTGGTAGCCCCAAATGTGGATCCCATCCTTTGTCATTTTTTAAATACCATGCCGCTTACTCTTTTATTTTATTTTACTTTTTTCCTTTTGTTCGTTTCAAACAAAATGTAGTGTCTGTTGTGCTCTAGGCCAGCACACTGGGTGGTTTGAAAGACTGCCCATTCCTCTGTGGTTGAAGGTCGCACACATTGCCACTGCCTTCCTGCAAAATGGATCTCTCCCTTTCTTGTCTCCCCGTCTCACTTTGTACATCAAAGTGGTTTTCTTTTTTTAAGCCTCCTAATCCGTTTATCCTGATATCAAAAGGGCTCTTTTGGAAACTTGGAATGGAGAGGAGGCAGTTTCCCAAAAGTAGAACAATGATTCAGAGGGTGTGCAGAGTTGGTGCCTATAGGAAAGGGGGGCATGGTGATGGAATTACCTTGAAAAATGTTAGCCTAGAGCGTGTTCCACGGGTTTCTCTGCTGTAGCACTTCTCACCATGGGGCCTCCTAGCTCTCCAAAGGGGGTAGACAGAACATGCACTATATGCGTTATTTCCTAGCATTATCTCCGCAAGGAGCATCTTTGCCAAGATGTTTTTGGAGGAATGCATTTGGGAAGGTTAGGGCCACTTTACCCACATTGTAGCTAGCGAGGGGATCATGGACACATGGTTTGTCTCATGGGACTTCCCCAGGCAAGGAGTCCCCAGGGGCTGGAGGGGAGGCGGTGACGCCGTGTGGCTGTGGGGTGCAGCGGGCTGGCTCCAACTTGCCTTCCATGTACCCCCAGCTGGCCGGGCCCTCGGCCACGTGAGCTGCACCGTAGCCCGGGCACCCACGGCCTCCTCCACCTGGCCCTCCAAGAGCAGGTGGTCCTCGCTCTTGCTCTCCTGTTCTTTCCGTTTCTTCTCCAGCCCCCCTCTCTCTGTTCCTTCTTCTGTCAGTTGTGCTTCTCTCTCTCCATTCCTGTGCCTGTGTCTGCCGCTCTGCCGGCTTCTCCCTCTCCCTCTCTGCTCCTCTCTTTGTCCCTCGGCCTCTGCTTTTTTCTGCAGCTGTCTTTCTCTGCCCCTTCCCATGTGTGCCTTGGTCTCTGCCTGCCTGCCTGTCTCGTGCCCATGCCTGAACCTTTGTCTGCAGCTGGCTCTCGCTGTCTCTGCCTTCCCTGCTCCTTCCCACGTGTTCTCCCGTGAGCACTCACGTTGCCGTGCGGTGTGGAGAAGCTCGCTGTCCATCGCAGCTGTCTTGACAAACATTCCACTTCCTCTTCCTCGGCCAACTGGTGTGGTTTGCCCAGGGCCCCCGTGAAGCAACTTGCCTTAGGATCAAGTTCCCTGAAAGCCTGTGTGAGCTCTCCCCTCTTGGTTGCTCCCCTCCCAAGCCCCTGTTGAGCCCCTAATCGGTCTTTCCATGGCTCTTGGGAAGCCAGCATTTGTCACGCTCTCTTACCACTTTATGCTGAACTTTGTTTCCCATGGAGACCGCTAGCTTCTCTGAGACAGGGGCCCCGTGTTCCTCAACCTCTTCTTGGGCTTGTGCACGGTGTCACTCCTGGCGCATGTGGTGTGTAAATCTGACCGTGCTCCTGTGGTTTCCATGGTAACACTGTTAACCAGGAACCTTGATTATCCATTAAGGTGCCTTCCTGGCTCCTGCTGGATAACAGACTTGCTCTTAGTCCTTGCTCTAAGCTGCTTGGTGTTTCCACAGGACACCTTCCTCTACTGTGGAAATGACTGAGCCAGTGGGAGAGGAAAACAAGTAATTTAAAATTCAGGGGCGAGATGGATGGAAAAAAAAAAACTCATCCGAAGTTTTTTAATATGGCATACTTTGAAATGAAATGCTTCCTGGGACTTTCTTGGTATCGTTAAAGCCTTCAGAGGGAGTGATCTCATTTGGGGGCTGATGCTATTTAAGTAGAGAAGCTTAATAAGAAATATATTTTTCAGCTGGGTGGCACTTGCAGAATATCTAATGATCAAGTACCAAATTGTCTGCAGCCCCACAGCAGCTCTAAACATCGTGTCCCAAATTATAAGAGGCTTTTAAATTCAGTACTTGGACCATCAGTGTTTTAATCGTCTACCGTCTTGAAGGAGATTATTTTTAAAAGTGCCATTTAAGAGAGGCTACTAAAAATACGTCTCACATAGAGGCTTAGCTTAGAAATGTTAGTTTTTTTGACACAAAATCATCCAGAAAGATGCTTGTAGAACCTGCTTTAGACCTCTCTGGGCCCCAGAATAAAAGCCCCTCTTGGAGCCCAGCATCTCTGTCCATAGCCAAATGCCCTGAGTGAACACGCGCTCCTTGCTCTTAAAGCAGAGGGCCTTCCAGATGGCCAGTCTGTCTCCCCCCAGCGTGCCGGGGTTAAACGCTGGCCCCTGCATTGTGGCTGTCTTGCTCGTCCCCATGGGTGGTTGGGTTTCATGGGGGAGCCCCCAGAGGCTCCAGCTGACGGTTCAGGCAGTTAGCGCCTGGCTACCCAGGGCTTATGGGTGTAGAACTTTGAAAATACATTTTCATGAAGACGAGAGTTTTGTGTCTCTTGGCAAATGCAGCATGTGCAAGCTTTGCCCCAAAGCAGGTCTCTTATCGATGCAAATAAGAAACACCGGCGAGGTACAAAATAGTCCAGATTGACACACCTCGTGCTCTGTGATGATTTCAGCTGTGCGTCGAGAGGGGGATTGGCGGCCCTGGCTTAGGCTGCTTGTCGGTTGCTCATGTGCCGTGTGGCTGGCTTACACAGAATGTGGCCACGTGGCAGGGCTGTGGCGGGCACGCAAGATGCGGGCTCTGCCCTTGGGAAGGTCAAAGACGAGAATCTGTTTTACCTGATTTGCACCGCTGTGGTTTGACTGCTTTGTGGTTTGGTGGGAGATCGAGGTCTAGATGGCATAACTTGGCACCTTTCCTGGCCCTGATTCTGAAGGAAGAGAAGCCAAGGTCAGGAGGCAGCGGCAGGCAGTGGCAGCCAGGATGCTCTGGCGCCCACGGGACCTGTGCCCTCTTTTATTTACCACCAAGCCCTTCCTGAGGTGAGCCCGTTCTTCCATGTTTGTTTTCACGTGACCCGGATGCTCACGTTCGCGCGAACCAAAGTCCCGTGCTCAAGACCGCACACAGTGTTGGTGCCAGCAGTGCCCGTTCTTATTTATGTCTTAAGGTAGCTGTGATCTCACTCCGCCTTCCATGGAAGCTGCTCGCAGGCTACACTCGTGCTTCTCCCGGGGGTGAGGGGTAGCAACCTGCAGACCCTGTGTTGCTTTATTCCCGACCATTGTGTGTTTTATTGGCTCGTAGGTTTCTCAGTGTGATGTCATTAGCATGGAAGAGGGGTTCCTGTGATCAAGGCAGTCGGTGGGGTGCTGTGATTGATCTGTGGATGTGGGTCTGGGCTGGGACTTCTGTCCCACGTGGTCAGACCGTAGCACTGTCTGGACCGCTTTTTGTCATCCTTGAGATGTACACAGCTCTGACCTGTTCCATTCTGTCACTCCCGTGTCTTACTAGTCTTTCCCATCAAGACGTATCCATTGATTCCTAACTTAATCTGTTTCTGCTAAATTAACACACGCAGTATTTCTAAGGATACCTAACCACATGATAATACTTGTACAGACCCTGTAACTAGATAAATTCTATGGACTTATTCCTTAATTTAATAAATTTTCCTCTGTGCTTCTGATAAGTTCTAACTTCCCTTCCAATTGCATGTGACTTTCTCCTTTTTTTAAAAAACCTTCAATTTTTATAATCTTTCTTTTTTTCTTTCTTTCTTTCCTTTTTTTTTTTTTTTTTTTTTTTTTAAATAAAGGCCCATCTCCATTTCTCGTCTCCTGGCCCTTTATAAACTCAGGGCTGCTGCGTTGGGCAGTAAGCAGTTTTAACTCAGGGGCATCTAGGTATCAGAATGACCTTACAGTTTCCTCCGAAAGCTTTCTCCATCTTATTCAAGTAGATTTATGTTCTTCCAGAGAAACAAAATACTGTTTTTGTTGTAGGTTTCATGGAAATTGAGTCCCTGGCTGGTTGGTTTGTGGGATCGAGAGTATTTTTTGCCCAGATAGGTTGTGGTGTCTCTCTTCTGGGATACCAGCAGATTATGTGATTGGATTGGAACAGATGCATCTTGGTTAAAGGGATCCCTGATGAATTTGAAAAAAGTGGAACTGCTGGCTCCGTTAGTCTGTTTTTCTGGAAATGACCTCTTCTTGAAGGACAGGCGCCATCTCAGTCTTGCTCACCACGTTCCTGAGCCCCTTTGCCATGGGGACTGCAGAGTGGCTGTTCTTACTTTGCAGGAAAACGATCTTATCCACCAGGATTCAAATGGTTTTCTACCAGATACTCAAAAACTTGTGCACACCAATAGGGGTGGTTGTGGTTTGAGGTGTGCCTTGTGTTGTCAGTTGGACATTGAAGATCTGACTTGGCCGAAGTTTCTGATGACGTTGGAAAAGCCCAAGTCCCCCCTTGGATTTTTTTTCCCCTTGGGAAAGTGGTTTTCTTATCTTCCGGCTGTCCTGGGAGTATCCCTCCCTTTGACAGCATGAGTGTGTGCTCCTCTCCTGGGCCTCATCTCCCTCCCATCACAGCAAGGCCCACGACCATCTGTCGCACCCAGCACCCTGATACGGTGCTGATGTCTCTTTCAGCTTTGTTGTAAAAGGAATCTGGCAGATGCTGAAGCAGCACCTGACTCTCACCTCCTTCCTCGCCTCTGACTGTTGGCTCTTGGCTCATGGAGCTCTGCCCCTGCATTTATGTGCACCTGCTTTTCAGACTCTATGCCCTGCCTTGCTTCTCCACCTTCTGTCTTTCAGAAGACATGCTTCTAATTTTTTTTTCTAGCTTACGTAAACAAGAATATATTTGGGAAAGAAATGAAATAATACAGACCTAAACCGTATGTTGAAGAGAGGACAAAATACAAGTGTTCCTCTCCTAGAGATCTTTCCTAGGAAGTGGTTTGGTCTCTGTCCTTCCAGATGCACAATGCGTTTACACAAAGACAGAGGTATATACAGAAGCTTCTCTATTTCTGACATCTGGCTGAGACATGGCTTTCTCCACTCATGAACATGAGTTGGCGTCTGTTTCCTTCCCTCTCTTCCAAATCTTTCCCTGGGGGTCCAGCTTGTTTTCCAGCCCTTTGTGGCTCTGTCAGGATTGAGTTGTTTTTATCCGTGACTGCTTCTGAATTCCTGTAATTCTTCTTTCCCCCACCGGGCCACTGATTGTGTGTCTGCCTTTCTGGTGCCCTCCTGCGTTTATGAGTTGGTTCTGTTGAACTCGACCCAGTTAAATTTTCTGCCACTGGATGCAAGTTGGTTGTGCCGTGGAGGGGGACCCAGAGACAGCTCACAAGTATTTGTGACAGAGTATGATGATGTGTGACAGGTGGTTGGCTCCCGAGACACATTGGTTGGATGAATGCGTGAACAAAAGACGGAGTTCTGTAGAAAGGCCATGGTAGTAGCACAGTGGTGAGTTAAGTGATTGATGGGGCTGGTAGGGAGGGCTTCAGAGGGGAAGTGTTGGAGTTGGGGTTTGAAGGATGAGTAGGAGTTGGTCAGGAGGACGGGCCTGCTAGGCAGAGGGAATGTTGGCGTAGTTAGCATGGTTCCTTTATACGTATTATGCACCGGTTTGGTGGGGAGTATCTTCCTACTTCGGCATCAGATAAAGAAGTCCTTAAAAAAAAAAAAAAAAGGAGTGGCAGTTATACTCCAGCCTACAACAGTAGGTAGCATTTATTGAGTACTTAGTGTATACCAGATTCTTTCCCAAGTATTTCATGTGCGGCAGTCAGCCCACGAAGGTAGGTACTCTCGTGTCCATTTTAGGGACGAGGAAACTAAGGCACCAGTACAAGAGGTACTGTCGGCAAGTGCTTGTGACCAGGAAGTGACAGCGTAGGTAAGCAGCGTCCTTTTCCAGTCTTCACATGCTCCTCTGGAAACGGGACTGGGGGTGGCCCACCAGCGAGAGTTGTATGAGGTTTAAATTAGATGACCTACTGCGTCTTAATTATCCACAGTAGGGGGTCAGATACCATCTCATCCTGCTCCCATAAAATAGCACCCCCGTGCTTTCTTCTTCCCAGCACTGACCGCTAGTTGGCATGGAGGTGCTGGTGTGCCGTCTCCCTCCTTCATCCTTTTATGCTCGCCTGTGTCCCCAGTGCCAGGTGCAGACTGTGGGACACTTGCTGCACGAATGACTGGGCGTTCCCACTTCTCCCTGGAGCGTCCTGTGCATGGGTGCCCAGAAAATTCTGGGTGAACGTGACCGACACTACACAGTCTGTGCCGGTTCCAGACGCCGGTGAGGGACCACACATGTCGGTGTCAGAAGACGATCAACATTGCTGTTTTCTTTTTTTATTTGCTGTCATGTGTAAGGAGCTATCATATGTCTCCCGCCCCTGATTTTCCTGATGTCTCGATTTAAACGGTTTCCAATTTGAGTATGAGATTTTTCGTCCGTCACAGAGAGAACTCGTGCTTTCCTTGGGGGCTGTCAGAAGAAGCCAGAGCTTTGTTGGAGAAATAGTTGTTGGGAGAGCCGGGGCTGGCTGGAGGAGACGTGCCCCCTCCGTCCCGGGCCGGCATGGAGAACACCGCCCCTCCCCTGCCCACTGGTCTCGGTTGTGCCCAGCCCCCCGATCCAGTGTAGGTGACTCCTCGCTGATGGGTTCCCTGGATGCATGTCCGCATTCCCTGGGTGTCAGGGGCTCCCTGGGGCACTGGCAACAGTGGGCCCTGGGCTGTCCCCTGGGCCCTCTGTCTGTATTGTGGAGGGAATCCCATGTGAGACACCCACCCCATGACCCAGGGGTGTCTGAGGCTCAGAGATCCTGTGATCTTGTGAGGGAGCCCCCTGGGGAGGACTACCCAGGGAGGAGCCTGGGCGCGGTCCTCAGATCCACACTCCCCACGGTGGGGGCCTGTGGTCCTGCTGTTGGGCAGGGTCATTCCCGGTGGCTCGAGTCAGGTGTTAAGCTCGGTGGGCCTGCAAGGGAGGGGAGTTGTTTTCTTTTCGGGGGGTTGGGAGGCACTTTCAGCAGCACTGGTGCAGGGTCCCTGCCGCAGTAGGTGTGGACCTTGGGTCAGGGTGCTGGTCAGCCACTGTAGCTGGAAGTCTTGAGGCCGGGGCTGTGCCGCCAGGCCGGCTGGAAGGGAGCCTCTAGACTGGGGCCAGGGCCTCCCAAGGGAGTGTAATGCAGGCAGCGCTCAGAACCACAAACATATCGAGTGTCCTACAGTCCTGCACCCGTTGGCTCCGTTTTGCTTTCTATGTATAGCCGGTAGAGCTGGTCTGCTGTGTGCTAGAGTGGTTCCATTTTTAAGTAAATCTTCTAAGTCGAATAGGTATGTTGATTTAAGACAGAACATTGGTAAACACCAGTGCAGGTGGTGGGCGGATGGAGCCCCCCAGCCTGGAGCTGGGCTGATGTGCGGGATGCCCCCGGGATTGACCACAGTCTCAGCGTGTGACAGCCCGGGACGTCGGCTCCCACAGGCCCCTCGGGGCTGACTTGGTGGTGTGCCAGCTCTCCCTTAAGGGATGGCACCAGCAGCAAATAGCGCCCACAGCTCACCAGCCCATTTGTTCAGGGATTGTTCTGGTTCTTTATTTCTGCGTAACAAATTGCTACAAATCTTAGTGGCCGAAACAACCTTCTGGAATAACCGTCCTGACGATCTCACGGTTGCTGTGGGTCCAGAGGCCTCTGGCTCCCAGGCCGCGGTCAGGACGGAGGCTGGGTCTGCAGGCTGCTCAAGTCCCGGCCAGGGCAGGCTCTGTGCCTCGCTCACCTGCCTGGTTCTTGCACAGACGCCTCCATTCCTCGTGGCCGCTCAGTCTGGGAGCTTCAGCCCCTCTTGGGCTGTTGGCTGGAGGCTCCTCTTTTCTTTCTACCTCATTTCATAGCAGCCGTTTGCTCAGCCCCAGTGAGCCAGCCGTGAACGCGGAAGAGGCCGGCAGGGGCAGAGGAGCTGACCTCCGGAGGTGGCACCCCATCGCTTTGGCCCTCCCCCCTCAGTAGGGCAGGCCACCGGGGCTCTCAGTGCACTCAGGGCAAGGGGACCACACCAGGGCCGGAAGGCCAGGAGATGGGGATCACCGGGAGGTATTGGAGAAGGCAGCTTAGCACAGGGGACTGGCCGAGCACATGTACTCCTTCACCTGGCTGTCCCCTCGTGGGGCACCGTGGGGGAAGCTCCCATCGGTCCAGCGCCGGGAGAAACTCTACCACTTCTGAGCAATCCCGGGCTGTTTTGTGGACAAACAGGATCTTATCACTGGTTCTGGTTTACTCTATGGTCACGATGCATCGGAGTCAAAATTACTGCTTGTCTCGAGTCGATGGTATAGAATAAAGCGGTTGAGTGTGTAGGAATGTATGATATGGGACTTCTGTGGCAGGACTTGACTTCTGAACGGGACTTCCGTACTAGGACTATACTTGGGCCTCCCTGGTCCGGCCCTCAAGTCCTCCTTCTGTCTTCATCTCTTCCCTCCATCCTTGTTGCTTGCTGTATCCTACCCCCTTGGAAGTAGTCTCCAGCCTGTGACTTCCCATGTATGAGGGTTGGGGGATGTTGTCTGGGATGTTGTCTAGGTGTCTGGCATGTTGCCCTGCTTTAGGGCGGACTGTGGGCTTCTGAGACACAGAGGTGACCAGCCTCTCTGTTCTGGTGCCTGCGGTTTCCAGCCAGGAGCGCTGTGGGCCCGGCTGGCAGGGAGAGCCCCATGCTGCCTGGCTAGGAGGGCAGTCACAGCTCCTCAGAGCCTGGGGAACAAAGGCCAAGGCTTCCCGTCTTCCCACAGCTCTCTGCTTCAGTAACAGCATGGTTTTGGACAAGGTGTGTCCCCTCTTTGAGCCTCAGTTTTCCCATCTATAAAATAGGGGTAGGTGTGTAGGATTCAAGAGTATGCTGGATTATGTTGCAGTGACCAACAGCTCCAAAAGGTCAACACAGAAAACACAAAATAGTATGTCCCATTTGCATTACGTGTCCCTTCTGGGGGGCGTGGGCTTCTGCCGTCTCTTCTCCTTCCACACCCAGACCCGGGCAGTGGGGGAGGAGCAAGAGAGCCAGGCCACGCACACTCTGTCTCCAGGCCTCCACCCAGATAGGACACGCATTGCTTCTCTGACATTGCAGTGGCAAGGTAAGTCCCATAGACACATCTCACCACAGGTGGAAGGGGGAGTGCAGCCTTGCCAGGCATCTGGAAAGAGCAGAGTTCTTTGTGGGTGCCCCTGGTGACCTCCAGAGGTGGCACCTTCCTTCTCAGAACGGTTGTGAGGATTCCATCAAATAGTATGTGCCGAGCTCGAAAGCCTGGCACCTCCTTAGTGCTCTCAGGCAGTGACGCCTGGACGTGGTCATGGTCATGGCTGCGTTGCTGATCACAGAGGTCCAGCTTATCCGGGGGCCCATGGATGAAAAGCCTTTGTCTTCGTGATCTGGTCCTTCAGTGCCTGTGTTGGGAGGATTTGGGGTTTTCGAGTTCCGGGTACTGTGCTTTGAACTGGGAATCGGGGTGACTCCGCCGTGGTCTGTGTCCCCAGCTAGCTCCCAGTCCCTCCATGGCAGCAGGGACTGAGGGATTTCCTTTGGGTTTTCCTTGTTAGGGCCGGACCTTCGTAGGAAGGCAGACAGAATAAAAGAAATGCTGGAACCTGGAAGGGGCCATTGTCTCTGTATCAGGATGCTTTCAGTGAGAGAAGCCCAGACCCTGAGCCAAACCAGGGTCAGCAGAGCAAGGACGTGAGCTGTCAGGTAACTGAAGAACCTCCAGCCCGGTGAGCAGTGCTGCGGGGCTGCTCACCCTCCCAGCCGTCGCAAAGAGAGAGAATGCGACTCTGTCCAGTGTGGCCCCCTGAGCCCCCTGCGTTCTCTCCGATGAAAGCGACTTTGTGCATGGGCCAGTGTTGAGCCAGGCACTAGCGCCACGAGGACAGGGTCTGCGGATGGAGCTGAGGTACTCGGTGCTCATCCTGGGGCTCATTCCGCACACAGCTCTCGGTAAGGGGGTACCCCAGGCCGCCAACGGCCACGGTCTCTCCCTCTATCTTGCCCCTTTGTTTCCTTGTGGCAAAAATGAAGCCCAGCGCAGAGAAGTGACCTGGCTGCTGTCACCAGCGTGTGAGAAGCAGAGTTGGGGGCGGCTGTGGGTGCGGGGCTGTGCGTCCTTGCTGCTTTGACTTACCTCCAAACACATCCTTGCGAAAAGTCGTCCACTTCAGAGGGTGTTGGGGAAACAGCCCATGTTGCGAAATGGGATTGTCAAATGGCTTTTCAATGGCCCCGTGCCTGGCGTCTGTTCATTAGCAAAACTTCATTATTTGCTGCCTATTGATACAAGACAGATTGAAAATCAGGCTGATTTCTCGCTGGCAGCCCTGCTCCTTGTGTTCGATCTCTGTGGTGGCAGTTTGGGGCTCTAATTGAGGGTTTCGCTGATTGGCTTCCTCAGTCATCAGCGCCGGCGAGTGGGCGCTGCCCAGTGGTAATGAGGCCATTGTGTAGCTGGTTGTGGGAGGCCCTGGTGTGTGTTGGGGAGGGAGCGGTGAGATTTCTGGAAGGTGCCGCTCTGGGGTTCTGGCTCGTCTCTAGCGTTGACCATCACAGGGCAGGCTGTCCAGGAGGCAGGTTCTGGAATGTGCTGTTTTGGTGTTGGTGGACAGAGAGCTCAGTTTCAGGAATTCTTTCTCACTTTCTGCTCTCAGTGCCGTAATCCCTGGAGTCCTGCAGCCTGGACTTCGAGGGCTTATCTGATGCCTTAACTGTTCTCTGGGACTGATTTACTGCCCCCCACCCCACCCCTTTCCTTGCACCCATCTGGCATTTCCCAGAGCTGACAGCACAGCGGGCCGGCTTGAGTTAGCTGAGGAAGTGATTTGCTGCTGTAGTCATCATGTTCCTCACGGGCGAGTATGTCTTCCAGCCAGCCCCCACCCCCAGGCTTCTGAAAGGGCTGTCCCTAGCAGCAGATGACACCGGGACCCTCTCTTATGTATTCCTTCAGGCGCTACTTGGGAGCGCTGCGTCTGCGCTGGGCCCCGAGAGACAACACTGCAGGACTCAGTTCCTCTCACGGACGCCATGGGGAGCCTGGCAGGGCGCTCGTATCCGCCTGCTTGGTCGCAGTGGAACTCGAGGCTGGAGAGGCCCGGGCTCTGGGCAGGATGGCAGGTGGTGGGTGCAAGCTTGGGCCTGTCTCACCCCACAGCCGTGCTCTTTGGGGACAGTGTTCTACCCTGCTGTGGACTCCAGAGCCCACACTACCTGGTACCCCTCCCAGCTCTGCCGCTCACAGCCCTGAGCCCTTACGCAAGTCAGGTCGCTTCTCAGAACCTGCTTCCCCATCTGTACGTGACATGTGTCACACAGAGCCTGGCATGGAGCAAGGGGTCCCTACATGTGACACATGACCACAAGTCTGGTGACTTGCAACAACACAACACATGCTTGTCCTCTCACAGTCATGGAGGCCAGAAACCAGAAAGCAAGGTGTCGGCACCAGCGGGGCCTTGCTCAGTCTGGAGGCTCAGTGGGGTGGGGGCATCCTTCCTCGATGGGTCTGGCATCTGGTGCTGAAGGGGCAGCTGGCTCTCCTGTCCCTGTTCTTCATCCCTTCGGCTCCGCACTGAGCCCCTCAACCCACGGCCATCACATTGCTGTCCGGTCGGGCAGCTGTGGTGCTGCCAGTAATGGTGGGGTTCTCGGTCAAATGCTATCCACGGGGCTCCTGGGGCATGCAGTTGGTTAAGCGTCTGACTCTTGGTTTTAGCTCAGTTCTGATTTCAGGGTCATGAGATCAAGCCCCACGTCAGTCTCTGTGCTCACCGTGGAGCCTGCTTGGGATTTTCTGTCCTCCCCTACCCCTCTCCCTGCTTGCTTTCTCTCTCTGTCTCAAATCTTTAATTAAAAAACCCCACCATTCAGGAAGTGGGGTCTGCTTTAAAATCAATGGAAACAATGAGGCTCTAAGGAATGGAAAATGCATGGGCCCATTTGTAGCCTGGGATAAATCATTCCCAAACATGTGGCAAATGCAGATGCCAGCTCATTGTAAATAACAGAGATGAAGGCTGAGAAAGAAAACAAAAAGCCTTTGTTCCAGAAGCAAGGACAGGTCAAAGAAAAGGGAGCGGTGCCTGGGTCTGCATTCTGAGGCTCAGAGAGTGTAATCCTCCATGCCATGGGACCCATGGGGGAAGCTGGGCGGTGTCGGGTCTCTGCTGCTCACCGAAGGGCTGAGGGGCTCTGGAAGACGCAGGGACCTGGGAGAAAGCCGGCCGCCTGCTGGAGCATCCCGACCTTTCCACAGGGGCCAGCGTGCTGTGTTTGCGGTGGCTGCTGAGCAGGCGTCAAGATGTCCCAGAGAGAGGAGGAGACGGGGTGGCTTCTGGATCCTGATCAAACACGCGCTAAAGGGGCAACTGTAAAGCATGGAGCCGCCTGCTCCTGCCTTCCTGCTGTCCTAGTGCAGGGAGCGGGGAGGGCAGTGTGGGGTGGGAGGGGGAGCAGTGGCAGTTCCTGAGCACTTACTAAGCTGCATGGGCAGTATGCTGGGCAGCTTGCAGACCTGATGAGGTTGTGAGCGCTGGCCCCATTTTATAGACAAGGGAACCGAGGCATAAGGAGTCACTGTTGGTACCTGGCGAGACCAAGGACCGCCTGACCTTAAGACACCAGGCTCTCTGTCTTTCCCTGAGGACCTCTGCAGCCAAATTCATCAGTACAGAGCAGATACTGTGGCTTTCTTACTGGTAAGCAGTAGAAATCAAAACCCTGCAAGAGTCCTGGGAGGAAACCGTCCAGAGCCATTGCACTTTGATTTGAGACGGAGCACGCCTGCTCATCTGCAGACGTGATCATCGCACTTGAAATGGTGAAAAACCATCTGTGTGTGTTGTTAGCAGACAGCCCAGGCCGTCCCATGGTCTGAGGGCCTGAGTGACCCCTTCTCCAGCCCGATCCGGGGCCTCCTTTTGTTCTTCAACCTCTGGACCTCATTTCACGAGGCTCTGGAGCTCAAACATTTCTCCCTCCCCACCAGGAAGAATTGAATGTTACCCTGAAATCACCCATAATTTTTCTGCAGCTACTCCGCCGTCTGTTGGAGCAGTAGTTGGCCAAGTTCCTCAGTAAATGACCTCCAGGTCGTACGTGTTTGAGGAAGGTGGGCCACGCTGTGGCTGTCGTGCACCCTCAGCTCTGTGGATGGAATGTGAAAGAGCCACGGGTGATAAATGATGTGTACGTGTCCCTGTGTTCAGTGAAAATCCACTCACAGAGGCTGACGGATTTGGCCCCTGGGCCGTGGTTTGGTGACCCCTGATCCTAGAGTAGGCGAGGGGCTGAGTTCAGGGCTGGAAGTGCTCGCGTGGAGGGTTTCCCCAGCGACACCCCTACCCTTGCATGCTCGCGGGGTGGGGGGTGTCCTGTTTGCAAGGAGACCGTATTGGAGGTGACAGACAGGGCGGGTTCCTTCCGTTTGCTTGGCAATCTGATGTCTCCATCAGGTCAACCCTGATGCACCCACGTCTGTTCCCGTCAGTGGTAAGAACTGCTTAGACCTGTGGCTTAAACATCCGTCATACCTCTTCCTGCTGTTAAATGCTGTGTGGCGGCCCCTGGTAGGGTGCCAACTGGACATTGTGGTGGTGTCGGCAGGCACTTTGGGAGATCCTACACGGGCACCCCTCTTAGACTGCGGTCCCAGCAAGAGTGGCTCTGAATGCTAGGGTTCGCACAAACCCCAGATGGCTTTGGCGTAAATGCTGTTGCTGTAGAAGGGGGTGTGGGGGCGGGGGGGCATATGGCCACGAAGCTCTAGGGACAACTACTCAAATCCCAGGAACTTTCCAGGAGCCGGTAAGAACCCCGTGTGTGGTGTGAGGTGGTAGGAGCCTGCAGCCAAGAGACACAGTCCCCGAGGGGCCGTTCCTTCCTCCTCAGGCCTCTCGGTCCTCGTCTGTAGCAGGAGTGAGCTTGGGTTAGTTGGTGCTCCTGGCTTGTGGTGACGGGCCTCTGTCTTTCCCTAGAGTTTGGCTGAGGATTCTTGAGAATTGCTTTACATCTTAGTAAGCTAAGCCTAGAGAAACCGGAGACTGTTTTTGATTTGTACTTGCCCACATCTGTGGGTGGAAAGGCTGTGGGCAGAGAGGTTGGCAAATCCCCTCGTGTGTGCCGTCGAGATGGGGTGTGTGTGTCCGTGAGAAGTGTGCGGCTCCTGGCTCTCCCCGCTTGCTTCCCTCCCAGGCACTGCTCTGCAGCCGGAGGGACTAAGCAACATGCCAGCTAGCCCGGGCTCTCCCCTGCTTCCCTCCCCTCAGGGGCTTCTCGCTATTTGCGCAAGGACCAGAGTCCCACTGTTTTCCCTTGTTGCTTCAGCCTCGTGTCCAGCAACCTCCCTCCACGTCACTTGGCCCTGTCCGCCTCCCAGACGCCGTAGCTGTCCCTTTTCTTCTCCACGGACTTGCACACCGTGTGGTAGATTGTCTGAAGACAGTCTCCCCTGCTGGACTGGATGCCACGTGAGCCCCAAGCTTTGTGTCTCCCATTGGCTGCCGCCCCCCTGGTGCCGAGGTGTCTGACCCTTAAGAGGAACTTAGTATAGTTTGTGGACTCAGTGTCCGTACGGCTGGCAGGTGTTTGCCTCCATGGGCTGGAGCATTTGGCTCACTTGTGGGGCAGAGTCTGCTGGGTCCCAGCCTTCTCTCTGTGCAGCACCCTTGAACTCCACCCAGGACGGACGGGAGCAGCTGCCGCTTAGCCGGCTCTCTTTCTCTGCCAGGCGCTGGCGGGGTGGGTCCTAGAGGGCCCCTGGGACCCCTCACAGCTGTCCCATGGGACAGCCTCAGTTGCCCCATTGTACCGGAGGAAGGGGGGCTCAGAGAAAGGCGGTGGCTTGTTTGAGGCAACACCGTGAAGTCAGAACTCAGTCCCAGCCGACCGAAGTCCCGATCTAGCCCTTCTTAAAAAATTATTTACTGATGAAGAAATCACAGCACGTTTTCATCTCTAAAGAACTGATAAATACTGCTATAACTCAGAATCCAGAAACACAAAGTAGTTTTCCTAAGCCTCTGACACACTTCTCTATTGCTGCTTCTCCCACGTGTTTTTTTTTTTTAAAGATTTTATTTATTTATTTGACAGACAGAGATCACAAGCAGGCAGAGAGGCAGGCAGAGAGAGAAGGGAGGAAGGAGGCTCCCCGCTGAGCAGAGACCCCGATGGGGGTGTCGATCCCAGGACCCTGGACCATGACCCGAGCTGAAGGCAGAGGCTTTAACCCACTGAGCCACCCAGGTGCCCCTCTCCCACGTTTTTAACCTGGATCCTGTGATAGCCTCTTTGTAAGACAGGGACATAGTGTCATTTTTCTGGGCAGAGGCTAGAGAAGTATTTCAGTCATTCATTTGATCATTCGGTTGATCAAAACTTATTTTTTCCAACATTCTACTGGAAAGTTTTGAAACAGCTCTGTTAATTTCACCGGGAACACCTGCACACGAACATTCCGCCATTACCAGCTCACTGTCCTTTTTCTTGTATCCCTCCGTCCCCTGCTTTCCCTCCCGCCCTTTATACCCCATCAGTTCATCTTCTTTTAAAATGCATCTCACAGCAAATACTGATACATCCTCATTGCGTGCTCTCTGCGTTCTGACAAGTGCCTGCACCTATGCGGCCTGAGACCCAGACCTTTGCCATCACCCCCAGAATGTTCCTTGATGGGCCTTCCCAGTCGGTCCCCACCTCCTACCTCAGACTTAGTCACTGTCCGGCTTTTCCCCCCATCACAGACACAATAAGTTTCCCCTTTAGTTTAAAATCTCCAGGTTGTGACGTTTATTTTTGAAAGGGTAACTACTCTTAAACATAGTAAAACTTGATAAGGTATAAAGTTGTACTGTGAAAAATACCTCTGTCTTCCTCACACCCTCGCGTTTCAGAGCCATCCCCGTACAGGCATCCGCGGTTGGCCGTTTCTGGTGTCTTTCTGGAAACGGTTAACGCAAATGTGTGTCTGTCTTCGGCTTCTTGATGAAAACAGAACTTTATCTGACCTGTTGTTTTGGGTCTTGCCCTTGTCACTTGCTGTCATATCCAGGAGGTCGTTTCATGTTAGCAGAGGAGGTCCGTGCCGTTCTAGTCCTTGTGCTGCCGGGCTCTGCTGGTACCATCTTATGGAGCCGTTTCGCTGCCAGCCCCCTGGCTCTTACTGCCATCCGCGGTGCCGCCATGTCGTCCCGGCAGAGCTGGGCAGCTTCTGTCGTCCGCGCATCTCCGTTACTCACAGAGAAACTTGACGTTCATTCTTAGTCGACTGGGTACTTTCCTCTCCCTGAAATTCCTTTTGCTCCAACATTTACTGAGCAACTAGTGTGTGCCTGATACCGCCGTGGGCTCTGGGAATACTGTCCTTGAGACCCTCATAGTCTTTATGGAGAAACTGACCCATCAAAACCTAATTCACAGAAGTGTCGCGGTCCACACTGGTTCACATTTCCGGGGCTCTCAGACGATAGTCTCAAAAACTCCTCAAAGGTCTTGTAAACCCAGTGGTTTACTCACAACAGAGAGTCGTGGACCTCAGCTGATTTTTAAACCACACGAATGCCTCTCATTGTTCATAGAACAAAACAACAAATGAACAGATAAATCCAGAAGCCTGAAAGTGGTCCAGACCCGGGCTGGGTATCTCCTAGGGGCCAGAAAGCCCAGGCTGACCCAGTGCTCAGAGCACAGGCTGGGGCTCGTCTGTCCTCTGCCATGGCTGGCCACGCTGGAAGATAGCCGTGCCACTGCACATTTTGTTCCTTATTTTAAAAAATGAGAAATTGGGGTGGGGGAGCTGGGAAATAGTGGTCGTTTTTGGCAGTGCAAAGTGAGGGCTAATTGCTTAAGGAGAGGCTATTTGCAAAGATCGATGAGGGAGAAAGTGACCCTGGAAAGCATAAATCATGGGTGTCATTTCATGATTGGGACAGAGATTGGTTGCTCTGTGATATCTGCGTTTTGCCTTTTTTTCTGAACCATAAATCTGAGAGCCGTGTAATTAGAAGAGAGAGATGACAATTCTCTTCCTTTGATTTTTCTTATCTTCAGACCGAGTTATCCTTCTCATGCGTGAAGATGGTGAATTTGCTACAAAGCAGTTTCAAAATAGATTGACATTTCAGTGTGGAAATAAAGCTTATATCATCATTCATTTCATCTGTCACAAATACTGATTCCGTGTCCGCGCTGGGCCAGGCGCTGGGCCAGGCCACTGTGTGTCCCGGGGCGTGCATCCTCCCGCTCCCAGGGAGGGCGGCTGGCTACACGGCACGATCCGGAGATGATCGGAGAGGCGGCTATAGGGAGCCCTTAGTTTTGCCCATCGGGGCAGCTCTCTCCTAGGAATGTGTATTTTAGCTGAGTCTTGAAGGGTGAGACAAGGGCCGGCTGTACCGACACGTTGGGAGAAGAGAGTATGGGAATGTGACTTGAGAGAATTCTTGCTTCCCACATTATCTGAGGATTAAAGTTGAGAATACGTTGGCACATGGTAGGTGTTGAACACACGTTGGATGGGGGTCCCCTCGTCTTTGTGGATTCTTTCTAACAGGGCACTCAGAGGTTGTCAGAGACAAGTAAGTGAGGAGGAAACCAGGGTTTGTTGAAGCCGGGTGACATCATGACGGTCGGTGGGAGCCTCCCTCATGGTCAGAATGCCCGATTTTCTGCTAGTCCATGGAGACGTGATGGGTTCTGCTTGGAGTCTGTAGGCTGATGTGTATATCCAAACATGGGGAAGGACCTGGGCTTTCCTGGGGTGAAAGCCAGCCACCTTGGACTGGGTCAGGCCTGGGCCTTGTTCCTCTAGGCCTGGTGCCTGCCCAGAAATCACCCTGTGGTATCAAAGAAGACAGGCAGTAAGAAAAGCATAGGGTTTTAGACGCATGTGTACACCTGTGCACATCTACTCTCTCTCTCTTTTTTTTTTAAAGATTTGTATTTATTTATTTGACACAGAGAGAGATCACAAGTAGGCAGAGAGGCAGGCAGAGAGAGAGGGGGAAACAGACTCCCTGCTGAGCAGAGAGCCCGATGTGGGGATCCATCCCAAGACCCTGGGATCGTGCCCTGAGCCGAAGGCAGAGGCTTAACCCGCTGAGCCACCCAGGCGCCCTGTGCACATCTACTCTTGAGTGGCTGAGTCTTCGCGGACCTTCTTCACTGCATCAGAGCTCTCTGCACCAGCAGAGCCTCCTCACTGTGGATCTGGGTTAATTCAGTTTCTGAGCTTCCCAGAATGCAGAAGCAAAATGCAAAGACCGGGGACTTTAGAGCGGGAGGCAGCATAGCTTGGTGACAAAAAGTGTAGACTCTGGAGCCAGACCCACTTACATTTGACACCCACCTCTGTCACTTGCCAGCTGAGTGGCCCTGAGAACGTTACTTTTTGGGCTGCCTGGTGCTCCACTGAGTGGTTTCGCTCTGGCGGCTGGGGCTGCCGCCATCCAGGGCTCCACTGCACCGAACACCCAAGATGGTGCACCTGTTCTTCTGGCAGTTGGTGCTGACCTCATGGCATCTCTGATTCTTCCATTTATCCACACCGAATCCTCTTGTCCTTGCCTGGGAAATGGGAGGGATGCCTGTGCTCACAGGGCTGTGAGGAGGAGGAGGATATAGGAAGAGTTGTGATGGGAAAGCACTTTGTAAAGCAGGCAGCCTTTGACGATGCCTGGTGGGGGTGTGAGTATGTTTGCAGCCCCCCAGGCCTGGGAGTGAGGGCAGCTCCAAGGAAGGGGAGTGTTCTGTGTCCACCTTGGCTGCCCCTGCTCTGATCTTGATTCTAGAAGTAGAAGGAGGTAGACTTTTTCCTGTGGTGCTGGCAGTTGCCTGATTAGTTCTTACCTCTCTTCCTCCTTCCCTTCCTATTTAAATAAGCATTTACTCAGCACAACTGTCATTCTTTTTAGCAGAATCTCTGTTACCTGAGCTCTTATCCTAGGCTTGAAGAGTTCCCAGTCAAAACACCAGGATAAACCAGTGTCTGAATTCCATGTTGGCATCGTGAGGGGCTATGGTTAGCTTTTCCCACCATCCCCCCCACCAGAGACCCAGGAAATCCTGAGTCAGGAGAGATGGGGGAAGCTTCTTTGCTGATGCACCCCAGAAGCTGATTCTCTGTGAGTCTCACCTGTCCCTCCCCATCCATGTGTCCGTAATACCTGAGCTATTTGTCCAGGAGGACCTGGGAATCATGGCTTCTTTGTTCCTCCCAGAACGGACTCGGCCTTTCCTGTCCCCGCATACTGCTGTGTGAGTCCCCAGGCCACAGGCTGCATGGGGACCTGCCTTGCCTGCAGGGAGGAGGGAAGGAGGGCATCCATGCTGCTTACCACTTTTTTATGTTCCCAGCTGAGGGTGAAGCAAACAGGCTCAGTCCCAGGTCTGTCCTCCAGGATCGCCTGCAGCTTCAGGGGTGTGACAAGGGGTGTTTGTGGCCAGTGGCAATAGAAAGTTGATTTTTCTTACAAAATACTCCTTGGCCCACACTTTTTTCATTCCAGACTGTGGAGTAAAATGAGCTTTCTGGATGAGGACTGTAAACCCCAGAGACAGGTGGTACCAGTCCGGACAGACAGTCTGAAAAGACAAAATGTTAGAATCGCTCTAAGTTTGGGTATCGGTGATCAGCACGCAGGTGCTGTCGAGCTTGGCCTGATTTGCTAGATACATTCCAGAGTTTGGAAAGGTGACAGATTCTGTTCCAGCCAGCCTCCCGGGAACCCACTGAGACACGTCGATGTCTCCTGGCTCGCTGATGCCGGTAATGCCACGTAATGAGAAGAAAAGCTCCTAATTCAGGAGGGTTTAATGCCTCCCAGCCACACAGATCCATTGTCTAAAATGTTCCCTAAAAATCAGCACCCCTGAGGGTTAACTTCTCTGTGAAGAAGAAAATGCCTTCTGAGAATGGATCGTTTTAGAAGAAGCTTTTTTGTTCTTAGCATCGTAAAGTGATGTCTGTCCTTAAAACCCTCACCTCTTGAGTCCTCCTGGTCACCCTTTCCCTTCAGTTCTGTGGGGTCAACCCAGTCAGAACCTTCCCTGTTCCCTCAAGCGATTCCCTGTGTCCAAGCTCTGTTCACGTCCAGTCTGAAATGAGGTAGAGCTAAAGGTGGTGGCATGATGTGTGTTAACAGTGCGGCAGGTGTCTTCAGAGCCCCGGAACCCCTCCCCCAGTCTGCTTACCTGCTTCTCACATCATGCACAAACAACCTTCCCCAGACCCGGGTGCGGGCAGGTAGTCTCAGAGAAGAGAGTCCAGGAGCCGCCCCACAGCCATTCAGGAGAAGGTGCTAGAGTCCTGGCCACATCCATGGGGTTCTGCGAGGAAGCGCCAAGGGGAAGGTGATGTCTGCTTCGTGACGTGCCTTCCAAGCCTCCCCCTTGTCCTTTTCCATCCTGCCTGAGTAAGAGAAGAGCGTTGGAAGGCAAAGTGTCTATTTTCTGGCTTTCTGCACTGCAAGTGCATTTTTGTGGCGGGGGTGGGTTGGAAAGAGTATCTTGTTTACTTTACACAGTAATACGAGAGATACTTAGTATATAATAGATGTCTGTTTATGGTTACGCGAGTCAGGCAAAAAGGCACTTTCATCCGAGACAGCACAGGAAAGTTCAGGTACATCCCACATATCCGTCTGCCCTCTCTCTCCTGAGCTCTGCCAGGGTCATCCTTCCGACCTGCTTCCTTCTCACCTCACTGATACGGGGACATCCTAAGTCACAGTGGTACCCACACTGGGCATGTGCAGCTCCCATGGAGACCAGGAGCTGTTTGGTGTGCCATTAAAAATGTATCAGAAACCCTCTTTTGGTGAGATAATAGGTTTTTATTTAAATGTTTAATTGGCAGTACATTATTTCAAAGCTCCAGTGATGCAAAGGAATGCTTAATAAAAAGCTTCCTTTCCAGTGTGTGCACCCACTGTGGAGGCCGCCACTCCCACCCCCTGGTGCCCGCATGGTGCCCCTTTTCTAGGTGTCTTCAAGGTCACTGCTAATACTTCTCTATATAAAAACAAACACAACTTTATAGTCTTAACTCTCCGCTTTGGCGCCCCAGGTAGCGTGTTAGACTTGCCGTCTGCACCCTGCTTAGGCTGTCACTTGATCTGTCCTGGAGATCTCATTACAGCACACGGAAAGCTGTTTTGTTCTTCAAATCACATTTAAAATTTTTTCCTAAAGCAATTGATTCAAAAGATACACTTTTTTAATCTTAATGGAAATAGAGCAAATGAAAATTCAGCCTCTTTCTCCGCATTCCCACTCCTACTGCATTAGCAATGATGGCCTCTGTTGGTTTTCTTATGTATTTCTCCAGAACTATAATTATGCTTGTATCCTCATGGGTGTGCATGTGTAACTCCTTTTTTTTTTTTTTTAAATTTGGCCATCTCACACAGACATGTTATAATTTCCTGAATCATTTCTCTATAGTTGGACCTTTAGATTGTTCAAAAAGATTTTTTTCAACGTGTCTGAGCCATGGAAAGAGGAATGGTTTTTGTAAATCCTGGTCCGTGTCTTGGATTATTTTGTGTAGATAGATCCTAGGAGTGAGCTGTCTGGGCCAGAGCATGTTGATGTCGGGACTGTGGACGCGGCCTCACGGCTTCCCTGGTAGATGAAACCGCCTCTCTCGCCAGCTGTCCACGGGAAAAATGACACTCACCCTCACAGCAGAGCCACACTCAGCCCCAGCCCAGTTTTTTTTTTTTTTTAAACTGTGCCTGTTATTTTTTTTTGTTTTTTGTTTGTTTGTTTTTAAACTGAGCTTTTCTCAGGCTGGCGGTAGGCAGGTTTTATCCTTCCTGGGTTTGGAGGAATCGCTCAATAGGGGCTCGCTAGCAAAAGCTGCTCTTGGAGCCCATTGTAACTGCTTAGCTCCACACATGAGGGGCTCGGGTGGGGTGCTTCTCGCTCCGGGCTGCCGTATGTGGGGTGAGAGATACCCCTTGGGCTGATGGGACAGATTCTCTGTTGGTGTCAAGGGTAACAGAACGCCCTGCTTTTCTCAGTAATTGCCAGGTGATTTGTACAGTGCGCAGTTCCTGAGAACATCCCACCTGCCAGGCTCTGTTGTGCATAATCTATAGGTGGCATGTTTTATGTTGAGAACGATCCTATGACGTGTAGGACTGTCCTGCCTGTTTTCCACGTGAGGACAGTGTGGCACAGAGCGGGCAGGTGTTGTCTCCTGGCCACAGGGCCGGAAACAGCTGGAGCGGGGGTTGACCCTGAGCGGTGTGCCCCCTGAGCACAGCCTCCATGACCATGGCCTTCTCCTGCCTCAGAAGGGGGTTACCTTCTGTGTCTCCAGCCCCCTGGGAAGGGTTCAGGTTTTGCCACCTTCTACCTTACAGCTGGTTTTCCCTGCCTTTGCTGAGGGTTTGGAGCAGAAGACCCTTTGAAGTTGGACAGACCTGAACTCAGATCCGCTTCCTGCAGGTGTGGCCTTGGGCAAGGTCTCAGCCTCCCTGAGCCTGTTCCTCATCTGTGAAGTGTGTTTGTGTGTTGGGGGTTGGGGCCCTGCCCCTCCCTGAAATTGGTAGGAAAACGGACGAACATGGCAGGTAACACGGAAACTCTGACAGGTGCGGAGTGACGTGCGTGCTCTTGCCCTCGAGAGCCCCCAGCCTCCCTTTGGTCCTCCCAGTTCCCGTCGCCATCCTTCCAGTTGATGAGAAGCTCCATCCCGGGACGTGACTTTAGTGTCACCATTTCTGGAGCAGCCACTAGTGCTGAGCATTTGGCGATTTGCCTGACGTCGTGCCTGCCATCCGGCCAGACGGTGCCTCGTCTTTCACCCAACCCCGCTCCCGTGGGGCCCGTCTGAGTCAGCAGCCACAGCTGTGTGCTGCCTTAAATTGCTCCTGCATTACGGGCGGCAAGAGGAGAGCCGTCTGGAGCCGACATTGGCCTTTCGTGTTGACATCCTAGGTGTGTCTGTGTGTGCGATGTTCATCATGGTGACAGTGGATATTTTTTCCACTGCTCATTTGATCTCTCACATCTCAGATCCTAATCAGGCCTTTAGAGCTCCAGAATTACATGCTTCTGCAGGCCTACTATTATCTCAATAGGATTAGCGGTCCTCTCTCCGTGAAGAGAACGGGATCCCTCACCGTGCCCCGTTTCCATTACCAGAACACCGTCTCTAACCGTCCTTCCACAAAATCCCTTGTGCTTTCCCAGTGACTGCGTTTTCACCTCTGTCTGAACAGGAAATGTTCAGGGAGCACTGAGAGGCCGAGTTCTTGCGTGATGGTGCAAAACCGCGATAACCAAGATGCGTTTTTCTCTCTCCCTTCCCCCTCTCCTGATGGCAGGTTCCCGGAGATTTGAGTCAAACGTCCGAAGACCAGAGTTTGTCGGATTTTGAAATGTAAGTCCACGGCATCTGCTCACCAGGGGCCTTTAGAAATAGGACTCTGTTGTTTGGCTTGTGTCCCAGAAGACCACAGGGGGATACTAAAATCACTGTTGCAGGGTACACGGGCTGATTTGATATCTTCGAGGTGAGAGGTTGTTCACATGCAGACCGACTCTGGCCTTCAGATGTGTCTTACTTCTGTTGCTGGGTATTGGAAAACGATTAATTTTTGGGGTCAACATTTAGGATTTGGAAGCTATCATATAACATGTACATTTCACTTAAAACAAAAAAAAGTCTCCGCTCCTTAGCAGGCCACAGTGGGAGCTGAGTCGTGGCTGAGTCCCTCACACAGGGACACACTGTGCTGGGGAATTGGGAGTTTACAACCCCTGAGTTACTGGAAATAGCAGTGGTTCGGGGCATGGCTCTGATCTGTTACTGGATGTGATTCTGTCTGGTGTGTTTGACGGTAAACTCCTGAAGTACTCAGCTGGTCTTCAGATGGGGTTACCTTGGGGTTTGGACAGGTAGTTCCCTTGGACTGATAAAGCCAGCAGAGCGGGTCCCAGGTTAGGGCCCAACAGAGCCTCCCTCTGCTGTCACTCAGTTGTCCCGAGCAGAAGGTGGCCCAGCCTGAGAGAAGGTGTCATCGGGGCTAAATCTGCCTTTGGAGGGCTAGGGCCAGGCCTCGGAGCATTGACCAGAGCCAGGCTGACCTTCCCTGCCGTACCGGCTACAGGTCTCACACCGCATGGCCTTGGGCCCGAGGTGCTTGTTCATACAGTGAAGGTCACGCTACTCAGCTCACAGGGCCGTGGTGGCAGTGACAGGGAGGTGATGAAAAACACTTAGGGTTCAGGAGGCTGCTCGGTCCCTGGGCGGCTGTCAGGCCGTGTAGGGTGAGGGGGTTGACGTGAGGTGAAGCCATGAAGGATGGAAATCGGGGTGAGCTTGCCTCCCATGGGCCTGTGGTGGGGGGTACAGCGTGAAGAGGATTATGGGATGGCAACCCGGTGGGGGGCCGGGGTCGGGACAAGCTGGGCAGAGAGGTGAGAGCTGTAGAGGAGGGTTTCAGAGACCGTTGTGAGGCAGAAGGCTCACCATTACAGCAAAACCCATCAGGCACTTCCTGTGGGGAGGGGTCATGCCAGGTCCCTGATGGAAGACATGGGCAAGCCACAGCCACAGCCCCTGCCCTCAAGCGGCCACTGCCTGGTCCGGCTCCATCATCTCTGTCCCGCAGATTCGCAGCCCCTCCCTTGGGTTTGTGCGTCTCCACTGAAGCCAGAGGCAAGCGCCATTTTCCTCTCTCAAGATGGAGGCCAAAGTCCCTCACGTAGTTTGCACAGAGGCCACTGCGACTCCTCTGACTCGTCCTGTCTTCCCCGCTCAGGATTGTTCCTCCCAGACCAGGTCCTCTGTGCCGGGCATTGTTCTCACCCACCAAGTCCCCTTGACGGCCCCGCGACATGGGTGTCGTCCTCCAGATGACACATGGAAGCCAGGATTCCAGCCGATGCAGACTTGATCTGGGCTGTGCCCTTCACAAACGTCAACCCCTGCCCGAAGCACCCCAGCCTCAGCCTCTGTGATTGCCTCGGACCGAAGCGACACCTCAGCCCTTCCCCACAACCAGTGCCTGTCACTGTCCTGGCATCCGGGATTCCTTGGTGGCACTAACGACAATGATAACTAAATGATGTCTCTTAACGATTAGAAACATGTCGGTACCTAACAATGGAGCCCCAAAACTCAGAATGTTAAAGTTGACAGAAACGAAGGGAGAAACAGCCGGAAACTTGAATACCCCACTTTCCGTGTTGAGTAGAACAACTGGAGAGAAGACCGGCAAGCAAACAGAGGACTCGACAACCTGTGACCCAGCTCGATCCAACAGGCACTTGGAGATCTCTCACCAGAGGACACTTTCTTTTTCAGTGGACTGGAACATTCTCCAGGCTAAGCCGTACCGTAGGCCGCGATACAAGTGTCTGTAAACTTAAAAACATGGCAGTTCCACAAAGTGTCTTCCTGGACCGTAGTGGAATAATCGTTGAGGGGATGGTCTCTCTCCCTCTCCCTGAGGGTGGGGACTGTGCCTGCTTCCTTGTTCCATCTCCAGGATCTAGAGTAGTGACTGACACATAGTAGGTGTTCAGTAAGTGCTTGCTTTATGCACGAAGAAACAAATGAAAGAATGAACAGATGAATTAATGTCTAGGAGGGAGATGGTCCTGTAAATCATTCCTTTAAGATTTTATTTATTTGAGGGAGAATGCGAGCATGAGCAGGGACAGAGGGAGAAACAGACTCCTCTGCTGAGCAGAGAGCCCGATGCAGGACTCGATCCCGGGACTCTAAGATCATGACCTGAGCTGAAGGCAGATGCTTAACCGACTGAGTCACCCAGGCGCTCCAACAATTCTTTTTTTTTTTTTAAAGATTTTAAAAATTTACTGACTTGAAATAGGGAGAGAGAATGCAAGAACACAAGCAGAGGGGAGGGTCAGAGGGAGAGGGAGAAGCCGATTCCCTGCTGAGCAGGGAGCCGGACACAGAGCTTGATCCCAGGACTCCGGGATCATGACCTGAGCTGTAGGCAGACGCTTAACCAACTGAGTCACCCAGGCACCCGTCTTTTTATTTTTTTTATTTTTTAAAAAATTTTTTAGATTATTTTAGAGGGAGAGAGTGAGTACACAAGTAGGTGAAGCAGAGGGAGAGGGAAATACAGAATCGGAAGCAGACTCTGCACTGAGTGTCAAGCCTGAGGCAGGGCTTGATCCCACAACCCTAAGATCATGACTTGAGCTGAAACCAAGAGTCAGACATTTAACCAACTGTGCCACTCCAGTGCCCCCATCATGGAAACAATGCTCTGAAAGGGAGAGATGCCTAAGGCAGCCCAGGGTGTCTCGCCCTTGCCAGTCAGGAAGGTTAACGAAAAGCAGATTGTTTGGTACATTTTTGCACTGCACCCACCCCCTTGACAGAAATGTAATGGGAGCACTTAGGCCCTGGTACAATCTGGGGGACCTTTCCAGGAGGAAAGCCATTACAGGTACAAGCCAACTTGATGGCTCAGAATTGCAGTTTTTACTTGGAGCTCTGAGGAAGTGATGAATTATTTTGTCCCCTGAAGGAGGTCTGCACCTCGTCTCAGAGCTTAGAAGGAAATGCTGCTTCAGGGGAGAACCATTTCTTTGTGAAACTAAACTGCTCCCCACTGTAGAGATGGGGAGGCCACTGAGTCACGGAATCTTCCACCATCTCCAATTGTCTTCTAAGCACAGGAGGCTGGCGCTTGGCTCTGAGCTGCTCTTGAGAAAGGAGGAGAGTTAGGAAAAAGCATTTAGCCTGGAATTGTTCTAAGTAGAGGCCGGGACTGGAACCTCCCAGCCCTCCCAGAATTGTGCAGTACCGTTTTGATGATCGCCAGGGCTGATTTTCAAGCATTAGCAACAGTCAGTGCATCTGTCCTCGAGCCTTGGATTCCGCTGGGAAGATGAGCGGTGGTGGGTGCATGGACCCAGAGACTCACAGTTGGGTGAAAGTCATCTCATAAGACAAAACTCACAGAACTGACAGAACCAAAGTGACCCTTGAAGACCCCTTAAATATCCTGTGAGGACTAATGAGGTTACTGTGGGTAAAAGCATGGAGTCCTACATTGTAGGTTCTCAGTAAATGATTTGCACTTGAATTTAAGTCTTGGTTTACTGGAGCTGTACACAGTGTTTCTGGAAAGTTGCAAGAGGGGTGTTTGTGCCTGCCTTCCCCACCCCGAATAGCTGTTGCTCACCTAGCCGTGGATGTCCGCCTCCTGAGCCTTTTTGCAGAGTCTGATCTTAAAAATGGGTGCCAGGGTCTAGATCGAGAACAGGCAGGAGGGGGTGCGACTCCTCTGGGGGTCATCAGCGCATGTGACCCTCATAGCCGCCTGGGGGCTTCCGATTATCAGCCCCTTTTTCAGATGAGGAAATGGGTTTAGGTAAATTCTGAGTCACGGTGACTCAGTTGTAAGAACGGAAGGGCAGCCCTTGCTCATTTGGAAGTTCAGATTGTGAATGTAAAGAACACGCGCGCGTGCGCACACACACACGGTCCCTGCAGAACAGGGCGGGGGGATGGCTGCGCATGCTCACACTGGTCCCGCGGACTCCTGTGCGCACAGGCCGTTGTCATCAGTAGCTTGTGGGTAATGCCTCTTAGAGAAGATGGTTTCCTCTCACTTTCTCGGCAAATTAAAATGACAGCTTTGGATCTTTCCTTTGGGCAGATCAACGCGGGCACTGATCAACGTGTGGATCCCGTCGGTGTTTCTCCGGGGCAAAGCGGCCAACGCCTTCCACGTGTATCAGGTGAGTCCCCGGTTTTTGGGTGGGTGTCCCCGCTCTGGCGGGATGGACAGCTGTTTGTGGCGCTGTGGCGCGACTGCCTGTCGGCATTCTGGCATTCCGCAGGGCATTCCGGCTGCCCTGCCTCCCTGAGGAAGTGGTCCTTCCCTTGTCCATACGGGAGGCACTGGGTGTGGCTCCTTCTGGCCGGTCAGGCCTCTTGGTGTGGCCTCTGCAGATCTGAGCTCAGACTGCTGGACCCGAGATGGGGTCTGTCGACTTGTGTTGCAACCATGGGGTCCAGGTATCGGTGCGGCCTCAGGCGTGCTAGGACCTGTGGCCGGACATTTGCCGCTTGGATCCCCTGCTCAGGTGTCCCCTTGAGCCGGAGCTCTCTGCAGCTTGATGGATGGCACTCTGCCTCTCTGGGAGGTTTCAGCATCTCTCCAAGAAAAAAACAAACAGCTTGAAAAGAGGAGTCCCGGTTTCCATTTTGTAACCTTAAGTGAATCTCTGTTTCCTCATCTGTAGGTCAGAGACAGTCCTACCACTTAGCTTGCAAAGCTCTTGTCAGGCTGAGGGACGTCTGGCACCCTGTGTAACCCCGTGTTCTCGTCTTGATGCTTCTCAGTTCCCAAATGCTCGGCCTGTGTGGTCTTCGGGGGCAGGCCTGTTGGCGGGGGTGTGATTTATAGGCACAGGCACCAGCCTGACACAGGCATCTCAGCACCTCACGGACTGATGCGCTGGGGTAGGGCAAGACAGCTCGCGCCAGAGTGACCTTAGTTTATGTGCTTGTGGGTCTGGGCAACGGCAGTTAGCAAGTAGCAGGGTCGTGAGTGTTGGAGAATCTGAGTGTTCGTGATGCTCTCAGCTCGGGCTTGGAAAGAGAATTAGACGTGACGGACTTCCGTGTGTCCCCTTTGTTGTCTTTCTTCTCGAATGCCAAACCAACCAAAACCCTCTTCCCTGAGTTCTCACTTCGAGTTCTGCTTGTGGTCCTCAGAAAGCTGGGAGGCATTGCCTGGAGGCTGGAAGGGGTGAAGCCGACAGCTTTGTTTTGGAGCAAAATTAAAATGTGATCTCGGGGCGCCTGGGTGGCTCAGTGGTTAAAGCCTCTGCCTTCGGCTCAGGTCATGATCTCAGGGTCCTGGGATCGAGTCCCGCATCGGGCTCTCTGCTCAGCAGGGAGCCTGCCTCCTCCTCCTGTCTCTCTCTGTCTGCGTCTCTGCCTACTTGTGATCTGTCTGTCAAATAAATAAAAAAAAAAATCTTAAAAAAAAAATGTGATCTCACTTGAGAGTTCTCCTTGACCTTTCATGTCTGACTCTCCCCACCCCTACCCTGCCCCTAGCCCAGGATGGGGTCTGGCAGGTTTTAGCGTCTAGAAGTCAGTTCTGAAATGACACATGTGCCGTTGCCTGGGAGATGGTTGCCACGGTGGTCACGGTGGCATCTGTGCCCCTCTGCCCCTGTCCTTCATGGCTTCGGAGCTTTCCTGGGTGCAGTCCAGGAGTTGCCCGCATCAGCCAGAGAGCCGCTTTGTCTCACACAGCAGGCTCTCCGAAATCTTTCCCGATGTTACCTCTGGAATGCCGCTGTTTCTCCTCTTCGCTAACAGTGCTTCTGGTTGGTCCCTTAAGAGCAAAACCCGAGCTTGTGTTTGGAAACATTGGAGAAAGCTTTTGGTTTGCGGTGTTTTTTGTTTTTTAAGATTTTATTTATTTATTTGACAGAGAGAGAGATCCCAAGTAGGCAGACAGGCAGGCAGAGAGAGAGGGGGAAGCAGACTCCCCACAGAACAGAGAGCCCAATGCAGGGCTCGATCCCAGGACCCTGAGGTCATGACCTGAGCTGAAAGCAGAGGCTTTAACCCACTGAGCCACCCAGGCGCCCCTGTGGTGTTTTTATCATAAGCGATATTGGATAGAAGGTGACTCATTTAAAATGAGAGTACCATTGGACATTATTTTTCTTAGTTTAAAAAAGTGCATTCTGTATATCTCTCCTAAAGATTTGAGATAATTTCCAGAGACATTCCTGAAAAAGAATGATAAAATAGAAGTAAAAAGTGGAATAACAGGGTTCAGGAAAATGAGAACTAGGAGAATATGAATCAAGGAAACTGTGAAAATCGCACATGTCTGTCATGAGCCCCTATGTGATTATTCTCATAGGCTGGTGAATTTACTGTGGGCTTCCTGGCAGTCTGTGTGAAAATGGAAAGGTGGCTCTTTTGGATAATACCATGGCTAATGAGAAGAAAATAAGTCCGTTCCTCAAAGGGAGCTCTGAGAGAACCTTGTGCTTCAGATTAAGCAATACTGAAGGATGTAGGAAACAGTCCCCCATTACATCCGTGTGAAAAATTGCTGTCACACTTCATCAATCAGATCCCCCTCACAGGGGCCAAGGGCATAACCTACAAAAGGAAGCAGTTCATTTGATGAGCCAAGAGGAAAGGCTCCCCCGCATGTGTGGTTCCCTCGGTAGATCTGGGCTTTCCAGTACAACAGCCACTGACTACGTGTAGCCATTTAAGTTTACGCGAACTAAAATATAATAACATGAAAAAGGCAGTTCCTCACGTCTGCTGGTCACATTCGAGTGCTCAACAGCCACACGCGGCTCGAGGCCACTGTGCGGGGCAGCACAGACACGGGATATTTCTGTCACTGCAGAAAGTTCTCTGGGGGCGCTGGGGGCAAGAACAGTGTCTCTGGCCCGAGCGTGGGGAGGCAGGCTACGTCTATGTGTGCTTGGTCAGGCTTTAGAAAGACAGAGGCCGGACATGAGCTACCAAATCCTGCAGGGAGGAAGCCACTTCCTTTTCAGCTCTTCCCAGGCTTGGGGTTCCCGGGCGGGGTGGGAGGAGACCCCGAGTGTGGCCCCCATGCCACCCGCTCTCTTCAGTCTTGCTGTTGAACAGAGACCGGAAGGCCCCAGAGGAGAGCCTTGGCGGGAGCAGACTCGAGCCTGATCGTACACCTTGTTTTGTTTTTACTGTGTTTATTTATACATTTGCCTTCTAGTTATGGCACAGAATCCTGTTTTCCACCCACCATGGTGATGCATGCAATTTTAAAATAAAGTTAAGAAGAAACAAAACGAGTCTGGTTTAAAAGAAAAAACAAAAACCAAAGCAACACTATAAATGATTATGCAAGCAGCAAGGGTTCGGGGCAGCGCTATGTGACCAGTCGTGTTTGGGAAATGTGAAGCGGAGGGAACAGACAGCGTACGGTAGCTCACTAATGGTGACAGTCCCCCCGGGAAGCCACAGCGGCCGCTGCCTCTGGCTGGTCTGTGTGCGTTCTGTCCAGGAGCTCACTGAGCCCTCACACCCGCCCCATGCACAAACGCTTCTTACCACCATCTTATCAAGGAGACAGCGAGGCATGGAGAAGCATCTCCCTCAGTAACACGTTTTTCACCCAAGTAGCATTTTCTCCAAAAAGGTCCCAGTTGGCAGAGGTTCTGAGAACGAGGGTGGAGCTCTTCAAAAATCCAAGAGGCGAGGGGACAGGTAGCATATCATGCTGGAGAGCCCGCCCTGAGGTTTGGAGAAGGAGCTTATGGGTTCCAGTGAGCTAAGCTAGCTTCCCGCTGCGGGTGGCGCCGGGGCTTTGTGGGAAGGGGTCAGGAGTTTTGTTTTGCACAAGGGTTTCTGGGGGAGAGGTGCCGTCCTCGGACAGGGTTGAATGCAAGATCTTAAAAAACGGTTTGTGCCTTCGAGTGCTGTGCTTTCCGCACTTGGCCCCCATGTCCGAGATGGGGGCCAGGCACGTTCGGGCACTTGGAAGAAATGGCAGTATTTGAACAATTCTCAGAACACCAGTAAAATCCATGTCCAGAACTTTCATCCATGAATATTTCTGACGCTTCCGGCCCCTGCTAACGTTTGGCTGCCAGTGGACACTAGCCAGGGACAAAACGACTGAACAGCAGCAAATAAAACGGCAGAAACTGCTTACTAACTGGTCTTGCTAGGTTTTTGTCTTTCTCGCTGTGTTAACACAGCATTGTGCTTGTGAGCTCCATTTCCTGTCACTTCTGTGTGGTAGTTACGTTTATTGTTAATCAGTTCCTGGTTTATACCTTTGCGATTATTTGATCTTATTCCCCAAATGGCCTGACCTCCAAACAAGATTGAGGTCCACTGTCTTTAATATTCTGCTGTTGTGTTTATAAAGGGAGGTTAGGCCTTTAAAAAAAAAAAAAAAGAAGAACCTGCCTATTTTTCTCCTAAGCAAATATTACAGCCACTAAACTGGTAGGAAATAATCCACCAGTACCCTTACTTTCTGAACCCTCAAGTCTTCGCCTTTGAAAAGAACTGTGAGCTGTAAGTACAGCCGAAACCGGTCCTCTATGTGGGATTAATTTCGGCCTTTGAACTTAACCACCAGCAGCACTGGCTACTGGACAATATTCCGTCTGCACCGCCCAGCTAATTAGGTCTCCTATGTATTAAAAAGGAACGTCGCTTTGTTTCAGCAAAGCTCTTCCCTTCTTGAATACGTCCCCTTTCCCGGAGACCACAGGGTGTCCCTTGGCTCAAAGGAATGGCAGTGCCCGGGGAACTCCCATCCACAAGGAAACCGTGTCCCCTGGGCAGCCATTCGGAAGGTTTCTTCCAGTGGAGCGTAGTTTTCACAAGTGACGTGGGGAATCCATTGTTTGTCCTGTTAATACTAGATCACAGGGCCTGGGAGGGCTGCGGAGGCTGCAGGTGGCTGGGAGGAGGGTGAGATGGTGGCTCTCGAGGCGCCGGGCTTCTCAGCCGTTCCTTTTCATCCTCTTCCCGCAGAGGCTTCGCCCGCGGGTCCTCGGGTTCCGTGCCTGCGGCTCTGTGCTTAGGCTCACTCGTGTGCAGTGGTGCAGACGGGGGTTCAGTAAGCAGAGGAGGGTGAAACAGAAACCAGACCCCCAGCCGCAGCGTCGTGGGCTCTGCGGAGCCCCTGCCATAGCAGCACCGTCCCGGGACCGGGGAGACGGGGATGGGTCCCAAGGTGGACACGCTGCTCTCTCTCGGCCTCTGGTCCCTCCTGCCACACCTGCTATGCCAGAGGCCGGCGGGAAAGGCAGCTGGGCATTGGGATTGCCCGGGGTCCTCCCGGCCCCCGGGGGCTTTGTGCTGTGTGCTGGCAAAACCCTGGAACTGCTGGCCTTTGCTTCTGCCCACTCTTTCCCGGAGAGCTTTCCACCCCACCAGGTCCAGTACCCGCGCGCCTCTGAGGTTCACAGCACGTTAACCTCCAGCTGTTAGTGGACGCTGAGGGCTTCTGACAGAGCCCGGTTCAGGCGACAACAGAGCCAAGACCAAACGGGCTGTTTTCCTCACTTTGGACGTACGTATCACCATGATTCTGTTCTAGCTTCTGTCTTCCCATGCAGGAAGAACTATTTTTTTTTTCCTTTGACGGTGTAATTCCTTTCTTCATCCCAAAGCTGTTTTACGGAGGCCCTGCTGTATGCCGGGCTCAGCTGTTTAGGGAGCGCCTGCTGTATGCCGGGCTCAGCCGTTTAGGGAGCGCCTGCTGTATGCCGGGCTCGTGTAAAACTGCAGAGCCAGTGGTGGGCAAAGCTGCGCACTAAGGTTAGCTTCTGCCGTCTCTGAGCGGACAGTCTAGTGGGGCAGATGGCTGCTGTCGAGAAGACTAAACATTTTTTCGCAGGAAGGGCTAAAGGGAGGGGTGCGGATGGGAGGGACGAAGGCCGCTTGCCCCGAAGAACGATAGACCCGTTCGGTAAAGTGTTGAGCGCCGCGCCCGATGCACCACTATGAGAAAACCCCCTTCAGTGATCTGAGATCACTTGCCTGGGATAAGCTGTTACACCTGGTGGCAAATACGGACTAATCCTCCCCGTTCAGTGAACATCTCTGGCCATGTTCATTTGTTCAAAAAAGCCTTTCTTTAGCATTTCCTTGATCAAGGGCTCCACGTCAGCTGCCCCAGGGGCCGCAAGGAGCAAGACAGCTTTGTCCTCAAAGTTTCTGGGTCAGCCAAGGAGGCGGGACCCCCATGGAAGCCCCAGAAATGGAAGGTGGGGTGTGTAACGCTCCATGAGGCTCCGTAGAGCGTGCGCTCTTCTACCCGAGGGGCCAGTGCTCAGAAAATAGTATGCACTGTCAGAATTGTTGACGTGAGACTCCATCTAGGCCTGAAATGTTCAGTGCCCAGACCCCAGACCCCGAGAGTTCGGTCGGCTGGGGACTGCCTGGTTGGTGCTGGATTCAGTCCTGTTTTGGACGTGAGTTACCGGATTGGACCAGTGGCATTATTCACACACGTACGTCCTCGGTTTCTGTTGCCCCCACCCCGCCCCGCATTCTTATCCTTCTGTTTGCTGGCTCACGGGTATGTTTCCATGGGGAACCGTGTCTTGGTCAAGGGAGGTCGTGGAAGCTGAGTCTGAGCAGGCCTGGAGACTTGAATGGCAGAGCCCTCAGGGGACTACCTTCGGCTGGACCCAGCCTGACGCTCTGATGTGGTCCCGGTCACGTCCCCGCCACGGCTCCTCAAACTGGGACAGCGTGGGGGAGGAGCCGAGAGCCCTTGTTCTGACCAGGACACTAAATCCTGAGATACACTGAGACTGAAACCAGCCCAGACTGGAGCAGAACTCTAGGGCTTCGCCACTTGGGTCCCTTACATGGAACACAACCCAAAGAAGTGCTGAAAGCAAAGAACTTGTGTTGCTTGTCCCAAGTAAGGAGGCGGGGAAACAGAGCTCAAAGCTCTGTGTCTCTCTGGCATTCATGCTGGAAGCTTTTGTTCAGGACAGCAGAGGCGGGGGGCAGGGATTGTGACACATAAGCCATCTCTACGTTTTCTGTTACATAAGCCCTTTGCTTAAGAACACGCTTCGCACATACATATATTATATGTTCAAAACCAGTGGTGGAAAACCCCACCTGTAGGAGATCTCCGTGTTGTCACGCGCCCACAGTAACGGGATGGGGGGCATCTCGGGGACTTGGGAGCTGCTGTTTCTGTAAAACAGACATACTGTTTTTCCACTTTTGTCCCTGTCCCCTCCTTCCTCCTGCTCATAGCTTTCGGTTACTCAGAGGACGGAAACTGCTTGGAGTCCTAGCGAAACGTAACAGAAGGCGTTCATTGGCTTGCCTCACGGGAAATACCAAGGGCAGACATGCTTGAATTCCAGGGACTTGGTGTCATGAGGATTCCGTCTCCCATCTTTTGAGGAAGTAGCTTTTCCCCAGTGTTGGCTCTGTCTGCGTGCACAGACGTGCTGACATCCCCTCAGCTCAGCGGAGCCCAGCAGCGGAAACCCAGGTCTCTTCCCTGGCCCGCAGCATTCCTAGGACGGGTGCAGACTTGTGGTTGTGTGGTCCTAGCCCTGTCGGCGGGGGGGCTGTGTCTGAGCGGATGGCGCGCTTTCAGGTTCCATACCTCCTTCTAAACCTTTGATCACTGGGATTTGGGGTATTTCTCCCAAGGACAGTGAGGACACTCTTACTAGCAGAAGAGGGCCCGGTGCCAGCACACATCCTCAGGAGCCTTTAGGCTATACACAGCATGGGCTCGCCTCCGGAGCCAGCTGTGTGGAAGACACCTTTATACCAGAGTTTCTCCGATGGGATAATTCTTTGTGAGTGGGGGGAGCTCACCTGTGCCTTGAAGGCTGTTGAGCACTGTCCCTGGCCGCTGCCCAGTCACCAGCCATACTGTCCCTCCAGCTGTGATAGCCCAGGAGCTCTCCAGACATTGCCGAACCTCCTCTGGGGGCATCATCGCCCTAGGCTGACAATTGCTGCTCTACATGGATCCCTCGAAAGCTGTTACTTTTTCTGTTGATCGCAAATGGGACCCTATGATGCATGCCTTCCGAGTACACAAATCTCCCTCCCTTCCTCCTTTTAAACTTCTGCACGTTATTTCCTAGAATGAGGGAACCATTACTTACTATTCTGATGCTGGACATTTCGATTTTCTTTTCCTGGCCATAGCCAACAAAGCCGCCAGATTGTCTTACGGAGAAGCAGTTAGAAGGGAATTTGCCGAGGAGGAGAATGTATACATTTTTTATCGTAATAGGCCTCAGTAAATTGCTCGTCCAAAGGCTGAATCAATTTTCAGTCATACCAACAAGGTGAAAGAATGTTCTGTCCCCATGTCCTTGCCATCATTGGGTATTAGCAATCTTGAAAATTTCACCATTCTGATAGAGGGAAAAATTACATTTCACTGATGTTTGAATTTGCATTTTCCTTACTGCTCAGGAGGGTGGGCTCATGTCTTTGCTTTAATTTGCCCTTCGTGTTTTGTGTGCGTGTGAATTGTCTGTTGATGTCTTTCCTTGTTGTTGCTTGGCGTCATTCGTCACCCATGTGTAGGGGTGCTGTGGATAACAATCCTTCGCACCCTACCTTTCAGTCTTTGGCTTGTGATTTTAGCCTGACGAATGAGATTTACTGAGTGTTCTTCTCTTACCTGGTCTTCTCATCTTGGGAAGCGAGGAGTTCCTTGGTTGACCCGCTGGGGTATACTCTGCCTTACTCTGTTGTTACAACAGCCCCGAGATCTTACAGATGTCTTTGCCCACCTCTAAAATGGAAAGAGCATGTTCAGAATGGTGAGTTAATAACTCGTCCAAGGTCTGAGAGTAGAAGCATCAGAGCCAGGATCACTACTGGTCTCTCTACTCTGAGTCTAGGGCTTTTTCCTAGACTCCCAGGCTACCTCCAGAGGATAGAATGGAGACCAGTGGGCAGAAGTTGGAGAGAAATAGGTTTTGGCTCATCTACTGATCCCTTGAACTGCCTGTTCATCTCTCTTTTTCTCTCCAGCCATCCTGCAGTAGGCTGGGTGCTCGGGATGTTGTGAATGACAGAGACGCAGTCTTGGTTGCTGACTTCTTGATGCAAGGAAGATTGAATGTGGAGAGCTGATCAAAGGCAGAGTGGTCTTACCAAGTACTGATCTTGACAAAACCCTTCCCCTTGCCACATTTGTTCTATGCTAGAGAGACCAGATGACCTCTGAGCCCCTTTCCAAGTTTGTAAGAACTTAACTGACACATATATCTGGTCTACATGGGCAAAAAGGACTTTTTTTTTTAACTGTCATGGCATGAAAAGTGGATACACAGTTACTCCTCCATCTGACTCCATTACTGCCCCCAGTGCAAGAAGCGGCCAACATACTGACTGCCCCCAGCCTTGGATTTCTTGGAGGAGGCTTTGTCTGGGCCCCTCACTGCCGGCAGAGTCAGGACAAGAGACCGAGACTTGCCCCCAGCGCAGGGTGCTGCTACATTCCACACCTCGGGGGCTTGGCAGAAGCCAGGGACCTAGGTTCTCGCCAGGGTTCTCCTGTGGTCGTTGTGGCCGTGGCTGCCATGTTTACATCTCTAGTCTGGATCTTGCCCTGAAGCCTAGACCCAGGTGCACAGTGGGCCCTCCAGTACAGGCTGTGACCTGCAGCTCTGGGAGGCACTGCTGCTCACCGGAACACCGGCTGTGCACCTGCCAGAAGGTCGGCTCCACAAAGCCACAGCTGTGTCATTTTTGCTTGCTGCTGTATCTCCAGTGCTTAGAATAAGGGAGCAGGCTCATTGCATGATGGATGGATGGATGGATGGATGGACGGATGGACCAACGAACCATTTTGACTCCAGTTCTCCACCCGAAGTAAGATTCTGCTAGGCCCCTGTCATCAGAGTGAGAAGTTCTCACTTGTGTTGGTTCTATCAGACTCTTCTCTAAACTCCCTGGTCCTTCCGGAGTATTCTCTTGGCATCATTTCAACCCTCTCTCAGTTTTCTCACTGATTGGAACCACTTTCCTCCATGTTGATAACTGGCCCAGTCGTGGTTGAGGAAGTTTCACCTGCCGCAGGTACTGTGCTGCTTTGCCGTGGAGTAGTGGTTTAGTTCTCTAGAGCTCAGCAGCCAAGGATGGCCTAGATCTCTAGCCGTAATCCCCAGACTCTCCCATAATCACCCGTACGCCGTGAGGGCCCCTGTCCCGGCACCTGCCCCAGGATTTCAGGTACTAGGAGTAAGAGTTCAGATTTGGCAAGGTGGGGGCCTTTAAGAAGGTCAGACAATAAGGATTCATTGAATTCTTGTGAATCAGGCACTGTGCTAGGCCCTGAGGATACATTCGTGAACATTATGTACATGATACCCACCACTCCACTGGAGTTTATAGTTCTACCAGAAAAGACACCTTGAACCTGTTAATGTACATATAACACAGAGATAAATATATCATTACAAACTCTGGATGTGCGGTGAACGAATATTACATAGGGTTCCAGAGATTATAAGAAGGAGCCCAGTAAAGCTAGGGGTAAGAATGGGGTTCTTAGAGAACATCCGCTCATTGCTAAAGGACAGTTCAGACTTAATGAAGTAAACAGAAGAGGGACAGTCCAGGCTGAGGGGATTGCCTTGAAGCAGGAAAGAGCTTGGTGCATTAGAGGAGCTGGGAGACTGGTATGGTTGGGGTGGGGAGAGGTGGGAAGAGAAGGCAGAGAGACTCAGGGTGCTGCAGCCGGCTGGGTCTTCCAGGGCTTTCTAATGAAGCCTGCCTGCCTGCTTGCCTGTCCATCCACTGCCCCATCCATCCATGTGTCCACCTGCCCGACTATCTAGACAGCCACGCACCCACGCACGCAGCTGTCTGTCCACCCGCTCTCCCACCCCCACCTGCACACCTAATCACTATTGCAGGAGCCCAGGGGAGAGGGAGCGCTGGTGGAGACCTGCAGATTGGCATCGGAGAGCAGAGCAGGTGATGTGTCTGAGGTGTGAGTTCATCCTGCTTTCCGGTACCTGGGGTAGGTAGCAGGTCAGATGTGGACTCTAGAGTCAGTCCCAGTTTAAACCCCCATGTGCCTCTTTGTTTCTAGTTGGCTGACCTCTTACGGTGGGGTCTTTATCATTCTGCTAAGGTCCCAGTGTTCTCACCTTGAGAGATATTATTTCCTTCATAAGGTTGTTGAGAGCTTTTAATGAACACACGTCTTAGAAGTACTTAGCGCAGTACTTAGCCTACTCGGTGAATGGGAAGGACCCAGAGAATGCAGCCAGTCTTTTTTTGTTGTTGTTAACATATAATGTATTATGTGTCCCCAGGGGTACAGGTCTGTGAATGGTCAGGCTCACACATTTCACGGCACTCCCCACAGCCATACCCTCCCCAATGTCCGTAACCCCACACCTCTCCCTGCCCCCCTCACTTCTGGCAACCCTCAGTTTGTTTTGTGAGATTAAGAGCCTCTTAAGGTTTGTCTCCCTCCCAGTCCCATCTTGTTTCATTTATTCTTCTCCTACCCCCTTAACCCCCCACGTTGCATCTCCACTTCCTCACATCAGGGAGATTATATGATCGTTGTCTTTCTCTGATTGACTTACTTCGCTAAGCACGATACCCTCTAGTTCCATCCACGTCGTCGCAAATGGCAAGATTTCATTTTTTGATGGCTGCATGGTATTCCATTGTGTATATATACCACCTCTTCTTTATCCATTCATCTGTTGATGGACACTAGGTTCTGTCCATAGTTTGGCTATTGTGGACATCGCTGCTATAAACATTCGGGTGCACATGGCCCTTTGGATCACTGTGTTTGTATCTTTGGGGTAAAAACCCAGTAGTGCAATTGCTGGGTCGTAGGGTAGCTCTATTTTGAGGAACCTCCATGCTGTTCTCCAGAGTGGTGAGTGCAGCCATTCTTACCATTGCCTCACCAAACAAGTGTGTACCTCGGGCACACACCTGTGCCTAGGATTTGAAATACACGTCTGTGGTGTGAGTCTTCACACCCACACTTAGGCACTCTAGACACACGGTGGCCCACAGCCTTAGAAATCTGTTCCTCTCCAGGAGGGACCCAGAGCCCCTGTCGCCCTCTCCTTGATTTCGCCTGTTTGAGCATCTGGACTCAGGGTCTGCCCGTCCCTGTTCTGCTGACACTAGAACACCCAAACTGGACCTTCTAAACCGGGCGATGCCACGCTGCGGGCTCCTTGCTGGGAAACGGCATGGCGGTGCCCCCCCCACCCCCCGCACTCCCGGCACCACACTGAGGTGGAGGGGAGGCAGTGCGGGGAGACCGTTGATGAGCAATTAGACAGCTGCTCCAATGTCAGCTGTCATGATTTATGTTTGTGTGATGAATGTGTTCCCAGGCCCTAGGACATGGGAATAATAACTTTTTTATTTCTGTGTTTAAAAAAAAACTCGGTCGGCGGGGGAGCCCAACTCTGTGCATTGGTGAGTAAACGCCTTTTCTAGCACGGGTGAGCCCTTCTGGGATCTGTGGGACTTGAGCTGCGCTGGTGTGGGAGGGCTTTCCCGTCCCGGTAGGTGTTCTCCGGAGCAGCTGCACTGACACCGGCAGGGCTGCTGGGTTTTGCCCATGAATTGGGCTTTCAGAAGCCCTGGGCTCCGAGCGAAGTACGAGGGGGGTGGGTGCTGTTGCTTGAAGCTTTGGATTCCCCCCCACCCTACTCCTCGCAGATCCAGAAAAGCATTTTGAATCCAACCTTTAAAGGTTATCTCCTTGTGGCGCCGGCAGACTCATCCCGAGAGACTGTGAATTCCAGCTCCTTGCCAGACTTGCCCGCAGAGTGAAATTCTGTCAGACCGCCCTGGCTGTCTGCGGCAGGAAGCAGCCCCGCAAGCTGGCGGCCGTGTGGAGGCTGCGTTTCGGGGCCGGGGGGAGAGGAGTGTGTGACAAGTGGGTAGCGCGCTGGTTGGGGGGGGAGGTCTCAGGAAGTCTCGAAGGATGGTGTTAGGACTGTGAGCATAACATGGTGGAGACGGAGAGCAGGTTAAATCTTCCCTCTGGGGTTGTGTTGCCGCTGGTCCACTGTGGCCCAGATGACAGGAGGCCAGTGTGGAGGCGGAGGGCCCGCAAAAGATTGACAAGGGGACGAGCTTCTGACACCCCAGTTGCCAGAATCCTGGAAAGGAAAACAAGCTGCACTTGGCGGCGTGTGATAGAGAAGACGCCACATGCTAGACAGTGGAAGTCAATGCGTCATGTTACCAAGTCTGCCCCTCCCCTGCCTGCCTTTACTTTATTTATGAGATGCTAAATACGGAAAACATACAGAAGGCCACTGTGAAAAGTAAGCACTGGTACGTATTAAGCCTTTCCCGTACCTCGTTCTCATCCGATAGGAAGCTTTTTCACAGCTGTTGACAGATGGGGACATTGGCTTCAGAGAAGAGCCGTAAAACTGTCCAAGGTGCCACAGCTGGTGGCTGTCAGGGAAACACTGCAAACCTGAATGACTGTCCAGCTCTGGGTTGTTTAAGAGAAGAATGCCGCTTTATTCTTGTTAACGGAGTTTCCCAAAGCGGGAGAATGTGAAATAAAGAAAATGACAATGACGATAGTGGTGATGGTGTTGGGATAGTTGGTGGCTCATGATGGGATGATGGTGGTTGATTGTTGGTACTGAAGGTTGGTGAGGATGATGATGGTTAGTGAAGAGGGTGGTTGGTGAGGATGGTGGGTGATGGTGAGAATGGTGGTTGTGAGTTGGAGGAGGATGGGTGTGAGGGTGGTGGTTAGTGAGGGTGATGGTTGGTGAGGAAGGAGGACGGATGGCTGGTGATGGCAGCAGCTGTGTTTCCCATGTACTAGACATTGTGCCAAGTTCTCTCCATGTTTTGTCTCCTTAAACTCACAAAACCGATGGGAAAGTTCTAATTATAGCTGTAGGAATAAGAAGAGGCCCTTGTTTTCCTTGAATACCCCATTTGTGTTAAGGAAAAGCATGTCAAGAAAGATCCTGGAATCTTTTCACAGCTGAGAGAAATTTGTCTACACATTACAGCTGGTTTTCAAATATTCTTCATTAAGGACCTGGCAGTGCCTGGGGGACTGAAAACCATGGTGAGTCTCCAAACTCCCTGACTAGATGTTTGCCTGGACGTGCTGAGAGCACAAGTAAGCTACTCCTCATTTCCATCCCCTTGACTTTTAGGACTAACACTCAGCACTTTGGATTTTTATCTCTTTTAACAACAAAGGAGTTGTGACTGGCTTGGCTTCCATCGGTCCGTTTTCCAAACACCTTGGCCTTTGCGGCCCTGAGGATTGGAATGTACTTTACCCACCTGTGTTACTTACCAGCTGTGTGTGCCCACCAGATGGCTTCCTCATCTGCACAATGTAGCTCCCGAGCGTCTCTCGTGTGGGACTGGCATGAGAAGTAAGCGAGATACATGGGAAAAGTGCCAGGCGCTATTCCTGGCCCACAGTTGATGCTCGAGCGACCTGTGTCTTACTATTGAAATGCGGTGCTTAATCTTCACGTGTGGGCGTGCTTGTTTCTCTCGCTCTTTCTCCGTGAGCACTAGCTTCGTTTCCTCCTGCATCCTGGGGCCTAGACCAGTGCCTGAAGTTACTGGCTGTTTCGGGGGGCTGGTTGGTCAGGGAGGAGGACCACAGGCAGCCTCAACCATGCGTGTATCTGAGCTAGGGCCTCCTGGGTTCGACGCTTAAAAGGAAGGAGGACATGCACTTTTCGGATTCTGGGAGCCAGCTTCTGCTCCCCTTTGGCAGAGCAGTGACTTCCTCCCTTCGGTCTCCACCAGAGGTAAAAGCAAGAGCCCTTCAAGACCCGGTGCGGAGACCACTCAAGGTGTGGTGGCGGCCCAAGGCCTGAGTCTCGCGCCAGGAGGCCCAGTTGGCACGTCCTCTTCTCCGCCTTAGACAGCAGTTTGGTTTTGTGCTTTTAAGTTTCTGCCAGTGCGTATTTTACAAAGAAAACTGAAGTGGTAATTGAATTGTGAATGGTTTTATCTCTTGAACGTGCTGATAACATGAAGATGATAATGTTCTGTCTTAGGGCCTGTCCTCAGGCAAGTAGAATCTTGATAAGCTCCCTGTTTTAAGAGCCCGAGTCTTCTGGTATCTGTAAATTTTTACTAATAACTAAAAATCTTCATTGGCAGTAAGGGGCAGGAATCATATAAGAGCCTAGGGGCTTAATTTAATGTGAAATATGTAGGGAGAGAACTTTTATAGCAAGCAGGAACTGGGAAATTATTTGATTGTTGAAACAGACCTTGTGTCAGGGAGTGGGGTCCTGTCTTTGGGCGCACTTGCAACTCGTATTCCCTTCCCATGTACTTCCCTCCCTTGCTCCCTCCTTTCCTTCCTTCCTCTCCTGTTACGGATCCGGCACTGTGCTAAGGAATGAATTATGGTAATGGGAAAGTGTAGACCGGCCCCTTGTCATCACGGGGTTACAGTCTAGGGAGGGGAAAACAAATACTCATCAACCACACAAACAAGTGCAAAATAACAGGCATGACCTGTCGGTTCACGGAGGAATGGCTCAGTAGACCATGGCGTGTTCTCATAATGGGGCAGTGGTCAGCCAGAGCGAAGCTGTCCAGCTGTGGCCACGCAGAGCGCTCTCACAAACGCTGTTGAAGGGAAGAAGCTAGATCGTGAAGAATGGAGGAGGTGTATGTATCAGGCGATTGCGTTCATCTGAATACAAAGGCCGGAGAGATGAATCCGTGCTGTGGGAGGTGCAGGAGAAACAGACTGGGCCGACTGGCCATCCTCCCTCCAACTCCCGGACCACCATCGAATCAGCCGTGAAGACGACGGAAGACAGCAGCGTGCTCACGCTCCCTGTGGATGTCGAGGCCAACGAGCACGTGGCCCCGCAGGACGTGAGGGAGCTCGGAGACACTGACCTGGCTGAGGTCCGCCCTGTGGTCGGGTCTTGTTCCACCCAGTCCTCACTGTGCTGCTTTGGGTGTTTCCAGCAAAATTGGCATCATCTTAACACAAAACAAAGCAGGGCCTATGATGTCTTGGCGGTAAGGTGTGGCTGATGGGGGTCACTTAGGTGAGTGGGGCTCAGGGTTAAAGTGGGGGCCCTAGGGAGAGGAGAAGGCTGGATCACCAAGCACATGCTCAGAGACCAAGACCAAAGTCTGGGCGTGTCCAATTTCAGAGAGGTAAGCTGGAGTGAAACGTCTGATCAACTGATCCTCATTAGCTTAACAAATGCCCTAAGGTTACGGGGTCTCCTTGAGGACTCCAGCCTCTGGATTACCACTGTACAGTTATTATTTCGTCAAGGGAGAGCAAGTCATTTTGGCTCCAAGACCAGAAGGCCCATGGAGAAGGACCACGGGGCTTGATGGCCCAATGCACAAGTTCAGTTAGATGAAGTTCATTGACAAAACCATTTAAAAAAAAAAAAAAAGGTGGGGGGTGGGATAATGGAAAATGTAAGCGGGTGTACAGGGGGAGAGAGAGAGACCTGGTCCAGTTTGAACCCAAAGCAGGCGGCTTCCCCTGCCCTGAGAGCATGTGGAGCATGCTCAGAGCATGCCCTGAGTCCTGGAGCATGTGAGCAGGCAGGCGTCTGCTCTCCCCTTGGTCAGTCTTCCTTCTGGGTTCTTTTCATACCATGAGCATCGTGCTGCTTCAAGGTACTTGCTTTTGTTAACTGCTTTCTCGTACCCTTGGACACAGTGACCCATGGCCACTGAGACAGATAGCTACCTCTGTCTTGGCCATGCACCCAGCTGTGTTCCCTGCAGGGCCGGCTGGCTGGTCCCGGGCTACAGCAGCGGGGACACACGGAGCCACTGCCCCCGGCCGCATCCTGCCACTCCCCGCAGGGCAAGGCTTGGGCACGGGCCAGAGACCTTTGTGAATGGTTGTTGGGAGTTACTTTCAAGAACGTTTCAGTACTTGAGTGCATCAGTCAGCTGAGGCTAACTTCTGCGGTTGTAACAAACTATCCCCAGATCACAGCACCTTATAGTGTTGTGCTTACTACATGTCTGTGGAGGGTCCCTGACTCAGGATGGTTTGACCTGGGAGTTTCCAACTTCCTGATGGTGTGCAGGTGACACGCACTCAGGAGAAGCCATACTTTGCATTTTGTGCTAGCGTCTTTTCTTGGGCTGGTGGTCGGTGGTGCGATCCTTTCCCGTGTCGCAAGGCAGCGGCACCTAGCACAGCTCCCAGTCAGCCCTACAGTCAGGAAGGTGAACTAGTGATACGCTGAAAATCATTCTGTAGCCATACAGTTGTCCTGTCTGTCACTTTCAGTGCAGTGTGCAGTAAATCACCTGACAACAGCCAACACTTGATTATAAAACAGGCAGTATGTTGGGTGATGTTGCCCTGCTGTGGGCTGGTAGAACTGCTCTGTGGTTCACGTAGGCTGCGCTAAACTGCGGCATCCCGTAGATGAGGCGCCGTACGCTCATTTTCCACGTGAGATACTGTCGACTTAGACTCGGTTTACTGGGGCCTAACCCTATCCAAGTCAAGGAGGATGTGTATGTCCATTTGTGCTGCGTGCATAGGTCAGCGATGGTTAAGCTCCGTGTTGAGGATCCTAAGCAGAGAAGCAGTCCTGAGCTGGGACATCCCTTCTTCTCATGGCAGGGGGAGAAGTGAGGGCAGCAGACCATGCTTGCTTCTGAAAGCTCATGCTCGGAAGTGGCAAGACACAGGACAGGGCAGGAAGAATAATCCTCTTACAGAAAGGGACCTTCAGAGAGGACAGTCTGGTGGAGGACAGACCTCAAAAAGTAATGCTCCCTCGTTATGGAAAAAATCAGGAAAGGTAGAGAAGTACTATATAACCATGAAAAATGATAATGCAGATTTTGTGTCTCAGCTTGGAAGGTTATTTTTTCTATGATAAACTAGGGAGAAACAGGTAACTAAATAGAATACATAGTGCCTTTAAAAACCTAACCATGACAGACAGTGGACTCCAGGAAACAAACTGAGGGTTGTAGAGGGAAGGGGTTTCAGGGGATGCGTGAGCCTGGTGGTGGGTATCAAGCAGGGCACGGATTGCGTGGACCACTGGGTGTTATACGCAAACAATGAATCATGGGACACTGTCTCAAAAGCTAACTGATGTACTGTTGGGTGACTAATATAACATAATAAAAAAAATTTTTTTAAATCCTAACCAAAAACTTGAAAAATGTATACATTAGTTTCGAAACATGAAGTGGAAAGATCTAGATAAATTGTAGCAAACCTCAGTGTCTGCAGAGCCCAGGCAGGAAATGAATCAGGTCAGTTGCTTTCAGTATCCACTGGTGGTCACTACACAGGAATTGGGGCTTTGTTTCTCCTCATCTTCCAGGCTTTTTAATTTCTGGAACTCTGGAGTTAGATGTTAAAAACTCTCATTTTTAAATGTTGGCAAAGGAATGAAAATGTTTAACCTGCATACATTATCAGTTTTGCAGTTTTCCACTATGAACCAGAAATGATTTTCTTTGGGTGGTGGGGATTTTGCATATTTTCCCCCTTCCTCCTTACCTGTTTTCTAACTTTATCTCAACACTGGGCATTTCTTTGTGACACATCATGCGAAAACAAAATAATTACTAGAAGGAGAAATACATTGTAGTTACAGGAATTGCTCTTGACTTTGTAACTCTTTGTTCAGCTGATAGTTGGTGGTTAATTAAAAAAAAAAAATATATATATATATATAAAGCACGGGTCATCCTTGGAGCTGCTCCAAAGATACAGTCTGGGGACCCATGTCTGTGATCAGGAAAAGTGAAGCCCCAGGAGGAGGTCGCAGGAAAGAAAGCTTGCGGTCCTTCTTGCCGACCTTAAGTATCAGGAATCTCTGCACTGGCTTGCCCAGACTCAGAAAGATGGCAGCTGTCTTATTGGGTGGAGGGAGAGCCACTGCGAGGACCCGCTCCCAGAGCAGTTGCTGAAGGAAGTCTGTGAAACCCTTAGACTCCCGCCTGGCAGGGATTTCAAGTACAGAGTTCCTCCCCGCACCACCCACCACCAAAAAAAGGAGATTGGCTGGGTGTGGGCCTGAATGTGGTAGGAGGCTGGAGGTTCCGAACCGGCTGTTGAATATTCAGGAGCGGTTTTCATTTCTCTTTTCCCCCAACTGTGATTCCCTGCCTCACCACCCATCATGCAAATGTGATTCTCGTGCATTTTCTAGTGTTACTCTTTTCCTAAACAAGTAATCAAAACAAGGTTTTGAGCTGTATTTGAGCTGCAAATAAGTTTAGTATAAAATGCAATTATTCGCCTCAAAAAAATCAGAGACAATTTGGACATTTGAAAGGACTGAATTACCCTTAATCAGAACTCAGAATGGCATCCATTCCAAGGATTAAAATAAACTAGGACTCAGCCCTAGTTGATAATAGCCAGTTTCTTTAAAAGAAAAAAAAAACTTAAAAAAAATCTTAAAGTAGTATATGCTCATTATAGAAAAATTGGAAAATAAAGTTAGAAGGAAGGAAAACAAATGACTCTTGGCTCCAATATACAGATGCGATTAATGTGTTTTTTAGTCTTTCCTTTACGTATTCTCTCTTTAGATGGAAGTAGCCCTTGTGTGAACTGCTGTGTCCCGCTCTTTAGCATAAATTTTGCCCACATTCCTCCACACTTTATGTCAAAACCTGCTCTCACCGCTGTGTAATTCCACCACGGTGGTGACATACCCTTTCTTGGATCCCTCCCTTAAAAGATAAACCATGTCCTGTGAAAAGTTGTGAGAGTTTCTTGGAGCAAATGTGAATGCCCATTGAGCAGCACCAAACCGGAAGGGGTCAAGAGCATCCCACGGACAGGAACTAGGGCAGAGTTTTTATGAGAGAAGATATAGAGGCAAAGCAGAGAAATGACTTGGTCAGCTGTAACTTGAGTTATTTGCATTGTTCGGGAAAGCCTGGTTGGCTGAAATCGGTGGTTCTTAACCTCGCAGCTTTTTCAGGAATTGACTCTGGCGTGGGTTTTGGTGTTCTTATTCAGGCTACCGGGGCGCGACAGCCACCTCCGTCTCCTGGTCTCCTTGTTTCATGAATTTAACAAATGCTTTTGCTCAGCGTTCAGGTGTTTTCTAAATTCTCACTGTCCTAAAGAGTGAGGGAGAACCATGTTATCCTTCAGGCATGTTAGATACTGTAGTTTCTGTTTTCTAAATGGGTCTGCGGTTGGAGGAGGGGTGTAGCCTCTCTGGAGTTGTGAATTCGGGTGGATTCAGATTCCAGTCCTGACTCTACTATGGGCGTGCTTTGTGACCACAGGCAACTTCGTGCACTGCACGTTGGGGGCACTCTCACCGAGCCACTTGTGGGGTCATCGTGAGGTTGAGAATAATGACTATGAGCCACCGGCCACCTAAGGGACACTTAGGTAACTTGATATGCTATCGGCCACAAGGAGCAGAGGACCTGATCGGCTGTGACCTTGAAATCAGACGCACCAGCTTTGGAATCAGGTCATTCGGAGTTTACATCTCAGTTCTGCCCCGAGAGAACAGCGACCTTGCGCAGGTTCCAGGACACTCCTGGGGCTCAGTTTATTTTGTGAAAGATTTTTTATCTATTTATTTTAGAAAAGGAGAGAGACAGAGAAAAGGGGGGTGGAGCTGAGGGAGAGACCATCTCAGGCAGACTCCCCGCCGAGCATGGAGCCTGATCATGGGGCTCAGGCTCACAACCCCCAACATCATGACCTGATCCGAAATCAAGAGTCAGACGCTTAACATCCTGAACCCCTAGGCTCCCCGGCTCTGTTTATTTCTTTGTAAAATGGGAGTAGTGGACCAGAGCTCACAGAGGGCTTATGAGGATGACAAGGAACTGAAAAAATGAGATTACGTGTATATTTCATATTTTCGCTTGGATCCTGCCGGGGGCACGGTGGCCATTAGAACTGCTCTCATCCTCATTCCTTTCAGCACTGCGAGTGACCTCTGCAGAGACTGCTGTGGGAAAATAGGGACACCCTTCAGTCTCTTTGCAAAGGGCACATGGGAGGTCACAGAAGCTTCCAAAGCCAGTCCTTCGCGCTGAGCTGGGACAAGCCGGGTGGGCAAGAGGCTTCCAGCCCACAGATAAGAGCCGACAGGGGACTGGCCGGGAGAAGGGGTCCAAATGACAATGTCCAGGACTCCCCCCGCCACGCACATGTCTGATCAGTGCAGACCCCAAGAATGTCACCCCAATGCACTGAGCCAAGAGGGCTTTGAAGAAGAGAGTATTCTTAGGGTTTTATTTTTAGGGGCTGGAGCCTTTCTCTGGTTCTTCTCGCTGTTACTAACCCGCACTGTATGAGTGATGCTTCCCAGCTCTGTGCTGTAAGGAAAAAAACTCAACTTTGAGGCAACACATTTGGAAAGTGAAGTAGTCCTGCCCTCCTTAAAGAGAAATCTGATGTTTGGCAAAGTTTCAGAAAACAAATCTCATCTGCGTTACGTAAAGTGCCCTCCGATTTTCTCCCTCAGTTGGACAAAGTCACAAGATAAGGACCTAAACCATTTTCTGCTTCGCAGTGTTGGGATTTCAGTGCCCGGTGTCTTCTGAGCTGTGACCTAAAGTCTGCCCCATGAGAGCCATTGGCGCTCACAAGCTCCTTTACGGAAGCTTGTCCCATTCGTTCATTGACTTGTTGATTCCGTGAAGCAACCAACCAAGGAACCGACCAGCAGTATCTGTGGAGCCACTTCTGTGCCAGGCTCTGTCCTGGGCACATGGATTTAGGGGATATACTAAGGAGCACAGCTAGGTAAGATCCCTGTGCCCACAGAACAACACATTCTAGCAAAGAGGGTCAGTTAGCAAGTAAGCAAGTGCTATAGTACTTGCTTATTTGTTCAGTGAGCGTTAGGAGGCAAATAAAATGGATGTTTGGGGGAGGGGATGTAGAAGCTGCTGCACATAGGGTCAGCCCAGAAGGCTTTCGTCATTGGGTGGTATGGAGTATATGTCCTTAAGCCTATTGGCAGTCAAGGGAATTGGTCCTCCCCATTCAGAAATTCAACAGATGGTTATTAGTACTGTGTCCTTCTGTATTCCTTCTTCTAGGCTGGCAAAGCCAGTGGGCAGGGAGCTCTCGCCTGTGCTGTGACTGTGTATCACTTTAGGGAAGGACTTAGTGGGAGCTCCTCTTGGGTAAATGTGGCTGGCCTCTGGACATAGGGCATGGGATGGTGGGCTGGGCCTGGGGCTGTGTCCTGGAGGCCAAGTTGTGGGTGGAGGGGCTCTGCTGGTGCCACCGGGATGATGTGGAAGAGTGTGGAGGTGGCTCTTGGAGGAAGGGGTGCCAACCGGTCGGAACTCACCATGCTCTTCTGAAAAGAGCGTTTGCACCATTCATTTTGGACCATTGCAGAGATCTGCTCCCGCCGTGAAGGATGGCAGGTGTCCCATCCCAGTTAGCCATGGCTCTGGGCAGCTCTCATCAGTTCGGAAAAAGAAAGAAAAAGGAAAGGTGTGGGGTGCACTGTCATGAGGGGAGATAGCAGTCTACAAAGTGAGCCTCCTCCCTCTGCGGTCATGTGCACTCGTTGGAATAAATCCCTTAGTGGGTCTTCTAGGATAGACGTCACGAGAATGGTAGAGCTCGGAGGCCCCGCCCAGCTTTCTGGCGTTTGCATGAAAACATTCCCACATCACAGAACAGAAACCGACATTTAGCAGTCCCCGTTGCCCACTCTCTTAGGACTTTGATTCCAACCATAGCTGCTTCGCTTCTGAGGATTGTCTCCTCTGCTCGACTCATCTGCCAGGGTGTGTGTCCCCCATCCCTAATTTTGAAGTTCTCTTACCTCTTATACTCATTCCCCGGTCCGGGGTGATGGTCAAGTCTCCCAGGTGCCATTTCCTTCCTGTGTTTTGAGATGCTGGGACAGCAAGACTGGGCTCTGGAGGCAGACACCTGTTTTCGAGTCCTGAATGGCCTTGGGCAGCTTATTTGACTGCTCTCGGCCTCAGTTTCCTTCTCTGTGAAATGCGGCATGGCTTTCGTTTCTCCCATTTTGGTGGTAATGAGGACAACTTTGTAAGATGGTATGAAGTATTATATAAGATAACGTAAAACGTAGTTTCTGCAACGTGGTAAGCTCTCAGGGACCACCTTCATTTCTTTGTCCACAATGAGAATCGGTGAGCCCCAGGATCAGAGACCTGGGCCCTGGGTTCTGCCTGCACCCTGAGGACTGCCGAGTAGGGTGTTTGGTGGCAGGAGGGGGTAGGGCCAGTGTGCGGGGCAGCTAGTGCTGTTACTTAGGTCTTTTGTTCCCTATCTTTGAGCTAGAGCAGCATGCCCTGATGTGCCCTCCAGCCCAGGTCTTAGGATAACCCCCTCCCAGAGCTGGCCCCCACTGCTGCACAGCCTTGAACAGCTCTGTGGTGTGCTGGGAGCTTTCTGGGGCCTTTGCCTTGTGACCGTGCTTTCTACATCTGGCATCAGGGGACCTGCTGACCTGACCGTGAGAGAGGAGGGGGTGTTCCATTTGCTCTAGGCCAGTGAGAACATCTGTCTGAACCTATAGGAAGGGGCTAGAACAGGATGTTCCCCTGGGTTGGCTTTCCCACTGTGCCAGTGACCTTTTTGTTGGAGAACTACATCGGGCCCTGGTGGTCCCCGGAGAAGGGAGCCATCCCTGGGTGTCTTTGCCGTCCACCCTGTTGGCCGTAAAAGGCAGGTGGGGTGAGCCTTTTGAGGGAGAGAGACTGTGTGTGACGGGGTTCCAGTCCTTCGGCCCAGGGTAGGGTTGGAGGAGTCCTCCGATCTGTCCTGGGGCATGTGCAGCTCCTCTCTAACCATGCCGGCCTCTCCGCCTTGAGGTCCGCTCTGGGAACCACCGGCGGGACTCACCTTGTGATAGCTGGGGCCCAGAATAAAGGCTCTTGGTGGGAAGACCGCCTGCCTGGTCAAGGTCAAAGTTAGAGCGTGAACAGTTCAGAAACAGTTCAGAATTCTAAGAAATGTATTTCTTAGAATTCTGAACTGTTCACGCTCTAACTTTGAGAAAGATCCCACTTACTAAACTGATGAGTGCCAAGCTGATGGTCAGGGAATTGATTGAGGAATTTTGGGAACTGCCCATTCCTAGACGACCCTTGTGGAGCCTCTGCAGCCAGAGGCACAGACGAGGCCCTGGGAAGGGTGCTAGAGACCCTGAGCATGGCTTGGATTTCTTCCATTTTTGTGAATACCTTTTGCCTTCTGTGGCCCAGCCGATTCAGGACACTGTTCAGAAGACACTGGTTGAGGCAGAGATTCCCCCGACCCCCAGCACCCCCTTTGACTGACAGTTCTCTCTAGTTGCTCATCCAGGAGCAAGGGAAGCCAGGAAATGGAGCGTTTTCCATTGAGGCACATTGCCCTGGGTCCTCTGCCGTGAGCTTCTCACTTCCTTTGTTCCGGGAGGCTCTGGATGGAAGAGTAGAGGACCCTTGGCTGCTGCGGTCACCTGCTCCGGGGCTCCCTGCGTGAAGTCTGCTGTCTTTTGAGGACATGGGAGTCCAGGCCCCTGGGCTAGTCACGGGGTTGCGGATTGGCCTTCTTCATTGGGTAGCTGTCAGGCTCAGAAGAAAAAGGGGTCCCTGGTGCTCAGCCAGGGCTCACATTGTCACCCCACGACTTGTATACTGAGACGCAGCTTCTCTCCAGACATGTTTTCCAGAGGAGTCCGAGCTTTTTGTTGGGAAGCGGCTGAGTGTGCCGTCGTGCTCAGCCCCAGCTGTCGCGAGCGGCGTAGGCGTGCTGGAGGGCCCGTCTCCTGCCTGGGCCCAGGCATCGGGCTGGGGACAGGAGGCGGCGGGTTAAGGAGCTCACAGACCGATGTTTCTATTCAGAGAGTGGGGAAGGAACGAAGACAGGAACGCAGCACCATTTTTAGTACAAGGAGACGTGACAGCTTGGCGTCAGCACGGTGCATGACAGCCCCGTGTGTACGGTGTACCGCTGCGTGGCGGAGTGCGGAGCGAGCACCTGGCTGCTTTCCTCCCTGCCAGCTGCCACTTCGGGAAGGCGCCTGTGCTGCTCAGACAGGCGTTCACACCCCCGACTGCTCAGCCGCTGACCTGGCTGAGGGTTCGGGGAGGCTGAGGGGGCCTCTCCGAGCTCCTGTTGGATCCGGAAGGACTCTGGTGGGTCCCGGGTCCCTGGCCCCTGTCCGCTGTGATGTGGCTCTTGGCCCAGGCTTCGTTCTGTTCGGGTGACCTTGGCCTGGCCCTTCCACTCCTCTGGGCCTCACTCTGCTTTCCTTGTCTGTGAAGGTGAGGGTTGGCCCAGGGTGACATCTACGAATTCATGAAAGGAAGGTATCAGACATTCACCTTTCTCAAGTGTACGGGCAATCACTTTGTAGTAGATTCACAAGATTGTGCAAAACTGTCCCACCGTTGATCCCAGAACATCTCATCAGCCTCCAGAGAAACCCTGGGCACATTAGCGGGCACCTTAGCAGTCTCTCTCCGTCACTGACCCCCCCGCCGCTTCCCTGAACCCCTGGAAACCAGGAGTCAACTTTTCTTTCTTTTTCTTTTCTTCTTTTTTCTTTTCTTTTCTTTTTTTTTTTAAGATTTTATTTATTTTAGAGAAAGTGCATGAACAAGCAGGAGGAGGGGCAGAGGGAGAGGAAGGGAGAATCCCAAGCAGGCTCCACTCTGATGAGCACGGAGCCTGACGCGGGGCTTGGTCTCCCACCCTGAGATGGTGACCTGAGCCGAAACCAAGGCTTTTCTTCATAGGTTTCTCTTTCTTGTGACATTTCACATTCATGGAATCACGAAAATCATACATCACGTGCCTTTTGTGTCTGGCTTCCGTCACTCAGTGTAGAGCTTGCAGGGTTCATCCCCATCGCAGCCTGTCAGGCCCCCCCTGCTTGTTACAGCTGACAACCTTGTGTGGGTGTGAAACCTCTGTGTGGACCCAGTCACCCACAGATGGACTTCCGGGGTTCTCCTCTTCAGCTGCTGTGAATAACGGACCCATGTTTGTATTCAAGTTTTGTGTGGGTGCTGAGTTTAGTTCCGTTGGGACAACACAAAGGGCTGGAGTTCCCAGCTCATGCGTCACCGTCGTTGGTTGTAGCTGTCCTGGCGGTTTGAAGTAGCCTCTCGTTGCGCTGGCGACTTTCATGTCCTAAAGGTCGACAAGGTGGAGCTCCTTTTCACGTGCTCGCTGGCCATTTGTGTAACTTCTTTAGAGGGATGTCTGTTCCGGTCCTCTGCTCATTTTTAAACTGGGCCATTTTTTAAATTTTATTTTTGAGTTGTAAGAGTTCTCTTCTCTATTGTGGATGCGAGGTCCCATCAGGTACACGTTTTGCAAACATTTTCTCCGTTCTGTGGTTGTCTTTCCACCTTGCTGATGGTGTCCTTAGAAACACAAAAGTTCTTAAAACTGTTCTTAAAAATGTCCAATTTAGCTGGGTTTTTTTTTTTTCCTTCTGTTGTCCAGGTAGGTAAGAATTGATCCATAAAATATTGATTTGAGTCTTCAGGGTGTCCAGGACTAGGCTAGGCCCCAGGAGAGCTTTTGTTCTTGAAATTCAGAATTCCACTATCAACAAACACCCACTAATGCAGACTTCGGGCCATTTACAGAAGAAAGCCAGGCAGAAAGGTCCCTGCGGTTCCTGGGTTCCTGCTGATGTCTCGTGGGCCTCCTCAAACTCCCTGAATGCTTCAAGAATCCTAGATTCTGTTCAGGGAATGGTGCTGGGCTGTGGCGTTTATCTTAGGTAACCATTGGAAGCACGCTTTCTAGAAACCTTCACATAGTCGCTTCCTGACAGCTGTGCGGCCAGTAGAGACCCTCCTCAGTCTGTCCGGAGGGCAGGACACAGGGGACGGAGGTGAGCGTCAAAGTGCCCACGTATTTCGCACTGTCTGTGGCTGCTTTCCTGCTGCAGCACGAGAGTTAACTCTTGGTGACAGAACCTGTATTTGTCAGAAAGCCTGAAATATTTACTCTCTGGCCCTTGACAGAAAATAACCCCCTGCTCCCTGCTCTACATGTCCCCCTTCAGGATGCTCAGACAGCGGGAGGCTACGTCCGTTCTGTCCTGTCCGCAATGTGCGCTGAGAGTCTGATCCCATGTGTGTCTCCCCACCGAGCAGAAGCTCCTTGAGGGCATGGTTCTTGCCTCCCAGGTCCTGTCTCTCATGACCCGGATGCACAGCAAGTGCTCCGTGCCTCTCAGCTTTCTCATCTGCAGAAATGTGGCCTCCGTGTAGACGTGGTGCAGATATCCCCTGTCCGCTGCCCATCAGCTCCCTCCCCAGCTCTCAACACGAGTCGATGTCCCCAGTCAAAGCGGCCGACACTCCACATGGTACCTCCTGAGAGCCTGACCCTGTACCGAGAGCCCGATGGACATTAAGCAGCCCTCGCCCCCGGAGCGCCCTAGGGAGGAGGTGCTATTACTCCTTCCGTTTTGTGGGGAGGAAATCGCACACTGGGGCGGCTCAGCGGCTTCCCCAGGGTAGCCGGCTAGAAGATGCGTGTGTGGCGGGGAGGGGGTTGCGTTCCAGTCCACGTGGGGGGTTCTGGAGGGCACGCTCCTTGCAGGGCTCATCCTGCCTCTTCCGCAGCCCCGAGTGTGCAGCTGAAACCGTAGCTCCTCGTTCGTTTGCTGTAGGACAAGGAGCTCCTTTCAGCTTCTCGCCTTCAGATCTTAACCGCATAGCACAGTTGGTAATTGTTCCTCGTCATCTGCTGGCATACTTAGTGCATTAACCTTCTTTAATTGAACGAGTAATTCAGGATGGGTCTAGCGCTCCGAGAGGCACCCATCGTGTGCTCGGTGAACAGAAAGGGGAGCTGGAAGAGCTTGTCAGGAATATTCTCCAAGTAGGAGCTAGCAGTCAGTGGTGCCTCTGAAGGAGCCGGCCTGGGGAGCGGGTTCCTGGCAGGCTCGTGTGGTGGGGAGCCCCTCGGATTCCTTAGGAGCTCTGGTCTTGCCTTTCTGGGGGTGTCGTTGTAGGCTGGCTTCAAGTAAGGTTAGGGGAAGGGACCCTTAAAGCGAGATCAGGATGCTGTGGCCCTAAGAACATAGATATACTGGGAAGGAAAAGAAAAGCCAAACGGACGAGAACATGGGCTCCTGTGGTTGGTGACTGGATTGGAACTGAACTACTGTAGTGTGCGTGCACGCACATGAGTGTGTGTGAGTGTGCACGCGTGCGGTCTTACTCTTTTGTTCGCTCATTCTCTCGGTCAGTAAATAGGCTGATCACCGTTAGGTGCTGAGTAGACACTCACGAGTGGAAGACTCCCATCTGCCGTTTTCGTGGGACACCTGGCCCAGGAGGACACCTGGTGGCCCGGGGAGCCGGCCGCTAGTTAGAAGCTGCTCCATATTCCAGGGCCCGGGGACTGCGGGAGCAATTACGTAGTGAGGGGACTAAGTTGGGTGGCGGGATGTTGCCATCTCCCAGTAGGGGCGGTCTTCCCAGTGCAATCCGAGGGACATCCACGCTGGTGGCAGAAAGTCTGCATCCCTGGGACGCTGGCGAGAGGGGCAGCGCCAGGCCTGCTTCCTAAAGCTCCGCATCGTACCTCTTACACAAGGATCTGGATGAATGACATGAAAATGCTGTTTGGTGCCCACCTTCAAAATGTGACCCAGCCTTAACAGACACCTCTATTCGGGTGCCAGGCTGAGCTCACAGGCTGGTGTCCCCTCCCTTTCTAGAAGGAGGTGTCCCGTGTTTGGATCCACTAGGTACAGCTTCTGCACTTGAACTTCTGAGGACAGCCCCCTCCTCCCCGCTCCAGGTTCCTGAGGAAGAGTAGCTCATGTTGCCTTCGCCTGCCAAGTAGTGACAACTTCACTGGCATTTGGTAGGCTGCGTGTGCACGGCGGTCTCACGGACTTGCTGGGAGCCAGAGCCCAGGACACGTCCTCCCCAAATCCGTGTGAAACATCAATGCCACATTCCTCTGCATTTTAGCCAAACTGTTCTTCAGACAGTTCCTCTCACCTCTTCAGAATTCAGACATTTATTCTGCCCCCGTTTTCTTCTCCCTTGTCCCTCCCTGTCCTCCACCCGCCCTGTAAGACTCCGCTGACAGCCTCTTGCCCGGCAGGTTGTCACTTGCCCTCCTCTCCACCCCTGTGGGACTGTTGGGACCTGTCTCATAGCATCACCCACAGTCCATCTTCAATGGCACTGATTGGGGCAGGTTTGCCAGGACAAGGCAGTTTGGGCTTTGGGGCCTGACCTCCAGGGTTCTCTAGCTGTGTGACCTTGGACAAGTGACTTCACCTGTCGGTGCCTCAGGTTGTGAGGATTAAGCTTTGGAAAGTCCTTTGAATCAGGACTGATGTGGACTAAGCTTTCAGTATGAAATGGCTCTTTGTGACATCCTGCTTTATTAAATGTGCCCCTGCAAGTTGGCCTACATTCTTTATTTTAATCGGGCGGGAGATAAACGCTGGAAGTACCACAGACTAGGCTCTTTCTTTCAGATAATGACTGTGATTCATTCCCAAAGTATTCAGGTAGGTGAAGAAGGCCCCCACGGGCGTCAGCATGAACCTTGGGTATCTTTCTACTGGGCCTTTTTCTAGAAACGCACAGAAATACAGATTCGTGGCTGTTTGTTGCTAGCGAATTCTAAAAATCAAAAACGAAAGCCTGGTGCCCAGCCTGGTCCTGGACACCCTGAAGACTCTCAATCGAGAATTTATGGGTCAGTTTTTACCTCCTGTCAAACTTCATTTTTAAGGTACAAAAATGAAAGTCTAGAGAAGCCACTTGGTCGAGGCAGAGATTTCGTAAATGGGGAAGAGGCGCTATAAACCAGCAGCCCTCTCTCCTCCCTCTTAAAGCAAAATCAATTTCCTCTTATTGTTGTAGCAAATTCATGGAAACCAGTTGGTCAGGAGGCCTAATGGGGTATGTTTTGGAAATTCTCCATTCTGAGTTGAAATGCAGGTTAACAGACAAGGCTGTCAGCTCCCGCGTGGTTTTTCAGAGCTCACTCCGGAGATTGTTTTTGTGATGTGACTAATTAATAGCGCTTGCTTTTACTGCACAACAGCTAAAACGGCACTGCCACTCAGAGAGCCCAGCCTTCCCTGCCCCACTCGACAGACCGCAGAGAGTCTCCATGGGTGGCAGGGGTGTCCCGAAGGGACTAGGGGAGGGCTGTCAGAGAGCGTGCTTCATGTGCTTTCCTAAGACGAAAAACCCCTCCAGCTGGGGGACAAGTGCTGAGGCTGCTCTCATGTAGCCCAGGGAAGCCCGGAGGCTGGGCCCGGGGGACATGAGGACGACAAAGCTGTTGTTCCTGCAAGCGTGCTGGTCACCCTGAGCATATGATCCCTTTGCCTTGCAACAGCTCTGCAGGGCGCCGACAGTGAGAACATCGTTATCTCCGTGTCTAGAGAGGTCTAGAGAGGTCAAGTGAGCTGAGCAAAGCCGCACAGCTTGTGGATGACCGAACCAGGGCTAAAGTCTATCTGTCTTCAAAGCCTGTGCATTTCCTGTGAACCAACCCCAACCTCAACTCTCGTGAGGCACCCCAGTTCCTGTTGCTGAAATCCCACCTTGGTTAGAGGTGATAGCGACCGTAGCAGACGATGTTTTTCCATGATTCCTCAATGCTGCAGAACAGCTTTCTTAGAATGCAGATTATTAAAATTGTTCAAGGCCATTGGGTACTCCTTTCTTAAACCACCAGCCAGTGATCCCACTTGACTGCTGGGTGTCCTCTACTGGGGCACGCTCTGTTTGTGCCTGGGATGTACTGAAGGTTCTGAGCCAATGATGGGGAGAAAGGAGGTCATTTTTCCAGATACTGCTCTGGCCACAATGCTGCCTAGCAAAGCCTCACCCCACCAAGGACCTCATGCCATTCATTTGGGCTTTGGTACGTGGAGCTAATTACAGCAGTGGCTACCCAGTGCCCAGAGACAGAGCTGAGACTTAGCATTAAGTGTCTGGTTTAGAGTCGCGTCTGTCTGTCTATCTTTCTCCAACACAGTAGGCCATTCCGATAGGGTTCTTTGCATATTCAACCCTTGTACCAACCCTGTCCGTCCTCTCACTTCCAATTAAGTATCTTCCTTTCTCTTTTAGACAATAATGATTTGGTGGGCTTACACAGTCACTGGACTGTACCCAGAGTTTGCTTCCCTGTGATCAGTAACCCAAGGTATTGAAATGCTTCCTTGCTGCCTTGAGGTTTCCAGTCTGTTCACATTCAAAAGACAATGTCCGAGTGGCCTACTTACTGCTAAGTGTGATGGTCAAAGCAAGGGGTAGAGAGATGAAACATAGCTCCCTACCCTGGGTGGTGCTCAGTCCAGCTAGGGAGACAGCACACAGGCCCAGCAGCAGGTGGGGGGCGGGGAGGGTCACAGATAGAGGGTAGGCTAGAGCATCATGGGAAATGGAAATGGGATACTCTTGGGAGCAGGAGGAGAGGAGGGCAGTTTATTCCAAGGAGACGATGCTTGTAGGCAAAGCTAGCAAAAGGAGTAGGATCTCACCAGGCAAAGAAGGCAAGGTGGGGAGACATGGGGAGCATAGGCTGAGTAGAGAGGATGTGGCCCATGTGGGGATCTTGAAATTAGCTGGTTCAGCTAGATAATGCAGTGCAGAGTGGGTAACAAGGTTTATATCTGGCACGTCCCCTTAGAAATGGCAGAAAGCTCAACCCAAATTGACTTCAGCAGAAGGGGAATTTATTAATCCCTGTAGGTGAATAGCCTTGGTGTAGGGCTGGCTTCAGGCACAGGTTGATCAAGGGCTCAGGCAAGGTCTGCCTGCTCTCAGCATCTCTTGTGTTCTCTCTGGGTGCGTTCTCAGGCAGGCTTTCCTCTCACCAGCAAAAGTCAACTGTGGCAGCTCCAAATCTATTCTACTTCGGGTCAGTGATAAAAGAGAAAGAATCCCTTTCCCATTGTTCCTAGCAAAAGCTTCAGGAAATCATAGGCAGTCATGTGCCCATTCTTGAACCACTTGCTGTGGCCAGGAGACTGAAGGCGTGAGCTGATGGGCTTACACTTGGGTCACAGGTACCGTCCGAGCATGTGGCTTGAGAAGGCAGGTTGCAGCTTGTGAAACCACAGATGGGCCATGATAACCAGAGGGAGCTGTGTGAACCGGGTGGCCTGAGGCAAGCCACCTGCACGGGCTGGCGAGGGCACTTTATCTGCCACACTGGACAGCTTGGACATTAGCCAGCATGTCAGGAGGCCCTGGTAAGTGTTTTAGAGGGGAGTGACACACCTGACTGGTGACGGAAGCCAGTCCTTGTGGCAGTGGAGAACTGGGGTTGATGGCGTGCCATTTGGGGGTCCTGGCAGGAGTTGATGAAGGACTAAGCTCTGGAGTGGAGAAGAGGGAGTAAACCTGCAACACACGAGGAGGCAAAACGGGCCACACTCAGTGTGCTCCTTTGTCCAGGGAGAGCCCAGAGGGGAGCTGTCCCAAGCGGTCCCATGGTGGACGTAGCCCTGGGAATTAATTAAGGCTTTTGGTCTTGGACTGGAAGCTGATTGCTTAGCTCATGCAAGCAAGGGGGAGAGTCCGTGTGCTGTCAACACCGTGGCCTCTTCCTCCTTGAGCCGAAGGTCTCCTGAGAGACTCAGTGCTATTTTTGTTTATCCAACAATCCTCTACCCGGCGGCCCACCAACTCTCGAGATTTATGTCCTCATCAGTCCTCACCGCATTGATCTGAAGTACATACTAGGTTCATACACATGATTTCAGGGCTCCGTGAGAAGAAGGAGATGTGCTGTAACAGAAAAGTAGCCTCCCCGCCAGCTCTGTCTTGGTTCAGATTCCATTTCCTTTGATGGCAGTATTGGTGGGGGGGGGGGGCAGGAAGGCGCCCTCAGGTGAGAAGTATCAGGGACGACTCACTGAGTGGTGGCCGCCTCCTGTAACCCGTCATTTACCCGTGCGGCAGTGGCCCAGTGTGCGGGACAACCCGTGACCCTCCATGTTTCACTTACCAACAAAAGCTCTCCCAGGCAGCAGCCTTTTGGCTCAAGGAGACTTCCCACAGGCCGTCATGCAGCGATCGTCTTGCTTCAAAGAACAGATGGTTTCCGCCCCAAAAGGCCTTGCTGAGCATCTCCCGCTCTCCCTGTCCTAAAATGAGGAGCTCATGTATCTGACCACGGGCCAGCAGCTGTAGCCGTCCAGGTCTTTTGGATCCAGTTCTGGGGAAGGGCAGTTTTCAGCTGTGTGGGCTAGCCGTTGAGCCCCTCTGAGCCTCAGTTTTCTCATCTGTAGGTCAGGGGTAGCCGCACCCACTGCGGCCGGTTATTGGCAGGAATGAATGAGCTTTAAGAACAGCTGGGAGGAGCTTTGCCCTAGCTTAGTACTAGTTGTAGGTCTCTGGACGAGTTGCTGGATTCCTCTGGGATAATGGCCTTCAGAGATGACTGACCAGGAGTGGTCTGGCCCTTAAGGCAGCATTTGGCAATGCCTGGAGGCACCTTTGGGTGTCAGAGCTTGGGGGCTGCTGCTGGCCTCCAGCGGCTCGTGGCCAGAGATGCTGCCTGCCCTGCGGCACACGGGGTGACTCCCTCAATGGAGAATGATCTGGGGTTGCAAAGCTCTGATGTAATGAATGAAATGCTTAGTATACTATTGGCTGCAAACATTTCGGTAGCGAGTAGCTATCCAGTGATGGGTGCTAAGGGCCAGTGACTGTGCTAAATCTAGCCAGCCAGAGATGGAAGATGGACGTCTACTGGATAGTGGTGAGGACAGTGCCAGAGCTCAGAGGAGAGTCACCCAAACCACCCGGGGCAGTGGAAGGACTCAGGGACCCTTTTTGGAGGAAGGACACTTGAGCTGAGTCTTGAACTTGGTATGAATCCTTTTCTCTTCTCCCCTCCATTTGGCCTGGCTCATGTCAGAAGAGGGACACCAGCCCTGACCACTGGGGTGTGGAGGCAGGTGGCCTGCCCGAGCGACTCCTGGCCCCCTGAGTGTCTGTCCCATGGGCCTGTGGGAGTGAGAGGAGGGCCCAGGCGACGAGGGCGTCGGCAGGCATGGCACGCCAGGATAGGAACTGTTCCAGTTGAAGATCGTGGCTCTGTCCTTTTAAAGTTGGGTTTTAAAATAAAATAACATCTTGTTCCAACTGTAGCTGTCACTTCTGTTGTTACTTTTGACACTGTTAGTAAGAGACATAATTTAGGGCTTGGCGGCGGCAAGTTTTGGCAAGTTGCTGAGCACCCACTTTCTCGAGGTACAGGGGCCCTAGATGCACAGAGGATTCTTAGCAGCAAGACCCGGGGCCGCCTCCCCTAGTGGCCGGGTGTGCATCCCCTCTCATCCTCTGCAGATGGGGATGTCGGAGTACAAATGCCATGTTTCTGCAGTACCAGTAGCCTTTCAAGCAGGAGCCTTGAGCTCAGGCAGGCACCCCGGGTGCCTCAGTCAGCTCAGTCCCGTTCTTAGAATCTGTCACACAGTACCCCCCGATCCAATGGATCAGAGTAGGCAGGCAACTCTAGACGAGGCAGATCTGCCATCCCTGTTCTAGCTCCTTACTGGCCAAGTGGCCCTGGGCACATCACAGGACCACTTCACGTTTGTCTCCTCTGCAAAATGTGGATCCTATTACCTAACGTGCAGGGCTTGTTATGAACAGTAGAGAGAGGTAAAGCTAGATTAAAGTGCCTAGCACAGCCCCCTACTATATAGTAGGTACTCAGCAATTATTAACTGCTTTCCTGTTTGCATCAAACTTAGCCTTCACAGACTGCAGTAAGACTTGTGGCCCATTTTTTCCCCACCTGATAATTGTCTTTTATCTTTTCAGCTGTATTTTTTTAGTTCTCAGACTGTGATTGTTCACAGAGCAGGGGAGCTGTCTTAGGATTCGTCTTGTCTTCTGGCCTTCCATCAAGATGTGGTAGCTAAATTACAGGACTCTGGCAGAGACTGCTTTTTGTTTTTCCACAATAGCCCTTTCTCACTTCCCTCCTAGTAACAGAGCCCTGGACAGTGTGCCCAAGTGGGAAAGACTGCATTTCTCTGCTTCCCTTGCGGCTCCAGGTGGCCAGGTGACTGCAATCTGTCCAGCCAGATAGAGACTCACACGTTGGGTGTGGCTTCCCAGGAGACTTGCTCAAAGGGGGGAGCCTCATCTAGATGGTTCATGCCTCGCCCTTCACCTCTTCCTCCTTCCTGCTGCTTAGAACTCAGACGTGATAGCCGGAGCTCCAGCAGCCATCTTGGCCCAGGAGATGATCTTGCAGGTGGCAGAGCAGCAGGATGGAAGGCACTTAGGGACTTCGTGGATTAGCCATAACAAGTCCTCGACGGACATGAGAAAATAAATCCAAGATGATACTCCCCTGCTGTTTGGGAGCCAAATGGAATTCCTAATAGCTACAAAGATTTCTTAAAAGAGGTTGAGAGGATTGCATGCCCAGAACCCTAGAGGTGCTAGGCACATGATATTTAGGGACCTTGAAGTTTAATTAGTTTGACAGCTGTTAATGAGTTCCCACATGTCCCAGGCGCTGCTGGGCAGTGTGGCTCATTGCTGGGTTTAAGGGGGAAACAGAAGAATGTGGAAGGAGAGGTGGGCAAGGGAAGACCATGCTGTGCCCTTGAAGGCACGGGCAGGAATGTAGACTCACTCTTGAGCATGATGGAGAGCCACGGAAGGACTTCTATATGTGCTTTGGAACTGCTGGTCTGGCTGTGGCATGGGGTAGGGGTGGGAAGGGAGAGAGCTGACCTGATGCATGCTGACAAGGGTTGCTTCTCCCTCCTCGAAGACCTGAGCCCCATCTGCCGTCTAGGAGGACCCCCCACCCCCCGCCGCCAGTCTTTCCACACTGGAGCCCCGAGTCTTTCTTTAGTGACCGGTCAGACCTTGTATATTGGTATATTTCTGGCATTTTCTAACACACCCACAGCTCTAGACATGGTGGGCTGGGCCTTCTAGACCTCGGGTCTGGTCCTGTCAAACGCTTTTTAATTGAGAAGCTCATGGTTTCCTGGTCAGCCGCAGGCAGTGGCTTTTTGTCCAGGCTCCGCTCTGTCGGTGACTGACCTCTAGGTGGCGGTGAATGCCTGCTGCTGCTCCAGCTCCCCAGGCCATGGCCACCGGAAGTCCTCCTTCCTCCCCATGAGCCAATGTTGCTTGTCTCTGTCCTCCCTGAGTTTTGGATCCAGACACCTGTTTCTCTCTGTCTTACATGCTGTCCTTTGACTTCACAGTTTCCAGTGCTGTTAACATCGTGTATCTTCTTTACAAAGTCTCTATTTGTCAGGAGGGCTGGACGGGGCATCACACGCATCTCACAAAGTTGCCATATGTAGACTTTGGTCCTGCCTGTTGAAGACCTCCATCTGTTGCTCACTGTCAGTCGCCAGCGAGTCAGCGAGGATGGGCGTGTTTACCTGTAGGTGAATGATGTGCCCGGCCGCCCGCCTGCTTTCCCCTAGTCTCCTTCTCCTTCTGCTCATCCATCCATCCAAACATCCAGCCCTCTGTCCATTCACTCTTAAGTCCTTTGAGCACCTCCTTTGAACCCTGAGGATTCCCAGGAGCATCTCAATCATGGATTGTTGCCCTCAAAAAAATGTATCCCCTGCTAGAGGTAGAAGGAGTTGTAAAGGTCCAAATGGAGGGAAACATTTAGGTGACGTTCATTTGTTCCTTCAGTCACTGAGCCCAGTTTCCTGGGCATCTGTGTTCCAGGCATGGGTCTGGGTACTGCGGCACAGTGAGTAAGATGTGGGAGCTTCCCTTCTCGTTAAGAGGAGGCAGAGAGCAGTCAGGAAGTATGCAGAAGGATTGCTAGTTAGGCCACATGCTAGAAAGAAACCGAATAATAAGGGTAGAGGATGGATTTCGGGTGTGGCATTGATGAAACCTCTAGAGTCCAGCAGGGGCACCCACTGGGGAAGGTAGCGAGTTGGGTGAACTGAGTCTTGGGAGATGTGTAGGGTTTGCCAGGCAGACTGACAAGGGAAAGGCATTGCAGGCAGAGGGCCTGCCGTAGAAGAGACCCCATGGGGAGGCGCACCTCTGTGGGGGAGGGAGAATCTCGGGGGCGGGGGTCTCCGGGGACAGCTGAGCTTGGTGGTGGCCCAGCCACCAGATGCGTTTTTCAGAATTTCAGGATGCTCGCAGACTAACATACTGGAAGGTCTCGGAGTTGAGTGTAGATCCATGTTAGGCTTTCGCGCTCAGATCTGGCTTGCTGCAGCTCCGTTTGTCCGTCAAAGAGGGATAACAGTAGTACTTCCTCTCGGAGTTGCTACGAGGCTTAAATATGGTCCACAGTCAGCCCCAGAGGTGGGTGCAGGGCCAGTGCTCAGGACATGCTGGCTGGTGTTGCCGGAGCTGGGGCATTATTTCTCCGACACCGCTCAGAGTTCGGGAGACACAGTCGCCACTCAGAACGTTAGTGTTGGTTGTCTCCTCTCATCCTTCTGCCCACAATCCTGTGGTGACAACAGAGATCATCTCTCTGCTCCTCTTGCACAGCCCCCGTCACGGAGTCCGAAGGGAAGTCAGTATTCCACGGTGGCTAGAAGCTCAGGTTCTGAAGCTGGGACAGACGGAAGGAGCATCTCGGCTCTGCAGCTCTCTGGCTGTGTGGGTTCGAGCAGGAGCTCATTCTCAGACGGGCTCCTGGACTCCGTGGAATGCCCTAAGATGACTTGTGCAAAGTGCGTGTGCACCTCGTGGGGATATGTGTGATTCTTTTCTCAGAAGAGAGTCCATAGGCCTTCATGAGTGTTTTCGGGAGGGTCTGTCCCCAGGAAAGGTGGAATGATTCTGAATGCTGGCCTGCTGGGACACAAGTCCGGATAGGAGAGCTGCTCGGGAGCTCCCCACCCCATAAGATGCAAACTCCTGCAAGGCAGGGCGCCTTCACCATCTTACTGCCAAAGGTTTCGAGAAAATGCTCTGTATGTCTCCAGGCCAAAGGAGTGTTGGACTCAAGTTGCTGGAGTTGTGACAAGTCCTTTGCCCTCGTGCCACCTTCTTGGGGCAGTGCACCGAGACTCGCTCTCCCTCTTCTTCCTCCCCAGTTTGCAGTGTAGGTCTGGAGAGTCTGGTCCTGCCTGGGTCCTTCTCACAATCAACAAGAATTCAACCCCTCATTGGATTGCTGGTGATATGATAGATGTGTCATGCACTGTGTCACTGGGAGGTGACAATAACCAGGGAGGAGATGCGAGCGTATCCCCATTGTACAGATGCTAAAACCGAGGCTCAGGGTGCCCAAGGCACCCTGCTGGAGCTGGATAGAGCCGCAGGGCTTTCACGTCTGTTCCCCGGAGAGGGCCCACCCCACTCTGGGTGACCAGGAGGTGTTGACCCGGTGTCGCTCTCTCTTGAGACGTTGAAGAAATGTTCATCCCAGCCCCATCTCGGATATCAGGAACTTTTCTTTTTTAATGCCTTCTTATGGGTGTCATTCTGAGGGAGAAATGAGGACATGGAGTAAATTAACTGTGTTACGGTGTTTGCGGCCAGCATGCAGACAACGTTCGGTTGTGTGGGGAGCTAACAGAGGGTTCCTCTTGACGACCCATGTGTCCCCTTAAGCGTCCATGAGAGAGAGGTGCACAGAGAGCTCACGTCACATCGGAGACGTTCTATTGTTCTGTTTGTTTTTCATTACTCTGAAATGATTACTGCAAAAAATTCTTAAATTGGATGCTTTTCAAAGAAGAAGATTAAAGACCATAAGCAGAGGCTTGCAGCTGTGCGGAAAGGAGGCTGCATCTGTGTTGCTCAGGGAGGCTCTGGGTGGAGTCGGGCGGCTTCACCTTGGGCTCTCTGCGGGGTCTCGGGGTGCGCCTGCCAAACCCCCCCCACGACCCCCGGGCCTGCATGGAGCTTAGGTGGCATGTTGGGCACTTCTTCCCCAGCCATCCTTTGGCATGATGTAACTAAATGCATTTCAGTGGGGGACGGGTCCTCATGGTGCCAGTAAGAAGGGTGCTGAGACAGACTTTTGCTTCAGCGACTGCCTGAGAATTTGTAGCTGTTTGACTAAGGATCGGTTCTAATTAGAGAGTCTAGTACTCATCATCCACATATTTTGGTGGTGGTTGGAAAGTCTTGTTTCTTGAGTGAGGAGAGACGGGTTTGTACTCCTGGGGTTGGCTGCAAGATTGTCCCTGGATGGCGGGGCCAGGTACTCGAAGAACTTTGTATTGTTGTGCAAATGAGTTAAAGGGCCCCTTAAACTCAGAAAGGGGAATACTTGGGGGGCAGGGGAGGCAGTGTCCTTTAGAGTGCTTTATCAGTCTCCTTCTCTGAGAATTGCCCCTTCCTCCTACATACACAGGGAACAGATGACCAGAGGCAGACGCTCACTAGCTCATTGGTCCACAGTGGACGACACCCAGTTAGGGGAAAACTATCTGGATAGAGGCCTAGTCATGTTCTCTTTTGGTCTGAATTTTTTGCATGTGGGTGGCAAAAACTTCAGCTTAAAATGACTTAAACACAACAGTTGGTTTATGGGCTTCTGTAGCTGAGGAGTTTAGGTATGGCTTGATCTAGGGGCTGTGCCCCACCCCCCCCACCACCCTGTTCTGCTTCCCTCTGTGATGGCTTTATTCTCTGGTAGGTTCCCCTTCTTGTGGTCAGCAGCAGCTCTGAGCTTATATCCTTCCAGGGAAAGAATAACTAAAAATAAACCTCTCAGTTCTTCCCTAGTCACACAAACCTCCAGATTGACCTGGCTTGGCTGAAATGCCTGTACTGTGGTGCAGGTGGGGCTTTGACTGGCCATGCCTGCCTGTGGGGTCAGAGCTGGCGTGGGATTCACAGGAAGCATAGAGATGGAGGTTGGCCGGGGCGTGGGTCCCCGGAGGAGAATGAGTTGTTGATGCAGGCACAGGGGAACAGCCATGTTCGTGCTCTCCTGGAACATTTGGAATTGGGCAGGCCTCACTGGTCTGGCCTGCATGTCTGTGGGGCTGGGTTTGAGAGGTGTCCCATTTGGGTCATGAGCTTGGAAGTCCAGAAAGAAGCTGTGGAGAGAATGAGCAGAATGGAGTGGGCACACAGAGAGCAGCCACCTGCCCCCTTCTACGGGGCTTTGTGGCTCCAGATCCAGCCCCACAGGGGCCCCAGCAGCGTTGCCAGCCCGTGGCGCTCTGAGATGCCCTGTGTCCTTCCAGTAAGTCCACATTTCCTCGAAGGCATCATGAGTTGGATTCTCTTCCTGGGCATAAAGAGTCCATGACTAGGAAGACAAGGGCCAGGGACACCAATAGACCAGTGTACGGGCTTTCTGTGTGGGAGAGAGGCACCCAGCTCCTGATCTCGGTGGGGACAGATGTGCCCAGAGCAGAAGCATGATGAGACAGACTGAGTGTGGTATGAGTATATACTGGAAGAAGCTGTCCGTTCCCTAACGGACAGTTAGCATCAGTAGGAGAAAGAGGGTCATTCTTAATCACGTTAGAAAGTGACATGTTTTCCTTGCTGAATTGATGGCCTCCCCACCCCATTCGTTTCTACAAGAGCTGCTGGCCTGTGTGACACATGGTCACGTGGCCCACATCCTAGAGGCCAGATGCAGGGGACTAGCCCCAGCGTAGCTGAAGCTCTTGAGTCAGAAGCCCTGAGACCATCTCTGGGGGGCATCTGTTTCTTTGCTGCCTTCAGAGTTGAGTGTGCTGCTTGTTCAGGTGCGCAGTTCTCTTAAAACCGCTTCTGTCTTACCCATCTCCTCAAGAATATTTGATGTGGAAAGGTCTTGGTGTAGGAATCAAGCAAAGGTGAAAACTCATCCTCTGGCTTTGGCCTGGACAGCTCCTCCCACCTCCCTCTCCCTTGGGCCAGCCTAGCCCTCTTCCTTCGAGGCTTTACTTAGACATTATCACCCCCTCCAGGAAGCCTTCCTTGATGCCTTCCGCACTGATGTATGTGCCCCTTCTCGTCCCCTGGCCTCCTGTGCTTCCCTTTGTCATAATTTCCTCCACAGGACTGCAGTTTTGGTTTGTTTTTCTGTCTGCCTTGCAAACACGTGACCTCCTTGAGAACAGGCACCTAGCTTTCGCTAATAACAGCTAACTTTTATTAAATATTCACATGCAGAGCAGAGCGGTTGATCTTAGGCACAACCCTAGAAGGAGGGTGCTAGAATCATCCTCACTTTACATTAAAGAAATGAGGGCACACAGAGAGGCTGACGAAATTCCTTACGGTCCCATGGCTCCATGGAGAAGGTGAAGTCAGTATTGAACCCAGGCCGTCCTTGTCCCCAGACTGTGCTCCTAATCATCACTCCAGCTGCCGGGCCACATCTACCTCTGTGTTTGCAGCCAGCACACGTCCTGGACGTAGTAGGTGCTCAGTGAGCTCGGGGTGACCCTCAGGAGCTCAGAAGGCCTGGAGCTGGATGTGTTGTGAATGTACTGCTGAGCGGGAGGTCAGTGTCTGGGGCGGGGAGGGGGGTGTGTGGGGGTGGGGTGTGCAGTTTGCTGCTTTTATCCCTGAGAGGGAGAGGCAGGTCGGGTGCCCACTGAAGCAGAGGCAAGCAGGCAGAGAGCCTGTTCTCACCACGGCCCTTCCCCTCATCAGGGCAAAGAGAGTGACCCTGGCTTTAAAACTGATTTCCCCCACCACCAGCTTTCTGTAAGGCTTTAGTTCTGAGCATAGAATAGGAAAAAAACAAAAACAAAAAAAAAAACCCCTTCCAATCTATCATAGCAATATCACAGATGTTGGGGACCAAAAACAAGTTTGGAGCCTCAGATCTTGCAAAAAGGCTTTTACTTTAAATTAGCCTGTATTGAATTCAGGCATGTATGGCGATCAGTAGGTAAGTCCCCAGACCCAGCTCTGGCTTCCCACAGGACTGGGCCCCTCCGCTGGGTCTCCTGCCCTGGAACAGCTGCCCAATCCCCAGTCTTCAGTGACCGTCCCTGCCTGGCTCTGTAGCCCAGCTCCCAGCCCCCCTTCCCTTGTTGCCTCGGGGAGGTTTCCTCTTTCTTCCTTGATGAGATCGTCCTTTTGTTTCTGGAGCTGGCCATGCACGGCAGAATGTGTCTGTACTTAAAACCCTGTCCAGTTGTCTTTGGAGAAGAGGCAGGTCAGCTCTGTGCTGTCTCGGTGTCCACCAGAAGGCCCGCTTACTTGAAAAAGTCACTGAATTTTTCTATTACCAAAGTCAGTATTTCAGTAGAGGCAAGAAATCTGGAAAACTCCGAAAACAGTAAAGAAACCATAAAGGTAATAAAAATCCATCACCGTGAAGAAAAAACCACTGCGAATGTTTGGATTTGAATCCTTCTGGTCTTATTTTCGGGGATGTAATTGCACACATTCATACATGTGATTGGAATCTTACTTTTCAATACATCATAAGTAGGCCCTAAATGAACTTATTTCAGAATAAACAGATATCCAGCTTCTGCTTCCACCTCTCCCCCACCCCAGGAACACTTGGCTGGTATTAGTATCTGGGAAGAAGGAAGCAGAAGGCTTCCCTACTTTCTGAGTGGGTCTAAAATGTTACCCCCTTGTTTTGGTGCTACCGAGTAACCAGCTTTCAGCAAGAGACTGTGTCTGGCAGAGCACACGGCTTAGGGCGGTACACTGTGCATGACTCAAGCATCTAGGCTACAACATGTGACCAGCGGATGAAGTCATGCTTCCTTTTAAAATTCCCAGAATATGATCACTGGAGCCCCCCATGGCTTGATTGCCGGAAATTAGCTCCCATCCAGATGGCTCCAGCTGTTTCTGACTTCTCCAGGGACTGGCTCATGTGCACGCGGGGACTCGCCCCTTGTGATACTCTCCGTGGTCCCTGTTGTCGCTGCCCGTGCTGAAGAAGACCTTCCTTAGGCGGCCAGGCTCCACACCCAGCTGCCCACCCAGGATCACGGCCCCTCTGGCTTGGGGTGGGGAGGGGTTTTGCAGGGCTTTCCCTTCCCTGCTCTTCAAACCCAAGCATGGCGGCTGGGGCTACTCCTTTGTTCCTTCAGGACATGCAAGACCAGGCTAGAACTTTCAGTAAGACCCTGTCAACACTGGAGGGATCGGGGCCGAGAAATACAGCATGAAGGGGGATTGTCAGTTCCGGCTCCTAGACATAGCTCTCCTCAAGTCCAGGCCCGTCTTCAGGGGTTCCCGAAGCCCATCTCCCTGCTTTGCTTCTGGTGCCCAACTTCCTCAAAAGGGCTGGCTTACCGCCCCACCGAGGCAGGGTCGCACAGGGCGCCCAAGGCCCACCACCAGGAATCCCAGAGCATGGGCAGCTTTATGCCAGTCTCCTCCTTAAGTCTCTGGCCAAGCCTGGGTTTCAGAGTGTTTGGAACTGCAGGGAGCTGCAGGGGCCATCTTGCCAAGCGGAGAGTCCTCGGTGGGCTCTGAGGGAACTGGAAGGTCCATTTACTTAGCAGCGGTGGCAGAACGTGGAGACCAGACCCCTGAGTCCTCTGTCTGGCCCTCATTGGAAGTGGTCCCGCCCACAATTCTATCTCGAGCCAGGCTTTATTTTTGAGACGAAGTTGTGAGTTGGTGGGGTCAGAAACTCGGTCATGGGAGCCAGAGTCCCTGCCTTTTTCATCAGCATCCCTTGGTTTTGGCAGGGGAGGGCAGGGGCTTGAAGGGAGAGTGAGTGCCCTGAACCCTGGGTCCAGTTCCCATCGGCACAGAAAGAACTCAGAGGCAGTCTGGTGGGGAGGCTGACCTTTGGGCGCTGCCAGCCCTTCGGCTTGTGGAACTGTCCAGACTGTTGTCCTCTGTCAGCAGAGCCTGGGCTGGAGCGTAGTGAGCAGGGTCTGTGCTCCACGACTCTCTACCTGAAGCAAGCCGTCCGCTGTCCAGCCGGGGTCCGTGCTTGTGGGGTCATCATGTTCCCCACGGCGCAGAGACTGGGCTGGGTCCGGTCCATGGAAGGTGCCCGTTCACGTTCCTTCTTTGAAAGGCATGTGGGGGGCTTATGCCGGCCACTCAGTAAATACTGCTTCCCGCTTGACTGGCCTGCCGCCGTTGCATAACCTCCTGAGCTAAAAAAAAGTCGTTTTTCTCCTGCTAAGTTATTAATCTTTTTCTTGGCATCGGGGTGCCGTGATATCACTCCATCAGTGTGGTCATATGGTAATTCAGGCATTTGGTTCCAGCAATGAGGACACTTAGAGTTAATAACACATGAAGCCATTTCATTAAAACGGAAGTTTTGTTAGGACACATTAACACAGGCCACCAACCAAAACACAAATCATTTCATTCCTTGGATATTAAGGAAGCAAAATGAACTACGAACCTAAAGCCGTTTTTTAAAAAAGATTTTATTTATCTGACAGAGATCACAAGTAGGCAGAGAGAGAGAGGGAAGCAGGCTCCCCGCTGAGCAGAGAGCCCGATGCAGGGCTCCATCCCAGGACCCTGAGATCACGACCCAAGCCCAAGGCAGAGGCTTAACCCACTGAGCCACCCAGGCGCCCCCCTAAAGCCAATTTTAAAAGAAGCTTTGTTATCTGAGTGTCCTCTGCCTTTGCATTTAACCATGTGCCGAAGGGGTGTTGAAATTCAGAGTGGAGGGGCGCTTGGGTGGCTCAGTCGGTTAAGCATCTGCCTTCAGCTCAGGTCATGATCCCAGAGTCTGGATCGAGCCCCACAGCGGGTTCCCTGCTCAGCGGGGAGCCTACTTCTCCCTCTCCCTCTGCTCTTCCCTACACTCATGCTTTCGCAAACGCGCTGTCTCTCTCTCTCTCTCTCTCTCAATCATTCTCAAATAAATAAATCAATGATCTTTAAAAAAAAAAAAAAAGAAAAAATCTGTTTGACGCTGTCCCATCCTTTGGTCACATTAGGCATTAGGTGAAATCCATGGCATGTGACAGGTGTCACTAAATGTCGCATCATTTCCTGTAAGTCCAAGGAAGTTCTCCCCACGAACGCCAACTTTCAGTCTTGACTAGCACCCAAAAAGAAGTGTTTGGTGGCTTGGCGTAGGAGTTGGGCACATTAAAATGTGGCCTGAAGTTGGAAATGGAGAGGCCCGCCTTAGGCTGATGCTGAGGAAGGCCGGGCCACCTGGCATTCTGTTTCCCAAACCAGCTGTGTGTAAATAAATGCGCCTGCATCCCCGAGCTCTCCCTGCCCTCCCATCTGCAGTTTCTCTGCAGGGTCTGGGGCTCTCGGTAACCATCAAGTAGCTCCTGTGAGGTCCTCCTCCTAAAATAGCACAGTTGTACACGACCCCTGGTGCTGGCGTGAAAGGGACCGTGGAGATGCCAGGCCAGCCCACAGCAGGGCAATGTCCTGAGCTCCGCCTGCAGTGGCAGCCCCGAGATCGCATCCCTGGCTGTGTTGGAGGACTTGAACACCCACCCAAGAGCGTCGGGCGCTGAATCTGCTGTTGCTGTCGGCCGTGTTCTGGAAGCAAAGGAGAGGCTTGACTGCCCAGCCCACAGGCTCTGCATTATGTTTGCGTTTCCTCGCCTGCCTAGCATTTGACAATTAATTAGGCATGGTAATTACCTGCTGTAATTTTGTGATTGCACATCCTATAATTACCCCTAATTCTGTAATAGGGGAGTTCATGTACACAAAGGCAGACAGCGACGAAGGTGATGGTGTCACCGTATGAACAGCTGCCACTGCTCCCTGCCTGCCAGGCCCAGGCCGGGCCCAGCATCGCACAGCCAGCTGGCAAAATTGCTCTCGTCCCCATTATACAGATGGAGAAGCTGAGTCCTGAGATGGAGTGCCACCCCCTGGGGCACCGCTGGCCAGGGGGAGGAGCCGGAATTTGAACGCAGGCACCCTCCCTGCACAGCCGGGGCCCTTCTGTGCCATCCTGCCTCTGCAGTGGAGGCCCCGGGTGTCCCCAACGTTTGCATGTGCCGATGCTCGGCAAGAGTCTCGAAGTAGATCTGGAACCTCAAGCTGCTGAAAAGCAGCTTTTAAATCTTCATTCTCCCTGTTCCCTAGTCCTCCTTTGCGTGCGTGTGTGTCCATATACCTGTATATACGTCCACACGTGTATGTGTGTGTGTAGACCGTTCTCCACATATAATCGAGGCTTGACGATGTGAATTAACCCACCCAGGATCACTGGGCTAGCAAGAGGTGAAGCTGCGATTTGAATCCACATCTGCCCAAGGCCAGAGTCTGCTCTCCAGACCCCTCCCCCCGACACTGACCTCTGATTACTTGTCAGGTCCTCGTGGATGCTCTCCCACCACAGTCTCACTAAGACATCCTGGGAATGTGAATTTGGGTAAAAGCTCGATCTCCGGAGAACAGTCAAGGCATGGCTTTGGGTGGGAGGGCTTTTGCTTTGAATTCTAGGCTTAGTATCAATATCAGGGGCGTAACTCCTAAGTTTGCAGTTCCGTGAATCGAGACTTCTGTATAAACCTGTGTAACTACTGCCCAGAGATACAGGCATTTCCAGCGCCCAGAAGGTGCTTTGTGCCTTTTTTGGGTCCTGCATAGAATCCTTGCCGACCTGTAAGGTCTTGAGGGCACCCTCGTAAGTCCTCTCCTCGTATCTTTATCGTTTTACCTTTCCCATTGAGATCCGTGATCCCAAAGGGCAGGAGTGCCGAAGCCAAGTGCGTGCACGCCCGCGCCGCCTTACCCATGACAGCCCCAGCGGGGGACACCCCGAGCGCCCGCCCCAGCACGGCAGGTACACAGATGGCGCCGCGTGTTCCCGCAGTGGTACTGTACAATGGGGAACGACACGCGGGTGCTGTGCCCCGTAGCATGGATACCACACAAACACCATGTGCAGTGAAGAGACCAGACAAAGGAGCAAGCTATGTATCAGATGAAGTTCAGAAACAGGCGAAAACCGAAGGGGGTTGCCGTGTGCAGAGCGTGCTCCGCAGAGGAGGCGAGTGGCGTTGGCTGGGTGGGGGGGCGTTTGCCTGCGGGGGCTCCAGCAGATGTTGCCAATCGTCTCAGTGGAAGAGTTTCTGGAGGCCCCGTCTCCGCAAGAATTAGTTGTGGGTTCAGTTCACTGAGGGCCTGAGGTCCCCATCCCCTCCTTGCCCCATGTTGTTACAGGCATTGCTAGGGTAATTCCTCCCCATAGAAAAGAAACCTCCAGAATCAAACCTCCTCTTAAAACAGAGAAGACGGGGTTTGCCCTGATTCCCGATGGCAAATATTACCCTATTTTATTTTTCTTTTGCTGAGCCAAGATTACACGTTTTGTGGCTTTTTATAGCTTATTTTAAAAGGGAACTCGCTTTTGCTGGAAGAGGTCAATTCTTGTTATTCCTCTAAGGAATTATTATCTTTGCAGCTCAAGCAGATGGAATTGAGACCTATCAAACTTAATTTGGAGGGGGGAGCCCTTAAAATAAAAATTAAAATCCGAGCAGTTTGGGACATAAGCACTTTACATTTTTTTTTTTAAAGATTTTATTTATTTGACAGAGATCACAAGTAGCAGAGAGGCAGGCAGAGAGAGAGGAGGAAGCAGGCTCCCCGCTGAGCAGAGAGCCTGATGTGGGGCTTGATCCCAGGACCCTGAGATCATGACCTGAGCTGAAGGCAGAGGCTTAACCCACTGAGCCACCTAGGCGCCTCAGCACTTTACATTCTTGAGTGAAATAAATGAACAGTTGGGTTCAGTGTAATTCAGGGACAAGTTAGTTTTCGGAGAAAGTTTTCCAGTTGTGGATGCTAAAAGCATTGCTGTTGAGGATGGACCAGTGAGGTAGGTTGGCAGTTTCGATGGCATTCGATTTCTGAAGCAGACGATATAGGAAGGCACGACGGGAGCATCTGGTACCAAAGGGCCTGTTCCAAGGACATCCGGTCTGCCTAGGAAGGGGCATTTGGGCCACAGAGTGATTGAGTAGGGACCTTCCTGGCCAGCTGCTGTTCCCAGCTGCCTGCATGACTGGCTTGGGGTTCTTGGGATCCTGGGGAGCCTTGAGGACTATAGAACATGCCACAGCAGAGAAGTGCCAGCCTCAGTGTCAGGCAGACCCGCGTTCTCCCGGGCGAGTGACGTACCCCCTCTGAGCCCATGTGTGCATCTGTACAAGGGGCATGTTCCCCATCTGCCTTGCAGATTGAGATGAGGATGGAGGGTGAGGCCTACGCCGTGCCCGGCACAGGACCCGGCTCACAGTAGGTGCTTCATAAATGACAAGCGGTAGTGTTGGAGATGATTATATTTTATTGGAGTTCTGGGGGGGGGAAACAACTTCCTTGGGTCTGGCAGTGGGCCACCCCACTCTTGCTGAATTTCTCATAGAGCTCCATCATTCTGACTGCCAGCCAGGGAGGTTGGGATTTGACCAACGTCCAGACAACAGCAGAAACGGAGAATGGTGCTTCTAGAAGAGTACCTAGACACCCGGTGCAGTGGCCCAGGCAGAAGAGTGGGTTGGCAGGCCTTGTTGTTCAGGACGTGCACATGTGGGTGAAAACACGACGGGTTAAAGGTGATACCCAGGTTTCCGGCTCAGACAACGCGGGTCCATTCACCGACAGAGGGAGGTCCCAGGAAGAGGGAGGAGCGGGTTTGCAGTGCAGATCGTGGGTTCAGATGGAGACATGATGAGCTTTGTTGAGACTGGATCTGGGATTCATAGCAGAGGCCCAAACTGGGGAGACAGATTTGACCTAAGAATGAAGTCTGCAGACCAGAGTTGGATGTTCGTGTGGGCAGAGTGGGCAGTGGGTGAGAACCCCTGTCTCTGGCCTGAGCAGAAGAGAGGGCATGCCCACACTGAGGAACAAGAAGGAGCCGTCAGAGAAACAGGGGCTCCCCACTTTGATGGGAGGAAGCCATTGGCTCTTGAATGTATTGGGAAGAACATAGAGCACAGTTTATTACTCACGTTAGAGATGCATGTTTTTCCCCATTATGATACAGGCCTTTAACATGTGCATTGATACTCGCTCCTTACAGATTGTACTAGCTCTCTGTCATTGGAGATTCTACTCTCCAGGCCCTTCTTAACTCATACAGTTCTTAAAAACGCATGCATCCACTGTTTTCCCTTCCAGTAGTTGGTCGGTGTTTCTGGAAGGCGTTAGGGCCTGTGAAAAGCAGAAGGAAGGGCCCTTACAATGTGTGCCCCAGGAATGTTCTCCCGACAGCCCAGTCTTGGTGAAACTAAGGAATTTTTATGCTCCCCTTGTGCCTATCCCATCTGGATGTGACCTTCCATCCAGTTGGAAGGTCTGGATGGAAGGTCATGGCATCAGCAACAGGTTTGGCTTCTGGTGAGAACTTTCTCTCTGTTCAAACACAGCATCTTCTCACTGTGTCCTCACATGGCGGAAGGGGCCAGGGAGCTCTGCGGGGTCTCTCTCATTAGGGCACTAATCCCATTCGTGGCACTGATCGCCACCTTCATGACCTCATGACCTCCCGAAGGCCCACCTCCTCACAGCGTCCTGTCAGGGGTTAGGATTTCAATATCCGAGTTCTAGGGGGACGCACATTCAGACCATAGCGTCTGCTCATTAGAATCACTAGGGAAGCTTTGGAACATGACAGATTCCCAGGTCCCAGGTGGCTAATGCACCCGCCAGCAGCGGCTGGTCGTATGTGGAAAGCATTGCCCCTTTCCACACCAGATCTTGGATATGTCCGTGGGAAAGTAACAATGAGTACCGAGGATCTAGTTCCGGGGTTGGCAAAGTGCTTTTTTGTAAAGGGCCAGAAAACGAATATTTTCAGCTTCGCAGGCCGTATGCCGTCTGTTGGAACCACTCGGTCCTGCCGTTGTATTTCAGAAGCGGCTATAAACAAGAGGTGAACAAACGGGTCAGATTCGGCTCATGGGCCGCAGTCGACCTCTCCTGATATAGAGAGTTCACCTTGTGCATGACGGTCAGACAAGCGGTTGAACTTGGCGCTCTCCAGCGGAGTCTTGGATTTGGGCAACAGTACGCTAGAGGCAGATAGAGTCCATTCGAGATGGGGCAGGCTGGAGCTGCTTTCAGCCGCCAGGACAGAGAGCTCTAAAACAGGAAGCTGGAATAAATTCAAGAGGAGTAACTCTCCTTTGTTAAAAAAAAAAATTTTTGAGTAGATAGTCTAGTAATTGGTGTGGTGGTTCCATCACAACATCAGAGACCCACAGTCCCTTCTGTCTTTTTCCATGACCGAGATGATCTCGTGATCACAAAATGTCTGTTGGAGCGCCAGTCGTCACATTTGTGAGAAAGCAACGAGAGAGGGAGAAAGGTAAAAAGGCGCTATTAGCTAAGTCCGATCTCTCCTAAGGGCCTGCTTGGAAGCCCCAGTGATTTTTGCTTCCATCTCACTAGTGCTCTCACCTGTGAAGCAGACAGGAAAAGCTAGTTAAGTTTTTGTTTGTTTGGGTTTTTTTTTAAGATTTTATTTATTTATTTGACAGAGAGAGACACATCAAGAGAAGAAACACAAGGAGGGGGAGTGGGAGAGAGAAGCAGGCTTCCCGCTGAGCAGGGAGCCCGATGCGGGGCTCGATCCCAGGACCCTGGGGATCCTGACCCGAGCCGAAGGCAGACGCTTAACGGCTGAACCACCCAGGCGCCCCTGTTTTGGGTTTTTGTTGTTTTTTGTTGTTGTTGTTGTTCCTGAACACATAGCTATACCCAGAGGTGCTGAGGGAAGATGGAGACCGGCTGGGCAGCTAGTCCTTGATGTGTCCCAGGAGAACCCAAAGAATGCCCCAGGTGTGTGTAGGAAAGTCCCCTGAGCCCCACTGGGTTTATTTGCCAACTGATCTGCCATGTCTCTGTTTGTAGAGATTGTGAATGCCTGAAGTTCCTTTTCCCCACAACTAGCCAGGCCTTTCCAGATGCTTCTGGAGTCTTACAAATCATACACTTACATAATCCGGATAACAGTCCCATCCGTCATCATACCACGGCTCGGACACCCCGTGCCAAGAAGCCTTTTGAGCTAAACCTTTGCTCCTCAGCAGCTTTTCCCCTTTGAAATCTGTCTTCTTCTCCTTTGTATCTGCCAGGAGTCTGCCTCCTCAGGTCATTCAGAACGCATCACGGTGGTCTAACCTCTGAGATCTCTGCCCCCTGCACCCTGGGGCTCAGATGGTTAACCTTCACTGCCTGACTTATGATTTGGCTGCAGATCTGCTCGGACTTACTGTGAACCACTTGGTTCTGGCTCTGAGCCGTGCGTCTGGGTAAAGCCTGAGAGGCTGCCTTCCTGGGATGCCCATGCTGCTGGCCCGCACACGGCCCTTGGAGTATCGCGTGATCTAGGTCTTTCTGAATGTATTTCCATTCATGTTTTAGTAGGTGGCAGCTGAAACCTAAGCAAGTTGGTATGGTCAGTGTAGAATAGAGCAAGATTTTAGCCCATTTATCCCAGCAGTTATCCTGTACCTTTCAACGAGGTCTAAAGATTACTAGGCCTTGTTGGTGCTCTCCCACGTTATTTCCTTAGCTCGGATTTACTAAAGTCTGTAAGTCTTTGTCCCCCAGGCCTCCCCTGTGCCATATTTCCCCAGCTTTTACTTACGGTGTTGGTTTTTCAGATTCTCTAGTAAAACCTGACACTCCTTTTTTTGAATGTCATCACGATGGATTAGGTTCATCCCTCAAGACAAGTGGGATCGCTTGGTATCTGTCATCCAGCGTATGTATTGTCTCTCTCAGCTTGGAGGCTTCTGACTGACTTGACAGGCCTCTGTTTCTCTATCTCATTCCCCTGGAAACTTCCCATCGGTTCACTGGAGCTCTTCATCCTTCCTCTTGTTGACAAGAGTATTACAGGAGACCACGATGGTCATCTTGCTGAAGCTCAGATACGTGACGTCTGCATCTGAGAATACTGGATGGTTTTCTCGTAGAGGCAGAACTCCCACTCACATCACAGATGCTTATTTTTATTACGCTGGAGGCTTTTAAGATGGGTGTCGGCATTTACCGATCGCAGATTGCAATAGCTGTTTATCAGGGGAACCTCACTCTCTGGGATATTCTTGTGTAATTTTCTACAATGCATCGATCTCTCTCCCACTTCCGTTTTCCCTTGCGATACAATTGCTGTGTGTCCCTGGAGGGTGTTAGGGCCTGTGAAAAGCTGAAGAAACAGCCCTTACAGTGTGTACCCCAAAGAACGGTCTCTCGAGAGTCCCATCTCGATTGAAACTGGGGAAGTTTTATGCCCCCCCCCCCCCCGGTGCCTATTCCCATCCAGACGTGACCGTCCATGCAGTTGGGCTGATGTCAACCCTGGCCCCTCCCTCCCTCCCTCCCCAGATTGATTTCCTCTTCCTCTGTGTGATGGTCTGCGTGGTGCCAGGCAGAGCCAAGCTGCTTGTGTGTCTGAACATTCCTGGGAAGAAGATGCTGTCAATCAGCTCCATCTTACAGATGAGGAAATGCGTAGCCTGAGAGGAGGCAGACTCTTAACAGCAGTCTGTCACCGCTGCAATAGGCATGTGACGAAAGTGTGAGGACCGTCTCTGAGATCAGCTGGATGGCTGATCTCTGCGGATCCTGGGAAGTGGCACACAGTGTGCTCTTCCCGTCACCTGCCTGATTTTTTTTTTTTTTTTCATGTACCTCTTTGTTAACTCAGTACCGCTGAGGCCCTTCTCTGCTAGGCACTGGGTGTCTGCTGGCTTCGGAGATGGATACGGCCCCTTCCTCTTCTGTGGGTGGAGCATGACCCAAATCCCACGCCTTTGTAATAAGAGTTTCTTTTTAAAAAAAAAAAAAAAGATTTATTTTAGAGAGGTTGGGGCAGAGGGAGAAGGAGAATCCCGAGCAAACTCCATGCTGAGTGCAGAGCCCGGCGCGGGGCTTGATCCCACCACCCGGAGATCAGGACCTGAGCCAAAATCAGAGTGGGATGCCCAACCGACTGAGCCACCCAGGCGCCCCTGTGAGGAGAGCGTTGAGAGAAATTTACATTTTCTCTCTCTTTCCCTTTCTTGCCAGGTCTACATCCGGATAAAAGACGACGAGTGGAATGTCTACCGGCGGTACACAGAGTTCAGGAGTTTGCACCACAAGTTACAGAATGAGTACCCGCAAGTGAGGGGCTACAACTTCCCACCCAAAAAGGCCATTGGAAACAAGGTACTGTCACCACGGGGAAACGGGGCAGCTCCCGTGCCGGGGCCTGACTTACACACACAGGCTTCTGTAGACCTGTGACTCAGAAGTCGGCTAACACAAGAAAAAATAGGGACAAAGAAAACAGTCATAATTCCGTCACTCAAAGACAAGCAGTTGTGTTTTGTTTGGGCGTGTCCTCTTAATTCTTTAGGGCCGGGGTCGCCAAGCATGTCCTGTTCAAGGGCCAGAGAGCAGTTACTTTTGGCTGTTTTGTGGACCGTACCACCTTAGCTGAAAATACCCGGCTGTGCTCTTAGAGTGTGGAAGCAGCCACAGACGGTGTGGGCACAGGTGGGCGTGGCTCTGTGCCAATAAAACTTTATTCATAAGAATAGGTGGCGCCTTGATTGGGCTGATGTTTCATGGTTTGCTGACCCTTGTTCTGGACCAAGGAGGTATTTTCCAGTTTTTGTCCATAAGTTGTCCTGATGCTTATCTGGACTCATGAATATGTGGGGTTATTTCCCAATGAAGCTTTCTCAGAGGGCCTTATTTTTGATACACGGTTACTTCCCTTAGGAAGGTGAAGAATTGATGGTGGTGTCATTTGTTTCCAAGGAGTCCCGCAGGCACCTGGAGAAGGGAGGTGCTAGCCCTCTCCCAGGGGTTGATGAGTGCTCGTTCCTCCAGAATGTGTTTGGCAGCTTTCTGTATCACGGTACCGGGCGCTGGAGCCCAGGGCCCTGGAGGACAGGCCTGGGCCTGGTGTGGAGACTCATTGTGTGCGCAAGCCCGTGGGCATCATTTTGTCATCCCTCACAGTTACCCCTCTTGGCCGCGCTAGGAATCATGTGGGACGCTTTAAAAGCTTCTGAGATCTGTAGTCCCCCCATTGTTGTTAGGATTTAAGGTCTGCAGTGAGGCAGGGGCCCTGAGGAGTCGCAGACATCTCCGGAGGTTCCAGCATGCACCCCAGCTGGAGAACCCCTGGCTTTGAGCCCGGGACCAGACGGTGACAGCTGCATAATTCCACTATGTTAACGAGCTCAGCAGGGACAGTTTGGCCAGAGGAGGTAAGGTCTTGACCCTGCCGAGGACCGGTGAGAAGCTGGGCCTTGTCGTAAGGGGAATCTCTGTACTACCGTGCTTTGCAGAGTGTGGGCCCTGACCAGCAGTAGCAGCGTCATTAGAAATGCTGATTTCCAGGCCCTGCTCCAGACCTACTGAAATATAAGCTCTGGGGCTAGTGGCCCAGGAATCTGGGTTTCAATGTGTGGTGCTGGTGCCCGAGCAAGCATGAGGGTCACGGTGCTCCCACGTTGATGGAGCTGTGTGGCCGCTTCCATATGTGATGCATTTCCTAGATTCTCGAAAGAGGCACCTTGCTACGGTCTCCTTGGATCTTTATTGCCGAAAACCAGACCACGAGTTTCCATAACCGCTCCCAACACTTGACAGTTCCCCAGGGAAGACTCTCACTGACTGTTCTGTTTCCATGTTCATGGATTTCTGGGCTCAAACCAGATTAGAAACCTGATCGTGTCAGGGTCTGCTAGATCTTAATTTCAACAGTTAGAAAGCGGGTTTATCTGAGGCCTAGAATAAATGTGTCCTGCCATTTTGTTTCCTGCAGATAAGTAGAGTTCAGCCCATAAAAATAGACGACTAAGAAATTCTACACTTGTTCATAGCAAGAAGGGCAATAATTCTTATGAAAAGAGGGGAAAAATTATATACTGATTTAATCTAATGACTTGCGAGTTCATACAAATCTTGGGACCCATCCAGAATGTCTTAAAATGTCATAAAACAAAACTCTGCCTAAGCAACTTATTATCGTTATAAGATGCTCTCATTTTCAGAAAGCATTATACTGACGCAGCCTTTCCGTGACACCTTCTCTGGGGAACACGGCCTGTCTCCATCTTACTAAAGGAGATAGTACAGGGCTGAGCTGGGAATATTCTGGTGGTGAGACCTCTTGTGTTTTTGCCTCTAGTGGCTGCTGTACAGCAGTGGCAGCTACCGAGTGGCCTAAAACTCAACTTTTATTATCTTACCGTTCGTGGAGGTTGGAAGTCGAGAATCCATCTCACTGGGCTGAAACTCGCAGGGTGTTGGGAAGGGCCTCCTTCTTTCTGGAGCCTCCAGAGGGGAATCCTTTCCTCTTCCAGCTTCTAGAGGCTGCCCTCATTCGTTAGCTCGTGGCCTCCTGTGCCTTCCAAGCCAACAACCACGTGACTCTGACCTCGCCTTCTGTCACAGAGGCCCCTCTCCTTGTGTGACCCCTCTCCCTCTTCTTAGGACCCTGGCGATGACAGTGGGCCCACTGAGATAAGCCCCAGTAACCTGCTAGCTCAGGATCCTTAACACATCCGCAGAGTCCCTTTGGACACGTGAGGTGAAATACTGTCAGGTTCTGGCCTTAGGCGTCTTTGGTGGCCACACATTGCCACGTGCTCTCTCTGCAGAACAAAGCAACTCCCTCCCCACTTGGGATGTCGACACAAGCCGTAGAGTTACTGCAAACTTACTGAAGACAGACCTCCCCACCACCACCTCCAAGAGCAGGGACTGCGCTGACTTTCCCCTCTGGGGTGGACCGTCCCCAGCCCTGCTTCACCTTCTCCCATCCTTGTCAGTCCTGGGACTGACTCTCAGCAGCAGTGGGCCTTTGCCCTGTGAAATCCATGTCAAAAGGGCACTGTGTTCCGCCCTGCCCCTGCCCCCGCCCTCCCCATACCCTGTTTGTGGATATGGGAGCTTGGGAATCAAAGGTACGGACTTGGTGGGCATGGCCCAGTGATGGCCGCCTTGTACAGATGCGCCGGCTAGCTGGTTCCTTACCAGATTGGGTCCTGCTCCCCATGGTCAGAGGTGGACCTGATGCTTTCCTCTGTGGCTCAGGGACCCGACAGCTCATGAGCAGTCCTGGGGCCTCTGCCTCTTGTCTAGCCTCTGCGGCCGTTTGCCTTTGAATTGGCTCCTTGGCGATGACTGTGCTTTGATGCCTTCTCTCCCTGCACATTTGGCTGGCTGAGACGTACCCGTTTCCCTTAAGTACACTTTGGCTGCTGCCCAGGACAGATCTGAGGGTTTATCTGATTTTCAAGGGCAGATTAGTCAGCGTGCAGGACTGCAACATCCAGCAAAGGCTCCTGATGAAGTCTGTTCAGAGTCAAAGCCCGCACTGGTCCCAGCTGAGCCTATGGTCTCAAGGTACCTGCCTTGATAGCCCGAGGGCATGTTTTCTAGCGAGTTTTCATTCTAAATCAGTCCAAAAAAGTCAACCATGTCCGCATCTTTTCCTTGACTGGGTCACTTCAAGAATGTCTCACTTGCCACTTGTACCATTAACGTACACAGACATGACTTCTTTGTATGGATTGAGTTATATCCATACAGAGTTACAACCTTGCTACTATAAACCTTGGACCCATTAAGTGATTCAATCCAGACTCCACAGAGCTGGACAGTATTCAAGGAAATACTAAGCAGAGTTTAGTTTTTTCATGTTTGCCATGTGAGTATCTTTCTAACCTGAATTTCTAGGTATTTCCCTAACACTGCCACCATGGTATTGTTCAGCTCTCGTGACTCCCACAGGGATGGCACGCATCTTGAGCCACATTTCTGAGTGGGGTGGGGATAATAGGAGGGGAGAGTTATACCAGTTTAAGACCAGTATGCCAGGTCCTGTGGGTCTCCTTTCTTAGAGTCCCAGTTCAGATGCTCCCCACCATCCCAACGCCAGCCTGGTCCTTCCTGGTGTGGGCATCCGCACCTTTCTGCTCTTGCCTGCCTACCCCTCCACTCCCACGCGGCGGCCACAGTGAGGTTTGTGTGACATAGACATGGTTAAAACCCGGCAGCTGCAGCCATGGCGGTCAAGAGTCTTCGTGACCTTGGAGACGTCCCGGGTCTGTCCCACACTTCTCTCCTACTTTATCTCCTGCCCCGCCCTCCTCCTTTGCACCCAGTCACACCGATCCCCTGAGACTTCCAGGCTCTTCTCACTCTTTGGCCTTTGCACCTGCTCTTCTCCCTGCTGGACTGGCTTCTCCCCCATCTCTGCATGGATGGCCCCTGTGGTTCATTAGATCTCAGCTCGAACTCCACCCCCCAGGGCCATCTTTCCAGACCGTCCTCATTAGTGGCTGCCCCTTTAGTCACCCTCTGACCCACGACCCATTATTCTGCTTTAATCGTCTCCTGGCACGTACCATCCATCCAAGTGATTGGCTTGCGACCTTGAGTAGTGTTGTGTCTGCCCTGGAAGTGGAAGCTGAGGACAGCAGGGCCTTGGTCTGCTCACTGCTCTCTCCCCAGCTCCCAGGATAGCACCTGGTGCCCCAGAGAGACTCGTGGCCTGAGTTAAGGAATAAGTGAACAGGCATTAAGTGGAAAAATTTCCCCTCTCTTCTCTTTTCCATGTCACTGGGTCTCGGTGCAAATTAAAAAAAAACCTATATTCCCAAAGTAGGTAGAATAATTTTGAGGGTGACTTGGCAGGTTGCTCTCACCCCACTTGGAGCGAATGTGGTTTTTTCCGCAGAATGGGCCAGAAGCCGGCAGGCCTTTGCAGACCAGAGAGGTGGCTCTCTAACAATTTGGGGGAGTTGCCCGGCAAGCTCCCCATCCAAATGGACTTCACCAACATGAGGGCTCGGGAAAAAAGACTTGTGTTTGGTGATTCTGCTCCAAGTCTGCATGACTGCTCGGTGAGAAATAGATTTGAGAGGCTTCTCAGGATAATGGAGTCAGTCTCTGAAAGTTCATTTGGCATTAAGGCAAGGCAAATCGCTTTCCCCGGAGCCGCAGATAATTCGACTTGTTGGAGAAATTATGCATTAAAATCCTCATTAAAACGCATACACCAGTGTGTGCTGGTGGAACTGACCGGGGCTCACCGAGCCACTGAATGCACCTTTGCAGCTCGAGAGACGCAGACTTTCATGCAGCCCTGAGGGAAGGGGGCCCCCAGCAGGAAGGCCTTGCAGTCATGGGAACCAGTGGGGATTTGGAAGAACGTCGAAGCTGCTAACTTTTCTCCATTTAGAAACACTTCTGGAATGTAGGGGTGTCATGTTAGGTGTCAGGGGGACTGCTATGTGCAAAGTAAGGTCTCAGTCTTCCCAAAGTTCATGGTCTCGTGAGGCCAAAGACCAGTAAATGGGTTCTCGTGGAAGAGTCCTGTGATGGAGGGGAGGAGGGTCCCTCGTGCGCTCTGCAGGGGTTGGCGAGCGGGGCTGCCTTCCTCAGGGGCAAAGTGCTCCACAGGCCAGCAAGACCCTGGCAGTGTCTTCCAGGTGGGAAAGCAGAGTCAGTTCAGGAGCTAACCTTTCCTTCTCTGGACCCTGTGTCAGCTTTGTGCTGCTGCCGGCAGAAATTACCCCAAACCTGGCAGCCCTAAGCAGTACACACTATATTATATTACAGTTGAGGAGGCCAGAAGTTGACATGGGTGTCACTGCCTTGAGGTCAAGGTGTCAAGGGCTGCGTTTCTTTCTCAAGGCTCTCAGGGAGCATCCCTTCCCTTGCCTTTTGCAGCTTCGAGAGGCTTTGCACCTACATCCCTTGGCTCTTCCTCTCTCCAGTGCTGCGACTCTGTGACCATCCTTGCATTGTGGGGAAGGAGTGGGATTAGTCTAGCCACACTACACTGAGCATGCCAGATCTCACTGGAAGATGTGGGATTAGGTTGGGCATGTCTGGGTAACCCAGGGTGATCTCCCCGTCGGGGGACCCTTCGCTGAGTCACCTTTGCGGAGTCCCCTTTGCCCTGTGCGATAGCTCATTCACAGGGATTAGGGTGCGGAAAGGGGAGGGATGTTTCTGCCCACTTCACAATTCTCTTTCTTTGCCTAGGGTATGGGAACAATTAGTATTACTTTACAGACGGGGAGAGGGAGGCGCAGGGAGGTGAAGTGACTTGCCAACTCTGAGAATCAAACCCAGAAAGGAAAAGGTTCCTCCTGCTTCACTAGCTGTATGGCCTTGGGCATGTTACTTCATCGCTCTCTGCCTCAGTTTCTCCCCTCCATACCACTTCCCTTTAGTGGCATCGTAAGGGCTTGTGGTAACCTTGGCAAATACTCGTGGCAGTGCCCGCGCAGGGTAAGAGCTCGGGCGTGTTTGTGGAAGGGGCGCACAGGCTGGCAGTGAGGCAGAGCTGGCCAACAGAAGCAGGTCGTTGGCCCCGAGGATGCCGTGGGCAAGGCTGACACGGGGGCCTCTCCAGAGCCCTCACCTCCTGCACCTCCCTATACAGTCTCACCAGCCATCGCGTGCCAGGCGCGTGCACTGCGGGGCCTTGGTATTCAGTCCCGTACCGTGGGACTCCTGTCACGTCCCATCCCAGATACCTTCAAGATGAGGAAGCCGGGTGCACAGGCTGGAAGCATCCTGCCTGAGGTCCTGTAGCTGCCGTCAGGAATGGAGCCGGACACCTGCTAACGAAGCCCCACGAAGCCGCACCCGGCTCTGGGAGGTGGTGATGCACGAGGAACACGTGACGACGGCTCTCTCTGGGGAGATGGAAGACGGCAGGGGACTCTGCCGCAAGTTCCGTCCCGGGGCAGAGGATCCAGAAGGCACTGCAGATTTGGGAGAAAACAGAAGCTCCAGCCGATCGAAGCCCTAACCTCACCCTTGTTTCTCATTTGACACTCTGCCAAGCACTGTGTAAACAGTCCTGGTACTTACTGCGTTAAGCGAGAAGAAGAGGGAAACTAGACTCATTATACATCACACATTTGTGTTTCTCTTTAATACAGTCAGAGCCCCTAAAGATCTTTTCCAGGAGAGCAGTTGCTGAAGTCGTCTTGTCGGAGAAACGGTCTCAGGAGAGGAACCTCGGGGAGCTGTAGACTTGGACTGCGTACATGCATACGTACACAAACACGTCTGTGTATTTAATAAGGGGGGCTTCCTTGGGAGTACTTCTTTGAAATACCAGATTAAAATCCAGTAGCAAAATCAAGGTCATTTCATGAACAAATAATCCAGAGCCGGCAATGAGAAGTCTCTTTTCTCTCTGTTCCCATCCTGCGTGTTCTCTGCAGGTAACACGCCAAGAAGTTGAATCCAAGCTAATCATTTTCGTGATTGGGGCCACAGATCTTGTAGATGCCACTGCTTCCAGGAAGCCCTCCCCAAACTCCAGAGTGTTAGCTGTCCCTCCTGAGGCTGCCTAACGGCAGCCTTCTCTCTCCCCACCAACCCTGTGGAATTAGAGCAGCACCCGGCCTAGGGAGTCTTTGTCTATCCAGCATCTCGCGCGGTGCCTGGTGCATGGTGGGTGCTGAGTGAAACGTGTTTGATGAACACCAGAACTCATGCCACCTAGAAGCTGCGGGGCAGTGCCCGAGTTGTGCAGTTCCCGGTTCCCTTTCTCGTCCCTCCCCGCCCTCCCTCTCACATACCTGACTCTCTGGTCATTGTTCAGAGGAAGAGTGACACAGCACAGCAAATATTTGCATGAGAGTCTGAAGAAACTTTCCATTCACCATGCCTGGTGACCAAGATGAGTTATCGGACCCATCGGGAGTCTGGCCTTCCCCGATCACCAGCCGGACGGGGCGGGCTCCCTGTCCTTTGCCCGTCTCAGGATGAGCGCAAGGCCTGCCTCCAGTGCCACAGCGGGGAACCCACTGGTTTGGAAACTGACACAAATTACAAGACCCTTGACTATCTGCTGGGCATTAAGTGTTGTCCAAACTATTTCTGGGGCTGTTAGGTTACTTGTATGTCATTATTTAATCCCTCTTTCTAGCTCTGAAGGCCTTCTGATTATACTTAACCCCACGTTACATCTGTTATTTCCCTCACATTTTTGGACAACTGATTAAAATCGCAACCTAGAAGAGTACTTGTCAGCTCTTACTCTCGTCTTGAATAATTGAGAATAATTGCTACCTCCCCCTTCACTGCTGCCATTAACATGTGATAACTCTGCATTAAGGTCTTGATTCATCTTCAGCAAGCTAGAGAAAACCTTTTTAATTTTTCAAGTTGCCACCATGGGTCTGCAGGGTTCCAGAATCCCTTGTGTATGGAGGAAGCGGTCCCCTTCCCCTTGACGTCCTCCCAGTTTGCATTTTTAGGAGGCCCCCAGCACAGAGGTTAGGTGTTTGGGCTTTGGCATTGCACCGGCCTCACTTGGGACCCTGTCTCTGGTACATACCAACTGCGTGACCTCTGCATGTCATCCTGTCCCTGTGACGCTCTGTTGTCATAGCTGTCACGTGACTTGAGGGTGCTTGCATCCTGGGATCTCGTGATAATCCACCCGGCGCATCCTAAACCCTCAACTAATGGCTTTTTTAAAAAAAAAAAAAAAAAAAAAAAAAAGGCCTGCAGAGAAAGCTCTTCAATTTGGTTTCCATTCTGTTGTAACTTGTGATAACTCAAGCATGGGCATTCTTTCTTCCCCTCTCCTTCCTCCCCTCTTCATTCTTCTTGATATGGCTTTGTTTTCTTTCTTTGTCTTTGGTTTCTTCCCTTTTTTTTTTATTATTTCAAAAATTGCATTATAAATGCCTTTATCTTCCATGAACGGCATGGTGGATTTGCACAAAAGGAGCGCATCTGTGTGAACAGCACAGCTAGCAGGAAATAAATCACTGGCAGGGCTCCAGGCGTCCGTCTGTAACTCTCCCCACCGGGGGGCCATCCTCCTCCTATCCGATCCTTGAATTAGTTTTATCCATGGTCGGACTTGACGAAAGCGAGATCATCGAGCACGGACTCCTTTTTGTCTGACTTCTTTTTCTCGGTGTTTCATCTGTGAGATTCAGCCGCACTGTTCCAAGTAGCAGAGGGTTCTGGCCTTTTTCACTGCTGTGTAATATTCCATCCTGGGGATCTAGCGCAGTGTATCTTTTCCACAGATGTGTGTTGGGCGGCTTCCAGTTCGGCTCAGTTACACATACCGCTGTAGTTGATGTTCCCTCCTGGATGTCCTCGCTGGCTTCTGTGGGCCTGTTGGTGGGAACGGAATTGCTGGGTCCCAGGGTGCCTGTTGGTCCTCCGTGTCTCCAGGCTGTGCTCCGATGAAGGTGGCTGCCGCCTCGTGGGGCCTGCTTGCCTTCTTTCCCAGCTGCTGCCAAATTGCTCTGGAAGGGGGTCGCCCCAGTTGTTCCCTCCCAACCACGTGCACGAGGGATTGTACAGTCTCAGCAGCATTTGGCATCATCAGACTTACAACTTCCTTATATTTTGCTAACACGACATGTACAGAGTGTCAGCCCATGGCTTTCACTCCCGTTGGCCCGAGTACAGACAAGGTTGATGATGGGTTTATATCTTGTGGCCCCTCTTCCCTTTCTTGCCTGTCTGTACTGTGTGGGCTTTATTCCTCTGGATATTTTGTTTCACCAGTTTTAGGATCTTGTTACATTTTCCTAATGCTAACCTTTGTGCATTGCTTTAAAAAGATGTAATGCTCACTGCCTCCTCCAAGAAGCCCCTCTTGCTGCCTGCCTCTCTTTCCATGTGCTGCTTCTTCCCTTAGCAGTCCCCCTAAGGCTTCAGCGCATCCACCAAGTGCTGGCTTTCCTCGCTGGACCGATTTTGCGGAGCAGCAAAACCCCTCGTCATATGCCACACAGCAACACCCTGGCATGGCATCCTGGATCCATTATGGCCCCATCCATGATTACTTCCATGAGAGAACACTAGGCTCAGCTTGTGTTCCTCAACATGGCCCCACAGTCCCCCCACGCCAGGGCTCCTCTCTCTGAGCTGGGGCCCCGAGAGCTTTGAGCCCTGCTCCTGAGAGCTGCTCATCCCTGCCAGGTACCAACTACATTAAGCTTAGCTGCCCCCTTGGAACTTTGTCACTGTTTAATTTCTCGGCTCTGCTGCCTTTGGAGGGAAAGGGAAGTTCTTTTTTGTAATGAGTTTAGAAGCTTTTTTGAGTTAAGTGCCTGATCCTCATAAGCTCATGAAAATGGAACTGTTTTGTATAATAAAGGAGCCCTCGATACTGGCTTTTAGCTCTCCCTGGCGAGCTGGGCAGCCTTCTTCCTAGCAGCAGGAAATAAACAAGCCCTTCTTCCCATCAGCACTGCTATCTCACTAAGAATAGCGGCTGTTCATTGAGTGCTAACTACATGCCAGGCGAGGTGCCAAGGACTTTGCCTGCGTGCTCACTTCATCCCCCAGCATCCTGGTGGCCGAGGAGTTATTATCCCTTTTTCACCTCCTGCCGCTGTGCCTGTCCCCGTCTTGGATCTTGAACCCTCGAGCTCCTTCTTGCCTGCGGGCTTTGCTTACACAGTTCCTCCTGGAATACTGCACCCTCCCACTGTCCCACGGCAGGGTCTTTCTCATCTGGCCAGCCTCAGCTTCAATTCTGCCTCCTCAGAGAACCTTTTCCCAACTACCCACATCAGCGCCCCACTCTTCCCTGCCAGCCCCCCATTCTGGGCTTTCCTGGCCCCTTTGTAGTATCCGCTGTAGTTGTTTCCTGAAGCGTGTTAGGGGGAGGGGGAGCCACTGAAGGATTTCAAGCATGGACTGACAAGCTCTGTGTTCTGGAGACCTTCCTGCCGTGTGGAAGATGGCTTGATAGGGGGTAAGTAGGAAGACCCTTGCCGGAGCGTGTGTGGAATATCTGTACCCAGTGCCAACAGGTTTGGGTTAGCGCAGTGCCATCCAGTCCTGTGAGAGCATCATTAGCGGATCTGGCGAAGTGGGCTCTGACCAGAGACAGCGTCTTGCAGAAAAAACAGACATGTGTATAGGGAACCCTTTGGTGTCGTGGTCCTATAATCCCGCCGTGGGCAAGGCCCCATCCCCAAAGTGGTCAGCAGGCAGTCCACAGGTCACAGGCCACCTGAGATGAGATCGGTGTTTGGTGATGATGACAGTCACAGTGACGGCAATAATAATAAAGCCCTGTCTGCAACTTGGAGTCCATATGCTCCCCAGCAAGGGGAGCCTGGTCTCTCCCTTTATCTCAGATTTCCCTGTGGCAACAGCTGATGGGAGCCAGCTGGAGGCTGGCCCTTACGTGGGGCATGTGAGCCCCAGGTCACCGGCTTACCTTGCTTCTCTCATTTCCTAGCTCCTGAAGCCTTTTGAATTTGTCACCCCTGAAGCTGAGGGTAGACTCCCTGGAGGGGATGATTTTTCATGTGAGCTTTCAAGAAACAAGTAGAGAAGAAAGGGAAGCGTGTTCCAGTTAGGAGACAAACACTGGCAGAGGAGCAGAAGCATGAGAAGTTAATGGGTTCATGTGTGTGTTGGATTCTTTATGTCCCAGTGCTCCAGCCCATTACCGAGGCAGCATCAGGGTCCAGCAATGACTTTGGCCTTGGTTGAGGTCAAGGTGAGTGAGGTGCAACAGTAGTTGGACCCTGGGTCTTGTGCTTTCTCAACACCTTGGACCTGCCCCTTCATGTTACCTCTAGGATATCCAGCTTTGGAGAACTGAAAAACAAGCATTCAGGGGAGTAGAGCATACTGGCAATGGTCAAGAACCTGAGGAGTGTGAGTTCTTATGAGAAAGGCCCTTAAAGTATAATGAGGTACATGGAAAATTTCATTAAATCCCAGATAAGTGTTCTTTTCCAGATAGATGTAACTTTATTACTTTTTTTAAATTTCACAAATCCATTTGGGTATTTATGATACAAGAAGTCTTGGGACTGCTGAGGCAAATGAGATGTGAGATGTGTTCCTTGCTCTCAGGGAATGCATAATCTAGTAGGGCATCTGGCAGATCACCCCATCCCTCATTAGGTGCTTGAGGAAGGTTAAATCAGGATTCTGTGAGAGCACAGGGAGGAGTATATCATCTAGGATGCTTTCCCCTACAAATTTTAGAAACCAGAATCCAATTATTTTTACTTTTAAAAAAGAATTAACTGGCTTGTATAACTGAGAAGTTTAAATCTGACTTCAGGAGTGGCTGGATCCAGGAGTTCAGTGACATCATAAGATGTCATTATCTCAGGCAGTCTCTTTATCCTTTGCTCGCTTACTCACTTCTTCTTATTTGCCTGCCTGTCCATTTTTCTTTCCACTTACCATTTTTCCTGAGCTGGCTGCGTTCTCAGAGATGGATCAAGGGGCGGAATCAGTTCCATCCCAACCTCATGGTCTGAGAATGGGAAAAGTTGATTGCTCCGGGGAGGATGGTAGTGCTGTCACCATCAGAAAAGAGAACGGGGTGCTGAGTAGGAGAAACAAGGGGAGCCAGCCTGGGGTGTTGCGAGGGGGAGAAGGGAAGGAGAGACACCAGAGAAACCTAAGGAGGGAGGTAACACCTGAACTGAGGGCAGAGCAGGATCCAAACTCTTGTGTGAGATGGGGAATTCTAGGCAAAGGACACAGCCCTTTGGGGGCCAGAGTTTGTGGAGCAGCTCTACCTCCTCAGGCCCATGATGCCTCCTGAGAAACGGTAGGCCCTGCTTGCTGTGGGCGCACATGGCACAGTGTGTGGTCTGTGAGGGACGCGCTCAAAAGAGCCAGGTAGGAACAGTTACCTCTCTTGCTGGGCTGAGGAGTTCAGATTCTCATTCCAAAAGCAAGTTACTTGGTTTTTTTGTTTTTTTGTTTGTTTTAAAAAAAATGGTTTTGCCATTTTTTAAAAAGCCCACTGGGGAAGGAGTATGGAGGATAAATACCAGTAGGAGAGACTGGCCCCGAGGGCTACACACATACCAGAGGGACGTCATTCACTCTGTCATCCATTCATCCCGCAAGTGTTCCTTGAATGTCTCCTGTGTACCAGCCACTGAGCAGACAGCAGGGAGCTAAGTGGGTCAGGTGGAGCAGACGATATGCACATAAGCTGACAGCCAGCCAATTTCTAACAGTGTCGACTAAGGAAAACTAGGGAAGAGAGTTGACTTGAGATCTGTCCTGGGTGGGTGACCCCGATCACAGGAGGTTTCAGCTTATGAGGTGAAATTACGAAAAAAAAATTTTTTTTTCTCCATGCCACCAACCAAAGTAAAAGTATTCAGCTCCCTCTGAAAGACATGGGTAAAGACAGCGAGGTGGTGGGTTTTTAGCGCCATGAATCATCATTTGTGCTTGACCTTCTGCCGCTTGATGTTCGAAAGTGGCTTTGTGTGCTGGATAATGGATCTGTAGTTGGTTTTGGACAGGTGCATAAATCTTTGAGGGAAGTTAGAAGAATGGGCTGGCCAGGCGGACCTGGCATTCTGCTTCATCTTCATTTCCACCTTTAACTTCTCCCCCACCCTCTCCCTCTGTTCTCTCCTCCCTCCCACGGCAGGAAATCCCCCACAAGAAGCACAAACCGCACTCTGGCATAAGCATTTTTCAAACGAGAGCAACAAATAAGAATGGTTTTGCTATCTGGGGCCTTCCCCTCAGTAATTCCATTAGTGTTCAAGCAGGTCTGGAGAGCCGTAAATCAGGCCTTTCACAATCCGCTTCAGGGACTCTGCCAGATGCCTCAGATGCATTGATTTTGGAAATAATTGGACATAACTATTTTCCCTTTGCCAATGGGTTAGGCTTCACGGCTATGCTACAGGTGACTGATGGGTATGCCAATAATGCCGGCACCTAAGCAGAGCAAAAATGTCTGCATCTTTTCCAGATTCTCAAACAACGTGGTGAATTATCTTCTCCCAGAGATCCCCAAGGTGTGTTGAGGCCACATTCCAAGTTACTGGTCAGCACCACGGACAGCTCCACCACCGCTGCCCTTTGTCTGCCGGTTTCCCGGTCTGGACGCAGATGGGAATCTGGGTTTCAACAGAATGAGCCTCTCAGAGCATACCCCAGACCTGGTGAACTAAAATCTATGGGCGAAGCCCTGGAATCTGTGTTTTTGAAGAATTCTTGGGTAATGCTGACAGCTGGTTTGCATACCAGTGATTGGTGGCACTAACCCGAGGCCCAGGAAGAGGAAATGACTTGCTTGGTGGGGTATTCAGAGAGCCAGGACTTGAGCTCTAATGAGTGTACTTCTTCGTGATCTCTGCAGGCTCATTTCCTCTCAGTCTTGTGCTGCTAGGCAGAGGAGCGAAGAACACAGGGGTGGAGGTTTTTATGAGTTGGTCCTGGGCTTTCCAGCCCAAATCTAGCTTGAAATTAACAATATCAAACAGGACCTCAAAGGCTTGTGAATTTCTGTCTATTCTTTCCCAAGGTCTTCCCACTTCAAGTGTGGTTTGGACAGGCCCAGGAGCCTCACCTGAGAGCTTGTTAGAATTGGAGACGCTCAGCCCCTCCCCTCGCCACCACCATCCTTCTGAATCAGATTCTGTGTGCTCCACATGAGTTGTACACATGTGAAATGTCAAGACGTGCTCTTCTATGTGCTTTTTGTGTTCCTCTCTAAGTGGATGGAACAATACGCTTCCCCCTCTCCTCCTTGTGCTCACCTTGATCCCCTCCAGGGGCCAACGTGGATGCTCAGGCTGTCAGGTAGTCAGGCTTTGAGCTGCACCTGTGGGTGGACAGAGTCACTGTGTGTTAAATTGGTCCATCAGGGTGTGACCCTGTCCAGGCTCAACCTCCCAGGCTGTAGCAGGACACGCCCCAACAGCCAGCTGGCTCAGTCCCTTGTGGCTTTCTTTGCTTCCCATCTGATACTTAATTCTGTTTATTCAGTGCATGCAAGCTGTGTTTAAGATGGTGAGGAAAAACAGATGTGGGTCCTGCCCTCAGGGAACTTTTGGTTTAGCAGAGACAGACAAATCAACCGAAAGTAACCTTCGAGGGGGGGCCCAGTTTCCAAGTAAGCACAGTTTCTGTGTAAGTCCCGAAGCTGTAACACAGAGGACCCGACGCAGGGAAGGAATGCAGGTAGGGACGTTGAGACTGAGAGGGGGAGACTGTGCAGAAGCTGGTGCAGAAGGGGTGTTCTGGGCCAAGGCAGGCCTGCGGTCAGCTCCACACTGGATATCCGGCCAGAGGCTTGCTCGCTCGCTCTCCCTGCTTCCTGGGGCCTTTCATCTATGTACGAGATGAAAGGCTCTCTTTCACATGGAAAGGTGTTCCTTCTCGGTGCCAACTCAGGTGTCTCCAGGGTCAGGACTGCCTCTCACCCAGGCAGAGCACAGGTTCCGTACAGATGTGCAAGGTTTGGAAGGGAGACCTCTAGCTCAAAATCAAGGCTGACTTAGCTTCTCTTTGCCTTCTCTGGGCACTTACCTCGTTTGGGACTCTGGGGTGTGGCGGGAGGTGGGGGGCTGGAGTGAGAGGCAGTGAAGGACGGCAGGGATCCTGGGGTTAGTGTACTTGGGTTTGAATCCTGATGCCAGGGTATGGTGGCCTGTCAAGTCGCTGTGCCTTGGTGCCCTCCTATGTGAATATTCTGGCATCTTTCCCAGGAGCTTGCTGTAAGGATTCAGCGAGGAAATGCAGGGAACAGGCTAAGAATGCAGCCTGTCTACAGTGAGCGCTCAGAAGCCACTGGCGGTGGGAGGAGGCCATTCCCTGGACCACACCTCCCTGTGAATGCCACCCCCCCTCCTCCAGCTTCCTCCCCTCCCCACAGTGGGCAGTGCGACATCCTTAGTCCCACATAACAGCCCAGAGGGGCCTGCTTGGGAGCTCAGCCTGATGCAGCTCTCAAGTTCCTATTCTAGGGTCTAAGGGTAAGTCCTGGGGATCGATGAACAAGAATTGCACGTTCTTGCCACATCTTTTAATTCATAAACTTCAAACATGAATTTCGGCCGCAGTCTGTAACAGTTCGTCCTAGAAGGTGTGACTTTGCCCCCACTAAACGTCAGTCTGCTTTTCTTCGTATCCCATGACAGTCGCCACAGATGGCTCCACATATCCTCAGAGGAGATCTGGCGCATTTGGGGTGGTGTAGCCGTGGGCACCGGCTCGCCTCAAAGCTCATCACTGCCTTGAAATTACAGTCACGGTAAGACCTGCCCCTGGGTCTTGTTATCTGAGGCCTCCGCAGAGAGAAGCGTGTATTGCTTCATCATCATTTTGATAACTGTGCTTAAATATAAGTGCTTTTCTGTCTGATCGTGTGTAGCTCGTTTCATGCATTTAAAAACGCAGCTCTGATTAGGGGATGATAGCCTTCAGCAAGACCACACAGAGAACCCTGCCAGCGCCCCTCCCAGGGGTCCCCTTTTGCCCCATGTCACATGGCTCCCTGCCCTGGCTGGGAGCTACTGTGCACCACCGCTGTTTTTGGCTGCCTTGCTCTTTCCAGACTTTTTTCCCTATTCCTCCTCTGCCGAGTTCCTTTGTGAAGCAGGTGCTAGATAAATAATTAATAGGGTGGGAAAACTTACTGGAAATAACTCAGCTCGTGTTTATTTCTAAGCAGCAGAGTTCAGGTGTATTCCAGGTCGGGAAAGTGTCTCCGGCTGAAGGCAGCTGCTGGGACGTTGAGGGGAGACCTCTGCCAGCGGGAGGGAGAGGATTTTCAGAAGAGCCTATGCCCTGGGAAAGATGGGGTATTGGGCAGGGAGGTGCCAGGCTGGGAAGCCCGGGGAGTTGGGGGGTGGTCTGTGACCTGAACAGTGAGTGGAGGACGCCATGGAAGAATTAAAATTTGAGTTGAGGAACAGACCCAAAATGCTCCCACACTGGCAGAGTTCTGAGAGGAATTGGATTTATGTGACTGCAAAGAGCAGGGATGGATAGCAGCTTCAGGCATGGCTGGCTCCAGGGCTCACAGTCCCATCAGAGCTTGATCTCTCCCTCCTTCCCTTCCTCCTTGGCTTTCCTCCCACAGGATGGGCTTTTTTTCACAGGACAGAGCCTCTGTCAGTCCCAGGTTTCTGTCACCCTGACAGCAGCTCCAGAAGAAAGCCCTGCCTTTCCCAGCAGTTGCAGCAGACGTCTGAGAGTAGATTTCACTGTTGTGCCAGAGTCATGCACCCTTCTGTTTTCCTGCTGTTGTTTGAAACCGCTGTCATCTACTTCCTGTGTCTGTAGACTGGCCTAGTCTGGAAATTTCCTGTAAGTGGATTCCGTGACCTCACAAAAGCATGCTGTTTCCAAGGTTCGTCCGTGCTGTAGTCTGTATCCAAACTACATTCCTTTTTTATTGCCAAGAACCGGCCCATTATACAGGCAGACCACGTGTTGTCGGCCTGTTGGTCTGTTGACGAGCCTTTGGGTTGTTGCCACTCTTCTCCGCCGTCCTGCCCCGGACATTTGTGTGCAGTCTTCCGCGTGGACACACACTTCTCCTTTTCTTCGAGTTCATTCTTTTGTCTGCTCTCATCCCATCTAGGAGTGAAGTGTCGGGTCATGGGGTAACTCTTACGTAGCATTTTGAAGTACTGTTTTCCACAGTAGCTGCCCCATTTTCTAGTCCCGTCAGCCAGGTATGAGGAGTCTAATTTGACCACATCTGGTTACTGCCTCTGTGTGTGTGTGTGTGTGTGATTACAGCCACCGTAGTGGGTGTGAAGTGCTGTCACATGGTGGTTTTCATTTTTTGTTTCCCTAATGACAAACGATGCTGATTGAACATCTTTTCATGTGTTGATTCGGATCCTTTGTCTATCTTAAAACTGGGTTGTCTTTTTATTGTTGAGTTGTAACCATCTTTTGTTTTTTTTTTTTCTATTCTGGATACAACACAAGTCCCTTATCAAACAGATGATTAACAAATATTTTTTCTCATTCCCCGCATTGTCTTTTCACTTTCACGATGATGTCCTTTGTAGAAGCGGAGTTTTTAACATGGATAAAGTCCATTGTACATATTTTTTCTTTGGTTCCTTATGCTTTCTGATGTTGTATACGAGAAAGCTTTGCCGAACACAGGGTCGCTGAAATGTATTCCTGTTTTCTTCTAACCGTTTTACAGTTTCTATGCTCAGATTGAGTTCTGGGATGCATATGGAGGTAGTTTTTCTGTATGTTATGGAAGAAGAGGTCTGATTTCCCTTTGTACATGTACACTCTTTGTTGAAAAGGCTCCTCTTTCCCCATTGAATTATCCTGGTGGAAAATCCAGTTGTCCATCAGTGTGAGAGCCTATTTCTGGACTTGAAATTCTTTACCATTGATCTAAATATCTACCCTTAGGCCAGTGCCCTTCTGTCTTAGTTACAGTAGCTGTTGTGGTAGGTTTTAGAATTGGGAAGTGAGTCTTTCACCTTCGTTCTTTTTTCAAGGTTAGTTTGGAGTTTTAGGATATGAGTTTTAGGATAAGGTTGTAAATTATGTTTAAAAAAGAAAAAAAAAACCCACCAGCAACTGAGATTTTGATAAGGCATTACATTGAACCTATAGGTCAATTTCAGAAATATTATCATTTTTATAATACCTTCCCTCTTAAAAATGTTTTTCCATTTTTTTAGATCATCTCTAATTCTTTTAACAATACTTTGTAGTTTTTAGAGTTTTGTGCTTCCTCTGTCCATATGTTCATTCTTGAGCCGCTTTCTGTGGCCACGGGAATGGAACATTCCAGTAGGGGCCCTGACTCATGCGTCTGCTTCTGCAGCTGCAGAGAGTAGCCTCTCCCCAACTTTATGGACTGAAAACGGAGAATGGAGATTTTTGAAGGGATTAGTATAGTGCTCCTAATAGCGGCACAGAGGAATTGGCTGCTGGGCAAGCAAGAATAAGAAAGAAATTGTCTGTCTTAATATCTTCCAATCAAGCCTTCAGGAAAGGCATCAAAAGGGATGTAGAGGCACTGGAGCCAAGGTTTAAAAGGCTCTAGTCCACTTGGTTGCCCCATAAAAGAAGAGAAAAAAGAATTCCCTGAGGTCTGTAGCATCTTAAGTTACAGGAGTGGGATCGTAGAATCTCATTATTACCAAAGGCAGCACATGCGGGATTTCCGGCAAGGCGGGTTTGGGAACATCAGGTCTGGTCGGTGAATGGAGGTAGCAGAGACTTAGCTGGGGAAGTGGGATCTCCCTGCCTGGATGACCAGGACTGACCACACCCCCTCCCACCCAACCCACCACCTTCACTGGAACCCGATTCCTCGGGAGCCTATCCTGGGGCCTCTCCTTAATGCAGCCCGTGTCCGTTCCTTCTCCTCTTCAGTTTTGTGTTCTCTGTTTGCAAAGCTGTGGAAAAGCCAGTACCATGTCTTGTGTGCGTCTCAGCCGGTGGAGATGATGACTGTTGGAGGCCCACAGGTGGTGTTCAGAGTGAAATGACCCGGCCAAGGGGTAACGATGATGAGAACAGTAGCCCAGACTGAGTGTGTACTCTGTGTACTCTGGGCCACAGCCACTGTTGCGATCCATCCTGTAGGGACTATAAAATGAAGTCACTTTCCCAAGGCCCCACCCTTAGGAAGTGGTAGAGCTGGGTTTCACCCAGCTGGTCTGACTCCCCAGCCCTGTCTCTTTGCCAGTCAAAGTGTCTAGCACAGTGCCTGGCACACAGCGAGTCGTCAGCAAGTGTCAGCTGCCGTTTGCAGTTGGAGACTTGACCATGTCAAGTAGCTGGTACTCGGCCCCGTTGTCCCAGGTCTGCACAACCAGTGACCCGTGCAGGATGGAGTCCTCTGCCTCACCTATTTCTCCACAGGTTAGTTAGGGTAGAGCTAGCCGCTGCCACAAATTTACACCCCAGACTTGCAGTTTGCTGCTTGTTGATGTTGTCGTTGGATGTTTGTGGTCAGTTAAGTGGCTTACGCGTGGGCCGAAGCCCTTTATGTCCTGAGCGTCCACCATCCCTTAGGGCAGAGGTCAGCAAATCTTTTATGTAAAGGACCTGACGGTGAATATGTCTGTCTTTACAGACCATACGGTCTCAGTGGCAACTATTCCTTTCTGTTGCTGCAGCGTGAAAGCCGCCGGACGACCCATTAACAGATGGGCGTGGCTGAGTACCAATAAAACTTTATCCACAAGAACTGGGGGACCAGCGATGTCAGGCTGGGTTTGGTCCTGGGGCCTTGGAACACTGTTCACTGATGGGGAGAGAGGGAAGGAAAGAGCGTGAAAGAGATACTCCACTTCTCAAATGCCTCAGCCTGGAAATGCAGCCTCATGTCTTAAATTTGACCAGCAAGATGGAGTCTTGCTGAGATGCAGGAGGGTCTAGGAAACAGAGCCTTTGCCTGGAGCCTTTCCCTGCAGTCCAGGAACACGTCTGCCCCCTCGGAGGGGACCATGCATGTGGGTGACAGCCTGCGGGGTCTCTGCCGCATGCCCTCGAGGTGCCATCCTGTGGTGCCATGAGTGGACTGGGAGTGTCCCTGGGCCCAGGTTTGAGGTTGGCTTATTTGCTCCAAGTAGCTTGACATTTTTTAAGCTATTTTGCATCACCCACTCACTTGCTGACTGGAGATGGGAGCTCTTTTTGTAGAATGGCCCCTTGGACATCAGCTGCCTCAGCAACTGAGGTGTGTTCCGTGTGATCTGGTGGAAGGAATTCCAGGCTAGCGATCAGAAGGAGTAACCACGCTGGGTTTTCAGTTCTTCCTCTCTCAGGCTGGGGTGGGGGTGGGCATCACAGTTGGATTCCGTTCATTTGGCAGTGGTACCTCCATGGGACTGGAGAGCATAGTGGGATCTATGGACGCTGAAGTCAGGGACCAGGGTTTGACTTGTGGCTCCATTGTCCAAAGGATGTTTGACCTTGTGCAAGTTTTTTGCCTCCGTACCTCAATTTCCTCATCTGTAAAATGGATAAAGGCCCAAAGACAGCTGCCACTCTCTTACAGATGAACCTGTGAAGACCCCTATTGGGACATGTCTTGACTCTAGCTCAGTTGGATCCTTATTTGACTCTGATTTTATTTTTACTTTCCTTCCTACAGAAAAACTCCAGGGTCCATGGACAGGGTAGATAAAGCTCCCGAGTAGAACTTGAAAATAGTCTCTTTATTTTCCTGCTTTAATCTTATCCATTTGGGTTTTTTTGATATTGTAATATAATAGCAAATAGATGTTTAGTCTTTGTCCTTGGTTCCTGGCACAGAGGCCCTAAAACCCTTGGAATTTCCCAATGGTGTGAGAGGAGCATCTTTTGGATACACTCTGGGACTAAGTCTTGGCTCCTGACCCCGGAGCTTCTAAGACCCTTGCAGTCTCCCGAGGCTGATGAGCTGAGTGGTGGCTGGGGTCCCAGATGGCTTCAGGATGGGGCTGTCCTCCAGAAGGGCCAAGACACGATTAGAGGGTTGGAATGTTCAGCCCTAACCCCTGACATCTGAGGAGGAAGAAGGGCTGGAGATTAAGTTCGGTCACCAACAGCCAGTGACGTACTCAGTCATTCCTCTATAATGGAATCTCCCTAAAAATTCTAAACTCTGAGACTCAGAAAGCTTCAGGGTAGGTGAACACGTTGTGGTCCCTGGAGGGTGGGGTGCCTAGGGCAGGGCCCCTCCCTCTCACATCTTCTCTTCCATTTGGCTCTTTTCGAATTGTATGCTTTATGATAAACCAGTGATGTTAGGTAAACTGGTTTCCTGAGTTCAGTGAGCCATTTTGGCAAATTATTGAACCTGAGGGACAGATCACGGGAACCCCGATGGATAGCCGGTTGGTCTGAGTATAGGAGGCTGGGACATGGGATTGGCATCAGACCTGAGGGCAGGCACAGGGGACGGAGCCCTTAACCTGTGTGGTCCAATGCTGACTTCTGGCAGTTAGTGTCAGAACTGAGCTGAATTGCGGGACAACTGGGTAGTGTCCAGAAGGCTGGAGAGTTGCTTGTCAGTGTGGGAAGAAACCCTTGCACACTTGGCATCAGAAGCATTGTAGATAAGCACAGTTCAGGCTTGTGTTAAACTCAGGTGTACTAAAAGGTAGGTCTCCTGTCCTCGGTCGTCCCTCCGGTGCCCAGCGTGGCGTCAGGCACACTGCAGAGGCTTTCTGAGTTGACTGGAATTTTTATCAGCTTCTCCTGTGTAACCTAGGGACAGCGAGGGACGGCAGAGTAGCCGGGCCTGGATGTTGGATGGACCATGCTTGTGAGCATGGATAAGTTAACTCATCTCTCCGGGTCTCAGCAGCCCTGCCTGTCCAAAGGAGATCACCCCCTGGCTGGGAAAGGTGTTTCTGAGGATTCGGTGAAATGCCACATTCTGAACACTTGGCCTCCAGTGGGTCGGCTTGCTTTTGAGTGTGTAACATTGATGCTTGAGGGTGGGAGTCACGGGAAGGGGAGCCCTGTGATAGCCCCAGCCTCAGCCCTGCTCTGGTGGTCGAGCTGGGCCCTGCCCCCTCCCAGGGCTCCTGGAGTGTTTGTGCAGAAAGTCGCTGCGTCTGGAGAAGCCTAGAGCTGGCCCCTTGCGTGAGCCCGGCTTGGTGGACTCGGGGGGTGAGGGGATGAGCCCGTCTTGCGGAGATCTGTTTTTGATGACCTGTTGATTTTTTCCTGTTGTTTTGGGATGGCTTGCAGATCTATTTCCTTTGGTCTGCAGCCTGATATTCAAGCACTGGAATTAGCTACCGGCTGATTTGGCAATTGAGAGATTGTTGCCTTCATTATGCTTCCCTTTGCCCATCCAGCCGTTTCAGCCCATGCCACACTAGCTGCTGGGAGTGGATACTCATCACAGAGGCTACAATTAAGACAGAGATGGTCACGCATAACGCTACCACCACCGCTGTTAAAACCTTGGAGCATCTCGAAACCAGAGCCCATGTGGCCATCACACTTGCAACAGACCATGACGTGACCCAGAGTGTTGGAAGGGCGCTCACTTGCCGGTCACAAGGGAGTGGCTGTGTGCATGGGCCATGTGTCAGCCTGGCATCACCTGGCCAGTCTGGGGCTGGCACAGCCATGGGGTTGCATGGAGGAGTGGAGATGGGAGGAGAGTGGGGCCCAGGCGGTGCCTCCCATGGGAAGCGAAGACCGGAACATAAGGGACAGGAGAGCACTCTGAATTTCCAGTTGGAGTGTTATAGCTCCGGCTCCGTGTCTGCAGCTTCTGTACTTAGAGCTGCTTCAGGGCAGAGCACTTGTGGACCCAAGGTCCTGCTTGGGTCTTTGACTCTGATGGAGGGAAGTCCTGGCAGCCAGCAGGGGCAGACACAAAAATATTGCTGCTCCCCTTTCTGTGTTCCGTCCTTGGACCTTGGGTACAAAAAAAGCAGGTTAGCGCTGTTCTTCAGCCCCGACAAACTGACCCCATCGGTCACCCCAAGCCCTCCAGCCCTGTGTCGCTCATCTCTTTTCCCGTCCGCCTCCCCTTCCCCTGCCTGTCACAGGCTTCTGGGTTTGGCTGGAGCTGCAAATAGGTTTGTTTCCTTCTACACTGTGTTGTGTTGCTGTGTGTATTTTGCATTTATTTCCATGGTGCTGGGCTCTAGTCTCTGTTCCTTTACTTTGCATACTCAGTGTCCCATGGGGCTGTGTCCTTCTGTGTCTCTAACTGCTAGTTGTAATTTCGGGTGTGCCTCGCCACATCTCACTCCTCCTCTCCCCCAGAGGAGCCAAGTGGCTCCTGACTCCAGAACCTTGCAGCAATGAATCTCCTTGTCCGTGATCCCGATGGTACTGCATGAGCATTTCTCTGGACTAGACGCTCAGGATGGAATGGCTTGGTTGTGTCCTCTACCGTATGTAATTCGACCAGATACTGCCAGATTGCTCAAAAAGAGAGCCCTTCTACAGGCGCGAGGGAGCTGAAGTGGGCTCCGCCGTAAAAAGGAAATTGGTTGTGTTGTGAGTGTGCGCTGTGCACAGAGAGCAGCCCCAGTTTCTGCTTTACAGGCACGACCTCACTGGGTCACACAGTGATCTGCCATTCTCCGTATCTGCAGGCGCAGAAGCCGCGGGCCACGGGGGCGCTCGCGACCCCGCCGCTAAGCGGTGGCTAGAGCTGAGCCCGGCTCTGAGGGACTCTTGTGAACACATTGTGCCGCTTGCCTAGAGTCCCAGGTCCTGCATAGTGACTAACGTAACATTAATAATAATAAATAATAATAATAATAATAATAATAATAATAGCATCCCGGGTCCTCGGGCTGGCTGCCGTGAATCAAGGAAGTGCTCTAAGAAGTTAAGGAGGGTCTGATGAGATCATATGCGTCATGTTGCGGCTTTGCGTGGCCTGCTCTTTATTTTTACAAATCTCTTTCAGCATCTTAAAATCTGAGATCTCACTTAAAAATCTAGGTGATCTGGCCATGGTGGGCTGGCTTTTGCACCAGGCAAAAGGATTAGAGACGTGCTGCCCCTTCCCAGCTGGCCTGTCAACGCTGCCCTCCAGTGGCTCCTGTTACCTGTGGCCCGGATGGTGCTGCGGTTGGTAAAAGAGACATTTCTGTGGGTGGGCAATGCCCTGTCTTTCCCCTCGGAGCTCTTCCCGATAAATGCACGAACCAGCCTTCCACCCTGTGGTTATGAATCCTGACAGGCAGGGGTGGCCTCGTGCTTCTGAGCTGAACTCAGACACAGGTGACTGCGAAACCCAGCTCCGTCTCTCACCGGCGGGTCCCCTTAGAAAAGGCACTTCATCTCATAGAGCCTCCATTTTCCGATCTGCCCAATGGGGCTGTGAGGGTCCGGTTCCTAAAGCCCTTGAGGGGCGGACTAAGATTACGCAAGCAGACGTCTCAGCCAGCTTCAGCTGGCCCGTGCTGAGCTTGCAGGAAGTTGTTGTTGTTACTGTTGCTGTGAGAAGGGCGGAGGATGTGGCTGGGTCCTGTGTGGGTTTACTGTTGCTTCTCTGAGAGAGAGAGTGGCTTTCTTTCTGGAATTGGCAGTCAGGCACTGGCGCGGGCACGCCTCCTGCGGGTGGCATTGGGGTTTGCTGGCCCTTCTATCGCTTGGTGTCACCCACCGACAGCGTGTGAGTGCGGACGGATAGCCTCCTCGCTGCACCTGCTGGGCTCCCCCTGGAGCTGCCCAGCCCTGGGAGGCTGATCTGCCTCTCTGTTTAACGTAAGGTCTTGCCACGACAGGGCTTACCACAGCCCCTCTCAGCCATGTGAGCGGGGGCAGGAGGGTCTCTAGGACCCAGGGGAGGATCAAGCTTGCATTTGGTATGGGTGCTAAGCCTTGGCCTTCTCCATGAACAAAGCATGGAAAGGATCAGGTCCGAGAGGTCCTCTTCGGTCTGCCCTTTCCCACCATAAGCAGTATTTCACCCCAGGGCCGCCAGAACGCAGCCTTGGGCTGCCGACAAAGTCGTAGATCTGCCTGTGCATCGTGCGGGAAGTCCTGACTCAGATACGGTGGGGCGGGGTGAGGGAGAGGGGGGCACATCAGGCCCTTGGCCTTTCCATGCGGGTGGCAGCATACACTGTTGGTGGGGTCGGAGGACCTGGTTCGAATCCCAGGCGTGTAATTCACCAAATCCAGGAGCTTGGGCGTGGCTCCTCGTCCCCCCTGCTCCCGATTGCTCATTTGAGATGGGCATATGATAGAACCTACCTCGGAAGCTCGATTTGAGGGTGAACCAGGTAACAGGTACAGAGGACGGACCCCAGAGCGGCCCAGAGTATTCGCGGAGAGGCCCGCTGTGATGTGTTTTATCTGCTGTGCAGACGTTTGTAGTTTCTTGGGAGTTCGTGTTACCTGTCAGACAGGCCAAGTTCATGGTCTCCTTTGCCTTCCCTATGTGAAAATTCTTCACAAAATGGGGGAGGGGCAATTTAGGACAGTAGCAATGTAGTGCAAAGACAGAGAGTCCAGATTCTAAATTCCGGCACTCCACGCTTTGAGTGGCTTTGGGAAAGGAAATGACCCTGAAGGTCCCCAGTCCCCACCTCTGCCATGGGGCCCGGCCCTTCAGTGGTGTCTGCGAGCTCCCAGCTGTACATGGGCCCAGCTCCCTGCCTCTGAGACCTGATGCTTTCCTTCTCCTTCAGGTAGATCTGGTTGAAAATACTGCCAGGCGGTTAGGAGCCAGGCTCTGGCATTGGACAACCCAGGTCCAGATCCCAGTATCACTGCTTTCTAGGTGTTGCCTTTGGGCATGGCGAGTGACATCTCTGGGCTCAGTTTTTACCTGTATAAGGGGTGATGATGATGGCAGTGACCCCACCTCGCCACATGCCCGTGAGGACCAAGCACAGGCCCGGTGCTCCCGACATCTGATGACCCTGGGCTCCTTGTTGCTCTCCCTCAGCCTCCATTTCCTCTCCTCCCCAGGCCAGAGCAGCGGAGGCCAATTTCCCTGGAAGCTGGGGAGAACAGTGTGGGATGGGTACCAAGTACGGAAGGGCCTCCTGGGCCCAAACACTAAAATAAGCCAAATAATGAAAAGGCACCGGGAGATGTAAGGGTCACAGGAGGTAACGGACTGATGGATGAGCTCATGCCCTTTGCTCTCTGAGGGTGGACCCTGCTACGGAGCCCGGAAGTGTTGAAAGGCCTGCGGTAATGCAGGATCCCATGGGTCTTCGCTGCGTTGATTTTGGAGGCTACCGGACCATCATGTGTGTTCCCTTCAACACAAGCTGAGTTGCCTCCATCTGGGGCTGGGCGTCCGCTGTACGCTGTGCCATGGAGAAGCCCTGTCAACTGGGGGGAGTAACGTGGGATGAGATTACTTAGGGAAGTCTCAGTCTTCTCTAATTAGTCTCGATGCTTGGAATGAAAGGAGCTACCGCCTGACTAAAGCAGGGGTTCTCACGTGTCCGCCCAGGAAGGAAGCTGAGGGCTCCTCGGACCCGCCCACTCCCTTTGCGAGTGAGAGAACTGGGGCTCTGATGGGACCTGGCTTTCCCAGGGACACGCACAGGGTGGGGAGCAGCATGAGACCAAGCCCCAGCCCGTGGCCTCTCACCTGCACCCAAACCAGGTAGCATTGGATGGCTGTAGGCTTGAGGTGAAGAAACTGGTCTGTCTGGTGTCACCTCATTGCTGGAGAGGTCTGGACACTAATTTTTCATGCCCGTTAACTTGGAGGATTTGCCATGCCCCTTCCTCTAGAGCTCATGCCAACTCCGTGCCGTGGGAGGACGGGGGTAGGATGGGGATGTGGGGGGAAGGGGTCCTCTCTGAGAACCAGCAGGGTCTGCAGAACAAATCCATTCAACAGTGCAGGCTGGAGAAAAGGTAGAGCAGAGCTTACTCAAAAGGCAACCCCGAATCCTACGAGAGTCGAGCTGGGGGTACCTCTACGTGTGGGTACAGTTGGCATCTGGTAATATCCCCACCAGGGCCCCAGGAGCCTGTCCTTCCTGGTAACCTAGGGGGCCAGCTCTCACGAGTGGCCACTGCCTACTCTTCCGGGAGTAAGGTCTGCATTTTAACAAGGACTCGGATACCCCAGCTAAGTGGTCGGGGCCTGGGCTCTAGAGTGAGCCACGAGATCGGCCTCGGCTCTGCTTCCAGACTGCTCATCACCAGCTCTGTGAGCGCAGGCAACTCCTCAGCGTCTCTGTGCCTCAGTTTCCCTAGCTGTGAGGTAGGAGAGGAGCAGAAAGGCCCGTAGAGGGAAGAGTGTTCAAGCAGCATCCGTTTAGTCAGGGAGCACTTACCAAGCACCTGCCGGACGCCAGGTGCTGTCGCCAGGCACCAGGGACGTATACGGTCATCACTGAGAAAAGTAAAGGGATAGGGAGGCTGGCAGAGTGGACCGGAGGGTCTCTTGTTGGAGCAGAAGGGACTTGGGGCAGAAGTGGGGAGACAGGGAGTGACATGAATCGTGCAGGTGTCCGGAGGGAGGGCATCCCGGACCAAAGCAGCAGGTGCAAAGGCTCGGAGACCGAAGCCGTCCGCTACCCTTCTGTCCAGCCCCCTCAGCCCTGCTCACCACCCCCTGGGCCCGCCCTCCCAGTCTCTCCCCCCACCACCGTCTGCAGAAATCCTGCTCACCACCCCCTGCACCCCGGACCAAGGCCCTTCGTGCCTCCTGCTAACGCGCTCCCACACCGGCCTGGCTGCTGGGGCCCCTTTACACTAGAAGCCCTGGGCGTGGTCTGCCCTAGAGCTTCGCTGGTGATGTGCCTGCCTGTCATCCACTCCCAGACCCAGAGCTGGTGATGTGACTTGTCATTGGTCTCGGGCACCCAGCACGGCGCCTGGCCCGGCAGCCTCCTGGAAACGTGGCCCCCTTGGGGCAGCCCTCGTGGTGCCTTCCTCTGGAACCTGTACCCACAGGCCCCAGTGCAGCCTGGCATCCCAGGAGTGCAGATGGCGAAGGGACTCTACCCTGGTGCCTGCTGGCTCCTTGGGTCCGTGAGCGACACGTGTAACGTACACGATTCCCTGGGCTCCGTAATGTCAGAGGGGGAGACCGTGACCTCCGAACGGTCACTTCTGTTTCTTGGTTTGCTCCATCCTTCCCCGTTGATGACCGACTACGTGCTTGGTAAAGGGGGACGGGCTAAGCCGCTGGGGTGAAATCATGACAGGACTTTGCTTCCCTTGTCCCTTCAGAAGGGCAGTGACTTTGGCTCCTGAATTCAGGGGTATTTGTAGAGACCTAGGGCGTGAAATTCTCACTAAGGGCCCTTTAGAGACCCATCTCAGCCTTCCTCTCCCTCCCCTCCCCAAACTCTCAGACAGAGCCCCCTCCTCTCCCTCCTCCCTTCACACGTGGCGCATTCCAGCTGCGGGCACCCAAGAGAAAAGCTTGTTCTGTGAGACTTGTTGAAACCAGCCAGTCACTCGTCCAGCTGCCCAGCCCTAAGTGTGCACCTTTATTATTTCCCCGCATTAATCAAGTGAAGATCTTTGAGCAGCTTTGCCGGAATTACCCCATCAGAAGCTTATACAAGGGGCTTGGTGGCGTTTGGGAAGCGGACGAGGGTCCATCATGCCTGACAGTTCATTGCTCTCAGACGCCTCCGTGGAAAGTGCTGGAAGCGCCAATTGCCGGAATTGTCTCTCCTGGCTTCCCAGTTTGCGATTACATAACGGTCTCCCTGGAAACAAGGGCTCAGGCATCACACCCGTGAGGGAGCACGGCTCGCGGAGCTCACCAGTGTGCAGCATGCGTGCGGTGCGGGGCGGCCTGTCCCCATGTCCCCGGAGGGTGGGCCGGGGCCTGTGGCTGAGATCAGCAGCATCCGCGCCTCACAGCTGACCCATCCGGGAAGGAGGAAAGGCTGGTTTTCAGTGCTCCGAGACAAAGCAGAGAGACAGGGCCCGAACAGAGCTCTTACACTCAGGAGTCCGAACTCCTTCTCTGTCTTAGGGAAGGAACAGCCGATTGCGTCTCCTGCTTAAAAATACCCGTTGCCCCGAGGGCAGAGTCCACGTTCTCTGAATGGCCTCCCCGGTGTGCCCCCGCCAGCTGTGCCCGCTCTGCTCCTGCCTCTGGGCTCCCTCCGGCCGTGGCCCTTGACGCGTCCCGGCTCTTCCCTGAGCAGCGCCTCTCGCCCCCTGTCTCAGAGCCGGGGGACGCAGGCGCCGGCCCAGGCCGCAGGCTCCGTCGCCGTGAGCATGTGGGCCCTGGCCCTTCAGCCTCTGCTCCGCTTCCTCCTGCGCAAGTGCCTGTCTCAGTGGGCTTCTGAGACTGCAGTGAAACCGTGCCCAAGTGTGCGCAGCCTGGGGCCCGGGGAGGAGTGGCTCCCTGCACGTGCGGAGTGCCAGCCCCCTGTTGCCGCCTCTGTGATGCTGGCGAGAGGACGCCAGCCTCTGGGGAAGCCCCCCGGGCCCCACAGGAGACCCCGTGCACCTGTCACAGTGACTGCCTCACCGACCTCTTCCAGCCAACTGGAAACCCCATGAGGTCAGGACCCAGGCCTTGTCTCCCTGGTTATTCGCGGTGCCTGGCCAGGACCCAGGCCTTGTCTCCCTGGTTATTCGCGGTGCCTGGCTCACAGTAGGCCCCGAGCAGTCTGTTGAATGAATGAATGAACCAGGAAGCAGCTGGATCATTGAATCAGGAAGCAAATGAGTCCAGCCCACCTACATGTCTGACCAAGAACTCAAGTGCATTTGCTTCCCTTTGCCCGTGGCAGCCTGGGCCACGCCACCAGCACCTCTTGCCTGGGCGACCACAGCAGCCTCTCCACTGGTCTCCCTGCCTCTAGATCTCCCCTCCCCTCTCTCCTCCGGCCTTACCTTTGAAGCTACCCGTCCCAGGGGCCTTCCTTTCCCCACCACCACCAAGTCCGTCTTCCTCCTGTCTGTCCCACACCCAACTCTCCTGTAGCACTTACTGTGATGGATTCATGTACCCACTTCTTGTCTCCTTCCTCTACCAGCCTGGAAGCTTCTCGAGGGCAGGGGCCGCGTCTGTTCACCAGTGTACATTCTTTCAAGGCACACTGCCTTGGACACAGGCAGGTCTGCAGCAGATTGCCAGGAAGTGTGCCCCGTGGGAATCCGCAGAATTAGCAGGAGGACCTCTAACAGCACATGGTGGAAATCTGGAACCTCTGGCTTTCGGCAGAGAAATTAATTTCTCATTCAGCTAATACCCAGTGTAGGCGAGGAGTGTGGGGGAAGGTGGCTTCCTCTCCAGTGGCTCTCCTGCTTTCCTGTAGAATGTTCCACTGCACTTCCAGAGGAAGGGAAGAGAAGGGAGAGGGAAGGGTCACAGGGTCCGTGCATTCTCCTGGCAAGGCCTGGATGTGGTCGGCTCGCGTGGCGTCTGCCAAGCCTGGCCTGGGGCTCCCACCTCACAAGGTTGCTGGGAAGCTCATCCTCCTTGTTCCCAGGGAGAAGAAACGGGGCGGGTGAGCCAGTCTGCTCAGAATTGGGCATGGGAGGGGATCTCATAGCCAGGGTCCTCCTGCTGGGCTCTGTGGGGGGTCTAATCAATGTTCCAGAATTCTCCGGCCAGGGACAGTGTGACAGGTCACCTGACTCTGCAGTCGCCGCCCTTCGACAAGGGCCTGAGCAGTTTGCCACTCCTGATGGAAGCAACCTCCTATTTATTTTATAAAACACCATGATGTTCTTCGATGAGAATGAAAAGGAACTCAGAATTATAGAGTCACCTCTGCCCACCAGCAGGCAGCTCGCAGGAAGGCCCGGCCCCCTGTCAGCGGGGTGGGGGCTGGGTGGGTCTGGGGCTGAGGGTTTGTTCTAGGAAGCACGCCTCACGGTCTGGTTTACAGTATTGCATCATTTGTAAAGCTGCTCTTTTTTGTTTTTTAAGATTTTTATTTATTTACCTTAGAGAGTGAGCAGGAGAAGAGGGAGAGGGCCAAGCAGGCTCCCCACGTTGCCCAGCTCGGTGTCCTGACCCCAAGATAACGCCCTGAGCTGAAGTCAAGACTTGGATCTCGGCCAGCCGAGCCACCCGGGCGCCCCCTCACGGTTGCTGTTCCTGATGCGACTGCGCCTTTCTGTTCCTGAGGCTCGAAACAAAATTCCCCTTTTCTGGAGGGAAGAAAATACTCCCATCCAGGGAGCCCTGGGTGTTCTTTCCTGAAGTGAGGCCTGACCCCCCGCACTACTAGCGGCCCTAGACGCCAAGTGACGGTAGCATTGCGACGGGAATGCCACAGAAACGACAGCGGGGCCACGGCCACGAGGGCTCACAACCTGCCAGACAGGTCTGGCAGGTTCCGTGAGCTCGGCTTCCATCCACTGTGGCTGTTTCTTGTGCCATGTTTAGGCTGCAGCCTGGAGCCCAAACAGTGAACTCAGAAATACCTCAGGGCCCTTTGAGCACTGACCCAACCCTGTGGGGCAGGCTCCCAGCGGGACACCTATCTCCTCCCAGGCACCCCATGTGACATGTGGAGTCTCTGAAGGACCAGTTCCCTGTCCTTGTGCATTTTATTGCCTGTCTTCCGCTTGCTGCCCGAGGCCATGTGGAGCCGGCCTCCCTTCCTCCATCCCACTCCTCTCAGGGGTCTTTCTCTTCTCTTGTTGGACTTGGCCACAGCCTTCAAACCATTCTGCCTGGTGCCCTGCCTTTCCTCCCCTGAATTCATCCCCTGCATTTATTCAGTCTTTCAGTAAGTGTCTATGGGGTCTCTTGTGATCTCCAGGCACTGCGTTAGACTCTGATGATACCAGGGGGAAACTAGACAGGGAATGACCCGCCTCTCTGGGACTTAGAATCAATGAGGGGATGTGGGGGAGCAAAAGGCACGTGATGAGCCAGCGAGACCATTCCAGGCAGCGGTGAGGACTGCAGAGAAGAGAACCGGGCATCGCTAGCTAGTGTGTCTTGGAGGGCTTCATGGAGGTGGTGGCACAAGAGCAGAGACCAAAATTGCGAGGTACTCCAGGCCAAGGGAACAGCTCTGGAAAGGTCAGAAGGCTCCAGGAGGGTGTGTGTGTGATGCGGGGGTGGGGGCAGACAGGTTGACAGTGTTCGGTGGCTGCTGGAGGGGGAGCGGGGAGACGTGAAGTGAGGTTGGCAGGGCGTGCTGTGGCGACATTGTGCCGTTCCTTCTGAGCCGTGCTAACAGTTTAGCTGCTCTTGTTGGGGGGATGGATAGAGTTTATGGATAGAATTCTGAGCTAGGACAGTGTTGTGACCGTTGAAGGCTGCCTGTAGCCTGTGTCCCCCAGAGCTGTCTCCCTAGATGCCTGTGAGATCACGCATCTCCTGCATCCGTCCTCCGGCGGCTTCCTTCTGCGATGGTCTGCGAGGCTGTGCACGACCCACCCCGACCGCCCCTAGTCTGCTCTCGCTCAGACGGCTGAGCCCAGCTGTGGGGCCTGCCCTCTGCCGCCCGCCACACCTCCTGCCTTTGTCCTTCGCATCTGCTCTTCCCTCTCCGTGGCGTGTCTGTTCCCCACCTGAGGGTACCCACCTAGACCCTCTGACGGACGTGTCTTTTCTCCAAGAGATGCCAAAGGACTGTTTTCAGGAGTGACTTCCTCTGACTCCAGCCCTCTCTCCGTCCCTCTTGCAAACTTCCCTCGAGCTTCGCTGAGCCCCCGTGGATCACAGCTTCGTAGCACTTGCTGCCTCGACACCCACCGTCTGCCTGCCGGTCGTCACCCCGTCCACACAGAAATGCCTTGAGGGAAAACATCCTGGCGGAAATCCACAAATCATCTCTCGCAGCCCAGCCAATGATGTTCGTTATCTGGGGCTTAGCCTAGGTTATCACGGATGAGGTGGGCTCCATCCTTAGACCCATTTTACGGATGAGAAGCCTGAGGCTCCCCCTCCCCAGTTTAGCCACCTGATGGTGGAGCTGGTAAATGGCAACGCAGGTCCCTCTGCCTGCCGCAGGAACGTCATCAGGTGCCATCATCCCACAGTGTGGTCTCTCGGATGGTTTCATAGGGGCCAAGGAGGCCAGGCAGGGGATCGGACTAAGGGGGGCAGCTAATGAGGGCAAGACTGCTCAGTTTTTCAAGGGAGGCCAGGAATCTGGGTTTTAGGCTGAAATACCCTGGTTTTAGTATTTGGGGGCCATACAGGCCACAGTAGCTTGTGGGAAAAGTAGGACTGTCTTCACCAGCAGGTCAGAATGCGGCCGCTCCCCGAGCAGGGGAGTCTGTTCTGGACAGTGTTGCTTTCAGCCTGCTGGAGTCACCAGCTCCCTTCTGGGATGGACCATAGCCTCTCTTTAAAATATTCTGGAAGCAGTAGGCACATTTGAAACTGGGATCTTTAAACATGGGCTACGTATGAGATCACACCAGCAAATCAGCATTCGTTTTTTTTAGAGGTGCTGATGGAACTGTGGTTAAATAGGAAAATGTTCTTCGGGTTTCGGGAAGGCGTGCCACAGCCCCCTGCGGTGAGAAGTCACGATGACTATAATTTACTGTAAAAGACCTCAGCAAAAAGGTAGTAGTGATGAAGTAAATACAGAAAGGGGTTATGACTTTTTTATTAGACAGAGGCTTATGGGGATTCATGATACGATTTGCTCTGCTCTTTGCCATATTTGAAATTTCCATAATAAATTAAGAATGAAATGACAGGGAAAAAAGGCCGTCTCCCACGGAGAGCTCTGAGCTCCTCCCTGCCCCACTGCAACCTCTGTGGAGACTCTGGGTGCTGGCACCTCCAAATCAGAGATCCGCGGGAGAGTGTGGCCCCCAGGCACTGAGGTGACATGGTGACGGGCTTCCTTGTCATCGCATGGTCACCAGCTTCTGCTAGTGCTGACCCCGAGTGAATCCTGGTTCAGGGAAGCCTGTGGTTTGGAAGACTCGCAGCTTTTTCGTCTGTGAGTTGAAGAATGTCTTCCGGGTGGCAGGTGGCTCCCACTCTGGGCGGGTTAAGGACCCAGGACCCTGCTGGTCCACCTCCAGACTCTGAGCCCTCGGGCACGTTCCTTACCCTTTCTCAGCTTCTGCTTCCAGCCTCAGACGGGCTGTAAGTGTGCGAGGCAAGGAGCTCACTGAGCACAGGGCACGGTAAAGATTCCACAGGTATCTTCACTCTACATCGCTCCGGGAGAAGTTGCCCCCTTGTCAAAGTGAGATTGCTGCCGCGTTGGGTCCTCGCGGGGCTGGCCGGGTTTCCAGGCAGCGGCCCTCAGGAAGAATGAGTCTGTGCAAGGGGGTCGGCTTCTCCCAGGGTGATAGCCTTTCTGCCATGTCACTGCTGCCCATGGGACCTGGGTGAGAGGAGGCTCCAAGACAAGTGAAAATGGGTGTTTTTGACCCCCGGGTGGCATCCCCCCACCTCCATTTTGAGTGTCCTCGCCCCCTGGGATCCCGTTGCCTGCCCAGCCCCACAGGCAGCACGAGGAGTCACCTCCCGTCTCCATCTCTGCGTGTTGCTTCTGGAGTGGCCTGACCCTCTGTGCGGCAGGAGGGGAGAGACCTCCGTGAGCTCAGCGGGGGCCGATGGGCTCCTTTGTTGTCCTGCCTCTTGGGCTTTTGTGCCCATGAGAACTCAGGCCTCAGGAGCTCATGGGGCGCTCACCTGGCACGTTCTCCGCCTTCCCAAGGAGAGGCTCAGTGCTCGGTGATGCAGGATGGCAGAGCAGCACCTGGTGGTCAGACCAGGGAGGGAGCCCAGGCGCAGGGCGCTCCCCTTCCCCGCCCTGGTGGCTGCCGGAGATCAGAGTCCCTCCTGGGGGCTCGGCAGTGGTCAGTGTTGTCAGTGGTCAGTGTTCTCACCCTCCCGAGAAGGGGAGGAGAGTCACACTGAGGCGGCTTGTGGGGGTGGCCTTGGGCGAGACCTCGCTGTGGCCAGGAAAGGGGCAGTGGGGGCACTTGCCACCAGCCGCAGCTCCGTGACCCTTCCTCCCGCTGGTGCTCCGGGAGGGCTGCCAGACGAAACACGGGCTGCTGGTGAGATCTGAATTTCACATAAACAACGAATAATTTCTTAGTTCAAGTATGTCCCAAATACTGCACGGGAAGTTTTATTGTGTGGTACGTAGTTGAATACTGAGAAATTATTGAGTCATGAATTATTGAATATGGAGTTATGAATACTGGAAAAGTCTGCATTGTTTCTCCGAAATCCAGCTCTCACCCAGCATCCTGTAGTTTTGTTTGCAGAGTCGAGTAGCACTTAGAGACTCTGCCTGCCGTGCTCAGGGTTTGGCAGGGCTTCGTGGGCGCTCGTGTCTCAAGATCAGGGCAGGTGCTGGGCAGGTCCGTGGGTGCCTCTGAGAGCAGCCTCGTTCAGCACACTGTTGCCAAGCTCCTACTGGGGTGAGATCTGTGCTGGCGGGGGCCGGGGGGAGCACCCCACTCCGTCTGTGGGACCTCATTCATGCCCACGCTTCCCAGACCCTCTCTACATGCCGTTCCCTCCTCTGTCATGTAACATGAGTCAGAGTGTGTCTCCTCTGGTGTTCTCATGAGGACGGGTGACCCCGTTCCGCCTCCTGCCCTCTCTCTACTCTTCCCTTACCCCCACGTGGCTCTGAGTTTCCCATCTCTCCCGGTGCTGGCCAGGGTTTCCGCGTGGTAAGCCAGGGCCCCCAGCGCAGATGGGAATGAGCAGGGTGGGCTCCAGACGTGGTGCGGACTCTCATTTCAAAATTCTTAGGGATGTCGACCTGGGGACAGTAGATCGTCACACAGGTCCAAGTCCTAGTGCCCAGCAGGCACATGTGGGAGGCCGGCGCTACAGTGCCGAGAGGCAAGAGGACTCGGGGCTGGGGTGGGGAGTGGGAGCGAGGACAGTCAGGTGCACTGAGCCCGGGAGCACGGAGGGCTGGAGAGACTGCATGGACCTGGGGGCCCGTGCCTGCCGCTGGAGCCCTGCTGCCCAGCCACAGTGGGATGTGGCCCCCTGCGGCCACGTAGCCTAGTGTTGTAAGAGAAGGCACAGTTTACCAATAAAACCTTTCTTAAATAGCGGCGACTAATTCAGATTTCGGAAAATTCCCACGTTGGCAAATTAAGCACTGTCTCTGGAAGGCGGCATTTAGTGGGACGGACAATTACCTGGGCCTGTGTGGTCACAGGTATATTGGTGCGTCCCACTCTGGCCTGTGACCTCTGCCAGCGACACAGCAGTGAGCGTTGGGTTCATGGTTTGGTCCCCAGGCCCCATCACCATGTGGTAGGTGCTCATGCATAACAGCCACAGTGGTAAGACTTCATTCATTCACGGGCACACCGCAGGTGGTCGTAGGGACCCGCTGGGCCCTTCTTAGTAGGAATATCATGAACATCTTCCCTGGTGCTCAGCGTGATCGCCCAGGGGAAGCCTTAGGCACCGTCTGCACGTGGCAGTCGCTCCGTACACATTAGCTTGCTGCCCAGTGGTGACTGAGTGCTGGGTCTTCTCGGGCTGTTTTTGGACGGGCGAAGAGAGCACACCTGAGCATGCCGGCATGTATGTGTTTTCTCAGGATGCCAAGTTTGTGGAGGAGCGGAGGAAGCAGCTCCAGAATTACCTGCGCAGCGTCATGAACAAGGTCATCCAGGTGGCCCCCGAGTTCGCCGCCAGCCCCAAGAAGGAGACCCTCGTGCAGCTCATGCCCTTTTTTGTGTAAGTACAGTTTGCGCGGGCCCTCCGCCGGCGCTTCCTCCTTCCCCTCCTCTGTGGCGGCCAGCGAGGTGCGTGCATGTGTGCGTGCGTGTGTGTGTGTGGGTGTGTGTCCTCGCCACGCTGGGGCCCAGGTGCTCCCGGAGCCATGGGACACGGTACTGCAGACTGCAGGAAGGACTTGGAGACCGCGCGTCTGCATTCGAGCGTGGTTGAGCTGAGGTCTGCAACTAAATTAGGCCGGTGAGGTTTTCTGCTTCATGCCTTCTGATCAAAGGAGGGACTAATTTTCTCTGCAGCTCACAGAATGTTCCAGAACCAAATAGGTCCGTCGCTGTTGCCTCGGTGGGTAACGGATGCAAGGAGACATTCTCGGACTCCCACTGGCACTGACTTAAGTCATGTTAATATGAAAATAATGTAACTGTGACCTAACTTAAAATCGGGTATGAATTTCTTGTTCTTCTATCTCATGAAATTGGAAAGAAAGTGGAAGGCGTTGTTGACGTGTGAAGCACTTACTAAATCATGACGCTTCTGAATTGTCAGCACATCTGAAGCCAAAGCTTTGCTCCCAGTGGCACACGGCACGTTCTTTCCGCTTGCCCCGTGTGGCGCCCGGGTGTCCTTGCCCCCTCTTCTCCGCTCCCGTTGCTGGGAACATCTGTGCCGCACCTGGGGGCAGGCGGTCGTCACGTGGCGTCACTGGCTGATTACCGATGAGTCCGCTCTGTGCTGTTAAGTCCGTCTCTAGCCTGACCCGCTTACACCCTGGGATCGGGACCGAGGTGACGGAGCAGACTTTGGTTTTCCGTTGAGCCTTCAGATGCTATAGAACATAATCATATCGTTTCTAGAACATTAGCATCATATGGAAACACAAGATGGAAAATCCCGTATGGCAAACCTGTGGATCCCTTAGTTGAGAAGCGCTGGTCTGGGTCTGTGTGATGGGTCGGGGTAAATCAGAGTTTCTTTGTAGTCTAGCTCTCGGCCTCAGCAGGTCAGGGCTTGGGGGCCTGTCCTCGGGACCAGTGATGCTCTCACTTCAGGCCTGGAGCTTTGCTTCTGTCCTGGGGCACGCCTTTGGGTCACACTCGAACTCCCAACCAGACAGATGTTGGCCTGACTGGCCCCCTTAATGCTTGCACTTGCTTTTGTTTTTCTAATTGTTTCAGGGCTTTTGTGAGAAGACAAAGCCTGTATTCTGCCTCTGGTAAAAGGCACCTTTGTTTTCTGCATGCATTGGATGGGAAACTGCATTTTTCTCTCATTCCCTTGTGATGCTCGGGCCTTGGCTTTGGTGTTTCAGAAGCAATGTAATAGCTCACGGGTGGGGAGGCGGGGAGCTCCCATTCTTCTATGGCAGCCTCCTGGCTGGGATGGTGTTGGAGATTAACCTGTCACTGAGTCCTGTAAGTCTGGGCTAAATTTTCTGATGAAAACCGAGTTAGAGTCAGTCTTAAGACCCTGAGCTGAGAAGGAAGACTGCTCACAGCAAGCTGGTGTCCTTCCTGCTGGGTGCATGCAGCCCCGGCGTCTCTGGCTGAGTGTTTGCCAAACACTGGCCCGTGGGATGGTGGAAACTGTACATGCATCTCAGTGTGGGGTGAGCTCAGCCGTGCCAGTTTCCATTCACCGGAGCCGAGGGAGAAACCTTTTATGCCTAATCAGCACAGAGAACGTAGGGTTTGATGTCACAGGCTTTAAAAAAAATACAAAGAATTTCAGTAAGAGACTGTAGCACATGACACACCATTGACAGCAGGCGTTTGAGTAAACACCACTCTAGACCCTGCTTGGGATTAAGGCATTTCGGTCCTTCTGCTTCTCCTCGCCATCCACGTGATGCTGCCCCGGCCTCCTCCGTCTTTATTGAGTTGGGATTCCAGGTTGGAGTCTGCCCATTGGTTCATTTTGGGCCAGTGGAAGCCGATACTGGCCAAGTGCGCCCGTGCCGGTGACTCTCCACGTGGGAATTTCCTATTTGTGTGTGCCTGCAGAAAGCTGCGTCTGGCCTTCTGCTCGAGAGCTCGCTCTGAGAAATTTCTAGTTAAAAACAAACAAAAACCACAACTCTCTTAGCTCAGGAAATAAACCCCGCAAAGCGTAATTATTCTTATAAATCCTGGCACATTTCCTCAGTTCTTTCAAATGCCGATTCAAGATTCGAGAAACCCCCTTCGGCTACTAACGGAGGTGGGCTTGTTGACGTAGGACGGCCCTGCCGCCTGTCCCTTCCGTTTCCTGAGCGCTCACACAGGCACCGGCTGTCTGTTCCCCTCCTTGATCTCCTCCAATCTCCCTGAGAACCTGTCAGGAGGAAACTTATAAACTTGCCAGTAACCTGGCAGTTTGACGAGGTCCCCTTGGAAGTGCTGAGGGGAGTGAGGCCCAGAAGGATTTCCTCGTGACCCCAGGACTAGCCAGCCAGCGCATGGGGAGCCCGGACTTTCTGGCGCCATACCCCATGTTTCGGGACAAACCTGCAGCCTGTGGACCACGTCTGCCCCTCTGAGCTGTTTCATTTGACCAGCGCAGTAGGCTTTTGTTACCTGTGTGTCTACATTGACGTGACACCAACATTAAAATATTAGATGGTGTCAGAAAAGAAGACGAGGTGTCAGAATCGGTCATGTCCTGTTACGGGCTGAACCCTTGTATCCTCCCAGAATTCCTGTGTTGCAGCCCTCGCCCCAGTTTGATTGCATTCGGAAGTAGGGCTTTGGGGAGGTCATTAGGTTTGGGGGAAGTTATCAGGGGGACAGGATGGTGTTAGTGCCCCATAAGAGGAGGAGGAGGGAAGGTACTAGACTCCTCTCTCTCTCTCTCTCTGTCGTATGAGGACACAGCGAAAGGCAACATTTATGAGCCAGGAAGAGAGCCTTCACCTGGAACCCAGTCTGCCAGCCCTTTGATCTTGGACTTGTCACTCCATACAGTGAGAAATCAGCATCTGTTGCTTAAGATCCCCAGTCAGTGGAGTTTGGTTGTGGCAGCTGGGGCAGACAGATCCCCACCCCACCCCAGCCCAGCCCGCTCAGCCTCGCTTGGCTGGAGTCGAGCAGTGCCGGCCCGCCCTCATGGAGACCCCCGCGCCCGTCGTCTTCGGGACTCTGGGCGAGCCTCCCCTGCCCTGGCTGTCAGCGCTGGGCTGTTGACGTCATACACTCGCTTGTGTTACCTGCCTGGCCCCCGCTGGAGGCTTGAGTTTGCAGTCCTGCCTCTTTGCCACCACTCAGACGGCTTCTCCGTCAAGGCGGACGTGGGACTGGACTGTTACTCACGATGCGTTCCTCGCACACTCTGCTCCCACACGTGTGAGCTGGTGCACTGCTGAACTTCCGAAAGGCGGTCCCGCTCCATCTTGGGAGGGAGAGGGCTGATGGGCGGGGAATGGGAGCAAGTGAATAGCGTTGGCCCATTTCCTTCATCAGTCTTCCTTAAGACCTCAGGGCTTGTGCAGCCTGGAGTCCAGTATCCAACGGGGCCTGCTTTAGCACGCACATTGCTATGTTGTTGTTTCTCTCTAACGTGTCCGGATTTCGCTGTGTTCTGCGAGGGCCGTCATGACTTCCAGGTACTCTGCCATCTGCGCAAATCCGAGAGCTGGAGAATCAGCTGGATGAATTCGTTCTCCAGATCTCTCCGCCTGCCGTTGCCCGCCTCGCGAATGCCGGCAGAAAGCAGGATAGTAGAAAGCGGGTCCCGCTTCTTTGCCACTTTGAACTCTGTGCATCCGGTGGGGACCAGAGGGTCCCCCAGATGGTGAGCATATGAGGGGCGGCCCCCGTAGCGGCCTCCTTCGGAGCCCCGTGTTGTTTGCGTCCTCCCCGCGTTTCAGGGAAAGGTGGGTGCCAAGACGCGGAGCGTGGCAGGTGTCACCCCGGACACCCGGGCCATGTCAGGTGCTCTTTTGAAAGTCCGTTAATGAGGGAGGCTCGGAATCCAAAAATCCATTCCACGGACCTGGACCACAAAATCGGTGAAGGCTTAAATGATTTGTTGTGCTGTCATTTAGCGCATCATTAAAATGTTTTCTGCAGAGTAATTCATCCCTGGGAAATGCCTCGTGTTCTGCTCTTCCTGAAGGGGAGAGGAAGAGTTGTGGGGGCCGAGGCTGGGGTTAGAGTGTGGGTCACAGCACAAATTCCTGATGGAATTTTCAGCAGAAAGTGCAGTCAGTGTTTGCCCCACTCCACCCTCCACCCCATCTGCTGCTGCGTTTACTCATAAAGCCGATGCACGTATTTCTGGCTGAAATTCGAGTGGCCGTGAGCAGGGGTTTAGCTCGGGGAGGAAACACCACGGCCCGTGCCCCAGCAGGGAGAGCCTGAGCCTCAGGTTGAGAGCTGGGACTTTGCGAGTTGAGCATCCCCAGCCTGGCACCTTTCCGAACACCCTGTCTGGCCTCTGCCCTTGGCCGGCTTCACGATGTACATCAGCTCGGGGGCCCTCGAAGGCAGAAGAGTTTGAAATCGCTGATCACCAAATACTAAGGGCAGGGAGTTTGGAGTCCGTGATATTCCCCAGCTCTTTGGCAGGGGAGGATGGCGACCTTGGGCAAGGATTTGGTCTTGTGTGGTAAAGGGAAGAGTCGCACCAGGGCCGCTGGCCCGTGGGGGTGTTCCTTGTGGGCACGTGAGAGCGGCAGCACCGCATCTGCTCTGTGACGGCTGCTGTTAATCATGAGACTCACAAGAAAGAGGAGAGAATCCTGATAAAACCCCGGGGACATTTCTCTGTTTGTCTCTTCACACAGCCAGCCATCCATCCACCCATCTATCCCTACAAGTAAAACACTGGAGGCTCGGAAAATTTAAGTGTTTTGCCTAAAGTGATTATGAATTATTCCTGAAGCCAGCCTCTCCGTCCCTCTTTCCCCTGCTGGGGATCTCCGCTCCAGACAGTGACTCAGGACCTGCCCTGGGGAAACTGGGCACGGAGGCTCAGCTCTGGGTCTTCAGGGAGCCCGAGGGGTTGGCCTGGGTGCGGGTGGCCGTGCTTTTCTGGAGGGGTCAGGCCTGCCCCGCAGGAAGGCTCCCCGTTGCGTGGAAGCTCATCACCGGAGGCCCCTCTCTGGGCGCACCTGCTACCCTGTCGCTCTGCTGGAGAGATGATGGTTAAATGCCATCCAATCCCCTCCAGCCCAGCTGGGCCACTTCCGGGGCTGCAGTTACAGGAGGTGGAGGAAGTGGTGGCCCAGGGGTGCTGGCCCTTCCAATCCTCTGTGCTCTGGCCCCAGGAGATGGGGAATAGGTCCCTCTGTCTAAAAGTGACAGGGCCACCAGCTGCTCTGCTCTAACACTCAGATGGTCTCTGTGTTCTCCAGGCATCCCACCCCGGAATCATGTTCCTCCTCCGCCATCTCTTTCTGCTTGGTGGGGACTTGGGGAGAGGTCTCGTTCACAGAGGAAGGAGAAAAGGGAGGAAGAAGAGGATGGTACAGCTTTAATGAGTTCTAGAGAGACTGGGGGACCCGGGAACACCTTCAGAATAAACACTCTGCTGAGTGGATACATAGAACATCTCTGTCCAAGGAGACTGCATTCAGCAGACATTTTCTTCTAGTCACTGAAACAGAGCACCTATTAAGTACTCAGCAAGCACTGAGTCATAATAGAGATATTATATGGCCATAATAGAGATATAGTAGGTCATAATAGAGAATATTATGGGGTCATAAAGAGAACAAAACAGAAAAATGATTAAAACAACAACAAACCTCTGCCTTTATGGAGGGAAGTTGAAAAATAGACAAATGTATCTGCTATGAAGGCGTTTGAGAAAAGGTAGTGCAGAGTCAGAGCCTAGAGTCCCACAGTGTTGTTTTCCATCAGATGATCAGGACCTCAGGGGCCTGAGGGAAGATCTTGCAGATTTCCGGGGGAAGGGTATGCAGTTAGAGGGAAGAGTAAATGCAAAGGCCCTGGGGTAGGAGCAAATTGGATGTGTCAAATTAAGACCAGAGTGGCTAGAACAGAGCGAGCAGGGGAATGGGGCTGAGAACTCCAGAGAGCCAGACCGTAAGGGGCCTTGGAGGCCATAACAATGACTTTTCAGCTTTATTCTAAATGAGTTGTGAACCTGCTAAAGGGCTTTTAGAGCAGAGGTGTGATAATGACCTGGTTTGCATTTTCGAAAGCTTCATTCGAAAGATGTGGAGCAGAGAATAAAATTGGAAAGGGGAGGGTAGTGAGGCTTCCATAGGGTTTGGGCAGGAGGAGTTGGCATCTTGGCTGGGGTGGTGAAGGCAGGTGAGGAGTGACGACACCCCAATGTGTCCGAGGGCTGGCTGTCAGGTAGGAGAGTTCTGGATGACATGCCCAGCATCCCGCCAGGCCAGGCAGATGCAGAGGTGCCCCGAGTCGGCTCTGTGTGGAGCATCTCCGTATTCAAGTCAACACACATTTACCGAGTGCCTCCTCTGTGTAGGTAGGCCCTGGGCCAGCAGAGAGGTTGGCAGGGGTATCACACAGATGACTGGGACATGGGCCTGGGCTCCGGGGCCAACATGTGTGGGGCATGACATCACCAGGCCACATGTCTTTCATTCATTCATTCATTCATTCATTCAACAGGAGCTCGTCACGTGGCCCACTGCCCAGTTTGTGTCCCAGCTGTGCCACTGACGGGCTGTGTGGTGTTGAGCAAGTTGCAAGCTCTCCCGGGCCTCCGTGTGTTCATCTGTACAATGGAGGTATTCGTAGCCTCCATGTGGTCAGGGGTGGGGGCCTGAGGGAGCCAGGAGCGTGCGTGTGTCAGGCCCTTAGAACAGTGCCCGGCGCGTAGTAAGCATGTACGTGTGTCCCTATTTTTACCAGCAGAAAGGAAGCACGGGGGAAGGAGAGTCTGGGGAGCAGACGTTTTGGAGGAAGTGATAAACTTATGGTATTAAAAAAATGAAATGCTACAGAAAGCTAGAAGATGAAGAAGTACACGTCACTGGACTGAGTACTGCGCCCACCCCCACGCCCCGCCCCGTGGTCCCTGTCAAGCCGCTTACGCAATCTTGTAGGAACCGTTCATACTTCCGTAAGGCAGAGCCAGATTCCGTGCAGTGTTCCGTGGTTCGCCTCTTTCATTGACTGGAGCTGCCTCATTCCTGGCGAAAGCCACGTAGCATCCCCCGCGCCGCCTCTTCCATGATTTATCCCACCCCTGCCCTCTCGGAACACTTCAGAGGGTTCCAGAGCTTTCCTCCTCCAGCAGTGCTGCCCGGAGTGGTGCAGTAGGTACCCATTTCGGCACGTGGGTGTGTAGGGTTGACTTTCAGAAGCCACGCCGGCTCAGAGGGCAGGCGCGTTTACAAATTTTGACAGATGTGGCTAAGCCCCGCCCTCTTACTCCGGTCCGTAGGCAGAATTTCTCTCATTTAAGAGAATGATGCCCTCGCAGTGCGACCTCAGGGAGGGGTGTGGGTCCCGCCTGAGAGGGTCAGCCTCGGCTCTCCCGGGCGGTTATTAGTGTGTCCATTGGCCGGTGGCCACATCTTCGAATTCTACAGATGGCAGGCTCCCTGCGCTCAGTATAAAATCTGAGTTCAAAATTAGCTGTCACCTCCTTTGTGTGGTGGCCGTGGGCAGCCCGTTGTGTATCAGGAGGCTTCTAGGACGGACCTGTGGGGCACATGAGGAGACGCAGGGTGGAAGGAGGTGGTCACCCCTTTGATCCCAGGGGACGATGACGGCCACATCCTGACCAGGGTCGCTCTGACAGCCGGCCCTCAGGACACAGCAGCCCCCACTGTCCTGACGGAGGTCCCCTCAGGATGGGCCACTGGAACAGTCCACAGGCAGGGGATGCCTGCCCAGCTTCCAAGTGCAGCCGCCTTCCCCCCGGTGGCAGGTTCTGGATCCCCAGGAAGGGCTCTGTCACCAGCCGTATGCTCGATCTTGCCAACAGAACGCCTGCCCGTCTTCCCCACCATCTCTGTGGCTGTCTGTCCTCGTCGTCGCTGTTTCTGCTGGCAGTGCGTGCTTACCTCGGGAAAAGGGACACAGCCAGTCAGGAGGGGTTTCTTCTAGAAGCTCACCAGGAACTGCGGGTCCTGGGAGGGTACTTGTGTCTATTCTGGGGAACTGGACACCAGTTATTAGGGTCACAAAGGAAGTCTGATGTGTTCACCTGTGAAGTTCAAGGACCCGCTCTTGTTCACGAGTCGTACTGGCCTCAAGGGGTTTCAGGCCGAGCAGCCATGTCCTTCCTCCCTGGTCCGCTCACGGGCCGCGGCCCCTGCTCGTCCTTCATGAATCTGATAGACCCGGGCTGTTCAGCTGGACTGGAAGGGAGAACCCGTGTCCTGCTTCGGCCCCAGGAACACTGTCCCCGGAGTGCACAGACCGCTGGCTTAGCGAGCATCGCTCAGAGGGTAAAGCAGGTCATGGACGGACAAAGAACAGTTCCTTGTTTTATTTCTCTTTTTTACACAAGAGAACTCGCTGTGATGAGGCCGCAGATGGTTTTCTCTGAGAAGGCAGGTTGAGAAATGACCGATGCCCCAGGAAACAAGGCATCGTGTTGGCGTCTGGGATGCGCCTTGTTTTAGGACTTTCACGTTAAAGGTAGGAGCACAGCGGCATCATCGTTAAGAGAAATGGCTGCAGGCCCAGAGGCCCAGTGGCCTGGCCGTTTACCAGCTGGGTGGTCTCGCATTAGGCATTTTAAGGACTCTGTGCCTCGATTTCCCAGTCTGTAAAATGGGAGGGTAAGAGATGCTCCCTCAGAGGGCTATGCAGAGAGTCAACAGGACGGGGCTGACGTGCTGAACGTGGGGGGCACAGGCGGTGCTCTGGGCTGTGGCTGCTGGAAGACTCGTCACGGCGTCAGCCCCTCGCGCGGTCTCCGTGGCCGAAGCGTGCGTCCGCTAGAACCGGCGCAGACCTCGGCGCTCCGGGGCTTTCCGAGGCGCACCCAGCAAGCGCACTCACGGAGCGTGTGGGGCGGCGTGGTCTGCCCGAGTCCGCCACAGTCACTGCCTTTCTTTGCAAACACCAGTCGAGCTGATCTGGGGAGCTGAGGCTCTGTGTCCTTGTTGGCATGAAGGTGGCATCCCCGTGACCAAGCCCCAGACCGCTGAGACCAGCTGCCAAGTGCCCTCCTCCCCCAGAGCAGCGGACCGTTCCAGTCCTGTAGACTGTGTGTTTGATGGGTGGAAGGGTAAGCCGGTGCTCTGTTGGGAGTTTCTCACCGGCTGAACCAGAAAGAACAAGACCTCGGATCAGTCAGTCCCGGTTCACGTGCCAGCGGTACTGCCTAGCGGGCTTGTGCCCGTGACTGCTGCATGCCTCAGTTTCCCCACCTGTGCAACGGGGCCAGGAGCACAGACCTCGAGGGTTTGGCAAGAGGATTCCATTCGGTGTCGCCCAGTAGGGGCTTCTCTGAGGGGACTTATTTTAGCTGTGGTCACGTTTCACTTAATCCTTTGTTCAGACTCTCACTTCCGTCCCCAAAATGATTTCAGCCTGTCCTCCTTCCTGTCTTTTATTTTTAAACATTGGAGCATCTGAAAATTCAGTGTGGAGCAAGGGAAGCAGATTAGGTTATTTTGGGCACAATAACCTCCATCCTATTTTAGGGTTACTAAAGAAATAACAAGTAATAGAAGTTCTCAGATACCGGCGAGGCGAGACGGCAGCCCGCAGGAAGTCGGCAGCTCTCTGCCCAGCCCCCGCCCCGCTGTCTCGTCGCACAAGTGTGGTCAGTCCGCCGTCCCCGTCCTCAGTGGGCCAGCGCGCTGCTCCCCGCACTCCGCCCACACTCGTTGGGGAGGTCTGTGAGGGATGCCTGGGGATGGAGACCGTTGGGTGAGGTAGCCCGGATCTGCGGCCGTGGGGATACTGCGTGGCGAACCCCCACGGTCCCCTGGTGGCGCTCAGTGAGCCTGGCGCGCTGGGCGATGGGCCAGGAGACCAGCTGATCGGGGCCGCGTTTGCTTCCACATCTGCGGATCAGCTGGCTGGCGGCTGGGCCGGGATGGCCTTGCCTGGGAATAATGGGGCAGCGGGGGCCGGGGAGGTTCTGAGCCAGAACAGGGAAAGCCCAACCCCCATAGCACTTTCCAGACCCTGACTGCGTCCTGTGTGCTGACAGCCCTTGGCCACGGCATTCCCCACCCGGAGGCCAGGGTCAGTGGGAAGGCCCTGCCGAGGCGCAGGGCAAAGGGCAAGGCAGAAAGCAGTGGATAATCAGGGCCATTTTTGCAACTAACCCAGATGAGTAACTTGTTCTAGGTAGGAGGTAGCAGTGCATGAGGGGGGGGGGGGGGGGGTACAGGTGAGATTTTGAGGAGGGGGAAGGTAGAAGGAGGCCAGGGGTGACCTCCCCGGCTGGACATGAACCAGCAGGGGGACTCACTCCACTGTGCTCCAGGAAGGACCACATTAGGATCTTCACTGCACTGATTGGGGTCCTGCTTGCCTTGACTTTGCAAAAAAAAAAAAAAAACCTTTTTTAGAAAATCAGCATACAGTGAAAGCTTTTTTGTTTGGAGCCGAAGTCTGTGATTTCAGTGCACATATGCATGTGCGCTCCCAGCACACACACACACACACCCATCGCCGACACAGACCGTTGCATCACCGCCAGACTCTCCCTCATGCTGTCCCTTCATGGTCACACGCTCCCCCTGGCCCTAAGCCCTGGCGACCTCCGATCTCTTCTCCATTACAATGGCTGGGTCTTTTCCAGAACGTCCTCTGCGGGGACTCACGCGGTGACCTCTGGAGACTGGCTTCCTTCTCTCCTCGCCGTTCCTTTGAGATGCGTGCAGGTTGGACGCACCGACGGTCGGGTCCGTCCAGGGCCGAGCGTCCCACTATGTGGACGTGACACACTTGATCTGCTCACGAGACGCTTGGGCTGTTCTCAGCTGTTGACAGTTTCCAGCTAATGTAAACTACGGTTTTCGCTCCTTTGGGGTCAGTACCGAAGAGGAGGGTGCATTCCCGAGGGGCTGAGTTCCGGCCCTCTGCCCGCTCGCGGGCTTGTGCTCCCGGCCGTTGAACAGGAGGTGTGGGTCTTGCCGTGGTCTGAGGGGGCATTGCCCTCCCGGCGGGTGCTGGGAGCACCTTTCCATGTGCTGACTTGCTCCAGTATCTTTGTCTGGGGAAGGTCTCTGCAAGTCTTCGGTCCATTTTTTAAAATCGGGATTTTTTTTTTTTTCCCTGTTGAGTTTTGACGGTTCTTAATATATTCCGTTTGTAACCCTTTGTCAGATGGGTCATTTGTATGTAATTCCTCCCAGTCTGTAGCTTGTCTTTTCGTATTTTTTTTTTTAAGATTTTTATTTATTTATTTGACAGACCGAGATCACAAGTAGGCAGAGAGGTAGGCAGGGGGTGGGGGGGAAGCAGGCTCCCTGCTGAGCAGAGAGCCCGATGCGGGGCTCGATCCCAGGACCCCAGAATCGTGACCTGAGCCGAAGGCAGAGGTTTAACCCACTGAGCCACCCAGGCGCCCCTCTTTTCATATTTCTTAACCTTGTCTTGTATGTAACAAATCTTTTTAATTTTGATGAAATCCAGTTTCTTGGTTTTTTCCATTATGCTTTTGGTGTTCTAAGAACTCTTTGCCTAAACCAGGGTCCTGAAGATTCTTTCTGGTTTCCTTCTAAAAGTTGTATCATTTTACACTTAAATCTGTGATCCATTTTGAGTTAACTTTCCTGTAAGGGGTGAGGGTGTGGTCAAGGTTAACAGACTCTGTGTCCAGAGCCGAGGGGAAAGGACACAGAAAGGAAAAAGCACTGGGTGTTCACCCCACTGTCTTGGGACCATGGCGCTTCTGACACTAGAGGAAGATTCTCCCCTGTGTGAGCATCAGTGTCTGCTGAACTAGTGACCGCAGACCCACAGATTTGTCCTCTTGCAGTCCTGTGGGTCAGAAGTGTGGGATCAGTCTCGGGACACTAAAGTCAAGGTATCTGCAGGGCTGGCTCCTCCCCGGGGCTGCTGGGCAGAATCTGTGTCCTCGCCCCTTCCAGCTTCCAGAGCTGTCGCTTCAGGGCCCCTCCTTGCATCACTTCTATTGTTTGCTCGGTGACTGTGCCCTCCTGCCTCCCTCTTACAGGGACACTTGTGACCACTGTGGGCTTCTCCAGAAAATCTGGGATCATCTCATCTCAAATCTGGAAATGAATGCCACCTGCAAAGTCCTTCTTGTCCTATGAGTGACAGGGATTAGCACACGGACATGTTTGGGGTGACTGTTCTCTTACCACACCCTTTCTTAGAGTTCTGGGTGCTTGAGGATGGCTGTAGACTGAGGCGCGAGAGACCCGCTCCCCTTCCCCACCGCTGTATCCAGCATTCAGTGCCACTTTCCTGCTCTTTGGCCAGAACCAGAGGGCTCACCTGGAGCCCTGTCCCATCCCGCCCATTCTGGGGGTCAGTCTGTCTTGACTCCGGGAGGGTCCTAGAGGGAATGGCAGTAAACTCACTACAGTTTTGATGGTGCATCCAGTTCTGATTTTCTTCCCCAACTGCCCAGTAATTTCCTTTCCAGAGACTCTTAGCAGCTGCCCCATGCATCCTCCACATGGTGCCTCGCCTCGTGTGTGGCGGCGTTGGTGCCATCTTACCCGGACCTGGGATCCCTTGTTCCGTGTCTGCTACAGCAAGCGTTGCTGGCCGGCTGTGCAGGCAAACAAGGGATATGCTATGGGAACAGGGGTTAGGTGGGGAGGGAACGCTCGGGAATGGATATCGCCAGTCATTACGCTGCTCAGCATTTCTTGAGCACTGTCTGCCAGCATTAGCTAATTTCTATAATTCTCCCTATGAGAGTAATTGCCGTGTCGAGGCACGTTTATAGATGACGAGACTGAGGCTCAGAGAGGCTGATGGACTTGTGAGCGACGGTGCCCGGTTCTCAGACCCAGATCATGTGATTGGGGGTGTGGGGGCGGGCCGTGACCCCAAAGTCTTTGTTTTTAAACCCCCTCCTGGGTGTAGACCTTGGCTGCGTCTCTGGACTCACGGAGTCTCCTTTGGCTCCTGACGGCCCATTACCACTGGCCTCAGATGGGAACATACATCCTTGTCTGGATTCCCATCACCACCCACGCGTCCCTCCGTGACGGAAGCCAGGGCCCTGTGCTGACTTGACATGTGGATGTGTGTTTCTTGCTCCCCCGAATGTGACTGTCCGGGGTCCAGGAACCCTGCCTCCTCCCCTTTGATCCCTGCGTGAGGCCCAGTGCTGGGAAATGTTGGATGACCGGTGAATGCCCAGTGAATGCTTACTGTCCTGAACCACAGCTATTTTCCGTGGATTCCCCACGACAGGGACAGCCCCTGATGGGACATTTTCTGACCCATTTAAGGAGACTTTGTTTATCTGAAAAAAGTTTGCAATTCTACTTTGGTTTTCTTTTCATTTTTTTCTTGAATCAGTAAAGCAGAGCTAGATCTGATCCCCAATTCGCTTCTGTCCCGCAGTACTGTCCCCTTCCAGACTGTTCCCTAACCTAAGCCACTGTTTTAGATCCACCCACGGCCCATGGCACCTGGGCTCCTTCTGTGTATCAGGCTTTTCCACTAGCATTTTAGACACAGAGCCCCCTGAGTCGGCAGCTCTGAGAGAGGGGGGACATGTCTGTGCTCCTACCTCCTGGAGGAAAATTGGGGCCCAGACGGAGGGGAGGACTTGCCCAAGGTGGCAGAGCTGGCGGGTCTCATAGCTGCTGGTGGAACGCGGGCTGAGCCCTACGCTCCCGCTGTTGGAAGGCGTGGTGTTGGGGGGGCAGCCTTTGAGCCCAGAAAGTTCTCGGTCCCAGGTTTCTCTAGCAAAAGTCCACGCTTGTAAGCACTCTCCTCTCCCCGCTCCTCTAGAAAATAAGTCATTAGTTAAATGGCAAACTTTGGGGCAAAGGCACCTAGTAAGCCATCAGGGCCCCTGAGAGGCATGCAGAGTGCTACCTGTCGGAGTCTCTGATGGTCCCAGAAGCATTGTGTGTGTCAAGAGGGACTCTGGTTTGTGGAATCTCAGAAACTCACTACAAGCGAGCGTAAGCTGAAAAGAAGCATTTACAAGTTGTTGTCACTGTAAAGACGGGGGAGAGTGGTCACTGTGGAGGCAGTACCTTGTCTTGTTTGAAGAGGCTGAGTCCCTCACGGGGCCCTCGACGGACTTTTCATGTGGGGAGTTCTGTGGCACAGAACGCAGTCCCGGGATATTCCATTAAGGGATTCCGTCATTCAGCCGGCTCTGTTTTGTCCGCTGCCATTCCTCATTCTGTGTCAGATCCCAGGGTCGGTGGCTCATGACAGAGCCCATTGATTTGTCCCGACAGCTCTTAAGAGAGCCCTGTCTATAATGAACCTCACCAGCCTTCTGATGGCGCCCAGAAAACCAAGCCCAGAGTGGTGCATTGACTCACTCTGGGTCACACAGCTGAGGAGTGGCAGAGCCCAGATTCCAGAGCTCCGGCTCCTCTCCACGCCAGGGCCTCATGCCGGGGAATACAGCAAGCCTGCCTTGGTGAGATGCCCACAGCTTCGGAGGGAAGGGCGGTAATGAACCCATTTGCATTCCTTGTGAAGAATTTCAGAGCTGCACGAGTCCCAAGGATTAGTTGTAGCAAGGGGTGTCCATCGGGCTCAGAAATCCAGACCGTGGGGAAGGTCACAACAGATGGTTCCTCAGGGAATAATCCTGGTGCTGACGTGTGCAGACGGTCCCTGGCCCATCAGTCAACAGCTGTTAGATACCCCCACTGCCCTCTTCTGTGGGTACTATTTACAGATGAGACAGAAGCTCGGAGGAGGTGAGCCACTTGCCCAAGCTCACACAGCTAGGAAGCATCCGAACTGGGTTTCAGTAGCCAGCTCGGAGACTCCGGGGCCCAGGCGCACTCTCCCCCACTCCCCGTAAGAGTTCCTAAGTGCAGATGCTCCGTAGCCTTCAGAGAAATAAAAATGAGCAGAACAAGAAGGGGGAGATGAGAAGGAGGTGGTCCCACGAAGGTGGCTTCATGGAGTTCCAGTGAGTAACTGGCTTGCCGCGCGGATCCCTTTAAACATGGACGACCTGTAGCCTTCTAAGGAGGGGGCTCCCCCTGCACGCGGGGGGTCAGCCCACTGTAACACAGCCGGCGCACCGTCCCCTTCCCACCCCGCCCTGGCTGGCTTCTTCCCACTGCGACCTTCCCTGCCAGGGCTCATGGACTCATCTATGACCTTGAGTGAGACCTTGCCCTCCTGGAGACTGTTTTGAGAGAGAAGTGCTCAGTTCCCAGTTGGAGCAGGTGATGAGGGCCTTTGCCAGCAGGGGATTTTTGGAGAAGCTCGTTTGAAACAGACTGAGGAGCCCCTTTCCTCTAGAGTCCATACATACATAAAGCAAAGATCAGGCTGCTTCCTTCTGTTCTCTGAGCCCAGACTGGCCCTTACCCAGCTTGTAGCCTCCAAAGAAAAGAGATTGGACGGTTCAAAAGTGGCCCCATTATTGTCTAAAGTAGGAAATCCACAGATTACAGCCAGGGCGGCAGACCTGGCTTGCTCCTTATTTAAATACAGCTTAATTGGAACACAGCCATGCCCATCCGTTACGCGCTGTCTGTATCTGCTTTTACTTTGCAACAGCAGAGTTCGGTAGCTGCTGAGCCTGTATAACCCTTAAAACCTAAAATATTTACCGTGTGGCTCTTAACGGAGAAAGCTTGCCAACAACCTCTGCACTACACAGGTCGCAACCACGTCCTCCTGTGCGGCCAGTGTGGGGAAGGACAGCTTTGTAATTCAGACTGGAGGTTAAAGACGGAGGTTGGTTCCCACCTTGGCAGACAGTATCGGCCCATGACCACGGGCCTGGGGACCCTAACTAGCCATCAGACCTTGAACAAGTTACTTCACCTCTTCCGGACTCGGATTCCTGGTCTGTCGTGTGCAGTTTACGGTAGCGGAGGCCTTGTTGGGTGTCAGTGAGGATTGCCCCGAGACTAGTGCCTGGCCCACGGGAAACCTGATACACACTCCCTCCCGTCTTCGGTGGCCGCTTCTGTGATTACTGTTGTCTACCTCGTGGGTGTGGGTCCAGGGATGGTCCAAGTCCTGGTTCTGTTGCTTAGCAGGGGTGTGAACGTGGGGACCTTACTCTGGGTCTCCGTTACCTCCTCTATCAAATGGGCACGATGTCGTTCCCCCCTTTTGGGGTTGCCAGGAGGATTAAGTGGGACACATGCTGCAAGGTGCCTGCCTCGTGGCCAGGCCCAGGGTCGTGCTGCAGAAGCCAGGGGAGCAAGGGTGTTTTTATGGTAAAAGCATTGAATTTTGTTGAGTCCTTTTTCTGCATCTCTTGAGAGGATCTCTCCCCCCATGCCCCTTTGATTCTGGCAACATGGCACAGTGATTTTTACATGGTGAACCATCCTTGCAGTCCAGGAGTAAATCCCACTTGGTCACCCTATATGATCCTTTTAATACGCTCTTGAATTTGGTTTTCCAGAATTTTGCTGGGGGATTTGACACCTGTGTCCGTCAGGGATTTTGGGCTTATAGTTTTCTTGTAGTGTCTTTGGCCTGGTACCAGGGCAATGTTGGCCTCATAGAATGAGTCAGGAAGTATTCCCTTCTCGGATTTTTGGGAAAAGTTGGAGAAGGATGGTCATGACTTCTGTAAATGTTTGGCAGGATTCAGCAGTGAGGCCATCGGATGCAGGCCTTTCTTCTGTCAGAAGACTTTTGATCCCAGACTCGGGCCCCTTACTAGTTACAAGCCTCCTGAGATTTTGTGTGTCTTGCATTCAGTCTTGGTAGGTTTGGGGTTTCTAAGAACTGGTCCTTCTGATGAAGGTCACCCACCTTACAGTGTACACTCGTTCACAGCGTCCTCGTGATCCTTTCTCATTTCTGTAGATTCTGTAATAACCTCCCCATTTTCACTACTGATTTTAATAATTTGAGTCTTGTATTCCTTAGTCCATCAAGCTAAAGGTTCATCTTTTCAGAGAGCCGCCTTCTGGTTTCATTCATTCTCTCTCTTGCTTCTCCCTTCTCTGTTTTCTCTCTCCTCTCTCTCATGTCCTTCCTCCCACTCACTTTGGGTTCAGTTTGTTCTTTTTGTAGCTCCTTACGGTATAAAGTTAGGTCGTTGATTTTAGATTTTTCTTAAGGTAAGCATTTACAGCTAGAAATTTCCCCCTTAGCACTGGTTTCACTGGATCCCATTGGTTTTCGTCTGGTGTGTGTTCATTTTCGTTCGGCTTGAAGTATTTTCTAATTTCCCCCGCGATTTCTTCTTTGATCTGTTGGTTGTTGAAGAGTGATGTTAATTTCCGCAAAGAGGTGAATTTCCCAGCTTTCCTTCTGTTAATGATTTCTAACTTCATCCTGTTGCAGTCAGAGAAGATACTTTTTTTAAATCTGTTGAGACCTGTTTTGTGGCCTGACACATGGCCTATCCTGGAAGGTGTCCCCTGGGCACGTGACAGTCACGCGTACACTGTCGTCGGGGGGAGTGTTCTGCATGTGTCTGGTTTGTTAGGTCCTCGATTCCCTTACCTCTGTCTGCTGGTTCTGGGCATTATTAGGATCAGGTAGCTATGTCTTCAGCTGTAATCCCAGAACCGCTCCTCTTTTCAGTTCTGTCCATGTTTGCATCATATATTTTGATGGACAGTTAGTGGCAAGTAAGTGCTTATAATTGTCTGATCTTTCTGCTGTATTAAACCTTTAATATAGAACATTCTTCTTTGTCTCTTGTAACTTTTTTTGATCTAAAGTCTTTTTCTCTTGTGTGTCAGTACAGCTGTGCCAAGGGTGCCAGAGTGAAAATGAGACTTGTGGTTGCCTGCTTTTGAGGTTCATTCCTTCATTTAAAAAAATACTTGTTGTGCCTCCTCTCACCTTGCAGGCCCCAGGCACCGTGCCAGGCTCTGGGAAGACAAAACCAGCCGCCTGTGGCCCTAGGGAACTTGCAGCTCAGCTTGGCGGCTTGGCTGGGGGACAAGAAGAGCCGTGAGTGAAGGGCTCTGGCTGCCTCGTGCTGACACTGGGAGGGAGGGGTCTTGTGGGCTGGTCCCCTGGGACGGCCAGCATCACAGCAAGCCAAGAGCCCCACACCTAGAGAAGGGGAAGCTCTTTTCTCCAGTCAGCGCACAGGGCTCGTTGGCAGGTGTCCTCACTGGATGTGGGGCCTCCGCTCTGTGTGGCCTGCCGCTGGCAGGGAGCCCGCGGACGGTCCTCGGCCACTCCGCCGGGCTGTCCCCTCCCGCTTCCCGCTCCTGCAGTCTCAGCAGGATATGGGGCTCCTCGGGTTCGGCTCTCCAGACGCGGGGTGCCTGGAAGCAGAGGTGGGAGGTCTGCGAGCACCTTGAGGGGCTGGGGAAGGGATGAGTCTCGGGGGAGCCTGAGCGTCCCGGGTGTCTGGAGGAGTCTGGCAGCTAAGGGCAGGACCTAAGCTTCGGTGGGGACATCCAGACACTCAGTGTGCACCGTGGGGAGCAGGAAATCTCCCGGTTTGGGTTCCCAGTCTGTCTCCTAGCTCAGGGATGAGACGTTCTCTTCTCTGGCCCTGCTACTTCTTCTGGCAGAGAAAGGAGCTCAGCGTGGCAGTGGGGAAGGACGCAGGGAATATGGAGCCGCTGGGCACAGACTAGGTGTTCAGCGCTACAGCGCACAAACGCTGTTCCCCTCCACGCTTCGTTCGACCCAAGCAGCATAACACAGTACAGACTGATCGTTATAAACAGCTAGAACAGAGAGTATTTCTTCCTCCACACAGAACCACTGCAATTAAAGCTGTTGTGACTGGAAAACTAAAAACACAATGAGGAAATTAGAGACATTTAAGCACCTACCTTCTACGCATGTACATTTTTAAAAGGAAATTTTAAATACAAATGATTAGGATTGCTTTCAAAATACATAAAAATAAAGAGATTAAAATGAGTCTAAGCACGAAAAAGTGTGATCAGGCTCAGGCGGTTCTCTCCCCCTCTGTCGGCGGCCCAGGGACAGGCACCGTGGCGTCATCCGGGGCGGGACGGAGGGACAGTCCTCAGTCCCTCCGCCCACCCCGCAGCAGGTACGTGCTGTGCACCTACTATGTGCTGGGCATCATTTCGGATGGTGGTTGCTTTTATTCAGCAGTGAATAGAGTCTGTGCCTTCTGGACGTTCTGCTGGAGGAGACAGACATTAAACGAGCAAGTAAATGTGTGCACGGCAGACGGTGGTTGCTGTGGAGAAAAATGAAAGAGCAAATGATACCCTCTGGGGGGGGGGGTGGGGGGAGGGGCCAAGCAGGGGTTGTTGATGCCTGGGAAACGCCACTGGGATAGTGTGGCACAGTGTGTGGAGACCGGAGGGATGTGCCGGATAGGGGAAGCCGCAAGTGCAAAGGTCCGGAGGCAGAGCTGGCTCAGCCCACTTGAGAAAGAGCAGGAAGCCAGTGTAGCCGAGGCAGCGAGGGAGACAGGGCAGAGCAGAGGAGAGGAAGTTGACGGGGGCGGCAAGGAGAGTGGCCCTATCCCAGAGGGCACTGTAGCCAAGGGAAGACTGTGGCTGCTACCACCAGAGGGAAGAGCTGTGTTGGAGGGTCAGGGACTGGGAAGGAAGCAGAGAGGGCAGGTGGAGGATAATGTGGTCACGAGGTGGGAGGAGAGTGTGGCTGGGTCGGTGTGGGTCTGATTCCAGATGTACTCCGGATGTCGCGTGGACAGAGTGTGCCGCAGAGTCCATGTGGGCGTGGACAGAGGAGTCGGGATGGTGCTCCTGTGGTCAGCATGAGGAACAGGAACGAGACAGTTGCTATTTATAAAGGGGGCACGGCCCAGGGCACTGGGGGAAGCCAGAGGCGGCCTTGGATATGCTGCCGCGGAGCTGCTGGTCACACATCCCGGCAGAAAGCGGGAGGGGCCCTGAGCTGAAGAGCCTGGCCTTCGGGCTGGAGGTCTGGGCTGGGACTAGGCCAGTCGGAGTCCCCATGAGTTGGCCGGTCTTAAGGCCAGGAGCCTGGGCCTGGGGCGTGAGGACAGAGAAGGGCACAGAGCCTGATCTACCCACCTTGTAGAAGCTGATCCTGAGAGGGAACAGCAGAGGAAACGGAGGAGGGAGAGTCAGGGGATCTGAGATGACTCCCAGTGTGGAAGCCCTGGGAGGGTGTGTGCCAGGCAGGAGGGCCGACGAACAGAGATGGAGGCACTTTGGCCAGGAAACAGCCTCTGAAGTCCGTCCCGGAGGCAGCGATGTGCGGAAGGGACTGTGCGAGTAGGTGGCCCTTTCCGGCTTTGTGGAGCCCTGGGGCACTTGCTCACCCTCTGAGAGCCTCTCCTGGAACAGGATGCTGACCGCCTTCTCGGGGCTCTGGGAACCTGTCTCACTTTCTCGGTCCTCTGTGACCATGGCCCACAGCTCTTGCTGCCCAGGGTCCATGCAGGGGCCATCTCTGACCCTCTCGAGGAGGTGGCAGCCTCCAGCAGATGCTTCCTGGAGTACTGGAAGTGTAGCACGAGGGCCACGCACAGCTCCTTCCACCCGCCTCGTCTTTGGTCACCTCTGCAAGGAGCTTGGTCGGCCTCAGCCTGGAGTCCTCCTGTCCTTGTCAGACCAGTACCCTTGGTTCTGGAAGGGTGGCAACGGTGTCAGTAAGGCAAGGTGGTGCCACCAGCACCGGCTCTCGGGGGGCCACATGACCCCATGAAACGTCTCTCCCCCAGCCAAACCCCAGGCACCTTCTGCCACAGGTGTTGTGCTCCCCCAGGCCCTCTGATGTCAGGCAGAGAGCCCTGGGCTTGGCTGAGACCAGGCAGCAGCTGGGAAGACGGCTCCAGGCTAAAGGGAAGGCTGGCCTTTGCAGGAGGGAGACGGAGCCCCATGTGCCCACCCTGAGCCTCAGTTCCTCACCTCCAAAATGGGTGTGCTGCACTTGGGAGCTCCGGGACCCTCCCCAGAGCCCCACTTGGAGCAGGGGCAGGGCTTGTGGTGGGTGAGAGGAAAGGGCTACATGTGAGCTGGTGCACCAGTCTGGCGGGCTCCCTGGAGGAGGCGGCTTCCCCTCAGCCATGTGGACCAAGCACGCAGAACGCTCCTCCCTTGGGGGCCCGCTGTGGTGGACATGCGCCAGGCCTGGCTGCACCTTCCCTGCTGCCACCACAGCCGTGCCGCCCCTGTCTGCTCAGCCCAGAGTGGACGGCAGCCTGCACGTTCTTGGAGCCCAGGCTCGGGCCACCTCTTCTGTGGGAGCGGGGTTGGGGCTGAAGACGGACCGTATGTGTGGCACTCACCAAGGCATTCCAGCAGTGATCATGGTCCCCCTGGCTGCCAGTTAGCAAGGGCCCTCCGCCCTGATCTGTGAAACCAGGGGAGCCACGTGATTGGACGGCTCTGGTCCCCAACCCACAGAGGTAGCTACCGTTGTTCCTGTTGGACAGGGGAGCAGGTTGTGGACCCAGAGAGGAAGTGACCTGCTGAGATTCCCAAGCAGACCTCGTGCCTGCAGGGTCCAGGCCCGCCCATCTTAGCTGCTGCTGCCCTTCCCAAGGGCCGCCCCAGCAGCGGGGAGGCCTGGCACATTGCATCAAGGGCTCAAAGCAGCATCGTGGCTGTACTGTGTTATGCCTGCTCTGCGGGGTTGGGGTGGGGGGTGCGGGCAGGGACACCTGGGCACAGAGAGATCCATTCCTTTCATGCCTGACCTAGAAAGTCCATGGGGGTCGGGGTCCCTGCACCGAGCATGCAGAAGGGGGGGGGGGGGGGGGGCTGCTGCTGGACGGGACAGCGAGGCTAGCGGGCACCTGTCCTGGCTGCTCCCGGGGCCAGCTGCTCTGCTTGCTCTCACAGAGGGCACGAGGCTTTGTAATCCCCATCTGCGAAATGAGGAACCGGAAGCCCCGGTTGCAGGAGTGACTCGCGCTGGGGTCCCTCAGCAGGTGTCGGGTCTGGGATCTGGACCAGGCTGGCGGCTGCTCTCCCTGGAGCCGTGTCCGGCTGGCGCCGTGGCCTTGGTGCCGCCAGAGGAACCGTCTGAACAGGGAAGACCAAGTGGGGAGCAAAGGAGCTGCACCCAGACGGACGCGGGCGTCCGTTCCAGCTCTGCTACACGCCACGGTGGGTCCTCGCTGACCCTCCCTCTTCTCATCTGTAAAATGGGCTGATTCCTTTCCTACCTTAAAGGGTCAGAGCCTGCTCTCAGATGAAGGCCCAGTAGGCTGAGGAGCCTGGCCCAGGTCCCCCGGTCACTCCACGGAAGAGCAGGCCCTTTGCTGTCTCCCACTTCCTCAGTGAGGCAAGGTCCGAGGGCGAGGCCGGGTACCAGCCGCACTGCAGGGCCTTGGCTCAAATTTGCTTCTTGAACTGAAGAAGTGCCTGAAAACTGGCGGGGGGGCGGGGGGGAGGTCGCCTGTCCGGGGCCGAGATTTGTCTCCAGCAGTGGTCTTACTCCTGTGACACTCCTGTCCCTTGTCGTCTTCCCCCACGGCCTTGGGCCTGGTTCCTCATCGCTCTGCGTCTCTGGGGCAGGTGAGGCACTTCTGGCCCACACTGTCACGATCTGGCTCCTAGGGGATGGGGACAGGTGCGTGCCGTTCGTCTCCCCTCTGACTTGTGTGCCTTCAGGAGGCTCACCAGGCAGCCAGGGGCGGCCCTACTCTCCTGGCGGTTTGCTTTGGCCGGGGATCGGGAATGGCAGAAAATTGAACAGGTGCTTCTAACTGTAGGCATGGGGACAGGACAGACGTCCCTGAAGGAGGGAAGTGGACCATATAAGGGCCCCTGGGCAGGTGTTCTAACATGGAGCAGAGAGAGGATAAGGGAAGGAGAGACGGGCCCAGAGGGGCGAGTGATCATGGAAAGTCCTAGAACTTACAGCCTCACTTGGAGTTGGGTATTAATCACAGCATTTGGCTTTATGTTAAATACAAGGTCAAAATTCTTCCCCAGGATTTTCCATCTGTTCTGTCCCCAAGAAACCGTCACTTAACGATTTGCATCATCGTATTTGCCATTTGAATGTTTATGTGCCAGGCCCCCTCCCACTGCTTCGTGTTGGTGTCTTCTAGACCCCACACAGCCGTAAGGGATGGGAGCAGGGCTTAGCTCTTTGCTCCTGGACCCCAGCCCTAAGGCCTGTGCCTCTGCCACCCCCTCCCTTCTGCAGCTACAGCATTCTTGACCTCCACCCACATCTCTAAAAGGAAACCAAGGGAAATAAGTCAATCAGAAAGACCGTTAACATATGGTCTCACTGATAGGTAGAATTTCAGAACCCAGGCAGAGGATCAGAGGGGAAGAAAGGAAAAAATGAAGACAAAACTGGAGAGGGAGACAAACCGTAAGAGGCTCTTAATCTCAGGAAACAAACTGAGGGTTGCTGCGGGGGAGGGATGGGGAGGCTGGGGGATGTGTTGTGGTGAGGGCTGTGTGTTGTGTAAGGCTGTCGAAGCACAGACCTGTACCCCTGAAACAAATACACTGTATGTTAATTTAAAAAACCAAAACGAACAAACAGCGCTGCTTGAACTCCCTTGACGTGACCCAGGGCATGGCATTTGGTGTCCTGGATGCTGTTTCGGGGTGGGGGGTGGCTGGAGGGGGCGGGACAGTCACCTGGGAGAGTCTGTCCCAGCATTTAGCTTAACATGGGTTCGGGGATAAGCAGGAGGAGGATTTCTGTGTGCCGTCAGCGACTCCTGCAGCAGCAAGCCCGGGTCTGCTCCCTGTATAGGCTTTGGGCCCACGGGCCATGCTGTCTGGGTATCACGTAGCCGTGGGCAGATACAGCAGAGGTCAGCCCCCTGTGGTCCACGGGCCAGATCCCACCCACTGCCTGTTTTTGTGAGTCGAGCTGGAACACAGCTACACGTATTTCCTCGTGTGTTCTGTGGTGTCTTCATGCTGCGAGGGCTGAGCCGCATGTGTGCCCTTGGCCCCTTCAGGAGTCTGGTCCCTAGACTAGAATATGGGCGCTGACCTGCCTGGGTGGTGTGGAAAGCTCTCCACGGTCACCTCTAGGAGGAAAAAGCAGGATGCGGCACAGTGCGTTAAGTTTCCACTTTTAGAGGAAGCAGACAATACGGACGTGCACACACGCACCCCCGTGTTCGTGGAAGTGCTCTGTGTGCAATGGAGAGGCCTAGAAAGATACGTCGAAAAATCATCCCGGTTGCCTGGAGAGTGGGGGTGGGAAGACTCACTGCGTACGTTTTTCTCTCCCCGCTTTTTTATCTTGCACCACTTTGTGTTTTCTACTGAAGAAAATAATTTAGTTCGCAAAGTGTACTGATGCTGAAGGGTGGAGAAGAAAGAAGACGGAGAAGGGAGTGTCTTCGGCCTTATTTGACTTCCACAAGAAGATGGAACTACTGTCTTTTTATGCATGGGCCCCTTCTCATTTGAATGTTAGCGTTTTAAGAATTACTTGGGGCAAGGCCGCAAGAGAAACTCCAAATTGCCTGTGATAGCCTGTGATATTGAAAGGGAAATAAATTTTCTGTTGAACCGTAGAGGTAGAGAGGTTTGGGGCGCCATGGAAAATGATGAAGCTTGTCTTCATCTTGAGCCGAGTGAGCCATGCTTATAAGTAAGATGCTGTCCTAGTGAGGGGAGCAGCACTTTTAAATATTCTGATAGTCGCCGTCTGTCTTGGATGAGGCCCGAGCTGCTCTGGAATGGTGAAACCAGGACACGCATTTGCCAGGAAAATACTAGAAAATCTTCACCGTCATCCATGCAGATCCCACAGCTGCCAGCCTCCACAGACTGGGCTGAGATCTGCCCGCCTCCAAGGAGGGTTTAAAACTATTTCCCTAGGGGCACCCGGGTGGCTGGGTCTGTTAGTGTCTCACTCTTGACGGCCGTGAGGTTGAGACCCACGTTCCGCTCCGCAGTGGCTGTGGAGTTAAGAGTCTCTCTCTCCTCTCCCCTCTCTAAAACATCAGATAAAATTGTTTCTCCAGAAGGTCTGATACAATCAAATGTTCAGCCACTTGGCCAGTCCACCAGAACGCCCGCCTCCTTTTAACTGGTCTTCAAATTTGCAGAATTGCCCGTGAGTGATACGGTTGCTTTAAATCCTTTGGCCCTCAGCCTGGACTTGCACACTGGATCTCCTGGCGTGAGTCTGAGAAGTACAGAGGCCAACCCCTGCCCGGTGCAGTAGGGCTGCTGCTCTTTAAGTCCCACTGGGGAGTGTAAAGGACACCCAGGGCTGAGAACCCCGGCTCTGCAAAGGTATTGGAGAGGCTGGGAAGAGGAAGTAAGGAAGACCCCTCAGCTCACCCTGTCCCATGGATAGAACTGGACAACACTCACATCAGCATAAGTAATCCAGAAAGCGACCTGAAGACCGGCAGAACAAATTTCACAGGTACAGGCAGAGAATAGGGTACATGAAGAGGGTAGGAAGGGCAGAGAGGTGGCGGGGAGGAGGACGGAGCATGGATCTCCGGAGTTAGTGGCTACAGCAGCAGAGAAGGGTGAGGACTCACACCCGGAGCCTGCAGGAGCAAGACAAGTTCCCAAAACAGGGGCCAAATTTCCTGCCTTCTTAACACCAGAGGGACTTAAAGCCTCGCATTCTAAAACCAGCAGGCTCAGCTCCGCTCAGAGAGGCAGTCCCGAGTCCCCGCCCTTAAAGAGACAGCAGGACACACGCCCACGGAGACTTGGCATAAAAGCAGCAGTTTGCAAACTGCCTGAGAGGCAGGGCAGGGAGAGTGACTTACTCGCCTCAAAGCCTGTCCCAGGGAGCCTCCTTGAGGAACAGAGGAGCTCCCCTACCCCCCGGCATTAACTCCGGGTCACCTGCTAGAAGCACTGCAATGCCAACAGGTACTGCCACCTTGCTTACACCAAGTCCTGCCCCTAGCACGACAGTCACACTCGCCTCAGTCCCCACGCTGGGGGTCCCCTCCCCCAGAAGACCAGAGCACACCTTGCTAACAACCTCCCCACCCACATGTCTTGCCGGGGCCTTGTCCTGGCGGCCATGGCGGCCAGTCCCTGCGGAAGCCAAAGCCACACCCGGGGACCCAGCACTGCCCACGGCAGGCAAAGAGACGCTCTGCGGGTGACGGAAGGACAAGCAGCAGGGTACAGGGAGACGCATAGGACACAGCGCCCGAAAGGCCAGGTTCTGGGGATCAGGGGACACTGCCCTGCAGGGCACGACAGGACCTCTTCGTGAGGCCATTACTGTTGGGAGTAGGAGATGGAGCTGACTTCCCTAGCACACAGAAACAGAGGTAAGCAAAACGAGAAGAATATGTCCTCAAACAAAGAACAGGTGTCTTTCTCTGTGCCCGGAGACCTAAGCAAAATGGATACAAGTATAATGTGTCCGTGGAGAATTTAATGATCATAAACGAACTCACCAGACTTGCAGAAACAGCGGAGGACAGCAGTGAGACCCTTAACAAGGAGATGAAAAAGAACCAGTCACGGATAACACAACACGAAATTAAAAATACACTAGCTGGAATGAATAGCGGGCTAGAGGAAGCAGAGGAGTGATTTAATGACCTGGAGGACAGAGGAAGGGAAAGTCATCAAGCTGAGGTGAGAGCAAAAAAAAGTATGCAAAATGAGAATAGACTTACGGGACTCTGTGACTTCATCAAATGGAATAACATTCGTATTATAGTGATCCCAGAAGAAGAAAAGAGAGCTGAAAACTTTCCAAATCCGGAGAAGGAAACCGAGACCCAGATCCAGGAGGCTCAGAGATCCTCCAGCAAAATCAACCCTAGGAGGTCCATACCAGGACCTACAGTCATTAAAATGGGGAAAAGTAGTGATAATTGTTTTTTTTGTTTTTTTTGGTTTTTTGGTGGTTTTTTTTTTTTTAGAGATTTTTAAAAGCAACAAGAGACAGTTACACACCAGGGGAAACCCCCTCGAGCTATCACCAGATTTTTCAGCAGAAAGTCTGCAGGCCAGGAAGACAGTGGCAAAATATATCCAAAATACTGAAAGGAAGAAAGTATGCAGCCAAGAATGTTCTATCCAACAAGACTATACCATTCAAAATAAAAGGAGGGAGCATCTCAGACAAAAGCTAAAGGACTTCCTAACCACTAAGCTAACCCTACAAGAAGTGTTCGAGGCGGCTCTCTGCGTGGAAAGGCAAGACCATAAGTACAAACAGTCAGAAACACAAACACAGTAAAAATAAGTAAAAAAAAAACAGTAAAAATAAGTATATCTATAAAACTCCGGGGACTCCCACAATAAAAGGAGGTAAAATATGACACAACACACCTAAAATGTGGTGGGAGAGGAATAAAGAATGGATTCAGACTTAAACAACCATCAACTTCATATATTCAGAAGATGTAAAGATAAGCCTCCTGCTAACTAGAAATCAGACACCAGTAAGGGACAAAGAATAAGGAGAAAGGAATCCCAGTATATCACTAAAGAAAGCCGGTAAGCCAAAAAAGAGCAAAAGAAGGATCAGAGAAAAACTGTGAAACTACAAAACAAGTAACAAAATGGCAATAAACATGTATCCATCAATAATTACTTTGAATGTAAATGGATTCAGCATCCCAATCAAAAGACAGGGTGACAGAATGGATTAAAACAAAAAAAAATAGACCATCTGTATGTTGGGTCTATAGGAGACTCCCAGCAGACCTACAGACACCTGCGGACTAAACGTGAGGGAACGTGGAGAAACCTCTCTCATGCAGACGGATGTCAAAAGAAAGCTGGGGTCACGGTACTTCCATTGGACAGAACAGACTTCAAAACAAAGACCATACCCAAGAGAAAAAGAATGCCATGTAATTAAAGGGACAATCCAACAAGAAGATATAACAATTTTAAATATTTATGTGCCCAACATGGACCACCCAAATATGTAAAAAAGTTAATATCAAACATAAAGTAACTAATTAAGGATAGTAATACAATAACCTTAGGGTCTTTAACACTCCAGTGATGTCCACAGACCTATCATCCAAGCAGAATATCAAGAAGGCAACAGTGGCTTTGAATGACACACTGGACCAGGTGGCTTTAACAGATAAAGTCAAAACATTCCCTCCTAAAACAGAAGACTACACGTTTTCTTCAATTGCACACGGAACACTCTCCAAAACAGATCCCATATGAGGCCACAAAACAAGTATCAACAAACTCAGAAAGACTGAAGTCACACTGTGCACCTTTTGACCACAATATTATGAAACTAGAAATCTGCCCAGGAAAAAGCCCAGAAGGACCGCAAGTACAGGGAGGACAAGTAACACACTACCCAACAATGAATGGGTCAACCAAGAAAGACGAAATCAAACATTACATGGAAAGAAATGAAAAGGGAAACACAACAGTCCAAAATCTCTGGGACATAGCAAAAGTCATTCTAAGAGGGAAGTTCATGGCAATACAGGGCTACCTCAAGAAGCAAAAAGAATCTCAACCTAATCTTACTTACAGGACCTAGAAAAAGAAAACCCAAAACCAGCGGAAGGAAATAAAGATTACAGCAGATCAATGAAACCAGAAGAGCTGGTTCTTTGAAAGGACCAATGAAATTGATAAACCTCCAGCCAGATTCATGGAAAAAAAAAAAAAAAAAAAAAGCAAAACCTCAAAATCACAAAGGCAAGAGGAGAAATTAACACCGTAGAAATACAGTCAATGTAAGAAAAATTATATGCCTGGGGGCACCTGTGTGGCTCAGATGGTTAAGTATCCAAATCTCAATCTTGGCTCAGGTCATGATCTCTCAGGGTCATAAGATCAAGCCCCATGTCAGGCTCTGTGCTTGGCATGGAGTCTGCCTCACTTTCTCTCCCTCCCTCCTCCCCGTTCATGCTTGCTCTCTCTAAAAAAAAAAAAAAATTATATGCCAACAAGTTGGGCGACATAGATGAAATGCATAAATTCCTAGAAACATATAATCTACCCAGCCTGAAGCAGGAAGAAATGGAAAATTGGAACAGGCCAATAACCAACAGTGAAAGTGAGTCAGTAACCAAAACCCCCAACAAACCAAAACCAAAGTCCAGGACCAGAACCAGATAGCTTCACAGGGGAAGTCCACCAAACTTCTCAAGAAAAATAAAGACCTAAAGATACCACAATACCACCCCCATAAAAGAGAAAACTATAGGCCAGTATCTCTGATAAACCTAGATACAAAAGTCCTCAACAAAATATCAGCAAACCAGATCCAACAATGTGTTAAGTCATTTACCACAATCAGGTGGGATTCATTCCTAGAATGCAAAGGTAGTTTAATGTTTACAAATCATCATCAACAGGATCCATCACACCGATAAGAGAAAGGATAAAAACCACATGATCGTCACAGTAGATGTGGGAAAACCACGTGACAGAGGACAACATCCATTCATGATAAAAACCTTCAACACAGTAGGTCTAGAGGGAACACACCTCATCAAAATGAAGGCCAAGCATCAAAAATGCACAGCTAACATCCTACTCAGCGGGACAAAACTGAGAGCTTTCCTCCTGAGGTCAGGAGCAAGACAAGGATGTTTACTCATCACTTCTATTCAACATAGTCCTGTGCGTCCTGGCCACAGCAATCAGCCAGCCAAAAGAAAGAAAAGGCATCCAGATTGGTAAGGAAGAAATAAAGCGTCCTGCATTTGCCGATGACATGATACTCTATCTAGAAAACCTGAAAGACTCCACCAAAAATGGCTAGAACGGATACATGAATTCTGTAAGGTTCCAGGATACAAAACAAACAAATCTGTTGCATTCCTACATGCTAATCATGAAGCATATTAGCTTCATTTTCAAAAAGAAAAAGAAAACAATCCCATTTACAGTGGCACCAAAAAAAGTAAGTTACCTAGGATTAAACCTGACTGAGGAGGTGACAGACTTACTCTGAAAACTAGGAAACACTGCTGGAAGAAGTTGGAGAGGACACTAAGAAAGAGAAAGACATTCCATGCTCATGGATTGGAAGAATAAATATTGTTAAAACCCAAAGCAATCTACAGATTTAATATAATCCCTATCAAAATAACAATGACATTTTGCACAGAAGTAGAACAGATAAATCCTAAAATTTGGATGGAGCCACAAAGGACCCCAAGTAGCCGAAACAATTTTGAAAAAGAAAAACAAAACTGGAATTATCATAATTCCAGCCTTCAAGTTATAGGACCAAGCTGTGGTGATTCAAACAGTATGGTACTGGCATGAAAAGTAGACACACAGATCAATGCATAGAAAACCCACAAAGAAACCCACAATTACATGGTCAATTAATCTTTGGCAAATGAGAAAACATGCAGTGGGGAAAAAAAGACAGTCCCTTCAACAGATGGTGTTAGGAAAATTGGACAGCGACGTGCAGGAGTATAAAACGACCATTTCTTCACACCATGCACAAAAATAAATTCAAAATGGATTAAAGAGCTAAATGTGAGACCTGAGACCATAAAAATCCTAGAAGAGAACAGAGGCAGTAGCTGCTTTGACATCGGCCATAACAACTTATTTCTAGATCTGTCTCCTGAGGCAAGGGAACCAAAAATAAACTATTGGAACTCTATCAAAATAAAAGGCTTCTGCACAGCAAAGGAAACAGTCAACAAAACTAGAAGACCACTTGCTGACTGGGAGAGCATGCCTGCAAATGACCTGATAAAGGGTTAGTATCCAAAATAAAGAACGGAATGCAATTTAAAAACAGGCAGAAGACAGGAGCAGACATTTCTCCAAGGTGACATACAGAGGGCTCAGCATCACTCGTCACCAGGGAGATGCCCGTCAGAACCACGAGGAGGTGTCATCTGACACAGATCAGAATGGCTAAAGCCGCCAACACAAGACACACATGTTGGCGAGGATGTGGAGAAGAAGGAGCCGTCGTGCACTGTTGGTGGGAACGCAGACTGGTGCAGCCAACCCGGACACGAATATGGAGGTTTGTCAAAAAGTTAAAAACAGAATTACCCAATCACCCAGTAGCGGCTCTACTGGCTGTTCACCCCCAAAATACGAAAACACTCACGGAAAGGGATGCGCGACCTCCTGTGTTGACAGCAGCACGACTCACGATAGCCGGGTTGTGGAAGCGGCCACGTGTCCATCCCCAGGGGGCAGAGAAGGAAGAGCAGGTACGTGCGCACGCACGCACACACACACACACGATTATCATGCAGCTGTAAGAGTGGAATCTCGCCGCTTGCAGCAGCATCTATGGCCGCACAGAGTGTAATTCTAAGCGAGACAAGCCAGTCGAAGAGAAACACCGTGTGATTTCCCTCCTGTGTTTAAGAAACAAGTGGAGGAGAAACAAAGACACACCAAAAAACAACTCAACTATAAAGAACACACGGGGGGTCAGGTCGGGGTTGCGGAAGGGGTGAAACAGGCGATGGGGGTGGAGGACCCTGGGCGACAGGTGGAATGATGCACCCTGGGCGACAGGTGGAAGCGATCACGGTCTCGTACACCGGAGATTAAGGTGCATGTTAATGACGCTGGGATTAAAATGTTAGAACAATCAGACGCTGACTCTGATCGTTGGCTTTGCCTCCTGCTCTGTGCCGTGGGCCCCGTCGTCGTCTCTGAGCCTCAGTCTCTGCTCTGCGGTGACAGCAGGACCCGACCTCTGCCAGGCCCCTGCTCTCCCAAGCCCAGTAAACCGACTGCCTATGGAGCAGCCGACCCCAGAACACTGCCTGGCCCTCTGGCCCCCAGAACCACGGGCCCCGCATTGTGGGTCTGCCGTGGGGTAGCACACAGGCTTTGGAGTCACACTAGTGGGTCCTCATCCCAGCTGGGCCGTGCAGGAGAAGCCACTCACCCTGCCTGAGCCCCTGGGATCCTTCTGCCCAGCAGCGTGGAGACTCGGGGAGCCCGTGTCCGGACCACGCCCGGACCACGCCCAGCTGCCCGCCCCGCAGCCCCTGCGGTTCTGCCTGAGCTCTTGCCCGGGTCTGCGGCTCTCGAAGGCTGGGAGTCAGGGACGGCAGAGTGGAATGTTCTTGGCTTTGCACTCGGGCCGCTTGTCTCCCCAAGGGCTCCACTCGGCCATGCAGCGTGAAAGCACCGCAGGTGAGAGCCAGAGCCCTGCTCCGTGTCCGTCCCCGAGTTTCGCCTTTCTCTTTAGCTTCAGCCTTGCAAGCTAGGGTGGGAGTATTTTTTTTTTTCTTAAGATTTTATTTGACAAAGAGCACAAGCAGGGGGAGCAGCAGGCAGAGGGAGAAGCAGACTCCCCAATGAGCAGGGAGCCTGATGTGGGACTCAATCCCAGGACCCCGGGATCATGCCCTGAGCTGGAGGCAGACACTTAACCAAGGGAGCCACCCAGCAGCCCTGGGCTAAGAATGTTCTTGTGAATTTTATGGAAAGGGAAAGAACTCCAGGATGAGGAGAGTACAGTACATGGCGAGGGACGGGAGCTGGGGACGCAGACAGCTAGGATCCTGTCCCCTCTGTACCCTTAACCCTGGGCCAGTTAACCTCTCCATGCCTCCGCTTCCTCCCCTGGAAAGGGGGTACGCATGGGCCTCCCTCCCTCCCTGCGGCGTGGATTACCGCACACGTGCAGGGCAGTGAGGACTGTGCCCGGCACACAGCAAGCACGCCATAAAGGTCCACGATTGCACTTTGAGTACAGAAGTGAGACCTCTGGCCGAGCTGCCCTAGCCTCGGGAGCACCGTCTCGTGGGGGAGGCCGTGACATGGAACAGACGGAATTCCTGCCAGGGGAGATACACGCCTGGAAGGGGATGTAGAAGTCAGGGACCGTGGTAGGTGAGGAACAGTCTCTCCAGGGGGACAACTTGCCAGCAGCCACAAGAACCCGTGAGGAACAGATGGGGCCACATGCAGAGTCTCCCTGGTGGGGGGAGCCTGGCCTCGGCCGCAAGTCGTACGGATCGTGAACTTGATTCGCTGTGCAGCGGCCGCCTCTGGGGGGCTGGGAGTAGGGGCCTGTGCTGGGATCAGCTTTGTATTTTAAGACACATGAAGGGAGACCATCCAACACATTCGTGCGGTCCCCAGGACCACCAAGGAGTAGTTAAGGCTTGGTGGCGAACGGGGTGCCTGAAGGTTGGGGAGCCTCGGACGCCCGGCTCACAGCTCCGAAACCTCTCCCGGACCTGCACTCCCTGGTCCGCGCAGGAGACCGCTTCCTTCCCGGAGCAGGTGCAGCGGCTGGACCCAGACTCGGCGCGGGGGGACCCTGCGCCGGGCGCACGCAGACCCGGCCTTGGTGGCTTCCCGCAGGCGAGCTGGTGTGTGCGTGCTGTCACCGGGCCACGGAGAGGGACCCAGGGAGGCTGCACCTCGGGGACCTCGGACAGCAGCAGCCGGGCTCCTTCCTGCAGCGTTCTGGCGTCTGGTGTTTTACTGAGCGAGTAACACGGCAGGAGCCCTAGCTACCGACGTGTCATCCACAACAAGCGCACTGTCCCCGGGGCTCCTGCTGTTCTCCGCGTCTCCACGCACGTGCTCATTCTCTCGCGTGAGGTTTCGTTCTTAATGGCGGTAGGATCCTACCCGGTCTTCCGTAACCTGTTGTCTTCACTGACCGTTATGCCGAGGTGCGCGCCCGCGTGCGTGTCCTCCTGGGTGACGCGGGCAGCCGTGCTCATGCCCAGTCAGCCGTGGATTCGGGGAGTCGCCCAGCCTAGGGGCGGGTACATTGTTGCCAGGCTTCCCGAGGGGAAGCCTGTGTGGACCCAAGGGACCCCCGGACGTGGAGCTCCTGAGGCAGGACTCGCGGAGGATACGATGGAACCTTTGCCCGCAGCTCCCTCGGTTTTCCTAAAACGCGTCCCGTTTGTCCAGCCACCCCCTCCGACCACCATCCCAGTGCTTGCCGATAGCATCTCCGGCCAGCCTGCATACTTTGGGGGCCTCAGAGAACGGTGTGGGGCTGCACTGGACGCCCCGTGGGCTCGCTCATTCCACGCGTCTTCATGGAGTGCCGGGTCTGGGACAGCCCCACCCCACCCCTGGCCTCTGTGCTTCTGTGAACCAGGCTGATCACAGCAGCACATGCCGAGGGCTCCTGCAGGGGAGGCCGCACTGAGACCAGAAGGGGAGGAGGAGAAGGGGGAGAAGGCCAGGTGGCCTTTCTGTCTTTGGGGACCGGCAAGCACAGAGGCACCTGTGCAGGAGTGTGCCCAGTGCCCACTGAGGAGCCTTGAGGCTGGGGGCGGAGGGAGGGGCGGTTGGCAGGACCACTTCAGGGGTGGTCGTGTGGAGAGCGGAAGGGCTTCACCCCGAGGCCGGGTTTGGAGCCAAGGCCGGTCCCGATCAGCTGGTTTAGCTCCGTGGTTCCAGCCGCGACTCCCCTCCCAGGCTCAGCAAACACTAGCAGCATCACTAACCTGTTTATCATCCCCCATGAAGTGCCCACCATGTCCTTCCCCTGCTTGTCTGTCAAGCTGTGCTCTCGCTCGTGGTGGTTCCCAGGAGCCCTTCACCCGCTCTGGGCCCTCCGTGATCGGCTTCGGGATGCCCGTCTCTCAGTGCTTCTGTGCTCCTGCACGGGGCTGTCTGCCTGCCCACCTCGCGCCGCCTTGAACCACCACCACCATTACCGTTTTCTAGGCTTTTTATTCTCTGCACACGCAACATTAAAACCATTGAGCTTTTACCGACGGGCAGATCTGGGTGATGGCTTTGGAGGGTTACCTTATTAAGAGTCTCGGAGGTCCTATTACCACCACTTTCTCTAGGGGAGACGTGAATACGGGTCCTTACTCCTGTTCTCTCAAAGTAAACCTCAAGAGCGTTCATGGCGCTCTCATTCCAAGGCCCACTTTCTGGGGTCACGCACAGCCGCCTCCGCTAAGCGGGGCGTGGCCACGGTACCGGCAGACCAGAAGGACAAGGCTCAGTGCAGGTGAACTTGCTGTTGGCAGCTCTGTGGTTGTACCCGAACGACTGAGTGCGCCAGATGTAGTTCTAGGTGCGGGGCAGGCGGTGGGGAAGGGGACCGAGTGGCAGTTGCCGTAAGGAAACCAAAACACAGTGACTGGGTGGCCCATGAGCAGAGGCGACTTTGGAGGTCAGACCGGTGCTCAGGGACAGCTGAGCAGAGCCGGAGGGGGCGTGGGCTGGACCCGAGGGCAGCCGGAAGCTGTAGAGGAGGGAAATGGAGGAGGACTTTGGGACGAGACGCAGAGGAATCCACAGACACAGGGAGAGCCTTTAGAAATCTGTCGGGAGTCCAGGCCAGAGGCCATGGTGTCTGGACCTGGGATGTCACCTGGGTGGGGAGGGCAGTGCCGGTGTTGCACACGTGTCCAGATGGAGACCTGACGGGGCACTTTGGTGAGTAAGGCGTGGAATGTGAAGGGAAGGCCAAGGCGGTGGGTTAGGGTTTGAGCAAGGATGCAGAGAGTTGTCCCATTTACGAAAGCTGAGAAGACCAGAGGAGGAAGAAAGGTGCGATGGGGAAATTCAGAGTTTCTGCATTGGACAAGTTCAAGATAGGGAGACGGGCAGTGGTTACAGTTGAGCCCAGGGTCCCAGCTAGGAGGAGAGGTGGGGCTGAGACGGGGCAGTGGCAGGGTCCAGGGAGCGGGGGCTCGAGGACTCATTAGCCGGGGTTAGGGGATCACAGAGGCGATGCGAACCATCCAGCCTCTATTCAAAGCAGCCCTGCGGGGGGAGGTCCCAACATAGTGGATGGGTACAAAGCTGGAAGGTGGGTCTCAGTCTGCTTGGGCAGCTGTGGGACACCCACTTGGGGTAATGAACTCTACTTGAGGTGCCCAATGTCACCCCAGCAGCATCGGGGGTCTCTAATGATCAGAAGCCCGTCCACGGGGGCACCTGGGTGGCTCAGCCGTTAAGCATCTGTCTTTGGCTCAGGTCTTGTCCCAGGGTCCCGGGATCAAAGCCCTGAATCGGGCTCCCTGGTCAGCAGGGAGCCTGCTTCTCCCTCTCCCTCTGCTGCTCCCCCTGCCTGTGCTCGCTCTTTGTCAAATACGTAAAATCTTTAAAGAAAAAAAGCCCATGCATGGTTCCAGCCCATGAAATAGCAAAAGCCGGCGTCTCCGGGGGCAGCAGTAGACAGAACAGTGTTTCTGTGGACTGACTTGCACCTTGTACGCAAACGAGACCTGACACCGTCTGTACTTTCTTGCGTAGCATCATTTACCACAGGCACCCGCTCTACCTTCCCCTCCAGCTCTGCTGCACCCCCCACCCCAGTCCAGTCTCCAAACACAAATGGAACCTGTTTTTACCCTTCCCCTGCCCCGATTGGCCACTGTGTCCGCGGAGGCTCGCCCTCCAGCACCCCTACCCCTGATCCGTGCCTGCTCTGACCTCAGGATCCTTCTCCTGGGGGCCATACCAACCCCATGGGGCTCCCTGGGCCCGGGGCTCCTCTCTGTCACTCCAGCCCCACTATAAGCTTTAGAGGCTGTACATCCGAAGCGGGTGACGCTAACAGGGCTCCCCGTGATCCTCGGGGTGAGGGGCTCACATGGCAGTGCATGATCCAGCCTCTCCAGCCTCAGTGCCCACCTCCCGCTGTCTTCCCCGGATCCTGGAGGTCTTTCTCTGCAAGTATCTGTCACCTGCCCCTTAGCCCAGAGGATAAGAAGAACTGCGTCTCGTCAGATGGGCCCAGGCTTGCATCCTACTGTCACATGGGAGACACGTGCCCTCTGCTCAGTCCCTGTACCTCTGTGTGCCACACCGGACACTCCCTTCGCGCCCCCATGCATGCAACAGCACCTCCACCTCCCAGCAAGCACCCTGTGACTGTCGCCGTAACCTCCACAGACCAGCTCCGGCCCCTCAGCTCTCCTGGCCTCATCAACAATGTCCATGGCGTCCCAAGAACAGAAGAACGCAGCACCACCACCCCCCCCCGCCATGAGGGCATCCCACCAGGATTATATTCAGAATCATTCTATCACAGAGACCATTCAGGGTTAGGAATTGGGATCTGAAGAACCACCAGAACCATCTGTGGGTCATCTGCAAGGGCAGAACCACTGGGCCCCAGATCTAACCAGGGACAAGAAACCGAGGAAGGGCACAGAGGCCACCTTCCATCAGGCAGAGCCATGGCACTCCCAGAGCGAAACCTTCAGGACTGGAGTGGAGTGACTGGTATACGGGTCCAGCTGGGTCCTTCGGAGCCCCATCATAGGACCTGGAGCCCTAAAGTCTGCCCACAAGTGAGTTCAAGGCTGTGTAGCTGGTGCACCCGGACCAACCCAGCCGCTCATGGCCCTCCCTCCGCTGGCCGTGGGCATGGAGCAAGGCCGCCCCGTCCCCGCAGTTGGAAGGGCAGCCCTTCTTCCTGGTTTGCACACCGTGCAGGCAGAATGCAGTCCTAACTCGTGCACACACAGCCCTGCCCAGTCGCTGGCTCTTGGGGGACTGTGGTCTCAGCTTCGGTAGAAGAGAGCTCGGTCCTATGCATGCCCCGGGGTCCAGCCCGGCAGCTGGCATCACCCACGTGCAGCCCCCCTCCAAGCTACGGCAGGTGGCCCCCAGCAAATAGAGTATCGACCGGCTCTCTGCCCCTGGCTTACGAGCCAAATGAAAAATAACTCTCTCCCTATGGCCATTTTTCACTGCTGAGTGGCTGAGACCTTTGGATCGATGTCACCCATGTGCTGGGGACTGGGGTGCCACGGGGGTGCACCCCAGAGGTTTAGTAAATAAACAGTCTCCCCGGGGCTCCTGGCAGGTGCTGCTTACACAGACCTGTTTCCTCGGGTGCCCCAATGGTAGCCAGCAGCAGGGACAAGGGGAGTTTCTGTAAGGCTTGCCAAGCTGGTTGCCAGGGAGAGAAGCCCCAAGAGCTCGAGGAGAAGGGACCTGTGGGAGCAGTGGGACATGGGGCCTGTGTCCTGGGTGAGTGGCCACGCTCAGGAGGCTGCTTCTCCCACCACCTTCCAGCTGAGGGCTCAGGCCAGGTTCCAGCCGCGCTGAGAACCAGTGCCCAGCGTCGGTCACGGGGACGTGTCGTCCCCACAGGGTTCCCTGTGGGTCCCTAGAGCTCTGGAAGTCCGCATCTCATGGCCTGGGGGAAGGAGGCCTCTGCATCCGTCTGTCCCTTGCTTCCTGCCCACTGGTTCAAAGCCTGATTCCATCCCCATGTGGACCTCGAGGAGGTGAGAGCCGTGCAGGAGGGGACCAAAGTCAAGTTCAGCAGCAGGGGAAGGACAGTTAGCAGGCCCCCCGCACGGGCCTGCCGGCGAAGACCTTGCAACGCCCCTCGCTGCCTTGGCTTGGGCCACTTCTTCGGCAGCCTCGGGAGGGTAGAGTTCCCGCCCACACGGTTCCACGCTGAGAGCACGCCCGCTTCAGCAGCTCCGAGTCCAGAAAGAAATACACACGGCCGTCCCCGCGCTCCGATGTGTGCCCATCAGGGCAGAAGGGAACCCCGGGTCTCCCCTGCCCCAAGCAGCCACACACTTCCTGTTCCCCCAAACCACCCTATTCCGGACCTTCCCATGAACACAATCAGCAGGTGCGTGGACTGGGGAGCCCGGTGTGTCTCTGCCAATCCGGGGTTCGCAAGGCTTCCCCACGCCGGCGGGCAGCAGCGGTCTCCCCGGGAGCCTCCGGAGGGAACGAGTTGTGCCAGCATTCCGACTTCAGCTCCGTAAGACCCATTTCAGACTCAAGACCCCACAACTCTAAGATGGTATGTTTGCATTCAAGCCACTAAGTATGGGGTCACTCGTGACCAGAACCGTAGGAAATCAGACAAGAATTCAACTCTGCCTTCACAGCCCCAGCCCAGCCGACGACTGCGCCTCCCCCAGCAGCACCCCGTGCCTGTCCCCTGCTCAGAGAGCCTTCCCACCCGACCCACACGCCGTCTCCGGCACCTTCTGCCCTGCGAGGCTCAGGCTGCCTTTACACCAGGTCCTGCATAGGATGTCATCTCGCCAGTGGCCTGTGAGTCTCCACCAGGCCTGGGACAACCGGTTTTGCTCACGACTGTTTCCAGGGGCTCCAAGCAGGCTCGGCCCTCACAGGTGCTCAAGAACGTCATGGGATGAAGGGACACGCCGCCCTCTCCCGCAGGCTTTTCCGAACACCTGGAGGTGTCCCCACCCCGTGTTACCTTCGCTTCTCACCGTCTGTCCTCCCGGGGTGCTCTTGTGCCCCCCGCCCCCACAGCCTGCCATGCTCCCACCATCCCGCTGCGGAGACACGGGCAACCCCCTCGGTGGGCCTGCTGACTTGTGCTATTTCTGGCTCTTTCGCACAGGAAAGTCCTAATTAGCCGTTGGCCTACATCCTGGTTATTCTCTTAGGACGAGTTCCACAGGCAGTCCCCATTCCTGCTACACCTCTTTTGACCTTAAATGCAGTGTTCTCCACAGCGTTTTCTTTTCTTTCCTCTTCCAGCAAGGGCACGTGTCAGTGACAACGGGGGAAGAAAGCCACGGCCCCCGTGCGCTCGCCCCTCAGAGCCGGAGAGCCGCCGTCCCCCCCCCACCCCCAGAGCGCTCCCGCCTGCTCCCGCCCCTGCTGGGTGCCCCGACTTAATCCGCCTCTTCCCTGCTCTGTCTTACAGTGACGTCCCCCCTCCTGGAGAACCGCTGACCAAGAACACCCGGCCCAAAGTGGCTTCCCGCTTCCCCAAGCTGTCCCGCGGTCACCCCAGAGAAACCCGCAATGTGGAGCCCCAGAGCGGCGACCTCTGACCTCTGCTGAATCCCAGACTTGGGCCCTATGTGCTGCGCCAGCTGCCTCCGCCCAGCCACTCCGTGTCCGGCCTGGCCCCAGCAGCCGGCCCCTTCCCCCCCGGAGTGTGCACCCCCCCCATCACCTGGTGAAGCCCCGAGGGCACCCCCCCCACCCCGAGTCCCGGGACACTGATTAAACTGGGCAGTCTCAGAGGCCAAGGAGGCTGCTCGCAGGACAGACTCAGACACATGGACACCTTCCCGGGGCCTGCCCTTCCCTCCCTCCAGTTCAGGGGGGCCAGCAGGAGGGTGGGCACCAGGGGCCGTGCACAGCCCCTTGCCGGAGAGGCACAGCTCTGAGGCAGGTCAGAAACCGCCTCCTGACTCTTTCCCACGCGGGAATTAGAATGACTGTTACCCTCTTTTTTTTTTTTTCTTGTAACATAACTGCCTGCTGTAGTCTACGGACACGTGGGGCCCGAGGGGGGAGGTTGTGTTCCTTCCCCTTCAACTCTCTCCCAGTGGTCCCAAGACCCCCTGGTTGTACAACCCATGGCCAGCGGTAGCTCACATGGCCTCCTCGAGGGAGACATGCCAGTAGCCTTCTTGCTAAGGAGCCACTAGGGACGCTGACCTGGGGGGGCACAGAGCACTCCCCACCGCCTTCTGAGGTTGGCTTCTGGAAGAACTAGCCCCTGTCGGAAACCGGAGTCCGCCTGGGCCCACATGCACACTGTGAGGCTTGGGTGGCCTGGGGCCATGACCTCCCAAGCCAAGAGGCCTCAAGGTCGTGTGAGAGACTGTTCTGGGAACTACGGGGGAAGAGGCCCCAGGCCCTCAGGCTTGCAGACCATTCTCCGGAGCCCTGCAGAGCTCCATGGGGCTCCCTGGTACCTGGGACAGTGCCCCCGCATCCAGGTCACAGTCATTCCCTTAGGATGCACTCTTGCCGAGCTCTCGGTGTGTCCCCCGCCGCCCATCCCGGAGCAGGCCCCCGTGGCAGGCGGGAACAGGAGGAGGATGAGCTGCCCTCCTGCGTCAGGTCACCTCCCAGAACCGGGGCCGTGGGCCGGCTCGGACCTCCAGAATCACGGACCCGGCGTGAGCTGCGGTGGACAGATACGAAGGGCTCGCTCGTCTGGGGGAAGGACGGAGGAGCTAGACCACGCGGTGCGGCGGAGCGCGTGGGGGCCAGACTGACGCGAGGAAGTGGGAGCGCGTCGGGGGCCTGCGGGCGGCTGAGCACACAAGCTTCCCGGAACCGTTTCAGCCGCCCCAGGCTTGCTGAGCCACCGCGGGAGCACTAGGCCTCTGCTGGACAGATGGACGCTCCACACGGCGTCACCCGGAAGGTTCCTGCCGCGAGCTCCCCGCCGCCAGAGGGCAGCGGAAACGACTCAGGGCCCTTACCAGAAGCTGAGGTGCAGCCCACCCCGCCCTCCGGGGGGAACTGAGGCAACCCGAACCACCGCAGAGGGAGCCGTCGGCCGGGGGAGCAGAACCAAGCACCGTTCCCCGTGCAGGGGCCGTGTCATCAGCTCGTGGGGGTCAACAGGACCCGAGACGCTGTGTCCCAGGAAAGCGACCCGGGGCTCTGCCTTGTTTGCCGAGGTCCCCACGGCACCTGCGCTTCCTTCGAACTCGAGGCCCACAGGACAGCTGGCCGCCGTCACTGGCAGCGGGGGCACACTCGTGCCAGATTCGCAAAGCTCGGGCTGTCCCAGTCCTGCCCCCCTCGGTCCCTGGGATGTGGGGTTTGCAGCGGACACGGAGGGGAGCCTCCCACGGCCGACGTCACCCGGGGCCGAGGGCTCTGCTCCACCAGCCCGTTTGGGCACCGGACCCGAAACACACCTGAGTGTCAACGGACCTCAGCTTCTCCAAAGTCCCCAGCAGGAGCCCGCCTGGACATTCCGTGCCCGGAACTGTAACAGACGGACGCTAAGCCTTGAGAAACAATTACGCACTTGGCCTGTGTTTACAGAAGGAGAAACTCTGCCTATTTTTTAAAGCTTAATTATTCATGGAAAACTTGCCCTGCTCTCCTGATACACCGACGGAAAAGCCCATTCCTGGGACCACATGCGACCCATCCCGGCTGCCCCTTCTGTGCACCCCCTCCTCGTGACACGGCAAAAACCCCGGAGCCATCGTTGGCGTACGGACCCCCTCCCCTCGTTTCCACTCAGGTCCGCACGTGACATACACATGACAACCACTCCTCAAAGCCTTGACTCCGGTGTCCCCTAGAATGTTCTGTAGTGGTTCCCCACCCTGCCGCTCCAGATCCTTGCCCTGCTCCCCGGTGTGCTGGGACGGACGGAGAAACCGTGGGTCTCCAGTTCCTGGAGAAGGAAGCACAGGCCCGGCCAGGTGCAGACAGAGACCCAAGGCACAAAACGCCACCTCCTGGCCAGAGCCGTGTCCTCTGCTGCCCTTCCGTCCTGTCCTGTTGAGAGGCCTGGCCGGCCCCCGCCCTGCATGACAGACACCCACTCAGCCCCAGGACCCACTGGAGAGAAAGGCAGCACCACAGAAAGAACCAGTAGAAGGCGCTCCTGTTCTCCTGGACCCAGTCAGATCCTTTGGCACCTCCCCAGCTGGTACCCGAGGAAGTTGGGGGGCACGCCTGGGAGAGGGCATTCTATCCTGTGACAGTCACCTTTAGCAGCACGACCCGGGTGCACGCAAGGGCTTGGGTTACAAAGGGATCACTTGAGGAGTCATCGAGATAGGACCCGAGAGGGAGGAATGGGGATGAGGGTCTGTGGACCAGAGGCACTTAGAAGCCGGGCTCCACTCCACAGCGGGGAGCCTCCTGCGTGCTTGGCTCAAAGTGCTCACCCGTGGCGGGGTGGGGGTTGTGCTTCTGAAACGGAGGGACAGTCAGAGCTGCGGACAGTCGTCAGTTTGACAGCATGGCCAGAGCTCATGCCAAGAGCCAACTGGCACGGGAGGCCTCATACGAGTCCCATGCTTGGGCCCCGAGTCAGGAGACAGGAGCAGAGAGCTGCCAGCCAGCCTCGTGCTTGCTTGCCGGCGCCCTGCACCAGAGTCCCTGGGCCCAGGCTATGCGAACCATCCTTTTCTCTCGGCTCCACATGGGCAAGTTCACCCATGAACTTGGGTGGGGGGCTCTAGGCCTCACTTCCTCCCGCACCTGCCCACCTGCACGGGGGAACCGGCCCGCCCCACATACGGAGGCCAGGCCTTGGCTTCTGGGGTCCCCATAGGTAGCCCCCGCCAGTCCCCTCCAGAGGCCTTCATGCCTCCCCTGGCACCTTGGCACCAGCCCCAGAGCCCATTCCTGGGAAGGCACTCCACTCCAGGGGGACCGTCTTGCCTGGGCACAGACGTGAGGCGGAACACCAGGCTCCATTTTCAGCCTGGAGCGACCCTGCCGGGCCCCCACCCCCCCAGGAACAGCACACCGGCGCTGGGGCGTCCCAGGAAGGGCACACTTCCTGCTCCATTTCAACCCCAACGGCAATAATCCTCTCGGCCTTCCCTCCAGGTTTTGCGCGGGACTGTGCCCCACACTCTGTCCCCAGCCCGGGCTACGGCAGATAGAGGGGTGCTCCTGGCAGGCAGCCCTCTGCTGCGGGGCGACGCCTCCTACAACCATCCTTTTTCTAAATATTTTGCATTGTTTCATTAAAGCGAACATTAAATATTTGCTGTCGGGCTTGGCTTCTGGGCTAATTTTGCACAATGGTAGCACTGTATATTTTATCTAACGTTTCTGTGCCAAAAAGTTTGTTGTCATGTTTCTGTAACAGGTGGTTTTGATTAGGTTCCTCAAATGGATCAGTAGGGATGGGGGGGACACAGGTGTACTTGGGCTGCCCGGATGCACCACTCAGCTCAGCCCCGCGGGGCTCCCCTGCCCTCGGCCGTGAACCGCAGTGGGGCGCAGGCCAGCCTTTGACGGCTCTCAGTCAGGGCCGGGAGCCTCCTCTTGTGGGTCTACATCCTCACAGCCACCAAGCATGGGCTTCTGTACCTACTGAATCCATTTCCTTAGGGGAAAGTACCCAATCTGATTTCTGGAAAGGACGGTCGAGCCTACAGTAAGGAGACCAAGTTCACTGCTGCTTTGAGGTCTGGGGGTTCCGTTCGTACGGGCCCGGGCATGCTTGTCCGTCGTGACTGGAGCTCCACTCGCAGACCTGCTCAGGTCGCACCCTCCTCCTCCTCGGGGCCTGATCAGGCCCGCTCCCTGCCTTCCTGACCCGCAAGCCGGGAGGCCACTCTTCCCACTGCAGGACTCTTTGCACCATCAGTAGAAACCATGGAGGGGAGGCCTTTGCAAGAACCGGGATTGCGGCCACAAAGGACACAGGCCAGCAGCCCGCACATCTGCACCCGGAGTTGCTGGAAGGAGCCTGGAGAACACGCGCTTCCAGGAGTGAGGGGGGCCGGAGCTCACTAGGGCATGTTCTCAGCTGGCATTCGGCCTGGACTTCCTGGAGGAGGGGGACCCGTGAATGCAGGAGCTGTGGTGTCCAGCAGGGAGGCTACCAACCCCCCATGAAGAGTCCCCCTGGCCTCGCCGGGGCCGTGTGAGCCCTCTGCCGGGGAGGGGGGAGCACGGCAACAGATGCGGGTCTGGTCGACCGCTGGGATGGATGTGGGGTCGAGCAGCCCGCAGGTTTGCTCTGAAGCGTGTAGTATTACGTTAACTGCCCTCTTATGTTAAGGTTTACACAATAGAATTTTTAAACAAATGTGTTTAATTTTCTAAAATCTCTTGTATTAAAGTTTTCTTTTGGAATAAGCTGTGGTAATTTTGTTACGATCTGGTTGACATACACCTCTTTACAATGACAATAAAAACAGTCACGTTTTATAAATTAGCCCAGTTATGGCCTTTCTCTGTGTTCTTTTGCCGCTGACTAGCTCAACTGGCATTACACACATTCTAAAGATTTCCGGAAAGCTCACCCACCATCTCCTGGAAGAGCGTAGAGACCAGCATTCCCTGAGCCCAACCTCGGTGTTACTGGAGCTGAAACGGAGCGGAAATCCCACTGCGCTGCGAGCCCTGTAGAACTGGGAGACGTGCGCTCAAAGTGCCACAAAAATCCCCTTGGTCCAGGTTCCTATTCATCCACATCGTTATTGGGCACCTACTGTGTACCAGGCATCTTGCCCGGCATGGGCACAGAGCAGCAAACGGGACAGAAGCGCCCCAGCCGTGTCACTCGAGTCCGGGTGCCACAGGTGGACCGTAGGATCTGCGGAGGCCGCCATCCCCGTGATTACGACCTGCCGTAGGTGCCGCGGAGCAAGCAGCTGGGTTCGGGAGCCTAGAACGCCAGGGCGTCTCCCCTGTGGCTGTGCGGACACTGGGGAGCAGGTATGGCTGCGGGTGGGGGGGGGGGCGCACGCACACGGTGTTCACAGTGTCCCTGGGTTCGATCCACGCGATGTCTCTAGCACCGTGCAGCTGTGACAACCAGAAATGTCTCCAGACATAGCCACGTACCTCCTGAGTGACAAGACCCCCCCGGTTGAGGATGGTGGGGGGGAGGCTAAGAGATACTTTTGGCAGAAATGACATTTAAGCTTCAGCTGGAGGAAAAGAAAGACCTGGACACTGTCCTTCCCCGCCCCTCCCAAGTCCCATTGCCTAGAAAACCCACATCACACAGCCAGGGGCTTTGCCGGTGTGACGTCCTTACGGGAACGGAGGAGAAACGGGTTCTTGCGGTAAGGGCCCGGGCGTGAGGTCATTCTGTGAAACTCCTACCATCATATCTGGCGGAGGACCAGACCAGGGGCCCCGAGTAGGGTGCCCTCCGGGCTGAGGATATGGGGTGGCGGGCGGGACAACCGCTGCTCCTTCAGGATGTGGGTGGACAACACTTGCCGCACACACTATGGCCCCCACCCCTCACCCAACCCCATGAATCCTGTGCCTTCCGTGTATTTGAACAGGTAAGAAAACTAAGCTCGGGCTGCATGTGGGCCCCGGCTCCCCCAGCTCGGGTTGGAGGAGAAACTGGGGGGACTGTGTGCATCAAGCCCACAGCCTGGACTATCCCAGGGGTCCCTCTTGTCCATGGACTATCCCACATGCCTCTTGTCCATGTGCCACTGTCCTCAGGGACGGCTCAGCTTCCGGGCTGCCTCCAAGCACAGCTCACACTGCTTTTCCCTCAAGGGTCCTCAAGTGGAGGCTTCTTCTCCGTTTCCCTATTTCCAACCACTTTGCCTCCTCAAAACCAATTCCTGGGGTGCTCAGACAAGCTACTGGTAACAGCTTTGCACGGAGGCTGGCCTCTCTGACCTCCATGTGCCTTCTCCTCAGTCCCTGGTCATTAACACTCCAGTGGCATCCCCGCATCTCACTCCTGAGCTACTCCCTCCCTGAAGGCTTTTCCTCTTGGCCACTTGTGCCTCTCCCAGACCCACGCACCAGCCATGACCCTGCATCCTCTAGAGTCTTGGCTTGAGGTTCTCCGCTCTGACCCGCTATCCTCCTGGTGCATTGCTCCCATGTCCCCAACAACGGTTCTTCCAATGCTTTCAAAACCTGAAACCTGTCATTTTCTTAAAACCCTGTCCTCCTCACTTTCTGGCCAAGGCCCCTCCTTTCTGGCACTGGTTCCTTGGGCATGATGGTCCCCCCTCCCTTCCAGACATCCATTCGCTTGCCCCTTCTTCCTACTTGCTCGGCAACAACACACCACTGGTCAAGCCCAGTCAACAAGCCAGTATTACAGTAACTTTGCTTTGTGACTCCACACTTCGTTTTCTATTAATTTGAGACAAATGTATTTGAAAGACTTACTGGTTTATGTTTGGGGGCACACAATGCATATAGATCAAATTTTTTAACATCAGTAACTAAAAGGGGTGGAGACATTTGTAGCATTTTGTAGGTTACTGAAGGGGAGCTGGATAAAAACACATTGGAGTGTGCTAAGTAGAGGATGTTCAATGTAACCCCCATGGTAACAGCAAAGACGATCACTATATACACAAAAAGAAAGGATAAAGGAATTTCAACATTTCACAACCCCCCCAAAAAAATTAACACAAAAGACAAGGAAAGCAAGAAATGGGAGACAGAAAGCTGTTAAGGTTTATGGAAAACAAATAGCAAAATGACACAAGTCCCTGCTTATCAGTGATTACTTTAAATGTAAATGGATTAAACTCTCCAGTCAGGATAGAGATTGGCAGGATGGATAAAAACACAAGATCCAACTATATGCTGTCTACAGGAACTCACTTTAGATCCAAAGACACAGACAGTGAAAGCCTGGGAAAAGATATTCTAGGCCAATGGTAACAAAAGGGATGAGCAGCTATACTATCAGACTAGACTTTAAATTTTAAAAAAGGTTGCATGAGACAATAATAATACAAAACTTGACAGAGCAAAAAGGTAGAAATATAAATAAATGCACACTTAATGATGGACCACCAAATTCTAGGAAGTAAAAACTAAGAATTAAGGAAGAAATAGTTCGACAATTAGAGCTGGAAACCTCCACCTCCTTGATAACGTATACAGCCACCACACAGAAGGAAAGAGGATGTAGACACAGTAAACCAACTATATCTAACACATGCACAGAACAAACACTCCACCCAGGGACCATATGCACACAATTCTCAAGTGCACAAAGGACATTTTTCTGGGACACTATACGTTAAGCACACAACTAATCTCATATTTAAAAATACAGGTATCATACAAAGTATCTTCTCCAACTGCAGAAGGATAAACTTGGAAATCATTAGCATAAGGAAAACTGGAAAATTCACCTATTTGTGGGAACTAATACATTCTTAAACAACCAATGGATCAAAGAAGAAATTACAAGGAATATTAGAAAATATTTCAAGATGAAATATATTTCAAGATGAATGAGAATGAAAATATAAGATACTGAGGCTTACAGGATCCAGCATAACTGGCTAAGGAAGAAATGTATAGCTATTAATGCTTATGTTGAAAAGTAAGATCTAAAATCAATGACCTAACTTTATGCCTTAAGGAACTTGAAAAAGAATAAACTGAACCCACAAAGTGAGCAGGAAAAAGAAAATACAGGTTAGAGCAGAAACAAATAGAACAGAAAAGAGAGAAAAGTAATGAAACCAAAAGTCGGTTCTTTGAAAAGATCCAGAAAATTGACCAACTTTTAGTTAGGGAGACTAAGAAAAAAGACTCCATAAATTCAGAAATTAAAATGGGGACATTATTACTGATCCCTGTGAAACAAAAAGATTTATGAGCATCTGTGAACAACTGCATGCCGTAAGTTGAATAACCTACATGAAACAGATAAATTCTTACAAACACAAAACCTTGAATCACTAAATTCTGCACCTAAAACTAGTATTACACTGTATCTTAACTGGAATTTAAATAAAAACTTGAAAGACAAAGAAGAAATACACAAACCTAACAAAATCAAATCCAAAAACAGAAAATTTGAAGAGACCTATAATTGAATCAGTGATCAGAAGTCTCCTGGCAAAGGGAATTCTGCCAAACATTTCATGAACAAGTGCCAAGCCTCAAGCTTTTCCCAAAAAATGAAGAGGAGGGAACACTTACTAACTCATTCTATGAGCGCAGCATTTTCTTGAAACCATGACACCACAAGAAAACTACAAATTGTGCCTGGATAAATGTAAACACATGAAAAAGTGTTCCACATCACTTGGCATCAGGGAAATACAAATCAAAACCACAATGAGATACCACCTCACGCCAGTCAGAATGGCTAAAATTAACAAGTCAGGAAATGACAGATGTTGGCGAGGATGCAGAGAAAGGGGAACCCTCCTACACTGTTGGTGGGAATGCAGGCTGGTGCATCCACTCTGGAAAACAACATGGAGGTTCCTCAAAAAGTTGAAAATAGAGCTACCCTACGACCCCACAATCGCACTACTGGGTATTTACCCTAGAGATACAAATGTAGTGATCCGAAGAGCTATGTGCACCCGAAAGTTTATAGCAGCAATGTTCGCAATAGCCAAACTATGGAAAGAACCTAGATGTTCATCGGCAGATGAATGAATAAAGATGATGTGGTGTATATATATAGCATGAAATACTATGCAGCCATCAAAAGAAATGAAATCTTGCCATTTGAGATGACGTGGATGGAACTAGAGGGTATTATGCTGAGCGAAGTAAGTCCATCAGAGAAAGACAAGTATCATATGATCTCCCTGATATGAGGAAGTTGAGAGGCAATGGGGGTAGGGTTTGGGGGTAGGAAAGGAATAAATGAAAGAAGATGGGATCGGGAGGGAGACAAACCATCAGAAACTCTTAATCTCAAAAAACATACTGTGGGTTGCTGGGGGGAGGTGGGTGGGGGGGGGGGGGGTTGGGTTATGGACATTGGGGAGGGTATGGGCTATGGTGAGTGCTGTGAAGTGTGTAAACCTGGTGATTCACAGACCTGTATCCCTGGGGCAAATAATACATTATATGTTAATAAAAAATAAAAAAAAATTTAATGTAGACGTAAAATTCCTCAACAAGATACTAACAAACATTCAGATGCATATTAAGAGAACTATATACCATGACCAAGAGAGATTTATTCCTGCAATGCAAAAATTGTTCAACACATGAAAACTGACCAATGTAATGTGCCACATCAACAGGACAGAAGGAAAGACCACTGGATCATCTCAACAGGTGCAGAAATAGACTTTGACAAAATTCAATACTCCTTTTATGATTTAAAAAAAAAAAAAAAACCAGGAAGAAGAAACTGCCTCCTTATAATAAAAGCCACAAATGAAAAATCAACAAATCTCATATTTACTCCATGGTGAGAGACCAAAAGCTATTCCTCTAGGATCAGAAATGAGAGAAGGGTGCACATCTTCACCCTTTCCATTCAACATGGTACTAGCAGTGCTAGTCAAAGCAACTAGGCAAGAAAAAAAATAAGAGCATCCAAATTGGAGACAAAGTAAAATTATCCCTGTTCACAGATGACAGAATATATGTAGAAACCTACAGATTCCACACACACACAAATAGACCTGTTAGAGCTGATGAACTTCAGCAAAGGGCAGGGTATGAAGTCAACATGGGAGTCAGCGGCATTTCTACTCCCTAACCGTGAACAACCTGAAAGAAGTTATGAAAGCAATCCCATGTACAAAAGCATCAAAAAGATTAAAATACTGAGGAATTAACCTAACCAAAGAAGTGAAGGACAGGTAAGATAAAAATAAATAGAAACATCATGTCTGCAGATTGGAAGACAATATACTTACATCGATACTACTATTAAAGGAAAAGAAACCCCAGGCTCAGAATGGTGTGATGAAGACAGAATTCCCAAACCAGTGCTTAATAATCTAATTTCAGTTTCAACCTCCCCCAGAAATGTAGCCTTCAGCAGTCAGCTAGGAGTTTTTCAGTCCCTGCCAGTGAGTCTGCCACCTGAGCCCTCTCCATCCTCCAGAGAAGAAGTTTGTCTGCAGTAAGGCACCATGCTCTTCCCCCTAGAAAGCGGTCCTCACTGGAATAGCCCTTTTCTTTTGCTAGTGACTTTCTTGCCCCTCCCCTCCTTCTAAAATCTTTTCATTTTGTGCAGCTCCCGGGAGCACCTCTCTCCTTGCTCCATAGGGTGCCACCTTACTCATGAATCATTTAATACATCCAGTTAGATCTTCAAATGTACTTGGTTGAGATTTATTATTTCGCATTACCCACAGCAATCCACCAATTCAATGCATCTCTTCTTAAAATCCCCATGACCTTTATTGCTGACATAGAAAAACCCAGCCTAAAGTTCATACAGATTCTCAAAAGAACCCGAGGAGCTACAGCCATGTTCAAAAAGAACAAAGGTGGGCGACACGTACTCCCTGATTTCAAAACTTACTATAAAGCTACATTCGTCAGACCTTTATATTCTGGCATAAAGACAGACACAAAGAGAAAACAAAATGGAGAACCTAGAAATATGCTCTTGTGTGTACAGTCAAATGAATTTTCACCAGGGTGCCCAGCCCATTCCACAGGGGAGGGACAATCTTTTCAACAAATGATGCAAGCTGGGCCAACTGGATATCCACGTGCCAAAGACTGAAGTACAACCCTTACCTCACACCATATACAAAAATTTACTCAAGATTTATTAAAGGCCTAAATGTAAGACCTAAAACTATAAAACTTTTTGGAAAAAAAAAAAAGGCAAAACCTTAAGGACATTGTGGTAATGATTTCTTGGCTATGATTCCAGACACACAAGAAACAAAAGCAAAAACAGACATCATGGATTTATGAAAATTAAAAAAAGTTAAGCACCGAAAAACAGAATCACCAGAATTAAAAAAAAAACCAAACACCAAATAACAGAAGATATTTGGAGGTCATACATCTGGTAACAGATTAGTATCCAGAAAATACACAGAACTCCTAAAACTCAACCAAAAACCAAGGCATCTGATTCAAAAATGGACAAAGGACTCAGACATTTCTCCTAAGAAGAGACACAAATGGCCAAAACACACATGAAGAGATACACTGCACCTAAAGATGGTTAAAATACTCGATTTTGTTATGTGCTTTACCACAGTGACAAACGGATGGAAAATAAACAGGAGCTTTAAAATCACAAAGACTTGAGATTGCTACAGATGAGCTGTGGAGACATCGATCAGAACACCACCCCACCCCCGCCTCTGTTTCCTCATCTGTGAAAGGGACACCTGAGCTCAGATCTGCTCTGGGCTGGGACAGGTCAATAAGGCACCCGGCCCTGTGGGGATCACACAAGGGGCCCATCACTGCCGTCCTGCCCAGGTCACTCGTCCTTTCAGGAGCTGCCCGTCAAGGCCGGGCCAAGGCTGCCCAAACCACTCAGACAAGACCAGCTCCTCCGAGGTTGGAGGCGGTGCTCAGGGAGGACGCAGGTTTGATCTTTGTGTCCTTCCAGCCTCTGGGCACACGAGCACAAGCTCCGATCCCTGTGGGCCCCCCACATCTTCACCCCAGCTCTTCGACTGTTGCCTCGGGCCATAGGGGTTCTGAGTCCATGATGATTCTCGTGGACTGAGCACCTGCTGTGAGCCAGGCCAGGGCTGAACACTTCAAGCTTTATGTCCTGTAAGCCTAACAGCAAGCCTAAGAGGAAACAGAGGACCAGAGAGGTGCTGGAACGTGCCAAGGTCACACAGCATCACAAGGCAGATGGAAGCAGGAGCGCAACAAGCTTGGGGCAGGAGAAAGCAGGGGTCGCCGTGTCCAGCCGCTCCTCTGCCCCTGACGCTCTCCGTGAGCTACTAAGCACATGTGCAAATGAGCGGAGATGTGCTTTCTCTGCAAAAAATAAATTTACGCATCTCACTCTACTCCGTGACTGTGTGGATTCTGCATTATTTGTCCACCAACCAAAAGCGAGACTGTTCGCTTTCCCCACAGTTCTTCTCACTCCTGTCTTCACAGATCGGTGTTCTGGGAAAGAGCAAAGGGAATCACCCAGCAGGGGAGTGGGGGGGCCCTTTTCGTGCAGGTGCTTGAATTTGTAAGCTCCTGGAGTAACCAGACAAGCGGTCACCCTGGGACACCAGCGGGACCTGAGATTCTGCGGCCTACCTGTGCCCACAGGAACATCCTAGTGGTGCCTGGCCTGGTGTGGGCCACAGGCACCAAATCATGCCACTGGGGATCCAGCTCCTGGGCCCTGGAAGAGGCAGCCCTGTGGCTGCGGCCCCAGGAGTCTCAAACCTTCTGTCCTACCAGCAGCAGACCCTCTGTTCCCGTCTCCCATGAATGACGCCCAAAACCACCCGCACCCCTGTCCCAGTGCTCTCGACGTGGGGTGGGAGGGAGGGAGGTTTCTAAAGGGAACCCTGGCATCACTCGGTGGGCTGAGTGGCCCCAGGATCCCTGACCCTGCGGTCTGGATGGGGCCTGAGACCATGCCTCGCTGCTCAGCTCCCACCACGTCCCTTCTCCAGACCCGGGCACACACTGGACAAGCCGGGCAGCAGAGGTCACAGCAGTGGTGACACAGCAGCAGCGCACAGCACCTGCAGGCACTGAATGCCGCCGAGATCCTGACTGTGTGGCACACTTCTGCATCAACCCCCTCTTCGCTGCCCCCCACAGCCCTCATGCAGGCTCCAGCACTAGCCCCAGCGCGCAGACGGGGCAAACCGAGGCGCTGCATGGCATTACTGCAGAATCAAAGAGTATTTGCATCTGGGATTTCAGACTTTCCAAACCAGCAGACAGAGGGGCTTCTGGGAGGAAGGGCACTCATGCTTCCTTCCTCCCCAAAGGCACCTGTTCCAAGGCAGTGGGCCACCTTTCCCAGAGTGGTGTCCGCTCAAGTTCCTTGTGTGTTTCTAGTCCCTGTTCACAGGCTCTTCTGGCTCAGGGGCCAGTCGGCTCCCAGACCGTGGGCGTTAGGGAAGGGAGATCCTATTTGGTCTCTCACCTTGAGCTCCTCCTTCCAAGCCTCCTTCATTTGAGCTCGGCACTGGGGAGGGGTTCACCCCAAAGCCAAGGGTTACCTTGTTGCCCACAGGCCAGGCTCTTGGAGTGGGATGTCCCCCGGGCACTGGAGCTGGACAGTGAGGACAGGAAGGAGGGTTGTGTATGGCTGGGTTCCAACTCAGCCGACCACCCCCACCAGTGCACACTTGCTTTCCGTTTCTGTGACACAAAGGATTGAAGCCAGGACATGGAAAGTCTCCTCAGTGGCGATATTTAAGCTGAGACCCAAAGGGGAAGCAGGAGTCGGTCCCCTAAAAATGAAGGGAACAGCGTTCAGGCTGAGGGAACGGTGTGTGCCCAAGCAGAGGCAAAAAAATTTGGCAAGGGCAGAAGTCTGCTTGTAGACCTGAGGTGACAATGTCTCCTCTCGGCTTTGAAGGCTGTCAGGGTTTCAAAGATCTCGGCTTTTGTCCAGCTCGCTCTAGTCAGTGTGCCAAACCCCATTCTTAGCTTCACATGCGGACTCTGTAATTTAGGCCTCCAACCAACGGCTGAGGTAGGCACAGTAATTCCCATGTTCGGGACGAGCCAGAGAGGCCCAGAGGGTTTAGACGCCTTACGAATCCAGCCCAGGAAGACGAGGCCATAGAGAAGGAGCTGGATTCCGATCTCGAGGTCACCCGACCACTGAGGGCCCTCGTGTCCGGCATGGGTTCGAGGGTCCCCAACGTGTCCTGGTGTCATCACAAGGTTCTGGGTTAGAGACTTTCCATACATGGTCATGGGGGCCACCCCACCCCTCCACCCCACCCGCAGGGAGGGGAGAGGGCCTGAGGGGCCTGAACTGGGGCAGCCGGTCCAAGGAGCCCGCAGGTAAGCGGATGCTGGGGCAGCTGGAAACCGGCCGGGTGCAGGGGACAGGTCACCTAGAGAGAACAGGCAGCTGGGGGCACTCCTGGATGCACCGGGAGGAGGGAGGGGGGACGGATGAGGGCCGCGGCTGCGTGGGATGAGGGCGCAGCAGAAGGCCCAAGATCAGAGCCCAGAGAGCCCCCAGGTGGTCGGGGACGGGGAGGGGCAACGTCCATCACTTGGAGTTGCGGGGCTCCCAGGCTGTCATGGAGGGGCCGTGCTCAGAAGGCAGTAAAGCTGGGGTTTCAGTGCTGGGAGACTAGCACCCTCTCCCTTTCAGAGGGGACGCAGCCCTGCCCTAGGTGACAAGGACAGAGCCATCACTCCGTGCCGGGAACAGGCACGCGCTGGGGACTTCGCATCCACCATCTCCTAATCCCTCCATGCCCGCAGGCACCATTCCTGTGATGGGACAGGTTAGGGGGATTGTCTAAGGTCACCCAGCTGTCAAGGGAGGAGGCCAGGACTGGGCTCGGAGACTCCAGGGCCTGTGTTTGACCTTGTGACTAGTGCTCCTACCTTGACTAGTGGCCCGAACCTCCCTCGTGCCCGCCCCCCACTCAGTCTACTACGTTCACGCTCTGGCGCAAGCCTTGCTTTCCGAGCCTGACTGTGCCTTTCTTGCCTTCCCTGACACTCACCTTCCAGACCTTTCCCTAACTTGTGTGCCAAGCCCTCACCTGCCCCCAGCCCTTTGCTCATGCCAGTCCTGCGCCCCCAGAACTGCTCTTCCTGCCTTCTCTGCCCGGCTCAGTGCATTGAGCCCACCTGTAGCACGGCTTTCCCAGAGAAGCCCTCCCCCACTTCCCGGTCCCTCTCCGTCGCGCCATCAACCCGGTGGCCGGTGTGCACTTTCCTCTTTGTAAGTTTGCTCACTCCGAATGGCAGTGCCACTGCTCTAGAGGGAAGGGACTCGGGGGGGGGGGGGGTCATGTAGCAGGTTGCGTCCCCCTTGCTAGAACACCATCGGCACCGAGGAGATACTGGTTAGGCCAATGGTTACATGAGTGAGTGACCACTTCCCCCTTAGGACTCCTCATCTCTCCTAGTTACAAGACACAATCATCAACTTCCTTCCCAATTTCTCGGAAAACTGGCCAAGACGCCGCCCCTGGACCCTTATCCCAAGATGCAAGAGGGTGAGAGTGAAGCCTCTGACTTGTCTTATTTATGGCTCCGTCTCCGCTCACACCTGCTGCTCCATGCGTTGGGGGCGGGGATCAGCCTGCTTTCTCAGACTCACTGGCCTTTAAGTACCTTGTTCCGGTGGTCGCGAACCCTGATCCATGCATGGGGTGCATCTGGGCCCCCAAACAACATCATTGGGACCATGAGCCCTCTTTCACCCCCATGCCCAGAGTCCTCCAGAAAGGCCCCCTGGATTTTGTCCCAGGAGCATTCTGCATCCCATGCAGCATGGGTCTCCTGGAAAGTTCTCGGGTGGTTCCTGGTCCTGGATGAGAAGTGCACAACCTCCATCAACCCGAGGCTGGAAATTTTCTGATGCTAACAGAACAGCTTTTTCATTCTTGGAAAAACACAAGCATTTCCTGGTCCCACTTGAAATGAATTAGATGAATTTAAGTGGATTGATTTGTCAAGTTAACAAGAATGTGTAGAACATGATTGTGAGTTATCTCCTCAACGCAAATGCAAGGTCTTAACATTCCCCTTTTGCCTATTCTGACTTGTATTTCTGCTTCTGTAGATTTGAGGGTTCACAAATGCTGCTTGTACCTCTCCCGTAGCTCTCGGTGTTAGAAACCCAAGGACGGGTGGCCGCCCCTTGCCCAGGGGGTCTCAGCCAGTGCTTAGGACATTGTATACACATTCATGACTCCCCAGCTGGCCCATTTGGAGTCTCCCATGGGCATGTCTAACAGGCATCTCAGAGTCAACATGCCCCCAACAGAACCCTGAGGACACCCCCAAACCCAGACTCGATCTTTCCGCTGCCCCATCCCGTGATGCAGGGCACCTTCCCCCAGTTGCTCAAGCTAGACTTTGAGTCACACTTGACTTTCTCTCCCACCACCTTCAGTGCATCAGCGAGTCCCTTCTACTCGAACTCCTAAAATCTAGCCAGACTGGTTGATGAGTTTTCTCCTAAAAGCCAGGTCTACCCAAAGCATAGAAAATGGCCTCGTTAAGAAATAGGGTCTTTGCAGGTGTAGTCAAGGGTGTTGCTACTGGATTAGGGTGTTCTAAAGCCAGTGGGTGATGTCCTTCTAGGAGAAGGGGACACACCAAGAAGGCATTGGAGAAATGGAGGCAGAGGTCAGGGGGTGGGGGGGGGGTTGCCAGCAACCCCCGGAAACTAGATTGGTGAGGCATGATTCTTCTCCAGAGTCCTCAGCAGGGGCCTGGGGCTTGGGAGGTGCAGCCTCCAGAGCTGTTGGAGGAGGAACTGATTATTTTAAGTCAAGTTTGTGCAGTTGGCTGCAGCAGTCCTGGGAAAAGAGGAGTACGCTATCCAAATGCGTTCTCTAAGTTCCAGCATGCGTCACCCGGAACAGCAGCCCCCAACAGCCGGCCAGCTGATGTCCATGCGATCGTCCCCAAGACTTTCTCTCCAAAGTAGCCCCGAGAATTTCTTATGTAATATGTACATTGACTTATGTGTACAGCTGTGTAAGTGTGTGTTAGTCTCCTGCACTGTTCCATCCTCAGCCCTGGGATATACACACACTTGTTCAGCCAATGAGTCAGTCAACAAGGCAATGAATGCCGCACAGCCCTTGGGCGTGGCCCCCAGTCCTGCCGCCCACCCTGACCTCAGGGACCGAGCAGGACCTGCGCTGCCCTCCTGCACCTGCTCTGCTGCCCAGGGGCCTCCTCCCTCTTCCTTAGCCACACTCTGCTGGTCCTGGCCAAGAGCTTCTCATCCTCAGTCCTCAAGTCCTAGGCCATCCCATCTCTAGTAGCACCACCAGCCCCAAACACACACACTGCCACGTTCTAGTTTGTTCTCCGCTCCCTTATCGTGCCCACATGTGTGAATTGCCCCCGGCTCACCCTCAGTGAGGAGACTCAGCTGAGCCAACCCCTGCTTCTTGCCCTGAGAGGAACATCCACAACCTATTGGTCGCACACAAGTGCAATCAAGTAATCTGCGAGAAAGTTCGACCCTAGCTTACGCCTCTGTGTTACCCGCTAGCACCGTTCTGCCACAACCCCGCGTCCCTTCTGGGCACTCGGAACACTAGGCACAGCCACGTAACCTGCTTTGGCCAGCGAGCTCAGAGAGGAGTCCAGTGCACTGTCCGCTTCCCTTGCCCGCCGCGGGGTGACCATCCAAGTTCACGTTGCAGGAGAGCCCCCAGCAGCCTGGGCCCCAGGGTAACTCCAGTGACTCGAGCCCTCTTGCTAACCTCTACTGCACACATGCTGTGAATGAGACATCAACGTATTGTGTGCAAACAGGGACATGGGGGGGATGCTTGTCACCACAGCACAACCTGCCCGATCCTGACTAATGTCATGTTCTTCTCGTATGCCCTCTCCACGTTCCCCTCCCCCCACCCCCTATCTGGCAGCTGTCCAGCCACTGTCCTGAAAACATGCTTTGCGAAGATCACACGGCAACACTGAACACCCAACACCCATGTGACCTGACCACAGGCGCATCTGGGGAGGCTGCGCGCTCTGTCTCCTTGCAACCCTTCTTCACCTGGGTTACAGGATGCCATGCCCTCCCGCTTCCTCCCTACTGCTCTGCACGCTCCAGTCCTATCTCTCTTTGCTGGTTCCTCTTCATCTCCCAGAGTCTCCCCAACGTCTTGGCGGCTTCATCAGCCTCCAGGTGTCTGGTACCGGCCGCGTGCTGGTGACTCCCGGCGTGGGCGTCCAATCCCTCCCGCTCCTCTGAACTCCAGCCTCTAATTTTCACCCACTCGCTTGACCACCACTTGCTGGACCTTTGATGTACTGCACTTGACACATCCCAGCAGAGCTCCTGTTCTTCCCCTCAAACGTGCGCCACCCAGTCTGTCCCCACTTAGTGCCCTTCCGTGACTACAATGAGCAGAGGTTGGAAAATCTGGAATGACCTTTCACTCCTTCCTTCTTTTCCTGCCTCACACATTCCATTTGTCAGCAGTCCTTGTCTGACTACACCCAGGAGCCCATCACTTCTCACCATCTCCCTGGCTACCTGCTTGCTCCAAGCTGCCTGGAGTAGGGATTAATCTGCTCGAAGGCCACTCCCCCAAGGAGGCCTTCCCAATCCACCCCATGTAAGGTTTTGAATGGCACCTCACTAGGGCACACAGTCTTTCTCCTCCTGCTACAATGTCAGCTTTCACAAGACTGTGATCTCAGTCTATTTCTTCTCTGCATTTGTAGCCCCCTAGAACAGGTGCTCAACCAAGATTTGCTGGATAGATGGAGAACAGAGTAAATGAGAGAAAACAGCCCAATTTTTACCAAATGCTTAGCTATTTTATTGGCTCTCCTATACTGACTGGGGAAATTAAATTAGAAGGTAGGCAGGCCACTATTGCTAAGACCCCAATAAAGCACACAGAAGTCTTTGAAAGAAAGGCTTCTCTACTGCCTATATTCTCCTCGTTACGAGTCATTTGCTTTCAAGGTCTAGTGCGCCTCTGTATTGAAATCAGACCGTACTTTCGATTCAAGGCAACTTGTTCTTCCTGTTCATAAATTCAGGGATAAAAGGGAAATGCAGAGGCAAAGACCACACATACCCGGGAAGCCGATCGTGACCCTCTTTGGATATAAAAACCTATGACGGCCAAGAGGGGAAATGTCAGGCAGGACGGTGCGATCTGACCACACAGATGCTTTTGTTTCTAACGCTGTTCATGCTGACTCCCTGGGAAGGAGCTAAATCAGCACTTCAGCCCTGGAATGGAAGTCAGACACCTCCATGGCTCGGATATGCGAGCTCTAGGGAAGGGGGCTCAGTGAGAGCCTGGGCTGGCTCTGAGGGACAAGAGGAGGGGTGCGGTCTAACGGGGGGTGGGAGGGGGGCTCAGGATGAAAAGCAAGACCACGACGAAGACTTCTCTTTGGTGCAGTGCTTCCCACCATTCTCAATCACATGACTTGTCTGCGTATTTCTGAGCACGAACTTGCAAGTTTCTTCCCTTTAGAAATGATGAAATACATGCGTTCTGCTATTTATAATCCATAGTCCAAGAGCAGCATCTTAAAAGAATGAGATTTTCAGAAGTGGTACTTTTATTTCTATTTGTTCTTCCTCCCAGTGATTCGTCTTTACTGCCCTCGGGGGACACGGACTCCATCTTGGCAACCACCGCATTAGATCAAAGTTCTCCGCAACTGGGTCCGTGGGCGCTTTCCTAGCCAACGAAGGAGGCTGAGCAACCCGAGCTTTGTCCTGAGAGGGTTATTAACCTCTGCTGTCACCCGCCACACTCTCTCCTGCCAGGCGTGGACTTTGGAACTAAGAACAAGAGAACGTGGCAGCAGTCATCTGGGACCATGCCCATCCTTTCTCTTCATCTCAACATCCTTGGCCTTTTCCTGCCCCCTCTTCTGGAACTTTCTAAGTTCTGGACAATAGGATGTAAGCATCAGTGAAGTTCACAGTTTCCTTAAAGGGAAAGATGCTTGCCCTCCCTTTCCCTCTTCCCTCTGGCTAAAATATGGCCATGAGGCCAAGAGCAAGACCCAGGGATGGCAGAGCAACAAGATACGCAGAGCCAGGGCCCTTGCCTCCTTGGCAGAGTTGTCTCAGTCTTGTTTAGGCTCCTGTTACTCAATGTCTCATTCACAGCTGAACTTTCATAACAGGATCTTAAGACATGGGAGAAAATCCTGGAAAGGCCCCCCAGATAATGTGGGGTCAGGGGCTTGTGTCTTTAAAAAAAAAATCAATGTTTGAAGGCCTAACTGATGCTCAGCCCAGATGAGAAGATTAAAACAAGACATGGCAACTAGCTTTAGACACCCAAAGGCTGTCCCCAGGGAAAGAGCTGTCTTGCTCCGGTGGTCCCAGTTACTTGCTGAATTGGGTAATGAATGAATAGATAAGACCTGATGTGTGGAAGTTTCAGGAAGTCTTCTGGGGGTGCCTGGGTGGCTCAGTGGGTTAAAGCCTCTGCCTTCAGCTCAGGTCATGATCCCAGGGTCCTGGGATCGAGCCCTGCATCGGGCTCTCTACTCACAGGGAGCCTGCTTCCTCCTCTACCTGCCTCTCTGCCTACTTGTGATCTCTGTCAAATAAATAAATAAAATCTTAAAAGAAAATCCTTCTGAACAACCGAGGTTAACAGGGATGGATGGGCAAAAAGTAATTTTTCACTGAGGAGCAACCATATGCCAGGCAAGGTGTTAGGTGCTCGGAGTCCTGCTTCTGAGGCCGACCATCCAGGGTGAATTCCCCATGTACACCTTAACTCACAATCCTCTTCCTTTTCTCTCAGTTAGACCAAGCAGACAAACGGTCAAAAAGCACATGAGAAGATTCTCAACATCATCGATCGTTAGGGCAATGCGAACCGTAGCCATCAGGAAATCCCACTCCACGCGCCGGAGGACAGCTCAAGTAGAACTGACAGACAACGGCAAGTAGGGACAAGGATTTGGAAAAACTGGAACGCTCACGCATTACTGGTGGGACTGTGAAACGGGCAGCTCGGAGAACAGTCCGGCAGTTCCTCACGGGGCTGATCACAGCGTCTCTATAACCCAACTATTATCACCTAGGAAGTGCCCAGGAGAAGTGAAAATACACGTTCATACAAAGTTTGCACACAAACGCACGTAGTGTTATTCCTACAAGCCAAACTCAAAAGTAGAAACAACCTACGTGACCATAAGCAGATGAACATAAATGAAACGGGGTCGGACCATACAACGGCACGTGCGTCAGCCTAGAAGGAATGAAGCAAGGACACAGGCTACAGCACGAGTGAACCTTGGAAACGAGCCGAATGGAAGAAGCCGGATGCCGAAGGACAGACATGGTATGATTCCATTAAATGGAATATCTATGAGAAGCACAGAGAAAAATTACTGGCTGCCAGGGGAAGGGGCGGGCGAGGGGGAGTGACAGGTAGCGAGCGTCAGGTGTCTTCTTGGACTAATGAAATCATTTTAAAATCAGATGGTGGTGACTGCACACGATGGTGCGGCCAGCTCCTGAAATATGCAGAGATGGTTTGTAGTTTCTTTGATTCCCTCCAATAAAGGGATTTTTTAAAAATCCCGTAGCAGCCCTGTTGTCTAACGCTGTATCCAGGTGCACTATTATTTACTCGACATTTTCTTTTAATGCCGCTTCAAGTTGTTAAAAGGAAATTTTACAGACGTCTGGGAAGACAGCAAAACAGAGGATCCTAAGCCGACTTCGTGCCGCGGGCACATGGAGACAACACCCCATCAACAAAACTCACCCAGAGAACGACTTGAAGACCAGCGCAGTAGACTTTCCACAGTGAATCACAGGGAGGAGTCCAGACTGAAAAGGGCAGAAGGGGCAGAGGACATAGATGGGAACCAAACTCCCAGTGAGACTCACCACAAATGGGCAGGACACCACAAACACAGAAAAGGGAGAGGAACAGACTCAACACCAGGTCCCCAGACAGGCGGGACCTACGCTGGGAAGGGTAGTCCCCGTAACGTGTGGCTTTGAAAACCAGTGGGGCTTAACTTTATGAGTTTTCACAAGCGAGAGGGCTTACCCTCTGGGTATTTTAAAAATCAGTGGGCTCTCCAGGAGAGATGGAGGGTGATGGGGGGGTAGGAATGACAGAGACTCGGTTAAGATTACGGATATATTTAGGGAGAGAACATTCATTTGATCAGAGAGACTGGGAAAGGGAGAGAGAATCTCGAGCAGACTCCACACTGAGCTTAGAGCCCAACATGGGGCTCGATCCATGACCCTGAGATCACAACCTGAGCCGAAATCAAGAGTTGGAGGCTCAGCCGGCTGGGCCACCCAGGCGCCCCTTTTCTGTTGTTGCTTTTTTGAGTTCCCGTCAACCAGCGTAACAACTAACGTCAAGAACCAGCATAACAAAGAACCGGGCTGAGCCCGGAAGCAGGGGTTTGCGGCTGAGGTGCACGGGAAGGAGATTTATTTACTAATCTCAGCACATGTGATGGAGGGCAGGTGTCTTTGGATTTCTCTGAGGATAAGAGAGTCGGCAGGCCCCATTTCTGCTCCCACCAGCCCCAACCTGGACAGCCGGACACTTCCAGGAACCAGCATGAGCACACCCCACCCACCTTGCTAACACTACATACACCCCTTCCCTACATTCCCCTGCAGATCTGCCCCACCCACCCCACCCCGCTCAGTAGAAGTCCCTCTCTAGATGCTCCTTCAGCACCAGATCCTATAAGCAGCCCTGGCTAGGAAAAGCACAATTCTGAAAATACTCCCACCCCCAGGAAAGGGGAAGACAAGGATACAGAGCAGGGCACCCACAGTCCTAGAAGCCACACCTGAGAGCTGGCATTGCAGAGAAAGAGTTACGCTCATTAGGGACGGGAGCCCCAGCAGACGGACGGGGGGCAGGTGTCTGGGCTGGCTGCTGGCACCCCCAACTACAAGCCCAGAGCAACCCCATACTGGCTACTTAACAGCCTGGGGACCCAAATCTGCCCAATGCCTCAACAGAGTGAGCCACAGCAGGCGATTAGACAGAAGGCAAAAGACAGCTCGGCCACAACACTAAGTCACAGGCAATGCCTCAAGCGTCTTCAACTGGGGACCAGGGAACATTGTGCCAAAGGACAGGACAGGATCACTTCTGAAGGTCAAGAGGTGTAGGAGACTTTCCTAGCACATAGCAACACAGACAAAGTGATGAGACAGAGGAATAGCTCCTAAGTGACAGGTGACAACAAACCTACAGTAAGTGCACTAAATAAGACAGATCAATAATACACCTGATTAAGAATTCAAACCTATGGTCTTAAAGATAACGGACTGAAGAGTGGGGAAGAGCCCAGTGAGACTTTGAACAGAAAGAAAATACAAAAAAGAACCAATCAGAGATGAAGAACTCAGTAACTTAAATCAAAGAGACAGTAGATGGAATCAAAAGACTCAAGGAAGAACTGTGGGTCAGCAAAGGTGCAAGACAGAACGGAAAGCGACTAAGCTGAACAGCAAAAAGAAGAGAGAATACAAAAGAACAGATTAAAAGAACTACATGAACACTTCAAGGGGAATAATATTCACAGTATAGGGGGTCCCAGAAGAAGAGGAAATAATTTTCTTATTTGAAGAAACAGCAGCTGAAAACTTCTCTAACCTGGGGAAGAAAACCAATGTCAAGATCCAGGAGGCACAGGGAGACCCCAACAATATCTACCCACTGAGGTCTACACCAAGAAACACACTCACTAAAATGGCAAGGGAAAAAAAAAAAGTGATGAGGAGAACTTTAAAAGCAGCAAAAGAAAACAGTTACATGTAAGGGAAAGCCCATATCAGGCTGTCAGAGGACTGTTCAGCAGAATCTTTGTAGCTGAGAAGGGAGTGGCAGGATATAGTCAAAGTTCTGAATAGGAAACCTGTAACCAAGAATGTTCTACACATCAAGGCTACTCTTCAGAATGCGAGAGAAATGGTTTCCCAGACGAAAGTTAAAAGGAGTTCATCACTAAACCAGTCCCACAAGCAACAAAGGGAATTGCTCTTGTGGAGAGAAGGCCGTACAAAGATGTAAGAAAATTAGCAGAGGAAACAACTTCACGGGTATATGCAAACATAATGTAGACTAATTGCTTACAAAACCAGTATAGAGGTTAAAGCGCAAAAGCAACTCACTCTAAAAAAAATCACTCACAGGATTTACAAAATGAAAGGATGTAAACTATGATGTAGTAAATGTAAAATGTGCAGTGGGGGTGGAGGTGGGTGGGTGGTGGTGGTAATAATTTCGTGCTTTTAGAATGGGTTCAAACTTGGGCAACCATCAGCTTAAAGACTGAAACATGCCCGAGATGTTGCATGGGAACCTAATGGTAAGCACAAATCAAAAACCAGTAATAGTTACACAAAAATTAAAAGGGAACCCAGGCATATGGCTGAAGAAAGCCACTGAACCATGAGGGAAGGGAACGAGAGAGGTAAAGAACAGAGAAGAGCTACCATAACAACCATAAGACAAGTAACACAATAGCCACGAGTATGTGCCCATCAATCTGACTTTAAATACAAGGGGATTGAATGTGCTCATCAAAAGACATAGGGTTATGGACATTGGGGAGGGTATGGGCTATGTTGAGTGCTGTGAAGTGTGTAAGCCTGACGATTTACAGACCTGTACCCCTAGGGCAAATAATACATTATATGTTAATTTAAATTTTTTTAAAAAATTTTTTTTAAATTAAAAAAAAAAGACATAGGATGACTGTCTATATGCTGCCTACAGGAGACTCACTTCAGACCTAAAGACACGTGCAGACTGAGAACAAGGGGTTGAAAACTCATTTATCATGAAAACAGAAGCAAAAAGAAAGCAGGGATAGCAATACTGAGATCAGAAAAAATAGACTTTAAAACAAGGACTAGGGGTACCTGGGTGGCTCAGTGGGTTCAAGCCTCTGCCTTAGGCTCAGGTCATGATCTCAGGGTCCTGGGATCGAGCCCCGCATCGGGCTCTCTGCTCAGTGGAGAGCCTGCTTCCCCTTCTCGCTCTGCTTGCCTCTCTGCTTACTTGTGATCTCTCTCTCTGTCAAATAAATAAATAAAATCTTAAAAAAAAAAAAACAAGGACTATAACAAGAAACAAAGAACGAAAGTACATGATCATGAAGGAAACAATCCAACAAGTTCTAACAACGTGAACATGTACGCACCCATCATGCGAGCGCTTAAATACATAAAGCAACTCTTGACCAAGGAAGAATAACAAAATAGTAGGACTCTTTCACATTGCACTTCCGTCAGTGGATAGACCGTCCAGACAGAGAAAACGAGGGCACAGGGACACTGCGCAATACACCGGCCCAGGTGGACAGAACATACTCAGAACATTCCATCCACAAACAGTGGTAGACATTCTTTTTGAGTGCATGTGGAACTTTCTCCAGAAGGGACCACACGTTAGGCCACCAAACACACCTCAAGTTCAAGACTGAAATCATATCATGTGTCTTTTCTGACAACAGCATGAGACCAGCAATCAGCCACAAGCAGAACACTAGGAAGGACAAAAGTACGTGGTGAACACACTTGTAAATGATGAACGGGTCAGCCACTCTATGCTATTGCTCTCAGATTATTCCAAAAGAAGAGGAAGGAAAGCTTCCAAATTCATCGTAGGAGGCCAGCATTACCCTGATAACAAAACCAGAAAGAAACACTACACAGAAAAGCAAACCACAGACCAGTAGCTGTGATGCACACAGATGGGAACAATGTCAAAACAAAAACAAAAACAAAAAATAACAAAAATAACAGAAACAAAAACAAAACAAACAAAAAACATTAGCAAACCAAATCCAACAATATGTTAAAAAAAAAAAGAAAAAAAAATTCACCCCAACCAAGTGGGATTTCTTATAGGGATGCAAGTGTGGTTCAATATTCACAAATCAATGTGATACATCACATCACTATGAAAGGATTGAAAACCAGATGATCATTTCAATATATGCAGAAAAGTCATTTCACAATATCCGTTCGTGATTAAAAACTTTCAACCAAGTGGGTTTGGAGGGAATATACCTCAACATAATGAAGTCCTTATAGGAAAAAAGGCACCGCTAACATCATACTCAGAGGTGAAAAACAGAGCTGATCCTCTCACGTCTGGACGGAGACAAGGTGGTCTGTTCTCACCACTTTTATTCAACACAGTACTGGATTCCTAGCCATAGCCATCAGGCAAGGAAAAGGGATCCCAGTGAGTAAAGAAGAAGTAAAACTTCGGCTATTTGTGGACAACATGATACTACAGACAGAGAACACTATAGACAGCACCAAAAAACCACAGCTGACAAACCAGCCCAGTGAAGTCGAAGGCTACAGAGCCAAGACACAGAAATCTGTAGCTTTCTGATGCAGTAATAATGAAGTCACGGAGGAATCAGGAGAAGAGTCCCATTTACAATTGCAAAAAGGATTCAGATACCTAAGAGAAAACGAAAAGATGAAAGATCTATACTTTCAAAACTGTAACACTGATGAAAGAAACTGAAGACTACACAAACAAATGGAACGATCTCCCGTGCTCATGGATGGGGAGGATGTCAAAACATCCATACTCCCAGAGCAATCTACAGATTTACTGCAATCCCTATCAAAATACCACCAGTATTTTCCACAGAACTAGAACAAACAATCCTAAAACTCGTATGGAACCAAAGAAGACCTTGAGTAGCCAGAGCAATCTTAAGAACAAAAAACCCAAGGGCACCTGGGTGGCTCAGTCTTTAAGCGTCTGCCTCTGGCTCAGGTCATGATCCCAGGGTCCTGGGATTGAGACCCGCATCAGACTCCTTGTTCATCGGGAAGCCTGCTTCTCCCTCTCCCACTCCCCTTGCCTGTGTTTCTTCTCTCGCTCTCTCTCTCTCTGTCAAATAAATAAATAATCTCAAAAAGCCAAAAACCAAAAATTCTGGAGATATCACGCTGCTAGACTTCAAGTTCTTAAAGATTTTATTTATTTGACAGACAGAGATCACAAGTAGGCAGAGAGGCAGGCAGAGAGAGAGGAGGAAGCAGGCTCCCCGCTGAGCAGAGACACCCCTCCCCCATGCAGGGCTGGATCCCAGCATCATGACCTGAGCTGAAGGCAGAGGCTTTAACCCACTGAGCCACCCAGGCGCCCCTAGACTTCAAGTTCTATTACAAAGCTGTAGTCCCTGAAGCAGTATGGTACTGGCATGAGAACAGACACACGGTCAGTGAAGCAGAACAGAGAGCCCAGAAATAAACCCAAGATTATAGGGTCAATTCATCTATGACAAAGGAGATGAGAACATACAAAGGGAAAAAGGTTCTTCAGCAAATGGCGTTGGGAACACCAGACAGCTACAAGTGAAAGAAAGAAACTGGACCACTTTCTTCCACTATGCGCAGAAATAAACCCAAAATGGGTTACAAAACTAAATGGGAGACCTGAAACCATAAAACTCCCAGAAGGGAACATAGGCAATAATTTGCCATTATCCCCAGAAGTGGTGTTCTAGCTAGGTCTTTACAGGCAAGTGAAACAAAAGCAAAATTAAACTGTTTAGACCAAAATGAAAAGGTTTTGGCTCAGTGAAGGGAAACATCCAGAATAAGGCAACCTACTGGACAGGTGAAGATATTTGCAAATAATATATCCAGTAAGGGGTTAATATCCAAAGTACACAAAGAGATTACGCAACTCAACACCAAAAAATTAAAAAAAAAAATTTTTTTTTTTTTAAAAGGGCTGAGGACCGGAATAGACATTTCTGCAAAGAAGACATCCAGAGGGCCAACAGACCCATGGAAAGATGCTCAACATGAGTAATTTTCAGGGAAATGCAAATCAAAACCACAACGAGATCCCACCTCACACTTGTGAGAATGGCTGGTATCAACAAGACCACTAACTGTTGGGGGGAACTGGGAGAAAAAGGAACGCTGTTGCACTACCGCTAGGCATGCTAGCTGGTATGGACACCATGGCAGACAGCATGGAGGCTTCTCGAAGAAATCAACCGAATGACTGTACGATCCAGTAATCCCACTATGAGGTCCCCGAAGAAAACAGAAACGTTAGTTCAAAAAGGTAATGTGCACCCTTACGTTTACTGCTACGTTATATACAAGAGCCAAGATACAGAAGCAACCCAAGCATCCACTAACAGATAAACAAAAAATACAGAATGGAATCTTCCTCCGCCGTAAAAAATGAAACCTTGCCACGTGCAACATGGATAGACCTCTAGGCATACCGGTAAGTGACATAGGCAGAAAGAAATTCTAGGAGGATTTCACTCCTCCTATGTGGCATTTAGGAAACAGAGCAAATGAATTTAAGACACAAAGAGAAACAAACAACAGGAAAAAAAAAACAACAACCCAACACAGACTGTTAAACACAAAGAACAAATTGGAGGTGACCAGAGCGGGGGTGGGCGGGGAAAGGGTGAAGATCACACTTGCAGGAAGCCCGGAGAAGAGTAGGGAACTGTTGGATCCTGTTGTACCCCTGAAACTAGCAACGCCGTGGTATGTTAATTACACTTGCGTCAAAGAAGTTACCCAGGCGGAAGCGGAGAGCAAAAGCCACCTCGGTGACCCGTGCGAGAGCGTCAGGGTAAATGCGTGCAGTGAGAGCGTCAGGACAGCAGAGGCAAGCAGGGGTTCTGCTCTCAGGAACTGCTCAGGCTGAAGTGGACACATAACTCACAAGGAAATTCGTGAAATGATTTATGTCTCTCTCTCAAAAAAAAAGAAGACTAAATTAAACTGAAAGCTAGCAGAAGGAAGGAAACAAGAATGGAAATCAGTGAAATGCAAAAACATACTGGCCAAAGGCTTTCAAGTTGATTCTTTGGAGAAGTATACGTTGATATGCCATTAGCTCGGAAGGATTCAGAAATCTAAAGGGAATGATATTACAAAGGAAAGACATTACCACAGTCTTATAGACATTAAAAAGAATTTTATGAACTGTTATTTCAGTAAGTTTGACAAGTTTTTAGAAGTCTATAAATCCCTGGAATGAAATGAATTACCAAAAGTCACCAGGAGGAAATGGGTGATCTGAGCAGTTTTGAGTCTATTAAAATAATTGAATTCATAATTTAAAAGCAGTGCCCCACCCCCCCAAAAAAACAAAACCCTCCATTTAGAGAGGGCTTCACTGGTCAATTTTATCCATCATACAAGGAGTTTTATCAAACAGTAGGAATGCTACACCAACTCTTTCATAAAAGAATATGCCTGGGGTGCCTGGGTAGCTCAGTGGGTTAAAGCCTCTGCCTTCGGCTCAGGTCATGATCTCAGGGTCCTGGAATCGAGTTCCGCATTGGGCTCCTTGCACAGCAGGGAGCCTGCTTCTCCTCTGCCTACTCTGCCTGCCACTCCCTCTTCTTGTGCGAGCTCTCAAATAAAATCTTTAAAAAACAACTAAGGTAAATTTCAACAAATAGGAGAAACCTCACTAAAAATTAGAAAACATCAATGATTCTAAATCAATCATTTAGAACATCTAAATGAAGAGATGTGTTACACTCATGGATTGGAGGAGTCAATGTTAAGATGTCAATTTCTCCTCAAATTCACCTTCAGACTTAATCTCAAAAACTTCAACATTTTATTGTGGAAACTGACAAGTTTTATATGAACATACAGACACAGTCCAAACCACTTTGGAAAGTATGATTTTGACAGAGAGAACAACAGATCGATGGGATAGAATACCAAGCCTTAAAGTAGACCCACACTTACAAAATAAAGTTTCAAAAAAAAAAAAAAGTTGCCACACAATTTATTATGGAACCTTAAGTGATTCTTGAACACCTAGATGTTTGTATCAAACAAAAGTAAACTTTGAAGGCACCTGAGTGGCTCAGTGGATTAAAGCCTTTGCCTTAGGCTCAGGTCGTGATCCCAGGGTCCTGGGATCGAGCCCCACATCGGGCTCTCTTCTCAGTAGGGAGCCTGCTTCCTCCACTCTCTCTCTGCCTGCCTGCCTACTTGTGATCTGTCAAATAAATAAATAAAATCTTTTTAAAAAGTGAACTTTGATTCATACATCATTTCATATACAAAAGTTAGAATAAGATGATCAAAGACCATCTACAGAGATTAAAAACAAACAAACAAACAAAAAACCACAGGAACATATCTTCATCATCTTCAGATAGCCAAAGCTGTAGACAAGAGGCAGAAAGAAAGAATCACTGAAGTTTGATACAGTATATTTTAACCTCTGACCAGTAAATAACATCCATACATCAAAAGACATCAGTGAGAAAAGGGTAAGCCCCTAACCAGAACAGAAAGTCCTAATGCATGTAACTGACCAAGGACTTCCATCCATGGTATGTGAACAAATATTACATCTGAATAAAAAAAGAGGGAAAAAAATGGAAAAAAGACCTAAAGGATTCTTTACAGAAGATCTAAGGTCCATCCATGGAAAAGCACTTAAGATAATTCAGTATCAGGGGAAAGTCAAGTCAATGAGCTACCACCGTGCGCCCCTCGAACGGCTGAATTCAAGACCGTAACCGTCACATACTAGCAGGGACGGGGAGCAGGTGCGGAAAAGGATCTTAACAGAAACCTTCTCTGAGACCAGAGATCAGCTCCAAAATGAAACTACGTATCCAGAATGCTCAAAGCGCTTTACTCTTACCAAACCCGAGAACATAAACAAACTGGTAAGTTACATTCACACACTGCAACACCGTCCAGCCCTAAGAAGAATGGGTTGCCCATACCCTGCCAGCCGGGAGTCTGCTTCTCACCTCAGTCTTATCCTCTCTAAAATTAAAAAAAAAAAAAAATCTTCAAAAGCATGGATTGCCCGTAAATCGAACATGTTAGGACCTCAGCAAACTGCAGTAGGGAAAGGGCTAGACTCCGACCAGGTCACACTGTTGGATTCCATCGCACGCGGCTCTAGAGGAGACAAATCCAGCCTTCAGAGAAAGGCATCCGCATGGTGGCAGCCCCTTGGGCAGGGGTGGAGTCAGGCAGGCGAAGAGCATGAGCAGGTCTTTGGGGCATGAAGACATTCGTGGGTCGGTAGGGGTGTGGGTCATACGGAGGCAGGCATAGGGCCGTCCTTGAACCAGAGGCTTAAAGATCTGTGCATTTCCTCGTATACAGGTGTCTCAATTGTAAAGACTTGTGATTTTAAAGTCAATAATGCTGTTACTCCTAAAATTTCGGGTCGTCTTGAGCAGAAATTCCTGCACAAAGCGTGACAGAGACTAGGCTCCTCATCCCCATCGGGGCAGGTCACACTCACTGAGCACTATGCACGAGGCACGCTTCTAAGTGCTTTAGGTAAATTAACCACCCAATATTCTCAGGTGGTCTTTGAAATACTTTTCTTTTACGGATGGAAAAAGTTGACCCCCCCCACTGTCACTGACGGCCTCACCTGGGAGTCCCTTAACATGACCCTTCAGGTAGGGACGGTAATTCTGCTTCCTGGGGGGACACGGCTTTGCCGCTGGCAAGGTGAGGTCACACTTTCTATTTTAGACCAAGTTCATGCATGAAGGTTATAGGCTTACAGCTGATCAAGCCTAGACAGAAATCCAGGTTTTCTGGAGCCTGCGCTAGGCTGGACCCCGTGCTTGCTGCCTCCTGCCTGCGGACCTTAGGGGCCACGTTGGGGTCCTACTGAGTCTTCCCACAACCCCACCCAGCCCAGGATGGGCCAACTCCAGCAAGAAGGAATTTAGGGGAGCCCTCAAGTGGGGTGATCTTGATACGTCAATTTTCCGTTTCTCTCTGGGAAGAGATAAATTACAAACAGAGACCTTTATTTTTAACCATGTTACATCCACGTCCACTGCTACATGCGGACAAAAATCAGAAACACAGTGCTCTCGGGTCCCCGTTTGTGTAGATGTAGGACAGGCTTGCTTTCTACGTTTCTGCTGCAGATTGGGAGGAAACCTGATCTCTCCCTACCCCACACGCATGGAGAGCGTCAGGTACCCGTAACCAGTCTCTGTGCAAATGAGCAGAATACTTCCCTTGGGCAGAGGTAGCCCAGCCTCCCCCCACACCCCAACGCACATGCACAAGCTTGGCAAGTAGGACACAGGCTCCATTTCCCACCTGCCACACCACAGCATCCTGGGGCCACGTGTCATCTCCGCAACCACACAGGGCAACCCTTAGAGGCGCCCCCGATTTCCATCCAAGGGAAGCTAATGAAAAGGATCCGGACTCCGTGTCCATCCAGAGCTCAGCTACGGCAGGTGAGTCTCTTTGAAACTGCACCTCTAGGGGTGCCTGGGTGGCTCAGGGGGTTAAGCCTCTGCCTTCGGCTCGTGATCTCAGGGTCCTGGGATCGAGCCCCGCATCGGGCTCTCTGCTCAGCGGGGAGCCTGGCTGTAGGGTGGCAGGAGTGAGGGCTAACTGGTCCCTCTCCAGCTGTCCTGGCACTCCATCCCTCTGTGCCCAGGATCCTCAAAGGGACACCAAACTCAGGCAGAGGAGCTGGCCTTGGTTTCATGGGGTTGTCAGATGTGGGATGGCTTTGCTCGGGGACCTTCTCCCCTCAGCCTCGCCCACAAGAGGCTGACCTGATCCTGCCCATCTTCCCTGGTTCAACTAACTCAGTTTACACACACACACACACACACACACACACACACACACAATTTTTAAAATCTCTCCACAGGAGAACAAGGGAGACTCCATAAGCATGTGTCCAGGGTCCCAGAGCAAATGGATCCAACTACAAACCCAGGGCCGCCCAGGGCTCATGGGGCTCTCTTCCCATGTGCTCACCACACGTGGGATCCGAGCCAGGAAGATGCCCTAAATGTCCACACCATGTAAGAGCGGGGTATGGCGGACTCAGCCCAAAACCTGCCTCCAGGGAACCCACACTAAAATGATCCATCTCGGGCAGGCTGGGCGGGAAAAAAAGTCTAGTAACAAAAGTCCAGTAACAAACTGTGATGGGTTGAGGATTTCCACATCCTAATCCCTGAACCCAGGGGTAGGTCCTGCCACATGGCAAGGGACAGTTATGTGTGCAGACGGAATTAGAGCTGATTGGAGAGGGGCCCAGCGTAACCCCCGGGTCCTTCTGAGCCAAAGAGGGAGTCAGAAGGGGACAGAGGTGCCCTAGGAGGATTCTACCTGCTGGTGTGAGCTGTGGAAGAGGACAGGCCACAAGGCAAGGAATACAGATGGCTTCTAGAAGCAGGGAAAGGCAAGGAAACAAGCTCCTGCTACCACCCACCCAACCCTGGGCCTTAAGAACACAGCCCTGCTGGCACCTGGATTTTTAGCTTGGTGGGACCTCATTTCAAGTGTCTGAGAAACACAACTGTAAGATAGAGTTTATATCTAAGCCACTAGGTCTGGTGGGTGGTTACTCCAGCAGCAACAGGACATAAACACGCCCTGAGCCTGGCCTGGCCCCAGGCGCTGAGTGTGAAGGGAACACACGATACCAGAAGTCCTGCGGGAGAAGGCAGGGCAGCGTCAGGGGGACTTCCTGGAGGTGGCAGCGTCTGAGCTAAAGCTGGAGGAGCAAGCCAGGGGAGGGACTGTGGTTTGCACATCTCCCTGGGGAGCCAAGCCAGCACACAGTCCTCCGTAGCTGGGAGAGAGCAGCAGGCCCGGGCAGCAGTGGGGCCCACAGTAAGGGTCTTGGACTTTGTTCCCAAGCAGTAGGGGGTGAGAGAGACAGAGAGAGAGAGAATGTGTGTGTATGGCGGGGGAGGTGAGGTATAGTTGGGTAACACACAGTGCCTTCCCATCTGCCTTGAGGAGCCCCCTTCCCAGCCCCGCCATGAGGGGCGCAGGGGAGGGGACCCTGGAGGCAGGCAGGCCACCCAAGAGGCCGCTGCAGCATCCGAGCAGAAGAGGACAGGTCCTCTTTAAGAGGGAGATGCTCACGGATGGACTGGGGGGCAGGAACAGTGACTGCTGTAGGTGGGGTCTGGTTCCAGGTACCGGACACGCCCTCTGCCCGCTTCTCCACTGTGTCCTACCCTGAGTCTCCAAAAGCCGCTCTGTCCTCCTTGAAGCACACACGCGTGTCCCAGGCCCCAGAGGAACACTGAGCGGGGCACAGGAGTTGTCATTTACCATCTGCTGAGCAGGCGCCAGCGGGAGAGGACACGTGTTAAGGAGGAGGGAAGCAGGAGAGGGAGACAGTGACCACCATCTGCTCAGCAGCTTTGGGGGAAGGGGGGACAAGGACGAGGACATGGAAGTGGTGACCCCAATTTAGTTCCAAATATAGCCGTCTCGAGGTTGTCCTTGGTGATGCCCTTGGCTGACAGCGTGTGGTCCCCACCTACGAAGTGGCCCTGGGCCTTCTCGCCCAGCAGGACCCATCTGCCATAGCCCATCTACATTGGGCGGCTGTGGGAAGGGCTCCCAGGCAAGGACCTTGATCCAGCAGGGGCAGGACCGTGGGATGAGGAGGCTCATGGCTGAAGATGGTAGGTACAGGGGAAAGGAGGGAAGGCGGAGAAGTCGACTCCAGGACAAATGGATTCAGCGTGGGGGTCCTTCACCTTCTAAGCAAGACAGACACCATTTCCAGGCACAGTCGGGAGTAGAGGGGAGGAAAGGCCTCATGTAGCTCAACATGGTGTCAGTTAACCTTCTTAGGAAGACGAGATGAGTCACAAAAACCACACGAGGGGAGACGTTCTGGTACGGCCATTTGATAGGTAAGGAAACTGAGGCCCGGGTAGGTTAACAGGCCAAGGGTAGTCTAAACAAACCTAAACTCAAGTTCTGGTCCCTGGCTCATGCGTGTTCATCCTCTCCTTCTTGGGCTGGGATGACAGGTCTATGACCACCCACAAGGGCATCCTCTCCCCCAACCCTGAGGCCACAGCAATGAATCCCCAGTGGTCACGTTGGTCCATTGGAAGTGTTCCAGCTCTGACTAAGCCAAGAGTACAGATCCCAGCTCAGAAAGAGATGCTCATCAGCCAGGGGTTGGCAAGCATCTTCCCCTGTAAGGGCCAGTCTGGTCACGTTCTGGGTGTCACGGGACAGATCTTCAATTCAACTACTCACCTTAGGTGCCTGGGCAGGACCGTTAAAATCAAAATTTAAGAAATAGGAAGGCAGCCAGATTTGGGCCCCAGGTTAAAGTTTGCTGACCCCCACCGCACAAGAAACAATTTACTAGAAGACGACCGTAGAGGCTGAGGATAGATATTAGATCCCAGAAAAGAAGGTTCACATGCTTCTTCCTTCCTTTAAGACAAGGAATGAACTCTGGAGGCAGGAGAATAAGGTTCTCTGCCTTTAATGTGGGGTCTCCTGCTGGTGAGGTACCTTTTAAGTGCATCAACTGTGATCCTCAAAAACCACTCAGGAAGGTTTTAGCCCCATTTTTCAGGTTAGGGGGAAAAAAAAGAGAGACACTCAGAAGGAAGGTGCCCGCAGTCACGCAGAACTGAGACAGCCCTCCAAGGTCCCTGCTGGCCAGTTAGGGCACAGACCCACAGGGACAGGGGACACGAGCCAGTCTGGGTTGCCTACTGACCACGTCACCCCAGGGAGAAGGTAAGAGGAGAAAAACCAGGAGAGCTTGTGCTGAGCCCATATGAAGCCTCTGGAGATGTAGGGAGGGTTGTGTGGGGTACTCCGACCTTCCCAACATGGAATGGGGTTGGAAAAAAAAAATCTGACCTAGGTCTTAAGGGGCAAAGAGACTTCCATCTGACTTCAGGGGCCACACCAAAATATTTAAGATTGATAAGGGGACTGCTTGGTGGAAATAGGGGACAGACCAGGAAGCTGCCCCAAAAGTCACGGGGTAGATGGTTCTTCAGGTTCAAGTCTTTTCACCTTGAGATGTGATTGTTGGGATACAAATTATATTTTAGATGAACATCACCTAGAGCCAGGGAGGAAGGAAAAGACCACTTCTATCTTTTGACTGAGGTCAGGGGAAGCGAGAGAGGCAGGAGACAAGGAAGGTCATGCTCCCAAGGAGAACAGGGTAGACCAGATGTTAATTCTGTAACCCAACAGGGACTAGGGTGCCTTTGCCCTCACCCTCAAGGACGGAGATACAGGAGGCCCGTTTTCTTCCCACAACCTGCACCAGCACTTCCTTGATCCCAAACCTTCCTATGGCCACGGAGTCTGGCGTCTGCCGTCCAAGGAGGAAATTCAAAGCAGCGTGGGGACTCAGGAGCAGAGCTGCAAGCGGGCTTACTGGTGTCCTCCTGGGGCAGGCACGAGGGTTGTCGCAGGGTGGGGAAATACCAGTTTGCAGCTTCAGAGGACCCGGCTTCTGACCGTGCCCGCATGTGTCACCGTAGGTTCTAGGCTCCCGGTCTCACCCAAGGCCACCCCGCCCCCACGACGTGCTCACATGGCCTTTCTCCTGTGGAGCACACTCCTGGGTAACTTTTTTTCAGACACCAGTGGTGCCGATTGGAGCCACACTCGCAAGACCTCACTTAGCCTGAGTTCCCTCCTTCGAGGCATCTCCAAATATAGCCCCATTGGGAATTAGGACTTCAACCCTGGGGTGTGTGTTGGGGGTGGGGGTGAGGGAGACAGTTCAGTCCACAGCACATGGATTCACCGACTCATCACTACCCTACAGGGAGGTCTAGGATTTATTTTTTTAAAGATTTTTATTTATTTATTTATTTGACAGACAGAGATCACAAGTAGGCAGAGAAGCAGGCAGAGAGAGAGAGGTGGAGGCAGGCTCCCTGCGGAGCAGAGAGCCCGATGCGGGACTCGATCCCAGGACCCTGAGATCATGACCTGAGCCGAAGGCAGAGGCTTTAACCCACTGAGCCACCCAGGTGCCCTAGGATTTATTTTATGTTTCACAGACATGGAACCTAAGGCTTCAGGTATGCAGTGGGTCCTGAGCCTGCGTTTCCCGCCTTTCCAGGGCACCCGCCCGCTTCCTGCCAGTGGACTGTCCCTCGTCCCAGCAGAGGGGAGCTGAAGAGGTTCAGTGAATCCACCACATGGCGGTCACCAGCGGAGCTGACGTCAGGTCATTTGTCCCACAAAGAACAAAGGCCAAAAAGCAAAGGAGATGATGAGTAAGGAAGGAAAGAAATTAGAATGGGCCTTAGGATGGATGGTTTTCCCGAGAAACTAGTAAAACACAATTTAACGCTGCAATAAACAGAGCGGTGTGAGATCCACATGAGAACGAACCTTCCACTAGACGAGACTGAATTAATAACATTAAAATGGGCTCCAGCAGCATTTGTCAAAGTTAGGACCCTTACAAAGGTTCATGCTACCACGGTTCTTCAGACGTGTGCGGGATGTCGCAGCAAATGTATCAAGAATAAGAAGTAGAAATAAGAAGTGGAAAGAAGTGGAAATAAGAAGTGGAAACAGATGCAAAACTATGGATCACACAACACAAAGTATTTCCTAGAAAACTAAGAAGAATGGACCTACCGTTTATAAATCAGAGCAAAGTGGGTGGACAGTAGATACACATAAAGGATGTAATGGGAAATTTAAAAACTGGATAGTGGGGTGCCTGGGTGGCTCAGTGGGGTAAGCCTCTGCCTTCAGCTCAGGTCATGATCCCAGGGTCCTGGGATAGAGCCCCGCATCGGGCTCTCTGCTCCGCAGGGAGCCTGCCTCCACCTCTCTCTCTGCCTGCCTCTCTGCCTACTTGTGATCTCTGTCTGTCAAATAAATAAAATCTTAAAAAAAAAATAAAAATTGGATAGCAACAAAACTTTATAAAAAAGGAGGTTGAATATACCTCTTTCCAGATTCACAAGAGACTCATTAACGGGATGTTGCAAGTTCATGAAATAGACTTTTATAAAAATGTCAATGTCATGCACTCCCTTGTCCAAGCCCCAGTAAGAGTCTTCATAGAGTTTGACAAGATTACTCTAATATTCAAAACAAGAGCTGGGACCATTTTGGGAAAATCCAATGAGACTTGTCTCACTAGTTAGCCGAAATGAATTACAAAGCCCTGGGACACCGAGCAGAAATTAACATGGCTATGAAGGACAACCCAGAGGCAGGTAGAGAAGAGGGTTTATTGTGTTAAAGGACAGACCTCCCATGGAGAAGCTTGTATGGTTCCTACCGGCACAACGGGCTGTACATTTTACAACAACAGCCCACAAAGGTTGGAGCCCTACTTCGTGACCCACAGTCATGAAATTTTAGTAAAAATTTCAGTAAAATGTAGTCAATTTTAGTAAAAATCAAAACTATTAAATTATGACTATAGATATGAACAAACGTTTGTCCTGGGGGTTTTAAAGGGCTTCGCCAAGTAAGAGGCTTTCAAAGCCATGAAAGACGACTGGCGAATGTGAGCGATACTAAGATATTAGGGTTCCACGTAAGAAAAGCAAAGTTCAGGGTGGCTGCGTGGCACAATCAGGAGACGGAGCCACTCGGGATTTTGCTCGTTATCTTAAGGTTGTGCAATCCGGCCCTGTGCACCCCACCCCCAGCACCGGTCAGTGCTGGGCACGGAGCCTGCAAAAGATTCTCTCTCTCCCTAAATATATAAAAAAATAAAGGGTCAGGGGCACCTGGCTGGCTCAGCCACCAGGTGTGTGACTCTGGATCCCTGGGTTTGAGTTCAAGCCCCACACTGGGTATAGACATTAAAAAAATAAAACCTTAAGGGGCGCCTGGGTGGCTCAGTCAGTTAAGCATCTGCCTTGGGCTCAGGTGATGATCCCGGGGTCCTGGGATCCAGTCCCCCCATCATGCTCCCTGCTCAGCGGGGAGGCAGCTTGTCCCTCTCCTGCTCCTCTGTACCTCCCCCTCCACCCCTTCCCCCCACTTGTGCTTTCTAATAAAAATCTTACTATCTTACAAAGTTAAAAAAAAGAAAGCAACCAAGTTCAAAGGCAAACAACTTGCCAGGAGACATTACACATGTGACATGTCATCTAGAACCATTATACATAGATTCACTTGAGAGGGGCAAAAACCTTCTGTGGTAAAAGATAAGCCACAAGGAAAGTGGGTAGTGGTGATAAATGTGCAATTCAGAGAGGAAGGACAAGTACCCAGCAATCGTATGCAAAGGCATTCAACCTACTTGGCCATCAGAGAAATGCAAAAGGAAATAAAGAAATAATATTTCTCCCTATGAAATTGCCAAGACCTCAAATGCAGTACTTCACGCGCATGGCTGCTCAGAAATTGCCAGAACCTACTCCAGAGACCGATGTCGGCAGGAATCTACCTGTCTGCCTTGGATGGAGATTCTACCTTTCCCCGTCCTCTCCCCCACCCCGCCCCCAGGAAAAGCATTTGCCTGCGTCGGCAAGAAAGCCTGAACATGGTGTTAACCACAAAAATCAACAGGCAAAACTAGTGATGTATTTTACGGTAACCTACATAACACAATAAAAAAAAAAAAAATCAGCAGACAACACAAATGCCCAGGGCTCGGCAAACAGCTAGATAAACCTCGGGTATCTGTGCCATTATCTACTGTGCAGCAGCTGGAAAGAAGGAAAGTAAGTGTAATGGTATCCCTCCAAAACAAGTGGTTAAAAAATAATTGAATGATATATGATGGTATTGTTGACACGAAAACCAGGAACAGTCTTTTCTAAGGTTTTCTAAGGGGACTGATATTCCTGTGCAGAAAAAGATCTGGAACAGGACACACTTAACCAAGGACAGAGGAGGGAAAGGAGGGAGGTCTGGAGAGCGGCTAGTGGTCAGAGGGAACTTTGTAACGTCTAGGTGATAAAGCATGTCGGTGCCTAAAAGGGTTGAGAAGAACTCACACTTGGTCAGTAAATGTAAGAACTTGCCAAAGACCTCCAGAAATACCTACTTGCATCCTAAGAGAATGGGCAAGGGATGGGAGCAGAGAACCCGACTGGGAGATGCCCAAGGTGGGGTCTTGCCTCACCCCAGTAAAGCAACATCAGGAGTAGAACGTTCTGCTTCTGCAAGCTCATGATCGAAGAAAGTGCCATTTCTTCTGGCCCCCAGGGACACAGCGTGTGGTCAGTCACTCCATATTCAGCATTTCCATGTTTAGGTCCCAACCCCACTACTTCTAAACTGGCGATCTTTGGGCAAACCGTTTGATATCACAGAGTTTATGATTTCTTTATACACAAAAAGGGCATGTGATGCTACAGAGTCAGACAAAACATACACAGAAATACTCTAAAGCCTACAAAAAACTAAAGATCTACAACAGTGATTCCCTCCCCAACACACACACACACACACACACACATACACACACTCTCTCTCTCTCTCTCTCTTATCCATTGAGAACTTTAAGACACGGTTAAAATATTTCCTCCCCCCGCCCACCCCCCCAGCCAAATTTCTCATCCATTCAATACCTCACACCACATTCTCAAAGCCCAGATGAAATAATCCAATCACATCAAAACGAAATCATAAGACCCAAATCCAAACAGTGTCATTCCTAGACAAAAAGGGGTTCCATCCCGTGGTATTTGATCAAACAAAAATTTTAAACTTCTTCACGTCAATAGAAGCGAAAATAAGGCAGGCCACAAACCTCAAAAGCAAATGGCAGCACATTTGGTACAGAAGGACCTTCCACAAACCGGGGTGAAAAACAGAAATTCTCTACCAGAAAAACAGGTGTCAGCAGCATTCTAAGCCAGTAATCCCAGGAAAATGAAAAAATGAAAAATCAAGGAAAAAAAAAATAAAACAAATGAGCTACTTTTTTGGCTGCCATATTGGCCAAAATGAAAATACCAGAAATATTTAATGCCACCAAAAATCAAGCAGGACAGACCCCCCCGGAGCAATGCCATTTGGGGAGATACCTGCCAGTCACACACGTAATTTCACACTTCCCAGGATGTGTTAAAAGCAAGTGAAATTTTAATATCTTTAAACCCAATATATCAGAAGTGTTATTTTAACTCATTATAAAATTAAGATACATTTTTTTTTTTTTTTTGGAAAGGTAGTACTTCTTTGCCATTTGGTATTTTCAACTTCCAGCATCCCTCAATCCAGATGCTAGATTTTGTTGGAAGGTTTTTAAATTTCCAAAGATTTTCCGTTGAAAAAAGCAGTTTTGCATACCCACTTTGTCTCCAGTGTATTTAACTTTTCCAAGAATTCTAGATGAATTAAAATTTAAACCATCGCTTGGTCCCACTAGTCACGTTTCAAGAGCCCGAGCGCCAGGCATGGCTGGGGGCAGTCACCCTGGGCAGCACAGTCCTGGCTTTTGGGAAAGAAGTCGGCCTGACTAGCTTCCTGTCCCTGCAGCAGGGAAGGGCATCTCTTGGCTCCGCCTCCTAAAACTGCTCACCGGGCCTCAGAACCCCATCCTTCAAGTATTTCAAGACCTGCCCTTCCACAAAGGTACCTTCCACTCCCCGCCCAGGACGATCCGTTCCACTGTCCTTATCTGTGCCAGCCCAGACGGGTTTTCTAGGAGACCCCCAGCCCCGTCCCTAAGTGGTGGGCACATCTTACGTTCTCAGGCTAGAGTCAGTAATGCCGGGAATAAGAAGGCCAATAAAACAAAGCAGTAGGTTCCGTCTGTTGACCTGCTTTCTGTTTTCCACCAAGAGTCTGCACACCTCCAGTTTGCAGACGGGAAGCAGGCACAGAGCAGGTCACAAGCTACCCACTGTGGGGACGAGAGCTAACAGCCCCCAAGCCTCCCCAGGCTCTTCCCTTGTCTGCGTGTAAACACCCGCCCCCCAGTCACCAGTAGGGGCTCCCAACTCTCCAGGCAGAATGGGGGATGGTGGGCTCCCCTCAGGGGCATGGCTTCTTTCCAGAAGATCATTAGGCCAACACAAAGAAAGGAACCACTGCGAGACAACCTATTCTGTGCTGGGCACCGTGCCAAACCCTTTCCAAACAATTCTCACACCAATTTGTGAAACGGGAATGGTCCTTTCTACCATTTTACAGAAAACCTATTTGCCCAAGGGCAAGCAGGAAACGGGAGGGCTGGGATGGCACTGTGGAACGTGTGGCCCACGCTCTCCCCCTGTGACTGGTGCTGTATGGGCCAGACTCCCGGGGACGGGGCTCCCCCGGTAACTCAGTCCCCACCTCTGAGATGTTGTAACAGTCTCAGGGGAATAAGTCTCAGTGCTGAAGAAGACCTAGAGTGTGTCAGACAAGAGCATTCTCATCGGTTCTGTACGTGTCCTACACAGGACAGGCCATCGCGAAGGCCAGCGTGTTGGGGGTGCACCAAGGCTCTGGGCTCGCTCTGTGCTAAGCCTTCAGGCCTATTTCACATCTAAGGCTCTTTGCAGGCCAGGTCCTAGCACCTGCGTTCCGTAGAAAACAAAGGTATGAAGGCCAAGAGACGCATCTAAGACAACAAAGCAAGTCAATGGCAGAGTCGGGGTATGAAACCGTGTCCTATAAGCAGGGGTTCCCTCTGAAGGGGAATTCTGCAGGCAAGCATCATTTACCAGACACCTACCTGGGGGTCAGGCAGGATGAGGCACACAGGACGTGGAAAGGAGTAGGACCAAAGTCGTGCACGGTCCCCGGTGTTCAGCCGGCCCAGGATGGGGAGGGACAGTCTTCCACGGAGCCCACATTTCCACGTGCCACCCCCCCTCACCTACAATTTCCTGGCCCCTCCAGAGTTCGGTGGCTGGGACACAGTCACTGGTCACAGCCCAGAAGCGCTCCAGGGGGAGGTAGGACACTCTGCTCTCCCTGGTCATGTCCCAAGCGGGTGTAGCCAGCCTGGATCCGGGGCCATGCCGGGACAAACAGCTGAGGGTCCCCACGCAGAGGGAGGGTCAGGCTTTCAGGTGCAAAGCCACGGAGAAGAGTTAGTTGCCGGGGAAGAGCCAAACGCATTTTGAGGAACCCCGTGAGAAAGGATCAAGTTCTACACAGAGAAGTCCCATTGGAACTTATCTAAGAACCAAGGGCACAGTGAGAATTTAACAGATGGGTTTGGTGTTGCCAGTGATGCAGGGGTTGGTCACGGGAAGACTGAGCGGGGCCTGGACGGGGAGGGAGGGGGAAGGTCAAGTTTGTTCACATGCCAGGCACCGTGAAGCTTTGCCTGCGGGTGAGCAAAAGCCGCGCTCCCAGAAAGCTGCAAGTTTGGGAGGGGGCCGCAGCCTAGGAGGTCGGCCCCAGAGTGTGGGGCACAGCGCGATCTCACCGGTTTCACCCCTGGGAGGAGAAGGGGAGTTTGTGGAGACAGAATGTTCAGGAAAGCCTCTGAGCAGAGTTAACAGAGAAGAAAGCTGGAGAGGATCGAGGAGCTTCCGGGCACAGGGACAGCTGGGGGGGCCAGGGGAGGCCAGTCCAGAGTGGGTAAGAGAGAATGAGAGTGAATCAAGATCCAGGCTCGGGCTGCTACTAAGTCTCCAGGGAGCCCTGCACGCAGGAGGAACGGTATGCTTTTCAGGCTTCCAGAGGCTTCCTGGTGGCCAGGCTTCTCAGCCAAGGGCAGGGGGGTCCTCCGGGGGACATCTGACCATGGCTGGAGACACCGGTCCTCACTCCGGCAAGGCCGCTCCATGTCCCAGCGTGCCCAGGACGGCCCCACAGCAGAGGACAACCCAGCCCCAAGCACAATCAGGGTTTGCCGCACCAGAGACTGCAGACAGCAGGAGCAGCCCGGGGAGGTTACCCAGTAATTCAGACCAAGTGGTGGCTTGGATGCAGGGGGCAAGAACTGGTTTTGGGATGCTCTTAGAAGGAGCCGTGGAGGTGATTTCTGCCGAACTGGAATGAGAGGAAGAAGTCAAGGATGACATCAAGGGCCACAGGGCAACAAAGGAGGCTTTTTATATGAAAAGTAGGAGTTGAGCACCTAGTACACGCCAGCGAAACTGGCATTAAGAATCCCTACCCTTGTTGACGCTGAGCATTGAGTGGGAAGAAAACTGGCAGGGAAGCCACCCACCAGTCACTTCTGGTAGCACTACACCCTCTTACTGCAATTCGATGGGGACCTTGATCCGGGGTAGCCAAGGGGCTTCTCTGAGCGGCAGACCTCTGACCTCCAGGCAGCCAGGAGACCAGGTATGAAGGCATGCCAGCAGGGGGTATGGTGGGTGCAAAGGCCCGGGGGCAGGAGTGTGCACGTGTTTGCTGAGCTGCAGGAAGACCTGGGGGGCTGGGGCGAGGGAGTGGAGGAAGCTGGCACCGGACAGGTAGGAAGAGGTACAGGATTCAAGGGTTCTGTGGCCACGTGGGAGCTGAGATTTCATTTTCGGTGCAGCTGGCTGCCGCTTGAGGGCCCAGCACTTCAAGGTCTCCAAGCCGCGCAGGGGGAAGGGACAAAGTGGGACATCAGGGGAAACACAGAGACCCATGGGAAGCTGTGCACATGTCAGGAGAGGGGAGGCTCTCTCGGCTCCCCAAGCCTGGGAGTCAGATGAGCGTGTAGAACCTAAGGAAATGAGATTCTAACAGCTGTGCTGGGGCCCTGAGCCTCCAGGGGACCCCGGGCCTCCTCTGCACCCTTGCTGGAATATCACATCACTGCCTAAATACCGACCATCACCAGCCACAGCGCGCCCTGGGTGTTGGGTTCCGGCCACCAGATACCACTCAATTCTCGTAGTTCCAACAGCCACGGTGCTCGGGTGGGACATCCCCAGGGCTGCGCTAGGGGGCTGCTGTGGACCCCACCAGCCCGACCTCCAGCTCTGAATCCAAAGTAGTCCCTGCCATCTAGCTGAAAGCATCCTGAGTGCCCGGCCCTTGGCAGGTGCCCCGGAAATCGGCGGGATCGTCTGCGGGGTGGAGAATCGGGTAGTGGGTGTATGCCCTGCCCAGACCCTTGCCATTTATCAGCTCGAGGCCAGGAAGTGTGGGTGGGAAGCAGTCAGCGCATCGTGGGTCCCTGCTGCCAGGACACCTGGGCCGGGGCCTCACTGTAGGCTTGGGCTGCTGCTTTGATGTTGCTGAACCTCTCTCTGTTCTCATCCAAAAAGAGGGAAGAACACAGCACCTACTTCCCGGGCTGAGCGGCGCGCGGGGGACCAGGGGACCAAGACTGGGGGTGGGGATGGCCAGCTGGGTTTGAAAAGTCAGATGGACCCTGCAGTGGGGAGACCCTTGGCCTGCTGCAAGCCGGAAGCAGGGGGCTTCTTCCCAGCCATCTACACACCCCTCGGAGAAGGTCTCCCTTCGAGCAAAGCCATGGCCAGTCCGAGGGCCGGCGTGGACCAACTGTCCTGCACTTACAGCTTCCAGCCCCCACTGTCCCTCTGCAAACAGCACGGAGGACCAGCTGGAGATAACCAGGGAGAACACCTCCCTCCCTTGGAAGGACCCCTTCCAAGACTCAGTCACCGATTTCATATCCATAGTAGCACTTTTTTTTTTTAAGGGTCAGTAATTTCTGCAAGAGACCCAGCAGGTTGGGTCAAAGTCAGGCCCCACAGCCACCCCCCACCCCACCCGCTGGTGTCTCAAAGGGCAGGTGATGGGACCCGGGCACGGATATTTCAGTTGCTCAACAACCACGTTTCTCAGACTTCTCCCGGGGAATCAGCATCCCCAGGCGTGGTACCCAAATTTAGCGGACTGAACCCCACCCTTAGGGTTTGAGGCCAGTGTGGGTGGACCCTGAGCAAGCGTATTTCCACAACCTCCCAGGTGACGCTGCCGCTTGTCCCGGATCAGTGTGAGAACCACAGGTCCAAGACCGTTCTTCCTACCTCCGCCTGCCCCTACCGCCCCCAGTTCCCCAGTTTCACTTAGCTAGAGAAGCTCCCTCAGCCCATAATTGCCCTTGACTTCTGCCTCCAAGGGTGTAAGCCCTGCTTGTCCGCCTCCCTCCAGGAAGCCCTCCCTGACTTCCCAACTGGGCTTGGGGCCCCTTCTCCGGGCAGCCCTAATCCTGGCCTTGTTTCCAGCCATAATATGGTAACGGTCAGTTACTTCACAGTTGCCCACAGCCAGATCATAAAAAGCCATTCTTTACTCAAGTTCTCCCGTGCTGCCCCAGGCCCCTCTCCTGCCCTCAGCTGGGCTCCTCCATGCTGGCTGAGAGACCCAGTCCCCCCTCAGGGTCCTCCCAGGAGGACCTTCCAGCAAGCAGACTCGCCAAGACCCACTGGAGAGACCACCACAATTCCTGGGTCCTCGTGCCACTGGAGCTAGGACATGGACACCTGTGTCTCCTGGGTGGAGTTATGACCAAGGAGCCAGTGGCTGCTCCTGGCACGGGCATCTCCTACCCAAGCCTCGGTCCTCGCTCTCCAAAAAGAGGATCTCAAATGTGCAACCAGCCATTTTTACAAAACTTTGTCCAGCACCCAGCAGCCGGTCCTTCCCCTGTCACCTAGCGACGCTGTCTGTCCCTGCAGCCCTCACAGGGGCTCCTGTGCACGCTGCCTCATCCCCCTGCGAGCCCAGCCTCCGTCCCCCCCCAGCCATTCTGCCTCCACGCTTCTCCGGTCATGCTCAGCTAACCCCCTCCCCTCCCCTCCCCAAATCCAGCAGCAAGGGGACTCCCCAGAGTTGAGCGAAGCCTCAGAGGCCTGGTCCAAGGCTGGTCTGAAGCCGACTAAAGAGAGAAGAAAGACGCCACTCACCTCCCTGGTTCCCGGGGACGTTCTCGCGGATCTGCAGGAGGGCCAGAGAGGGTCTAGGTGGGGAGCAGCGGCGCTCGAAGGCAGGCGGGTTAACATGGTTGCAGCTGACGACCCCAGGCAGAGCCTTGTGCAGACTCGCTAAGGGCCCCTCGGGACCTCGGAGGGGGGAGTCTCGATCTCCTGCACCTGGTCAGACTCACCCAAAGCGGCCCCACCCCAGCACCACGAGTCACAGCTGACGTGGGTGGGGGTCTGGGGATCTGCTTTTCACAAGCAAACTCTAGCAGGTGCCCTTGTGTACTCACACCCAGACACACACACACACACATAGACACACACAGACACTCAGGAAGGCAAGTCTGAGGACCGCTGCTCCTGGATCTGGATGGCTAGGTGTGTATTTTCAAGGCTTCCTTATGATCAGGGCATCTGAGGGGCCTCAGCTGTGGCGGGGGGGGTGGGTCTGCCTCTTTCCGCACCTGCATCCTCTTAACAAGCTGAGGCCCGGACCACGCTCCACTCTCACTCTGAGCCAGACACTGCAGACACGGAAGCAAAGCTTTATGATTACGAGTCGCCCCATTTAAAAATACCATCTCCCCCACCCCGTTTATTCAACTCTTGCGCGGCCATTATAAGGCATTGAGAAACCATAAAACTTTATTGCAAATTATAAACATCAAAGTGATCATCACCTGTAATCCCACCAGTGACAGAAACCAATACCCACTGACATCGTGATACGTTGCGGCCAGCACTTTTTCTATACGTGTATTTAACGCAATTGGGAGCTCAAGTGCTTTTTAAAGATTTATTTTTGTATTTTAAGGATAGAGAGCGATAGAGCACATAAGCTGGGGGGAGGGGCAGAGGGAGAGAGAGAGAATCTCTGAGGAGACTCCTCGCAGAGCACAGAGCCTAACACGGGGCTCGACCCCAGGACCCCGAGATTCACGATCTGGGTGAAATCAAAAGTTGAACACATAACTGAGCCACCCAGGGGCGCCTAGTTTTTCTTTAAAAAAAAAAAAAAAGCAGCTTAATTAAGGCATAAATGACATCCAGTAACCTGCACGTATTTAATTTATATAACTTAATATGTTTTGACACGTATACAGTCGTGAAACATCACCACATTCAAGGCGATAAACAGATCCATCACTCCCAAGTCAGATTTTTTTTAAAAGATTTTATTTATTTGGAAGAGAGAGAGAGAGAGAGCACGAACGGGGTGAGGGGCAGCGGGAGAAGCAGGCTCTCTGCTGAGCAGGGAGCCCGACGTGGGGCTCAATCCCAAAACCCCAGGATCATGACCTGAGCTGAAGGCAGAGGTTTCACCAACTGAACCACCCAGGCGCCCCCCAAGTCAAATTTTTTAAGTGGACTTTTTATTTTATTTTATTTTATTTTTTTAAAGATTTTATTTACTTGTTAGAGAGAGAGAGAGAGAGAGAGCATGAGCACAGGCAGACAGAGTGGTAGGCAGAGGCAGAGGGAGAAGCAGGCTCCCCGCCAAGCAAGGAGCCCAATGTGGGACTCGATCCCAGGACGCTGGGATCATGACCTGAGCCGAAGGCAGCTGCTTAACCAACTGAGCCACCCAGGCGTCCCTGGACTTTTTATTTTGTAACAATTCTGGATTTACAGAGAAGCTGCAAAGAGAGTTCCGGTATAACCCAGACCACTTCACCCTAATGTGCATATCTCACGTACTATATACACTTATTAAAACCAAGACTTCAATTTTGGTACGTTACTATTAATTCAACTATGGATTTCATTTGAATTTCACCACTGAATTTGTCACGGTGCTCTCTTTTCTGTTCTAGGATCCAACTCAGGACGCTGAAGTGCATTTGGCCAATGTGGCGTTATAGTTTATCTTTGGTTACTTAATCTCATCCCTCTTGAAAAAATGAACCCTTCAGAAACATTGTTTTAAATGACTGCTTCACATTTCTCACTATCGATTTCTCCTATTGCTTGACGTAGGTGCTCTTGTAAGTGATGTTGCTGTGAAAATCTCTGCACCTGAATCTTTGTTCCCATCCTGTCTTGTTTCCTTGGGATTTCTTCCTCCCCCTCCTCCAGGTCGGTGGAGATGAAACTGACACGTTAAGATTATTTTCCTTGAAATATAACTGGGAGGTCAAAGTCCTTTGATACATACTTGCTTCCGGACTTCTCGGGCAGTAAGTTTTGACAACAGTCATACTTGTCATCAGTGTCGGTAGAAGCTAAAATTAAAGTGTGAAGGTTTGACGAGAAATAGAATATTCACTTTGTCTCAAAAATAACTCCCCACATATTATTACTCCTTGATGACAAAGGAAAGAATAGCCGCTTTAAGTGGAGAAACGCGGCGGGTATCATCTTAATTGAGTGGTGGGAGTTAAAGACATGGGAATGACACAGGCCAGCACCCGAGCCTCCTCGTCTGAGGTGCAAAGAAAACCCCAAGATCGATCTGTGACTTTCCTGCCCGAGAGGCATCACCTGAATCTAATAACAAGAAAACTTCAGGCAAACCCAAACTGAGGGACACGCTACACGATAATTAGCTGCACTCTGCAAAAATGTCAAGGTCATGAAAGGCAAAGGGAAGCTGAGGAACGTTCTAGATGAAAGGAGATGAGAGAGACATGACTACCAAAGGCAGTATGTAATCCTGGCTTGTTGGATCCTGAACCATTGAGAAAGAGGTGTTTTTGTTTTTTGTTTTTTGGAAAAAAAAAGTATGTAAAGGACATTTTGGGGAAAAACTGATCCATATAGATTAGAGTACCGTATCAATGTTAATTTGCTGACTTTGATAAGTATTTTTTTTTTTTTTAATGGAGGAGGCAGTGGGGACTTCCACCTGTAAGGTGTTTGGAGATAACTGATATTCGACTTTTCTTTTTTCTTTTTTTTTTTTTTTAGGTGCTAGGAGGCATATTATGATGCCTTAGGATTCAAGCATCAGAAAAGCATTATTATCTCTCCAAGGTGATGATGAGCTGGTTCCATGAGGCCTTGAAGTTTCCAGTTTCCAGGAAAGTTGCAAATTACAACAAAGAGCTCCGATATGCTTCTTAACCAAAGACCTTATTCAAGTTTTAACATGCTTTTTGCTGGGAAAACACTCAGTCCACAATGACGCGGTTTGGTTTTTTTTTGTTGTTGTTCTTTTAAAGATTTTATTTATTTACTTGACAGACGGAGATCACAAATAGGCAGAGAAGCAGGCAGAGAGAGGAGGAAGCAGGCTCCCCGCTGAGCAGAGAGCCCGATACGGGGCTCGATCCCAGGACCCTGGGATTATGACCTGAGCCGAAGGCAGAAGCTTAACCCACTGAGCCACCCAGGCACCCCAATCATGTTTGAGATTAGAGTGAATATAAAACTTCCCAGGGGTACACGGCATCTCTCGGTGAACTTGCTCAGAAGACAGTTCTTGTCCTTGCTCTCCCCCAAGTGCACTGACTTGGCATCTGTATTTTTAACTGGTTCCCATCGATGTTAATGCAGTTTAAGAATCATCCTGGGGGTGGGGGGGACCCCTGGGGAGCTCAGATGGTTAAGCATCTGCCCTCTGCTCAGGTCCGGATCCTGGGATCAAGCCTCTCGTGAGGCTCCCTGCTCAGCAGGGAGTCTGCTTCTCCCTCTGCCTCTGCTCCTGCCCCCTGCTTGTGCTCTCTCTCTCTTCCTCAAATATATAAATAAAAAATCTTTTCTAAAAAAAGAATCATCTTTGTATTCTGTATTTTTCATTTAATATTACATCATAAACATCTCTCTTCGCACGAGGAGGTCTTTTCAATCACTTACATGAACATTTCTTAGTTATATAAACCACATGATTTTAAAAAATCTGCTAAAGGCCGGCCAGCCTCACGATTTTGGTTTATAATTTGTGTCCCAAGAGAGAGTCTACCTGGTGGGGGGGGGGCACACGGCAGGGGCTAGGGGGTGTCTGTCCCAGAGACTCCCACATTTGAGGGGAAGAGCGAGCCAGGGCCATTACAATGGGAGGCGGTAACTTTTGAAATGAAAACTACACGCAGGCATTGACCCAGCATTTCCACGACTAGGACTTGGGTTCCTGCGGACATCCTGCTCAGAGAGCAAAGCCGGATGATCTAAAGAGCTCGCTTCAACATCGCTTGGAATAATAAGACATAAGCACCCATCAATATGAGACGGGGGCCATTCCATGGATGGCCAGGCAGCCGTGAAGGGAATGTGCCAGATTCACATCGAATGATGCTAAGGGCCGGCCCAAATGCCCAAAGGCCTCAGCACTGGACAAAAACCGCGTGTGCGTGTGGTTTAAAGGACTAGAGGTCACTGTCCACTCGCAGGTTTATAGATGTTTGAAACACTTTGGAAGGACACAGAGAGATGTTTAAAACAGTTGTGACTTGTGGAGAGAGAGCCTCCGGGGTCTGGGGCAAAAAGATCTGTTTTTTTGTTGTATATTTTCTTATTCCATTTGAAATTTTTACCTGGTGGATGTATTACCTGGTTCGTTAAAAAAAAAAAAAAAAAAAAGAACTGAGTAACGGAGAAGTAAATAAACATTAATGAGATGTTAGCTACAGGGGGTGGCAGCGACCAGCGGCGTGCGTGGTGTGGTCTGTGCCCCGCGTGGTATTTCCAGGAGATGCTACTGGGTCCTGACACCTCCTCCCCATTGCAGTGGGCTGGCGGGGCTGAGAGGCACCTGTCACCCGTCCCCGAGGCAGCCGGAGGTCTGCGTGCCGAGCATGTGCAGAGCAGGGCTCCTGATGCGCAGGCTGGGAAGCTCCAGTCCAATCTACAGGCTCCCAGGCCTCTGAGTTTCTTCCCAGGCTTTCATGGGGCCCAACTGACCTCACAGCTATGGGGCCTCCTCCTTCTGTGCTTATGAAGTGGCTTCTGGGCCTGGGAGACCAGCCTATGGCCAGTTGAATACGGTGTTTGGGAGAGGCAGTGCAGAGGGCAGAGAGCAGAGGTATTCACCCCTTACTGTGTGGCCTTGGGAAACTTACTCAACTTCTCTGAGACTTCCCTTCCTCATCTCTGAGATGGCATTGATAACCATAGCTATGTATGTCATGGGGCTGTGTTAAATGAGACAGTCTGTAGTAAGAGCTCACCCAGATATCAGCAATTTATTTCATTCACAAATATCCATCCAGCCCCCTAGTCAATATCAAATCCTTGGCTAAGAACCGGGGATTAAAAATGTCTTCAAAGGTCAAAGAATCTTTGTTCTTGAGTGACTCAGAGTCCAACAGGAAAAGGGGACCACGTGTTATTTAATCGTTATTTTTCAAAATGCTTCCACCCTTACTACCTTCCTGAATGTTTATCCTAACCCGATGATGTAGCTACTGGGACCCCGATTTTGTAGAGGACACCATTAACGTGCGCAGAGGGACAGAGCAGTGGGCTGGGGTAACAGGAAGGCTGGGCAGCTGATGCATGGCTCTCGTGTGTAGGCAGATCTCTGCCACAGCAGCCAGGCGTCGGGCAGGTCAGGCCTGGCCCTCCTCAGAGCGAGCGCAGAGCCCACGGGGTGAAAGTTCCATCCCACAGGACGTCCCATCTCGCTGGCCAGAGCTGGGTCCCATGCCCATGCCTAATCCAGTCACCGATGTGATCTAGAAGGCTCTACAAGATCTGGGGGCTGCCACCCTGGCCAGCCTCGGCAGATGCCACCGTCCCCACACCGGCTCCTTGAATGACATGGTTCCCTCTGGGTCTCCCCTGTGAATACCAATGGGCCTTCCTACCTCGGTTAGGTTTTTTAAAGACTTTGCTGAACGTCTCTGCCTTATTTTCCTCCTCAGCAAAATGCATTCATATATTATCTTTCACATGTCTGTGGGGAGCCTGCTCGGCTGGGCGGTTCTTTGACTGGTCTCACTTGGGGTGATATGAGGCTGCTACCAGGTGGTGGCTGGGGTGGCAGCTGGGATCAAGATGGCGTCGCTCCTATGGCTGGTGCCCTGGAGGGGCAGCAGGAAGGCGGGGCCTCACGGAGTTTCCTCACAGGACTTGGGTTTCTTTACATGGCAGCTGGATCCCAAACTCATAAAAGTGGAAGATGCCAGGTCTTCTGAAGCCTTTTGGGTTCAGAACTAGCATGACGTCAGTCCTTCCCTGATTCACTTGGTTAAAAGGAGTCCCAGGGCCACCCCAAAGTCAAGGGGAGGGGCTCTCTGCGGGTCCTGAACACTGAGCAGCCTGGGTCACCGAGAGCTATCTTTGAAGACTAGCTACTGAATCATTTTTACAGGCTCCCTAATCAGCAGCTTCCAGAGCGGATAAAAAAAAACACAATCCCTTAAATTCACTGGCATCATAAGACACACACAGCCAAATGAGTAAGTCTGCTAAACGCACATTTCTTTTAAACCTAGACAATGCTCCGTTCCCACTAAGCCCATTTTATATAGGAAGACAGCTAAAATAATAACCTTTTCTTTACAAGGGCTCAACATCTAAAATCTTATTCAAAGAACTGGTTTCTCTCTCTCTTTTTGGGGGGGAGGGGTGTGGTGGTGCGGGAGATCTCGAGGCCTAGCAGGGACAGTGGAAGAGCACTGGAACAGGAGTCTGGAGTTGCGGACTCTAATCCCAGTTTGGCAACTAAGTAGCTGAAGCTTTAGGAAACCTCTTCCCATCCGGGCACAAGCCGTCCCTCTAGGAAAGCGAGAAGGGTAGGACTATGTAAGGGGTGGAAATAGGTTTCCTTTACGACAGCTGTCCCCACGGTAGGGGGCGTGTCCTGCCACAGGGGCAGGAAATATTCTCTCGTCCCACATCTCATGATCTTAGGTGGCACTCACGTGTGACATGACATAACCACCTCACTTACCGAGATAAGTGACTGTTTACCACTTCTTCCGCTCACACCCGGGTGTGGCGCGTCGCTAACCCCGGACACGTGGTCAACCCCGGACACGTGGTGGGGTCGTCAGGATCGGGAAGACTAGTGATAGTAACAACTCCAGAATCTTCCTGTCTTGCGTCCGGGTGGCCCCCAGACGTGAGGAGAAGCTCGGCATCACTCATCACCAGGGAAATGCACGTCAAAACCACCGATTGGAACGGCTAAAAGCCAACAACTTGGGAAACAACAGGGGTTGGCGAGGATGCGGGGAAAGGGGAGCCCTCGTGCACTGTGGGTGGGAATGCCGACCGATGCAGCCACTCTGGAGAACAGTATGGAGGTGCCTCAAGATGTTAATAATAGAACTACCTTAAGACCTAGCAACCAGACTACTGGGTATTTGCCCCCCCCAAATATGAAAACTCTCATTCAAAGGGATACATGCGCCCCTATGTTTCTAACAGCATTGCTTACAATAGCCAAGACACGGAAGCAGCCCAAGCGTCATGGCTAGATGAATGGGTAAAGAAGAGGTGGCGTATATATACAATGGAATATTAGTCATAAAAAATGATGCAATCTTGACATTTGCAACAACAGGGATGGAGCTAGAGGGTATAACGCTAAGCGAAATAAGTCAGAGAAAGGCAAACACCATATGATCTCACTCATATGTGGAATATTAGAGACAAAACAAATGAGCCAAGGAAAAGGGGAGAGAAATACGCGAAAGAGACTCTGAAGTGTAGAGAACACACTGATGGTCACCAGAGGGGAGGGGTGTGGGGGATGGGGGAAAGGGGTGATGGGATGAAGGGGGAGTGCACCTGTTGTCCATGAGGACTGGGTAGATCGTCAGCAAGGGATGAGTCCCGTATTGTACACCTGGCACTAATGTTACACTGTATGTTAACGGTACTGGAATTTAAATGAACACTTAGTAAAAAAGAGAAAGAAGAGAAAAAAAATCTTATTGTCTTAACTCAATACGGGCTTGTTTCTTGCTTCTTCTTTGTTCCACCCAGTCATTCAGGCCCCCGACCTCCGTCCAGCCCACTGGCGCCATCAAACCCCAGGCCTCTTCCTTACACGCCTGCCCCAGAGGTATCTTACCGCAGCGGACAGGCAGAGGAAGAAGGACAGCACGAGGGGAGGAGGAGGGCTTGAGGGCTTCAGAGCTGCACGGAGAAATGCCATGGGTTGCTGCTTTTCACTTTCTATCGGCCCAAACTGCCACGGGACCTCCCCTACAAGCAAGAGGACTGGGAGGGAGGGCCTCACAGTGAACACTGATAACTGGTCAATCACTAGCAAGTCATTGCCATAGGCTGGTCTTTGGGGCCAGAACATTCTGGAAGCAACAGTATCTATGCACTGTGTAGTTACATTGTTTGGCTTTCAGAGTGGCTGTATCTACTGTTACCTCCTCTCTTATGGTAAGCCTTGCTGGCTTTCCATTTCAGTTGGTAATGCACAATTCCCATATTAAATATCTCTTTATTATGTATTTGAGAGAGAGCGCGAGAGCACGGGGTGGAGGGCAGAGGGGGAGGAGATGCAGACTCCCCGCTGAACGGAGAGCCCGACGTGGGGCTCAATCTCATGACCGGGGCTGAAACCAACAGTAGGTCACTTAACGGACTGCGCCACCCAGGCACTTGATTGCCCGACGTTTGGGAAACAGTGATCTAGAGAGTATTGTCCGGTGGAACTTTCCGCAGTGATTGAAAGGCTGTATTCTGTGCCGTCCAATAGGGTAGCCACCGGCCACGTGTTGCTACTGAGTGCCTGACATGTGGCTAATGTGAATGAGAACTGTATTTTAATTTAATTTTAAATTTTGCTACATAAGACAATGCAGACCTAGGGTGACAACCAAGATGGACAGTGAGGGCCTGGGGCATGTCTCCGGGGACAGTTCAGAGGGCAATAGTGGTGTGATTGATTACTGATGTCTGGTGTGGGTGTGATAGGACAGTGATGGTGGGTCATGGGTACGCTTGATTTTCCTAGAGGCTCTTTCTAGCTTTAACATTCCAGAATTACGTATTCTTCCCTAAACCTTCAGTAGAATTTAGTACCCACTAAATGATCTGCCTAACCCAGGATGTAATGGAAATATTTCTCTCCGGTCTCTGTGTTCCTTCTAAAACCTCCTACCACCTGCTCCTTTCCCGATAAATGTAGAGACTATTGATTAGAAGGATTAACTTGAAAGTACTCACCCATATCTACATGCCCTGAAATTAATGATTTCAGGCTTCTGAGATGTGAGTCACCTTCTCTTTTTCTCAAGAAAAACATCGAAAAGCCACCTCTTCAGAGGCAAGGGTTCATTACCGACGGAAAAGGGAAGGACCCCTTCGGCTTAATGGGCGGCTAAGAGTGGGATGCTGGAAATAACCTTTCACCATGTGACCGCAGAGGTGGGACAGGCTGTCAACAGGCCTGTGGTTGTCTTGGAGAGGAATCCACAGGTTCTGCTGCGGGGGAAGGGGGCTGTGGAGCAGAAGCCGAGGGTCAGGAAGACTGGCAGCTTTCCTAGAGCCCTCCCCAACATCCCCCGGCCTGGAGGCATGGGGCACGGGTCTGACCCTGGCTGGCATTTCAGACAGCTTTATAATTACACTATCTATTCTTCAACGTACCAGTAACCTTTTGATCTTGTTTGAACACTTGTGTGTTTTTGATGTGACTTTTATCTTAGCCTAATATTCTAATCATTTTCTTTCCCTTTCCTCTCTGGCTTTTTTTTTTTTTTTTAGATTTTTATTTTATTTATTTATTTGACAGACAGAGATCACAAGTAGGCAGAGAGAGAGGAAGAAGCAGGCTCCCTGGCGAGCAGAAAGCCCAACGCAGGGCTCGATCCCAGGACCCCGGGATCATGACCTGAGCTGAAGGCAGAGGCTTCAACTCACTGAGCCACCCCAGGTGCCCCTGGCTTTTTTTTTTTTTTTTAAGATTTTACTTACTTATTTTAGAAGGTGGTGGAGAGAGAGTGCATGAATGAGGGGTGGGGGAGAGGGAGAGAACCTCAAGCAGATTCTCAGGTGGAGCCTAATGGGGGGCTCGATCTCATGACCCCGAGATCATGACCTGAGTCGATACCAAGAGTCGGATGCTTAACCAACTGAGCCAACCAGGTGCGCCCTCTCTGGTCTCCTTTATCATTCAGACCACAACCCAGACCACAACTCACTTCTCCTGCCTTCTTCTTTTTCCTAGGATTGAATTACCTTGAACAAGCCCCATCACTTCCTGACCTGTTTCCTATTTGCAAAATAAAATATTTTTGATGGCGTCCCAAGAACTGGTGACATACAACTCTTGACCTGGCTCACCATGTTTCTGTCACCTGCTGCTGTCACTGCCTCAGTCCAAGCCCTCATCCTCTGCCAAAGTTAGGACTGTGGTCCCAACACACCAGAGGGGCGGCCCCATAGGCATTTGGGCTCCCCTCCAAAACGTTCTCCAACCTGAGCCAGAGTGATCTTCTCAACGTGTAAACTAGGAGGTGAGGAGGTCGCGAGGTTGGAGCCCTCATGAACGGGACTAGTGCCCTTATAAAGAGACAGGAGAAAGCTTGCTTCCTCTCTCCATTCTCTGCCATGAGAGACACCAGCAGACGTCTGACTGCCAACCAGGAAGGGGACCCTCACTGGATACCAGATCTGACAGCCCCTCAACCATGGACTTCCTGACCTCCGGAAACGTCAGAAATAAATCACTGTTTAAGTCCCCTAGCCTATGGTTCCAGCAGCTCAAGCTAAGCCAGTGAGCGAGCTGGTACAATTTCAGTGCAGCCAGTTCCCAGAGCTGTCCACGGCGGGAGAGCAGAGTGCGGACAACTCTGGACTTTGCGGTTTCGATACTTGCTCTGATATATGCCATCTGTAGACTCTGGACCCATTTTCATTGAAAGCCTGTTTCTGCCCCTGTACCCAGAGTACAAAACAATGCGTGCATGGCATTCTAGGGAAAATGAAGTAAGATCTGAATGTCAAGTTCAGAGGACAGAGCCTGCCGCTCCACACGTACCTACCGACGGCTGGTAAGTTTCTTCTTCTTTTTTTTTTTTAAGATTTTATTTATTCATTTGACAGTCAGAGATCACAAGTAGGCAGAGAGGCAGGCAGAGAGAGAGAGAGAGGGAGGCAGGCTCCCTGCTGAGCAGAGAGCCTGATGTGGGGCTCGATCCCAGGACCCGAGATCATGACCTGAGCTGAAGGCAGAGATTTAACCCACTGAGCCACCCAGGTGCCCCTGGCTGGTAAGTTTCTTAATTGGGGTAAAAGTGATTGTTGAATTCTATTATCTTTTTCCTAATATTTTTATTTTTAAAAATTTATTTATTTGAGAGACAGAGAGAGAGGGCATGAGTGAGAGCGAGGGGCAGAGGGACAGGGAGAAACAGGGGTTTCCCGGGGTCTCATAACCTGAGCCAAAGGCAGATGCTTAACCGACTGAGCCACCCACGCACCCCTTCGTAATATTTTTAAATGACAAATTTCAAATATAATAAAAGGTTGGAAACCTACCCACCACCTCGATTCTACCACTAACGTTTTGCTGTCTTTCCTATCACCCCGCTGCTCACCCGTCCATTCCTTTACCCATCCACTGACACATCTTATTTTTGTTACGTTTCAAAGTGAATTTCGGGCGTTACCTACTTCATATACTTGACCCCTAAATACTTCGGCATGCCTACCATTAACTCGAGTCCAATGTCTGTGTGCAGTCTTTACCTCTTGTGGTGTATGATCTACATACAGGGGAGTGCACAGATCTTTTTTTTTTTTTAAGATTTTATTTATTTGACAGAGAGAGAGATCACAAGTAGAGAAAGAGAGAGAGAGAGAGAGAGAGAAAAGGAGGCAGGCTCCCTGCCTAGCAGAGAGCCTGATGTGGGACTTGATCCCAGAACCCTGAGATCAGGACCTGAGCTGAAGGCAAAGGCTTAACCCACTGAGCCACCCAGGCAGCCCCGAGTGCACAGATCTTGATTGTACATTCCCTGAGCTCTGACAGATATACACACCTGTGTGATCTAAAGCCCTATCAAGACAGGGAACATCATTATCCACAGAAGATTCTCTCCTGCCCCAACCCAGTCAATTCCTGGCCCCACTCCCAGAGGCACTATTGTTGCAATATTATTCTGCCTTCTAGATTCGTTTTTGCCTGTTCTCCAATTCCATACCCATGGAATAATAAAGTGTATGCACAACACATACTCCTTTGTGCAAGGCTTATTCTCTTGATATAACGTTTTTGGATTCAAATCAATATATATATATATATATATTTTTTTTTTTTTTTAATCACAGCATATGTTGGTCAGCTTGGGCTGCCATAGAAAACACCTTGGAGTCAATGACTCAGACAACAAATTTAGTTCCTTAGAGTTCTGGAGGTTGGAAGTCCGAGATCAGGATGCCAGCGTGGTTGGTCTCCTGGTGAGGGCGCTCTTCTTACTGGTTCCCAGATGACTCGATCACCTACCAAAGGCCCCACCTCCGCATGCCGCCACCTTGCATGTTGGAGCTCCCAACATGTGAATGTGGGGGAGATACAGGCATTCAGTCCACAGCACAATGCTGAGGTTTTCCTTTTCGTACCTACACATCTCTTGAAACTCAACTGCCTGCCTAATCCATCCAGCCCTGCCCAATGTTATTGTGCTATCAAATAGCTTCTTATGAGCCAGGGCAACGGTTCAAAGCTGTAAATGGCGTAGATTTTGAGAAATATGAGTGCCTATTGTATTTGGCAGAGCAAAGGCCACCTGACCGGCAACCTTGTGGCGTAATTAAAGGACCTGCAGACTTTTATCTTTTTTTAGTGCTTGAGTAGGACGGGGAGGCTCTTCGGCAACTGTTGCATGACATGAGGGTTTTGGTCAAACATACAAGCCAGTGGACTTGACGTGACAGACATTCAGGGCCGGGATTCCATCTTACTTTTCCTCTGGTATAGCCTGGACCTGGACGTGGGCCTGGGAGAGTCGTGGGCCGTCAGTAAATATTCGCAGAATTAATTGAGCATCGCCAATGTGCATCCAGGAACCGCTGGCTCGTCCTCCCAGACAGGTTCATCCTGAAGTCCTGGTAACTCTCCTGTGAGTCTACATGGCCTTCTGACTGGTCAAGATTCGTTACTCCCTTGCAATGCTTGTAATCCCAGCCTTCAGCCTCCAGCTCTGGTTTATGGGAATAAGCTTCAGAGTTAGAATGCAGAAGGCAAAGGGAGTTGAGGTCTGCTTGTGGGATGGTATCTCAATCAGGTCTCTTTTGGTTTGTAAATGACAGGAAACAGACTTAAGCAAAGAAGGGAGCTGCTGGCTCATTTAACTGAGCAGCCAGGCACTGACTGGCCCCAGGCATCAGCTGGTTTCAGGCATAGCTGGACCCAGGAGCTCATTTTTGGTTTCTTCGGTCTTCTTTCTTGTTCTCTCTACCCGTCCCTGTGTTTCTCTGCTCTGGGCTCCTTTATGATGTTTCATTGCTGGTAGGTTCTGTTACAGGTGAAGCCTCCAGCGGAAAGAGCCTCTCCTCCCAGTAATTCCAGCAGGAGTCCTGGGATTATATCTCCGTGATCTGATCTGGGTCGTGCGGCCTTGTCTAGTGCCCTGGCACCAGAACCGTGGTGCTCCTGCTTCCACCATGGGCAAAGCTCAGGACTGGGACTAACCCCAACTGAACAACATAATCTAAAGTAGGGGAGAGGAGACCCCACCAAGTAAAATCAGACAGGTGCTAGTGGCAGGTGGGTGGTTCACTGGGCCATGAAGTCACCCTGGATGAAGGTCACACTTGGGGTGGACAAGAAAGCCTATTAATAAGGTCCCAGAGTTTTCCATAAAAGAGGGATGGGTCGCCAGAAGATTGGTAGATGATTTCACTGACAATGAACCATGAGGCAAGTATCTGGAACAGAGCGTGTGGCCAAGAATTTGTGCAATGAATGAGGGAAAGGCCATGTAGGAGCAGGGGGGTTGGAATGCAAAGTGGGTAACTGGGGGCACACTGGTCTCAGCTGTGGAAATTGGAGCCACTGGAACCGGAGGGGAGGGGACAGCGTAGGCTAAGAGGGAGCTGCAGGCAAAGCCAGGTCCTGCTTGGTCAGCTGTGGCCGAGGGGATGGGGGGGGTCTGAACCCCCAAAAGTGGTTGAAAATGTAGGCAGATTTATTTAAGAGAAACAGGAGCACCAGGGGCTTCGACAAAAAATATGGACAGGGAGAGGAGGTACAGAAAATAACGGCAGGGATGGGCTACGGAGGGGCAGGGGGCAAAGACAAGAGTCAAAAAGGCAACAACATTACAGCAATTAAGAAAACTTGGAATGTGCCTTTTGGTCCTCTGACGGTGCATGGCTTCTCTCTTACAGATTTCCTGGAGCTGGATAACATGCTTTGTTGCCAGACAGACATTTTCAGACTGTAATTAATTTTGTTAAAAATCTTTACTTCTCCAACACTCAGTGGAATCCTGCCACTGGGGAGATCAAATTATTCCCCTACTCTTTCTCCTTTTGAAACAAAAGCACATCGTGAAATTTATCAGAATCAATTATTATTTGTACCTGCTCTAATCCTTTAGGTACTGAACCGATTCGCTTTCTGCTGGGTTTGATTTCCTGACAATAAGTGGTGCCTGGGGGCATGATGATTGCACTAGCGGTTCAATCAGAATTTCTGCAGCTTGGCAAAATTCATCCCAACGCAAACAAACAGCCTCAGGGCCTGTGAAGAACCCAACAGCGGCCAAGAACTGCGAGGGGTCCAGGACAAAGGGGAGCAGAGCTGCGTTCCAAATTTCCAGATCCCTAGGATGTAGTGTTGTCACTTTCAGAAATGCCCATCTTGCACCAAAAGGGTGTTAGAATTATCAGCCCTGTTGGGAAGATGTTGCTAAACTGTCTGCACAACATCAGAAAGCTTGTTTCCTTGAACGATCATTAGAACATCTCCATGGGAGGGCTAGTTCGTAAAGATGCTCCCTATGAAACTGCTCCATCCACACAAACAAGCCAGACGGGGTACCGCGACCAGGAGGGCAGAGGCCGCCGCTAATTAGATGTGACATCAGCGTCCATACTAAGCTGGCCAATTATGTCAGGAGAAGTAAATAAAGCTAATGAAACTTTCTTTTTTTCTGTGCCAGAAGCTAGAGACTCCATAGGTGAGGTTGGCCCGGAAAGCCCTCTTCCGGAGATCTTGTAGGGAAGGACTTGATTGCTGAAATTCCTCGGAGACAGAAGAACGTGATCGAATAATTACACAGATAAACTGCATTCTGTTTGTTGGAGGAGGTGTAGTGTTGGGATGGAAGGAATTTGCCTTCCAGTCTGTGATTCTGAGAGGAACAAAGTGGGGGGCTCCACGTTGGATGGAGGACAGGCCGGGATCCTGGTTGGTAACGTGCTCGGCCCTGTGCTAATATGGGGGCTCCTGTGTTGCTTCCACGCCTTCCAGCCAAGGGGCTGGGGCCTGCCCCGTGCCAGAACCCGGCAGGCCCCTTTGAGGCTGGTACAGCATAGGGGTACCGGCCTCCAATCACATGGCTGGGGTTTGACTTAACTCTGCCACTCTCCAGCTGTGTGACCCTGGGCAAGTTCCTTAATGTCTCTGTGCTCCAGTCTCCTCCTCCATAAAACGGGGATAAAAGTACTTACCGTGGGCGGGGGCTGGGGGATGGGTGCTGTCGGCAGTATTCAGTGAGTTCATGCACGAGGAGTGGCCGGCGGTGGAGCTGATGTCCCCCCCAACCCCCCTGCCTCAGCTTCCTGCCCCCACCCGCACAGCTGACCAGAGGGCAGTTTCTTGTTTCCTTTTGAGGATGAACCCTAAAAACAGCGCCTGCTGCTCTGCTCCCCATCACACCTGCCTTCCTTTCCCCCTGCTCCCGCTGCCAGACTCACCACCTGTTGTAAGTATTGGCAACCCTGTTACCCCAGAAATTTGGGTATATAAATCTATTTTTCTTAAGATTTCATTTACGTTATTTGAGAGAGAGAGAGGGAGAGAGAGAGAAAGCACAAGCACGGGGAGGGAGAAGCAGGCTTCCCACTGCGCAGGGAGTCCGACATGGGGCTCGATCCCAGGATCCTGGGACCGTGACCTGAGCCGAAGGCAGACGCTTCACTGAGCAGGGGTGTTCGAGCCACCCAGGAGCTCCTATAAATCTATTTTTAAGGAGACAATCTGGGAGGCAAAACACGAGGGGTCGGGGCCGGTGGGCCCCTTGTGATGCGCTGCCAGGACCTGGGTGGGGGTGGCAGAGGGAAATCAAACATGTGGTGTTTGACGACGATCAGCATGTTGTCATCACCTACTGTGTACAGATTCTGCACCCACGTACGGTTTACCAATGCATTAAGGACTAATCTCCTTAGTACCCATTTTATAGATCAAGAAACTGAGTCCCCCAAAAAGGACATGACTTGCCCAAGGCCTCAGGGTTATTGGACAACTTTTCCTCCCTAGCCTGGAAGGGGCAGGACATTTTAGAAGCGGGGAGACGGGCCGGAGGCCGTGACGATGATTTGGGGACCTGAGTGGCAGCTGCGGCAGTACGGATGACATTTGCTGATGGCGTGCCTGGCCTTTGGCTAATAACTCCACACCCAGTTTCACTTAATCCTCACCCAGGTACCGCGGTTGTCCTCCTTTTACAGATAAGAGTGGGGGTGAGGCTTGCAGAGGTTAAAAACGCTGAAGTCAGCCCACCATCGGAGGCCCGGATGGGATCTGGGTCCGGAGTCTGCCTCAGGAGCCCCTGCTCTCACTCACCATGCCAAGGACCCGGGGGCACAACTAGCAGTTGTGAGAGAGTGGACATGGGGCCTGGGGCAGAAGGAAAGGTCAAGGCTTGCTTTCTGACTCAAGGCCGATGGCTGGGGAATGTTGCTACTTGCCAAGACAAGGAACAATAGAAGAGAAAGTGTTTGCTGAAGGAAGATGAATTTGATTTTGGAAAGGGCTCTGAGTTGCCTTGGGGACACTGTTTCGCTGTCCAGTTGGTTTGGGCAGTATACGGTTTGGAGGCTCAGGCCTTCCTCTCGTCTTACAGATGGTGGATGTAGGGATGGTCATCACAAAAAGTGATAATGGAGCTGGACTCTTGGTCCTGATGCTTTCCAAGGACAGAAGAGGCTGTCGGGGACGCAAGGAACATCAATATTGAAACTGTCCCGCTCACGTTGAAGGCTGCTTTCTGTTTATGGGTGCTTGGTACAGGGCGTGGTCCCTACTTAGCAAACGTCTTCGGGAGGGACGAATAGTTGGAGGGAAGGTTTGTGGTATGGAGGCTGCTGAGTGGAGTACGTAAACACATGCGTACAAGAGGCACCAGGTCCTGGGCCAGGTGGCAAGAACACAGTGTCTCGCTGGCCACTGTTCCTGTCCTCAGGAGCATGTGATCTTGTCTGACAAACACTGGCGATCAGGAAAGTACAGGACTACAAGGTAATTACAGTACAATTTCATTTAAATGGATTTTCAAAATCTGTGACAGCGAAAATAGGTGCTTAAGGGACACGGCGTTCCAGTTCGGTTGTTTTAAAAAAAGCAAATCCAGAGTCCTTCAAAGATGTTACATGAGATGAAATCATCTAATTTCTTCGGGAAAGCTGGAAAGAAGAGTTTCAAAACCCAGGGAGAGACGTGTCTATGGCACAGTCGTAAGCCACACCCTGCGCATGCTCTCCTTCGACGTCTAAAACCCACCCCATAATGGCCCAGCTGGAGGCTGGATGGCAACTGGTCCTCCTGAGAGGGTGGGTCTTGCCTGACAAGACGAAGGTGAACGGTGCATCAGTCCAGAAGAGTCTCACCCACTTCTCAGGGAAGCACACACAGGGAGCCCCTCTGAGATGTGCATCAGCGGGAGGCGGGATATGCCTGCTGGTGGGTCGTCCCATGGCCCCATCCACACTCTCAGCCTTATCACCCGTCCCGTCCTCTCCATTCTCTCATGGCCAAGGCTGTGCTCCCAAGCCTGTTTCTTTGCCCTTCCAATGTCCTTTTCCATGTCTACATCCGCCCTGTTCTCGCTTGAGACTACTTGACCCACACACCTTTCTCCACTTGCTCTCAGCCTACTCGCCTCCTGAGTTCTCTGAAAAGAGGAGTCTCTGCTGATTCCCGTTCCTTTCTCACTACTCATTTAGCAGCTTGTAAAGTGGCTTTCGTGTACCAGCGAGATGCTCTTTACAACTACCGGTGGGCCTGAACCCTCATCCTAGGGTCTTTTTTTGTGACTGCAGTGGGTGTGGGTTTGTATTGTTGGCATTTCTGGTTCTGGCATTATGGGACTTATGATGGGACAGTCTGTTGGGGGCCTCTGGGAGATAATTTCCTTTTGACAGAAAAAGTGACTCTGGAGGTAGAGACCCACTCCACCAGCCTTTTCTTCCCATCTTGGAACACACTTCCATGAAGACATGATGCTTGGAGCTGGGCTGCCATCTTGTCGGGAGGTAGGAATCACGGAGCTGTTGACACAGAGCTGACCCACTGAGCTTCTTGAACATCCCAGAACCACCAAAGTCAGGACTCAGGACCAATGTTGTGTAAGAAAAATAACCCCCTTAGTTATCAAGCCCCTTCTGATCTGATAGTGTTACCATCGGCTAGATGCGTTCCAACCAATGGAATGTGTGCTTTTACTGATGAGGAAACTGAGGTATCGGGAGGATAGCGAGTCTTTCGAGAGAACCCATGTCCACAGTAAAACCCGAGAGCCTGGATTCGAACCTCGGTCTGTCTTCAGAGGCACAGGAGCTCTGGAGACAAGCGTCACCCATGACAAAATGCCTCAACTTTGTGGAAAAACAGTTTATGTAAAATAAACTGAGCTGTACACATTTAAAACCTTCAGTGAGTTTTGGCAGATTATCCACCTGTGTAACAACTACGCAAAAGGACACAGAACACTTCCATCCCCCTGAAACTTTCCTTTGGCCACCTTTACCGGCCATCCCTTCCTCCACCCCGTTTCCAAGCAACCACTGATCTGCTTTCTGTCACCATAGGTTAGTCTGCATTTTCTAGACTTGATGTCAGTGGAACTGACTTAAATGTATGGACAAAGTGTGACTTCTTTTACTCAGCGTGGTAACTTGGGAGTTTCGCCCACGCGATGGCATCAGTAATTCCTTCCTTTTTGTGCTCTGTCATATCCCATCGTATGAATGTGCCACCTTTGGCTTGTTCATTCAGTTCCTGATGGGCATTTGGGATGTTTCTAGTTTGGGGTTATTATTATGAGTGAGCTGTTAGGCTCAAGTTTCTATATGGAAATATGTTACATTTTTCTTGGGCAAATCTCCAGCAGTGGAATGGCTGCATCACAGGCGGAAGTGAAATTTTATTTTTTAAAGATTTTATTTATTTATTTGACAGAGAGAGACACAGGGAGAGAGGGAATACAAGCAGGGGGAGTGGGAGAGGGAGAAGCAGGCTTCCTGCTGAGCAGGGAGCCCGGTATGGGTCTCAATCCCAGGATGCTGAAATAATGACCTGAGTCGAAGGCTGAGCCACCCAGGCACCCCAGTGAATTTTTTTTTTTTTTAAGAAATTGCCAGACTATGGTCTAACACGGTTGGACCCCTTAATATTTCCAACAAGAATGTATTTGAGTACAGGTGTAGGAGACGCTCTCCCTTGGTTCACCACTCACAGAACTCATCACTCCTGAAGCTTCTTTTACGAAGCGTGTGGGTTCCCCACCTCGTTCCTCTGCACCCCTCTCCTGCTCCCCATGACCAAGCAATTCTGCAACACCAGCTGGGTGTTCTACAAATCACCTCAATTCTGACACTCTGTACCTGGAGATGGTTCAGATCCCACAGCCTAGGGCTCTCAGTCCCACAAGACTGTCCCCTTTCCCACTTCAGCTCCAAGTCCAGCTTGTCCCCCATGCTTCTGACTGGTCACTTACAAACTAGAGGTTCCAACAACCCGCTCGTGGGTTTGGGTTATTTTGCTCAAATGGCTCCTAGAACTCAGAAATATTTCACTTACTAGATTACCAGTTTCTTAGAAGAGGATATAACTCAGGAACAGCCATGTGGGAGAGGCTGTGAGGCTGAGCATTTGTCATGTGCTTACTGGCCATTCATATATTTTCTTTCGTTAAGTAGCTGTTCAAGTACTTTTCCCACTTTTTTTTATTAACTATTTTTTAAATTGAACTGTGAGCGCTTTACACATTCTGGATACAAGCCTTTTATTTGATAAATGTGTTGCAAATGTCTTTTTCAGCCCATGGCTTGCATTCCATTTTCTTAGTGGTGTCTTTTGAAGAGTGGAGTCTTTATAAAATCCAGTTGGGTGATATTTTGTCTTACGGTTCCTGTTTTGTGTTCACGGGCTTTTTTGTCTTCTACCAAGTAAGGGAAGTTGCTGGCTTTAATTTCTTCAAATATTTTCCTGCTCCATTATTTCTCACCTCTCTGGGACACATATGACCTGTGTACTAGACCTTCTGACATTGTTCCACAGGCCCCTGAGGTTTTTTTCCCCCAACTCTATTTCTCTTTGCCTTTACATTAGTTAATTTCTATTCATCTGTCTTCATGGCCGCTCATCCCCATTCTGATACTAAGCCTATCCAGAGAATTTTAAAGTTTCAGATCCTGTATTTTTTCAGTTCTGAAATTTCTATTTGATTATTTTTATACATCTATTTTTCAGAAGAGATAGACTTCCTTGACACTCAATCCATTTGCTTTGGAAATGTAAGCATACGTTCCACTGCCAAGTGAGCAAGAGCATAGCTGCTTCCTGTTCTAGTGCGGCAATTCCAGCATCTGGGGTATCTCGGGGTTGGCTGTCTTTTCCTTTGAGAGGAACCCACATGTTCTTCTTGTTTTTGTTTGTTTATTTTCCACAAGTGATTTTGGATTGCTTTCTGGGCATCATGCACGTTCTGTTGCAGGGAACTGGGATTCTGTTATATTCCTCTGAAGATTGTTGACGTTTTATTTTCACATCAGCAGGCAGTTAACCTGATTAGACTTCTGTGCTGAGTTCTCTGTTGCCTGCTCAGGGCAGCTGTCTAAATCACACTCAATTCTTTGGGCTTTTGCTGCCCTGTTAGTTCTGCTCATGCACACTTAGGGGTAAGCCAGAGATATGTGTGAAGTTCACACGCAGAACTAGGGAATTCCTTATCAGCCATCTTCCCCTCTGGGATTCCTCCCTCTCCAGCAACACAGGATTCTCTCCCTGGTTTCTCTGGTCGGTAGATGGTGAATTTTTTTTTTTTACAACAAAGATATCCATCCATAATGTGCTGCTCTACAAAGGACAAAAAGTGTGGGGTGAAGGAAAGAGGGGAAGGTTTGAGTTCCCTGTTTTTTTCCACTCTCCAACTCACCAGGTAGATTTTTTAAGAGATTGTAGTTGTGTACAAGAGCGCTGGTCTGTGGGGAGCTGAAAGCACTAAACTGCGAGTTAAGCCAATTCCTTTCCCTGTTTGTTCCATGTGCAGCAGTCTGAACTGTTCAGCAAGATTCCCCTTCACTCCTTGCTGGGTTCCATCTTTGCCTCTTGCTGAAACCAAAATGTTCCCTAAAAGTCTACTTTTTTGGAGTAGGTCTACTCCAAGGTGGCCAAATATGGTCAGGAATGTCATTCATAGAACATAACCTCTTCCGGCAGCATCTCCAAGAGGCACTTTTCACTTCTTCTGAGTCCCAGACTTGTATTTCCAGCCATCTCGTTCACATTTTCCCATGTAACCTTTCATCTAGAATCAGACCCTTCTCTGGGCTAACTTGCTTTGGTTACTAGCACAGTATTCATTCAATGAGCCGGGCTTAGAATTACTCAGAGTCACGGACACTTGATCATTACCCCCAATTCCTTCACTGTGAGTGGGGAACCAAAGAGAACAGTGATGCTGCCAGTTGTTTGTGGCCTTGTTGACAAAACCTGACTTTGAGGACAGTCCCAACAGAACTGCCACAGGTTTAGGAATGTGGCTTCCTCTCCCTCCTTCCGCCCCTGTTGAGTGCTGGCATTGATGATGATATCCTTGCTCACCTTACTCATTCTACATTCACTGCCAAGTATTCACTGAGGCACCCCACGCCCCAGGCATGGCTTTAGGCATTGGGAGAAGGATGGCTAACGAGTCGGACTGGGCCCACAGGGCTCTGGAGCTTGCATGCTGGAAGGGAAATGCTCATGAGGATCGTGAAGCCAGAAAATCTCTTCGTGTGTGCTACAAGGAGCACAAACAGGGTCACGTCCAGGGATGAGGGGATAACCACAGAGAAGGTGGTGAGAAGAGAGCACTGTGGGGAGTGATTGTGGAGCTAAGATCAAAATGTGATGGGAGCCAGTTCCCAGTAGAGGAAATACCCGGTACGAAGGGTGTGGGATGTTCGACAAAGCGGGATGTACAAAGCTGAAAGGAGGTCTGGGGCAGAGGGAAGGGGCCCTGGGCAGTCGTAGGAAGGAGTCCGAACTTTATTCCACAGAAGTGCCAAGCTTCTTTCGTGAAGAAACGGACTTCTTAAACACAAGGATCAGAACAGATAATGAAAGGTGACTTGTGATCATTCAACTTTATTTACATAGGTTTTTTTTTTTTAACCTACATAGGTCTTTTAGGTTTTATCCAAAGAAAAAAATCGAATCTGTATATATCTGTATAATATCTAATGGTAAAGAAATAACGGCAATAAAAAACCCCATTGAAGGAAAGAATTTAGTCAGTAAAATCTTTTCTAGAAAGATGTTGGAAGTCATTATTATTACTATTCCAAGAATCCTTATACACACACACACACACACACACACACACACACATACACATCCCTATGAACTCTCTCATGACATAAGACAGTATTTTATGAAGTTATAAAAAAAATCAATATTGCCTGTCAAGTACTATCTCTTGCATGTGTAACCAAAACTGTAAGGTTACGTGAACAAGAAATCAAGAAATCCCTGGTGTCTATTACAGAAAGCTTTTAATAGAACTTGCCTTGACAATTTACTCCTAAATCTTCCTTTTCCCCCCAGCTCAATACCGTATTGCTGCTTAATTTCACGACGGCACAGAGCTGTTTTTTAGGCACTACTTGGGGAATAAGTATTAAGAGTTCAAGCAAATGCAAATGATGTTTTCGGTACCTTTTCTCAAAAGATTTCAATGAGAATACAGACTATAATATTCAGCTGTATTATGTGTATATAGGTCCTACAGTTGTATGTAACTCGGTATCCTTTGTAGCATGTAAGGGAAATGGTCCTAGTATTATTATCTGGGCTTAAAACTAGGGTTTGCCTTGCAAGTCTCTATCAGGGATTGATAACCTTGTAATGCTGGAAACCACAAGATATTATGAAACATTGTTTGATCAGTTCCATAACGTTTACTACCCCTATTCTCCAACCTCAGGGGAAACATGACTGAATTCTAGAGATAAACTTACTTATTGTTAGACGTGAACGCATTTAGGAATCTCCCCACCTCTGTCCGAAAACCTACTTGAGTCTTGACAACTCAATTTTAGGTCTCCTTAAATAAACTTCCTTTTAGCAGCCCCCTATTTCCACCCCTAATTAAAATGATGAACTGGAGGGGCCTGGGTGGCTCAGTGGGTTAAAGCCTCTGCCTTCAGCTCAGGTCATGATCCCAGGATCCTGGGATCGAGTCCCGCATCGGGCTCTCTGCTCAGCAGGGAGACTGCTTCCCCCTCTCTCTCTGCCTGCCTCTCTGCCTACTTGTTATCTCTGTCTGTCAAATAAATAAATAAAATATTTAAATAAAATAAAATAATGAACTGGAAGGGGAGCGTTGGGTGGCACTACTTGCCTTGAAAGAGATGCGGGGGTCCTACTCCCGGGGATGGGAACTGTAAGCAAGGAGCAGGCATCACAGGTCGAAGTGTTTATGGATGTGGGCAGAGCCGGGTCCTGTGGTCCATTACCGGTTCACCTCAGTCTTCCAGTCTCTGCTGCGGAATATTTTCTGCCTCCAACCATCTGGACGGGCTTTGCCACCCTGGACTGGGTGCGTCTGGGCTTTGCAATCCCAGGGATCAAGTCCCAGGGCTCCCAGCTCACACCGGGTTGCTGGCCAGTCAGGTTGGTCAATGGTGCAGAATACTGTAATATTGCCACAGGCTGAGCTGGTCCAAACCTCCCATCCACGAAAAAAGGTTTTCTAGGAAAGAGATGATCGTATTAAGGAGCACGGGCTGGACGTCTGGACTGCCAGCATCTCGAGGCTGGACTGCCTCGCTTCCCCACTGACAAGGGGTGTGATCTCAGCCAAGGAGCCCCGCCTCTCTGAGCCAAAGTACTTAAAAAAGTACTTAGCTTGTAATAAACATTCAACACCACAGTGCTTAGGATCATGGAGGATTTTATTGATTTCTACAGCATAAGGCACTTATTATTTAATGTGCTTTTTTTTTTTAAAGAAAAAGCAATCATAAGTGAATGCCTTGGTAAATAGCTATTATCAGAACAATACACGCTCATCTCCAAAATCATTTTTTTTTAAAGATTTTATTTATTTATTTGACAGAGATCACAAGTAGGCAGAGAGGCAGACAGATAGAGAAAGAGGTGGAAGCAGGCTCCCTGCAGAGCAGAGAGCCCGATGTGAGGCTCGATCCCAGGACACTGGGATCATGACCTGAGCCAAAGGCAGAGGCTTTAACCCACTGAGCCACCCAGGTGCCCCTTCAAAATCATTTCTTTCTGAACCAATCAACATCAGGAAATACCGCTGGTTACTTTAAAAATGGTGAGAATTTCGTATGGTCCCTGTTCTTCGCGTATCTTTGCCGTGTTTTGAATCACTTCTTTTACGTATCAGGTTTGTGGGGAAGGGGACTTAGAAGTTTCATTTCCATTACTCTGAATTCTCTCCACTCTGCTCCCCGCAACTCAAGTGCCCCAGTCTGCTGAGCCCCTTGCACACATCACTTAATGCAGAGGGCCCCACTGGTCCTTTGGGATTCCTCTTCCCTGTGCCCCCAGCAGCCCCACACACCTGCACAGACGACTCTGGAGTCTGACTCTCAAAGTCAGCACAAACCAGGCCCCAGATGTGTGGCTTATTACCTTGTACTGAACTCCTGTTCCTGACCTCTTCGATCCACACCTGTTGTCAAGAAAAATGAATGGGAAGCCAGACTGCGGCAAAATACTAAAACAGGGGCGTTCTAATTTTGAAATTTTAAAAAAATTTTCCTGTGCCAAACACAATGAGCTCGGGCGCATCACTGACCTGTCGCATAATTAACTTCCTGTATTTTGTTCCTTATGAACTTACATATCCAATTATCCTTCTATTTCATGTCTCACAGTTTTGCTACATTGACTAAAACTTCTTTAACAAGGAAGACTTCTGATTTAATGGACTTTGAAAGTTCGTTTGTAGCTGGTCATTTGGGTCTGATGGCGCTGGCACGGCCTGGTGCTGACATGTTCCCAGCAGGAGGGAGTGCTTGAGGGTCCCCGCCGCGTGGGGTAACAGGGGCGCTCACACGGCTGTCTGCAGGCGCAGAGAAGTGGCGGCAAGGGAGCTCCCGTAACAACGGTGCTGACTTTAAACCACCCCCGCTCCTTTGTCAAGGGGCACTGTACCCCCTCGTTCATATCATCAAAGTCGGTGCTAATTTAGGTCACGGGGCTGAACGCACCATTTCTGCCCCCACCAGGGTTTCTGCTCTGTTTCTATTCAGAACTCTGCCTCGATGCCCCCTTTTCTGTCCGAGGGGACATGGCGAAGAGGCCTGTAAGTGGAGGGCCATTTCCACTGCACAAGAACGCCCACCTGTGGACCTCCTGCGCTGCTGGACGTGACCGTGAACCAACTCAGATGGACTGAGAGACGGCTCTTGGGGGGCTTCAGTTCTCGTCTCTGGGAGGAGGCTTTTAGAGACGGCCAATGTGTGGGCCAAGGAGGCTCTTGTCGTCTCCCGGAAGGCAGATTCAACTCGGACTAGCATCGACGGGGTCGTGACAACAGCAGGAGGGTCAAAATTTAATAGCAAGTGTTGTCTTCTCAGCTCCTCGTACAAAGAAACCCACGCGGCTCTGCTAACAGGACACAGTGATCTGTTTCATCAGGAAGGAAAGGCGATGACCTTTGTTTTTGTTTGGCATTCTGGGAGTCGTGGACACAAACTAAGACAATCAGACGTGGTTTGTTCACGGAATTATCAAACACCACACCTGGATATCAAGGTGGGATGGAGGGCGACAGGTAGATTTTTACCACACTTCCCAGTAGCGACTGGGAAGCAATCGACTTCCCAAGCGGAGCTGAGAAACACATCATTATGAGGATTGACTCAAACACCGAGACAGCGAGATTCTGACACCATTTATTCCTTTGTTTTCAGGCTTCCCCCACTCCCTGCTTTTTCAAAGGGAGGGCAGCTCTATTTTGAATATAACTTAGGGTAGGATGATAGGATCAGCTCTCTGAATAATGCAAAAGGACACGGATCTGCCTAGAATACTTTTATATTTCAACAGGGGGCCGTGCGCAGCCGCACTTCCTGGCAAAGTAAGAAACGAGTGGAAGTGGACTGTGAACAGACTGTCAGTGGCAGTCACTTTTCCTCCATCAGGCCCATGAGATCGGCTTCTATCCCCTTCTCACTCAGCTCATCCAAACTGTAGTATCGGTGAATGATCTTCTTAGCGGTGACCACCACGACTCGGAGCCCGTGGGTGTCTTGGCCCAGCTGGCATCCGATGGCCGACGACACCACCATTTCGAGGTTCTGGTAGGTGCCTCCGGCATTCCGGTGGTAGTGGCCTGAGAACACAGCTGTGACACCTGTGGGGGAGGGAACAAGACATTAGGGGGCCAAGGATTTCCATTTCGGGAATTTGCGGGCTCCGTGAAGGCCTTCCTTCTGAGATCAATATGGTATGTTGTGCAATCAAATGCATTAATATCACTCAGTGCATAATAAGCGAGAAGACTCCATATGTGATGTCCAGAATCCTCTCAGGGATAATTCATCAATACAACATCCTAACACATTTGTCGTAAGTGGTACAAGGAAGGGCTAGGGAACGAGAAGAGAGAAGATAAAGGGACTGACTTCGGGACAGATACAGGAAGCGGAAGGAAATATTCTGAGGCCTGCATAAACAGCCTTCTGATGGGAGTTAAATGTCTACAAGAACGACGCTCGTGGAGCTCTAATCAAGACAGCACAGCAAGCTCTGCACTTAACGTAACTCCTCCACTCCACACTCGAGAACAGTGATGGCTAAAATCTACACGAGAAAACCGAAGGACAGAAGTCGCCTCGGAATCAAAACCAACAGCTCCATGCATGAGAAACAAGGCAGAAAGGCAGGGTAATGAGCGGGGTCACGGTGCTGCTGGGAGCGAAGCTCCTGGAGGGTGAGAGAGGCTGCAAGCAGTTTCTGTGACAGAAGGAAATAAAGGCCGGCCCCTGCTTGAAAGAGGGCAGGCACGGGAACCTGTGTTTGTGGAAAGGGAATGCAGGAGACCCTGGCCGCTGGGTACCTGGGGCTAGGGCCGCGGTAGGCAGGGGTTTCTTACAAGTCCTCCAGAAAATAAGGGAGAACCAATTTATAATGTTTGCTCATCTCCCGTGATTAGCGCTCTGAGGGTGGCTCATTTTAAACTGCCGACGTGATGTCACTGCCCTGACGAGGGAGGGGATGGATGGTAGCATGCTGTTCTATAGTGCTTCTGCTACACAGACACAGAGGCTGCGAGCTGCCTAGCCAGCAGGGTAATGGCAACACGTAGCAAGAAAATTAGAAAATAATCAGTTTTCAGTATTTATTACCGTTGCTTTTTAATATAATTTATTTAATGGTGATTTTGTAGAATTTAATGCTTACTACGGCTGTTTCACAAGTTGCTCACAACATTCCTTAAAATTTAGTAACTGGTTTTCGTGAACTGGGCAGGAACTGTCTCCAGCAGAGCACTGGGCGAGGGCTGGTAGCGATCTGTGGGTCTAGGAATGAAGGACAGACACAGGCTCAAGTCTAGGAAATGAGACATGTTTTCTCCGTGTTACTGTGGGCAAGGGCCCTCAAGCTCTACTCTAAGACCTGGCCCCGGGGAGGGGTTGGGGTGAAGGAGACCCAAACCACTAGACAAAGAGAAATTATTCAAGACAGAAAGTGAAGGAAAAACCAAAGCTGAAATCACCTCTTACTCAACTGAATCTGAAATAATAATAATAATAATAATAATAATAAAATACCAACACCTTGTGAAGAAATCTCATACTAACTAAGACAGTCTACAGACTCCTCAATCAGGAATATGAATTCACTCCAGGTGAAATGAATGATATGAAATTGCCTGTAAAGTATTTAAAATGACTATGTTTAGGGCATCAGAAAGTCCTTAATAAAAGACTGATATCTATAAAAAAAGAACCAGGTGTTATGAAACAAAACAGGCACAATTTCAATGAGAATAACTGGTAATGAAAGCTGAGAAACAGTGGCCATTAAAGACAGCCATTAAAACAGAACACAAAGACAACTCTCAATAAATGGGATAAATTCTAAACTGGACACTAATCAGAGAGGAAATCAGTGAATTAAAAGACAGAATGGAGGCACTGAACCAACCAAAAGACAACATGGGAGACTCAGACACAAGCAATAAGAACATGTGGTTCAAAGAACCCAAAGAATGGATAAAGACGTATCAATGGATGCTTCAGAGGAGGTGCAACAGGAGAAAGGAGGAAATAATAATAGGAGTAACTTGAAGAAACAACTCCTGGGAATTTTCCAAAATGAAGGGATATATGGGCCTTCAGATACAAAGTACTAGGTAGGATAAATAATAATCAATTTGTATATATATCTATATATCTATATATATATATATCATGGTGATATTGTGGAGCATCCAATAACAACAACAACAAAAACCCTAAAAAGATACGGCAAAAATACTATAAAGGAATGACAATTAGACAGCAGGCCCCCCAGCAATAACAGAATGAAAGAGTAATGTCTTCCAGTGCTGAGGGCAAGCGACTGTGAACCTCCGATTTTATACCCAGCTAAACCATCATTCAAGTTGAAGGGCAAAAGAAATATATTCTGGGGCATATGAAGACGAAGAGTTTACTACTTCCAAACCTTCGCTGAAAGAATGATTACAAGATACGGTTCAGCAAGGAGAGGGTGAACTATTAAAAAACAGTGATGTGCTAACACTGATAAAAATATTTTGGTAAATTTAATTAACTACTGATTATCTTTGAAAACCTCTACTTTTTAAATGTAAAACTAGAGCTCAAGAACATCAAGATGGGAAGTTCAATGGATAATTAAATCACATAAAAGCTACTGTCACGTTTGAAAGGGAGATGAAAATAATGAAAATAATTATATTTTGCTAGAAAAAAATGCATAATTAACATGCTTCTTAAAAATGTTCAGGCACAAGCAACCAAATTAAAAAGAGGCAAACTGTACTTCATCAAAATTTTAAACTTTTGTGCATTAAAGAACACCATCAACAATATGAAAAGATAACCCATGGAATGGGAGAGAATATCTGCAAACCATCTATCTGATAAAGGTCGAACATCCAGAAAATATGAAGAGATGAATATGAAAAATATGAAAAAATGTTCGATGTCACTAATCATCAGTCCAATGAAAATCAAAACCATAATGAGATTTCACTTCGTCTCCACTAGGATGGTTATCATCAAAAAGATGGAAAATAACAAACATTCACAGGGATTTGGAGACTTAGAACCCGTGTGGAGGGCTAGTGGAAATGTAAAATGGGGCAGTCATTCTGGAAAACACATTGGCGTTTCCTTAAAGTGCTAAACATACAGCAACTGGTGACCCGGCAGTTCCACGACTAGGCATCTACTCAGGAGAAGGAAAACACACGGCCACATACAAACCTGTGTGTGGCTGTTCACAACAGCATTATTCATAGCAGCCAAAAGAGCAGAAACAACCTAAAATGTCCATCTGAACTGATGAATGAACAAAATGGGGCACATCCCTATGATGGAAGCCGATGCAGCTGTCAAAAGGACTGAAGAGCACTGACAACGTGCTCCAACGTGGACTGACCTCGAAAACCTCACGCTCAGTGAGAGAAGTTGGATGCAAAGGGCCTCACACTGTAGGATTCCATTTATAGGAACTGCCCGGAGTAGGCAAATCCAGAGACGGAAAGATTATTGCTTGTCACGGGCTGAGGGAGGTAGGGGACAAGCACTGGTTTGCTAGGAAGGAAGCAGTAGTGGCTGCTAATGGGTATATTAAAACCACTGAATTTTATACTCAGCCACAGCAACTTCTTTTAAGATATGTCTCCAAAGGCAAAGGAAACAAAAGTGAAAATGAACTTTTGGGACTTCATCAAGATCAAAAGCTTCTGCACAGCAAAGGAAATAGTCAACAAAACAAAGAGACAACCCACAGAATGGGAGAAGATATTTGCAAATGAGAGTATAGACAAAAGGCTGATATCCAGGATCTATAAAGAACTTCTCAAACTCAACACACACAAAACAGATAATCATGTCAAAAAATGGGCAGAAGACGTGAACAGACACTTCTCCAATGAAGACATACAAATGGCTATCAGACACATGAAACAACATTCATCATCACTAGCCATCAGGGAGATTCAAATTAAAACCACACTGAGATACCACCTTACACCAGTTAGAATGGCCAAAATTAGCAAGACAGGAAACAACGCGTGTTGGAGAGTATGTGGAGAAAGGGAACCCTCTTACAATGTTGGTGGGAATGCAAGTTGGCGCAGCCACTCTGGAGAACAGTGTGGAGATTCCTTAAGAAATTAAAAACAGAACTTCCCTATGACCCTGCAATTGCACTACTGGGTATTTACCCCAAAGATACAGATGTAGTGAAAAGAAGGGCCATCTGTACCCCAATGTTTATGGCAGCAATGGCCACGGTCGCCAAACTGTGGAAAGAACCAAGATGCCCTTCAACGGACGAATGGATAAGGAAGATATGGTCCATATACACTATGGAGTATGATGCCTCCATCAGAAAGCATGAATACCCAACTTTTGTATCAACATGGACAGGACTGGAAGAGATTATGCTGAGTGAAATAAGTCAAGCAGAGAGAGTCAATCATATGGTTTCACTTATTTGTGGAGCATAAGAAATAACATGGAGGACATAGGGAGATGGAGAGGAGAAGGGAGTTGAGGGAAAATGGAAGGGGAGATGAACCATGAGAGACTATGGACTCTGAAAAACAATCTGAGGGTTTTGAAGGGGCGGGGGGTGGGAGGTTGGGGGAGCCAGGTGGTGGGTATTATGGAGGGCACATATGGCATGGAGACTGGGTGTGGTGCATAAACAATGAATTCTGTTATGCTGAAAAGAAATTAATAAAAAAAAGAAGAAAACAGAAGTAGTGGAAAAATATAGTGAATACCCAAAAGCTACAGAAAAGTCATTCAATAAATAATCAATATTTGAAAAGAATGCAAATTTTATGGTATAGCTCAATTAAAAAAAACAAAAAACAAAAAACGGGAAGGGGAGGAGGTCAGAATAACCTATGTGGTAGAGATCAGAGATGGAGACATCAGCACAAACTCATGTTTCCCTTAATACCAAGTTAAAGACAGAGAATGACCCAGGGAAACATTTACAGATGTGTACAGACACAGGTTAGTATGCAGACCCGTATCCTCGCTCAGTCCGCTGTCAGTACCAAGAAGCAGGGGCACACGCAGGCCATGAGCACCCCCAACGTCCAGATCTTGGTTTCTAATACCATTCTCCAGTAAAAGGCTCCTTGGAGACCTGGCTGACTGTGGGGCCGGGGTGGGAAATATACAAGATGAGCCTGGAGCATCCTGATGGGCCAGAAAGGGAGGACGTGCTCCAACACTCGCACTGATGGGGGTGTGTCAGAGGGACACAGAAATCAACCCACAGCCAAACCTTAGTAACTGAAGCACCAAAATAAACTAGTGTTGAATGATAACCCAAAGTATAAAAAATAAATCCACGAGTCCAAATTTCTGAGAAACTGTCACAGCGCAGAGACCAAGGAGGTGGGATGCCTCAGTCAGGTGTGCTATGCTAGAGGGGACCCCAGAGCAGAAAGAGAACATTAGGTAAGAAGCAAGGGAACTGGATTATGCACTTTTGTTAATGAAAGTGTATCAGTATCAGTTCATTACTTGCAGCAAATGTACCATACTAGTGTAAGACACTATTAACAGGGGAATCTAGGGGCAGGGTATATGGGAAGTCTCTGTATTGTCTTTGTAATTTTTATGTGGATTTGAAATTGTTCTAAATTTTAAAAAAGTACAGATAATTTTCAAAAGAACGGAAATGGAATATGTAGCTTTCAATCAGCAAAGCAGCGGGGGAGGGGGTGGGAATCAGAATGACTACAACAAACAAAAAAAATCAAACACGAAATTTTAAAATGGCCCTGGCACCAAATGCTGGATCTGGGGCTGAAAAACCGCATGGCTCCCGCAGTGCCAGTGGGAATTCCTCAAAAAACTAAACTTGCATTTACTGTATGGCCTGGGAACAGAACTCCTGGACATTTATCCCAGAGAAATGAAAACTTAGGTTCAAATATCTGTACATGGATGTAACAGCCAGGAATAGGAGGCAACGTAAAGTTCTTTAGTGGGGTCTACAGTGACACTGTGGTCTGCCACACCATGGAAAACCACGCAGCGACGACCGAATGATGCAGACAACTGGAAGAGATTTCAAGGACATGACACCCATTCGAAAAAGCCAAACCCCAAAGGTTCCATCCTAGGATTCCATTTACGTAGCATTCCTGAAATGAGAAAATTCTAGATGCGGCTGCTAGGAGTCAGGCATGGTGGTGGAGGGGGTCGGGGGTGGAAAGGGCTATAGGAGGCCAGCAGGACGGATCCTCGTGGCGATGGAATGGTTTGCATTTGACGGAGTCAAATGTAGGTGTGCTGCGTTTGAGGGCATAAATGCACGGTATGGTGTTCACCAAGCCACTGGTGGTGAAGGTCATTTATGGGAGGAGTGGATAAATTACAGCAGGTGTGTTTTTAAAAAGAGGGAGATTTATGTGTACTGGTTTTGAAAGGCACCAAGTATATTATTAAATACCAACAAGAGGTTACGAAAGTATTGTGTGATCCTGGTTTTGTAAAACAAAGAGCATATGCTTAAGAAGGTGTGTGCACATGTGTTTGAAGCCCCCCCCAGCTGAACTCGGATACATGCCCGCTGCTCCCACTGGTGATTTCATGGGGAGCGTGGGGGGCTGGGATCAGCGAGGGGCATCACTTTCTCCTCTTTTGTACTGTGGTGTAATGCTGTCAGCGGTCACGGACACGAGCATCAAGGTGCTGTGAACAGCGTGGAGGGGATGTGCCAGATGGACGGGGGTTGGCGGGGAGAAGGGAGAGAATGACGGGGCCACCATGCCAGGGCCCGAGCTGGGCAGGTCAGCGGCTTGCAGCTGAAGCCCCGGGGTGGGCGCCCAGACGGTCCTCATCACAGCCGGTGAGCTTAACAGCCCTGAGCACACAGACCAGAGGACCGTGGAAGTGACTGGTTCCTCCGTGGCCTTCCTGGGGTTTCAGAGCTTTACGGCTGGTGCCACCAGAGGCTCAGCGGGAGCCTGTGCGTTAGATGGGCCTCAGGGACGTCCTTGTGGCCAGACGGAAGCCACTTAGTATTGTTATTATTTTGTTGTGTACTAGATTATGTGCATGGAATTTGGCTCTTTATGCCTAATTCACAGTTGCAAACTAATATTCTGGAAGGAATGTTTGGCAATTTTGAAAATGGCTCGCATTAGCCGAAATTAGCTGTAAAAACTCATCTATGTCCAAATTTCACGCCACATTTATCGGCGTCCATAGAGACAGGGGCATTAATGGGGCTGTTCAAGTGACCTGCAGAACTTTCAAAGCAGATCTCGGGGGACCCAGGACAGCTGCGCTGGTCCGCCGTGTGCCTGCTATCCGTCTTCCCGCCACAAGCCCTTCAGGGCTCACTGTTTATTGTTAATGTCCCAAGTCACAGCAAGTGTGACCAAACGAGGACTGTGGAATTAACAAGGATACCTAAGAGGACCGGCAATAAAGATGAAAGAGAGCGGGGCCACTGTGTTCAGAATGGGCTCCCCTCTGGCAAGAGAGCCCCGCTCGTCCCCACCATTACAATCAGGAACTTTACATCTTGGGGTCCTGAGCAAGACACTGTGGAATGGCCATGGAGTAAGTGTACTAAGGGACGGTCAAATGGAGGAAGGTACAAATAACTCTCCATTCTGCGGAGTTCTAAGGCAGAGTTCAGGGCTCTGGGCTATTCCTGGCTGGCCCAGTGAAAATCGAAACCCAAGGGATGAGACTTGAGGAGGGACATGTGGGAGCTCTTCCCGGGCTGGAGCCAGAGCCAGAAGCAGCCTGGTGGCTGACAGTGGGAGCTTCTACTCCCACCTCCTGGGAAGTCCAGCAGTTCTGAACCACGCATATGTCCTCCAAGTCCTCCCGCAAGTAAGGGCAGAATTGAGGCAGAGGGGAATGGGGATGGCTTGGAAGGAGGACAGAGGTAGGATGCTTGGGACTTTCCAAGCATCATCCCGCTGAATCCTCCCAATGGAGACTCGAATCCCCCGTTTTACAGATGAGAAAACCAAGGCCGGGAGAAGGAACAAAGTTACGCATCTGGAAAACTCACCCAAGGGCTGAACCGGCCTTGCAGACTCTGACTCTTGTCGTTTGGGGGCCTCAGGCGGGCCGCTGCCCTCTGTGGGCACCTCCTCCCTTTTGAGATGAATAATCATTAACACCTGTCTCACGGATGGCAGAGAGGTCTGGAGGAGATCACAGAACTGGGCAGCAAGCACCCAGCACCCAGCACCCAGCAGGTGCTCATCAACCCTCGGGTCTCCCTCCCGGTACTGCCCGCAGCCAACTGCTGGAGGGGGACACAGACACCAGGGGCAGACGCGGCGATGCAGTCTCTGCCCAGGTTACAATCCTGCCCTTTTCACGCCGACAGGCCACGAGGACCCATCTCTGCTTTCTATGACATTTTGATGGGGACGCATTGATTCGCAACTCAATGCAGGTACGGAATGCATTAATAAACTACGGTTTCCCTGACGGGGGATTGATTTTAGCACTGTTTTCAAGAGTTGTGCCGAATTTCCATTCTGGCTGTGCCCGACATGCCTCTACGGTTCCTTAATTGAGTATTACGTATAGATTGTTTCTGAATTATGAACCGCTGTAAGGAGATGACAAGCATCTTCTTAAATTACTCCCAGAAGAATTCCCAAGCCAAAGACAGCCCATGCGCATCAACAGAGGGCTGCTTCTGTGGCGTGAGCGTCGGATTTATTCCTTCATGGCATCAAGTCATAAAGATGCGATAAAAGCTATTTTTGAGCTGTCTTGATTCAAATTCATTTCAAATCAATCAGAGGATGGCCATGCAATCTCCATATAATTTAATATTCTAATACTGGAAGCTTGCTTCGAATCAATCAGGAAATCGGGAGGGGACCCCGGTGCAATTTTAATATTAAAAACTGGCTTCCTTAATGCGTTAGTGTTACTTAAGCCCGGAAAGTGCACACAAATTTGAATTGGGCCGCTTTTGTTTTTACCCTGAGTATACATTTATGAAAATGGTATGCATCTTCACATCGTCAGCTGTGACAGTGAAACCTGGTTGTAAATCATGAGTCACTCAATTTATTCTGCTTCAGTGGTAAGGGGAAAAAAAAAAACATGACTCATTAAAAAAAAAAAAAAAAAAACTGGTGTGAACGGAGAGAAAACAGGTACAAATAATCCGTGTTGCAGGTAAAGAAATTCGCAGACAGGTCGCGGAGAGGCAGGGCCCTGAGATGGCGGTCCCTGCCAGCAGCTCCAAAATCAGGGTACAGCCCACGTGACCCATTAAGTAAGAGGTTCTTCACTATTGGGTTAGGGCTTTAAGTTGGTTGCCACAGAGGGGTTAAGGGACTTGCCTGGGGTCACACAGCAAGGATCTGTACCTGGATCAGGCGGACTCTATCCATTACCTTAGAGGTACAAAGTGTCAAGGATCACTACTCTGCAGGGCCAGTAAGAAGGCCTCCTGGAGGGGGTGGCTTTGACCTAAGGGACACCCTGCACTTCTGCCCGTTCTGTGTTCACATCTGCCCTGGGTCCTGAAGCAGGGTAGTCTTCTTGTGGTAGTAATAATGGTAACAAGTGATATTTATGGAGTGTTTCCTATCGGACACTGTTCTGAAGAAGAGCACATCACAGGTTTTTAAATCGTGTGAGCCCTTCCATTTCCCTGTGAAGAAGGCACAGTTACTAACCCAGTTTGGCAGATGAGGAAAACAGACGTAGACACATGCCGCGTTTGCCCCGCTCGGCCCCTCCCTGGCAGGGCTGCGATCAGAGCCCAGGGGTCTGGCCCCGAGTCGGCGCTCTTAACCAAACCCCTGCCAAGTGGAGGGAAAGTGAAAGCCCAGGAGAGACGGGCCACATGAGTGAAGAAAGTCACCACCAGACGGCTCCTGCTGACCCATTACCACCCACGGGTACCCCCTGGTCCTTCTCCATGCTTCTGATCCTTGCCATACATGTGACATGGGAGAAATTCTTCTGCGAGTTCTCCAGGGGAGCATGTGGTGGTACTAGGATTCCAGATCAGAGTTGACTCAGCTGGAGGGCAGGGGGGCCAGACCGACTGGCCAGAATGGAGACAAGCGAAGGGTCAGGCTCAAGCCTGCATCCTCCTCCTCCTCGTGGTGGGGGCCTCCAAGCATCCCATCACTGCCAGTTTTAGCCTTTCACCAATTCAAACCTTCCCATCCCCAAATTCCCATTAACTTAAGTGGGGTCTTAAAGGCATTTTCACGGGAACTTCTCTCAAGGACGGCTTGTAACCTAACTGACCTAGGGTCTACAAACACTCTTTGTAAGGGGTCAGAAAGTAAATCTTTTAAAGCCACGCTATCTCTGTGAGCTACTCAACTGTGCCTTCCTTCGTAGCATGAGGGCAGCCATCATTCACAGTTACGTAAACCTGTGGCATGGCTGCAATCCAATAAAACTTTATTAACAAAAAAGAGAGGTGGGCCACCCCCAGTAATTGCAGAAAAAAAAAAAAGTCATTAAAAAAAACATCTGGGTGCTCAAAATTCAGCCACAGTTTCTCAATTCTTCAAAAACTAGACGTTTCTTTCTGTACTTCTCACAAATAAAGAAAACAGTAATGTGTAGTCTGTAAAACTATGAATGCCATTTTGACCAGGGGAGACAAGTGTATCTGCCCAACAGAGAACAATGCTCTGATGAACACAAAATTATTCCATAAACAATTACTCAACTATAAAATAATTCAAAGCATTTGTACCAATGGTCAGAAAGAGAGTTCTGTATTTACTTGAAATTAAAAGTGTGCATATCCTTCCATCTAAAAAAGTAACTCTGATCTAAAACATTAAAAAAAAAAAACGGTGTGCTGACAGTTTTTGCTTAAAATTAAATGTCTAATGGGCTTATAGAGTTAACACATGTACCAATAAGAGTATAAAATTCAACCACCATACAGTTTGCACTCAATAAATATAAATCTACATTGCTCAATTAACGTTCTAGTTACTTTTTTTTTTTTTAATTTATTTGACAGAGACAGAGATCACGAGTAGGCAGAGAGGCAGGCAGAGAGGGAGAAACAGACTCCCGGCTGAGCAGAGAGCCTGATGTGGGGCTCGATCCCAGGACCCTGAGATCATGACCTGAGCCGAAGGCAGAGGCTTTAACCCACTGAGCCACCCAGGCGCCCTCTAGTTGTCCTTTACAGAGACGACGTGAATGGAAAGGGCTATGAGGTGGTCTTGCTCAAGAGAAACATAATGTGAGCCTCTTGGGTAATTTTAAACCTCCTAGTAGCTGCCTTTAAAAAAGGAAACAGTGAGAGGTGAAATTAGCTTTAGTTATGTGTTTTAACCCACTATTTAAAATATTATTTCAACATATAATCATATATAAAATATTACCAATTTTACATTATTTTCACACCAAGTCTGGACAATCCAGTGTGTATTTTATACTTTGAGCCCACGTCAGTCTGTACCAGCCACATGTGGCTACTACACGGATCAGAGCCATTCTGGAGTGGGGCAGATGTGGAAATCCAATCCCAGCGTCGGCTCTTTGTAACTGCATGGCCTTAGTTTCACTATCTGTAAAATGGGAGACAGACACAGCTACCTTGCAAGGCTGCTGCTCTTGGAAACAGCTATACTGTGCCTGGCACACAGTAGGCTCCTAATGAATGAAAGCCATTATAATATCAATTATTAAATCACTGGTTATCTCTTTAACAGAAGCACTGAATTATTAATATCATATGACAAACACAAGGCCCTTTTGCAGAGCAAAAATAACCTCACCACATGTACAAACAAAGAAGGTAGCTCTAGGTTCAACACTTTCCACATTTTACAAGGAAGCTGATCTGCTTCTGGGTCAAAGAATACCTCTTTTTTGGTACAGCATCAAGTATAATTAAAGAAGCATAAACTTCATATATTTGATCAATTTTAACACATGTACGTACCCGGAAACCATCACCAAGATCAAGATCATGAACACATCCTACCTTTCCCCAAAGTTTCCTTGTGCTCCTTGGGAGTCACTTCCCTCCTCCATCCTGGCCCAGGCAACCTCTGACCTGTTTTCTGTTGCTATAGATTAATATGGATTTCATATACTAGAATCATATAGTACGTGCTCTTTTTTGGCCTGCCTTCTTTCATGTAGCATGATTTTGAAAGATTTTGAAATTTTTCATGAAAGAATCATGAAGGCATGATTTTCAAAAATTCCTCCATATTACTGGATGTGTCAAGAGTTCACCCTTTTGGGGTGCCTGGGTGGCTCAGTGGGTTAAAGCCTCTGCCTTCAGCTCAGGTCATGATCCCAGGGTCCTGGGATCGAGCCCCGCATCGGGCTCTCTGCTCAGCAGGGAGCCTGCTTCCTCCTCTTTCTCTGCCTGCCTCTCTGCCTACTTGTGATCGGTCTGTCAGATAAATAAATAAATAAATCTTTAAAAAAAAAAAAGAGTTCACCCTTTTTATTGCTAAGTAATATTTCATTGTATGGATACCCTGTAATTTGTTTACCCATTCGACTGCTGATGGGCCCTGGGGTTATTTCCAGAACTGCCTCAGCACGTGCGATGAAAAGTAATTAACCATATATATTTGGGTTTATTTCCAAACTCAGTTTCCTATTCCATTAATTTGTTTACCTTTTAATACCAAATGTTAGCTTTGATCACTGGAGGTTTACAGTTGGTTATGAAATCAGGTAGGGTAGGTCTTTCAACTTTGTTCTTCTTTTTTCAAAATCATTTTGCAATTAGGTAACTTACATTTCCACAGAAATTTTAGAATCAGCTTGTAGTTTCTACCCAAAATAAAACTACAGGAATTTTGATGGGGATTATGTTGAATCTACAGATCAATTTGGGGAAAATGCCACATTAACAACAGTCTTCCAATCCATGAACATGGTCTATCTTCCCATTTACTTAGATCTTCTTTAATTAATGTCAGCATTGTTTTATAGTTTTTAGGGCAGAAGCCTTACATGTCCTTTGGGATTCCTTGGTATTTTATGTTTTTTGTTGCTACTGCAAATTCATTTAGTTTTACAATTTCATTTGACAAGTATTTACTGGTGGTATATAAAAATATACTTGACTTGTGTCTATTAACCTGATACTCTGAGATCTTGCTAAATTCATTTATGCTAGTAATTGTTTTGTAGATTCCTGGGATTCTCTAAGTTAATAATCACCTCACCTGCAAATAGGGACAGTTTTATTTCTTCTTTTCTGATTGGTTATGCTTTTTCTTGGCACTTTGTAATGACTGGAACCTCCAATATGCTGTTACAAAGGAATGGTGAAAACAGACAAGGTCTCCTTTTTCCTGATCTCAGGGGAAAAATTTAGTCTTCCATATTCCCATAGTTTAGACTTTGGATCTGACTGTCAAATTATCCTTAAGGAAAGAGAGCAACTAAAATTCCCACCAAGGGTGTGAGAGTTTGGTCACTGAGATCTCATTCCTTGGTGATCTTATAAGGCAGAACCTTTCAAAGGTTAAAAGGGAGACAGTCTGTCCAGAACACCACATTTATCCAGAAATTCCGAGTAACTGCTCTCCTTTCTCGTTGTTGTTGTTGTTTTTTAATCATGCTGGATAATCCCTGTCCTCTTACTCTTAACTAAGCCCTCGCACACGATTTATGCTGGTGGCTGCTGTTGGTGTCCCTGCTAGGCCACTTTCCATGCTGGTGCACCAGCAGCTGGTGCTGCTGCTGGGAGGGTTGGCTGCTAACTGCTCGCAGACTCGCTGCTCCCGCGACCCGAATGACTGAACCAACACACAGCCAATGAATGAATGACACGCGAGTGCAGGAGGTCAGCCCCGAGACCGTGTAGCAGAGGACTCCTATTCTACGAAATATCCCAAACAGATAGGCATGTCTATGACGAGAGAAAGTAGATTTCTAGGGCAGGGAGGGAGGAATGGGGAGTGGCTGCAGAATGGCACAGGGTTTCTTTATAGCGTCACGCACATGTTCTAAAATTGGCCGTGGCAGTGCATGCACAGCTCTGTGAACAGACTGAAAACTGCTGAACTGTACACTTTGAATAAGTGAACTGTATGGTATGTCGATGGTAATGGTTTGTCAGTAAAGCTGTTATGGTGCAGTTGGGGAGGGAAAGAAAGGGAATGAGGACCCTAATAGTAATAGCTCCCATGTTCTGAAGATCTGCGATGGGCCAGGCAGGCACTGTAAACCAGGCTCACTGTGTGCATTACTTTTAATTTTTCCACACCCCTAACAGATTACTGTATGTATGGGTTGGAGGATGTGGCCCCTCTGCCTCAAGGTTGGGGGTGTGTGTGGTGTGATTCGTGCCGTGGAGCTCCGGTGGGATCGGGCTGAAATCCTGAGCACATACCCTTGCTTATTAGCTTTGTTCCTGGCCCTGTCCTGTGTCCTCACTTCCCTGCTCCAGGGAGACTCCCTCAGACACTGACCTAATCAGGTCATATGGACCCGGACACCTCTATTACTCTGTGAGTCCCAAGGCCGCCCAAGGGCTCCTGGGGGCTGCCCTCTCTCACGGCCCCACCCACTTTACAAATAACAAAGGCTTTCTATTAAGAGCTGCTTCTTGTTCTTCCCGTGGTTTTAAAGTCTCCTCTCCACTCTTTATCTTTATTGTGCTTCTACCTTCCAAAGTAACGGGCCTCAGGAAAGCAGCTAAATGAGCTATGGTACACACAGCGCAGCTGGGAAGGGAAAGTCAGGCAGAGCTCCACGAACGGATATGGAATGACAGCCAGGAAAAATTATGTGAATGGAGTGCAAAAAGCCTACACAGTAGTCCTCCTTGTGTGTAAGAAGGGATAATAAAACAAACACACATGATGCGTGCGGTGTACCCTCAAATAGATCAGAAAATATATATATATTTGCAATATCGCTCACAAATGATATAAATGATATTTATCTGGGATAAAACACCAGATAAATCTGGGTAAAATGAATATAGGTGTTCTTTTTACTTGCAACTTTTCTATAAGCTTTGAAATATTTCTGAATAAGGTATTTCTGAATTTCAGAAGAAAGAAAAGCAGGGATGCTTGCTAAAATAAGATCAGATGTTGTTTAAAAAAAAAAAAAGATGAACTTTCTCTTCCCGTTTTAGCTCTGTGTTATTGTCCAGATATCTTAAATTGTCTGTGCTAATAACACGGGTTTAAGATACAGTCTATAGCAACAGACGTTATGTACAAATATAAACAATTTCACAGAAAATGGGGTCTGCTATCTGCGGATGTGCTACCTGCTTTTAGTCACTCAACACTATCTTTTCATTGTTCCGCTCAGAACATACAGCTCTCAGAACCACCCCATAAACTCCGGAAAAACTGTATTTCCAGTATGTCAAAATCCAGGCTGTCAGATGATCATTCGACACTGGGAGGTCAGGCGGGTTCCGTGCCTTTCAGCTCTGCAAACTGCTCGGGTACGTGGAGAAACTCAGAGTTAGCAGAGCTTCTCAAAGAGCCCCGGGGACCTGGGAGGAAACCACTCCTGGGAGGAAGGAGTCTCATGGCCCAGCCACTCCAGGAGGAGCCCACCTCTATCTGTTTGCTCAGCAAGAGACTCCCAGGTGTAGGGAGCCGCTGACCTGGGCGCAGGGCACCCTCGTCTCCGGCAGGAGCGGGGACCCAGCCAGCTGCTGGCGGTGAGCGGCCCTGGACGGCTGGTGAGGACTTCATTACCGGGGCACAGGCGTTCCTGGCCGGGGACCCTGCTGGAAGCCTGGGTTCGTGCCTCGGCCTCTCCTGGGGGCCCTACGGAGCTCGCAAACATCTGGTTACCTCGGGCATCTGCCCAGACATCTGGTTCACGTGACGTGAAACATCTGGCTTGTCTGAGAATCCACAGCCTCCTCTTGGGATTCTTTCCTTTCTTCTCTCTTTTCTTTTGGATTGGGTAGGAATTAATGGCCCGGCTGGTGAACTGACCTTCACCCAAGGCGAATTCATTCATACCCTATAACCACGAGAGATTTTTCTTTCTCTTTAAAAAATTTCCTCCCCTCAAGAAATTACACTTTTCTTGGGGCGCCTGGGTGGCTCAGTGGGTTAAAGCCTCTGCCTTCGGCTCAGGTCATGATCTCAGGGTCCTGGGATCGAGCCCTGCATCGGGCTCTCTGCTCAGTGGGGAGCCTGCTTCCTCCTCTCTCTCTGCCTGCCTCTGCCTACTTGTGCTCTCTGTCTGTCAAATAAATAAATAAAATCTTAAAGAAAGAAAAAGAAATTACATTTTTCTTGCTTCCACTCCATAATAATCAACAAAAATTATATTGTTCCCTGTTCAAGGTTCCTCTTAACTGAAACTATAATTCTCGATGGCACAGATGTGGCCCAGAGAGGACCAAGGCTGGGCATTTTCAGCTTCATCAGGTTGGAAGTGGTTTGGCCACAAAAGCCCCAAAGAAGAGCAGACAGGGAGAGCCGCCGGTCAGAGTCATCGTGCCAACACCCAGCGGAGTCGAGGGGGACCTGGGTCCCATTTATAACATGATGTTTCCACTTCCGCCCACCGGACTCACTTAAGCCTTCTATAGGACACAAGCCTCCCCTGCCTTTGAGAGCACCTGAGCTTGCACAATCCAGAGCAGGGAGCAGCTCTCCTGGGAAACTGCTCCTCTCGGAGGCCTGCAGGTGCCCAGCTACCCGCACAGCCAAAGCCCGGGGAGGGGGACGGCTGCAGTGGAGCCCCACTTCCCGCCTTGGGCTCCAGAATTAATGGTGCTCCTACAAAATTCAGGCTCACTTCTTATTTATCTACAGGGGAGGCTCTGTATGCTCAATGTTTCAATTTTTCCCCTTCCTGATGACGCAGAAATTCCAAAGCCTCTGTGGCATATGTGAGAAGAGGGCTGTGTTTTATTCATAGTAATATATGGTTGCCAAAAAAGTGGTGGCAGCTGGGGGTAAGGGTCAGGGGAGTACGGGCTTGAACCACAGTCGGCTATTACAGCTGTGTAAGTGCAGCATATCCATCAACATCCCTGAGCCTCAGTTTCCCCATGTGGAAGGTAGGATTAGTAACAATCACCCTCTGGTCACTGTGAAGGTCGAGGGTGTCACTCAGAGCCACGGCCAAGGTTGTGTGGCAGGAATATATCCATGTTCAATAATTAGTCCTTCCTCTCAGCCTTCTCTAAGCATCTGATCAGAAGATCTTTTTTTTTTTTCATTTGCACAAATAACATCTTTTTCGCTATTCATAATTTCCTCTTTATTTTTTAAGAGAAGATGGCAGGCTTGTGTGTGAGATGCAGCGTGGGGCACACATTAAGGTTTCAATCCAGAATGGACAATTTTCTAGATTTCCAGTACCCAGCTTCCATGCCCTATCTTAAACACAGCTGTCAGGACAAGTGGCTCATTAAAAAGATTGTTTTGACTGACGGCATGTTCATGTATCAAACTGGAAATCCGTCCAAAAATACTTGAGGGAGGTAGACAGAGGTGGCAGTGAGCTGCGGAAGGGAGATGTTCTGCAGGGTGTCGGAGATGAAATGTACTGGGGAAAGAGGGCTCGGGCCTGGACTCAAGCCAGGGAGGTCTTGGAGGGTAGCTGTTGCCACTGAAATGTGATGACCTCAGAAAAGTCAGCTCCCACCTCAGGAACCAGAGAAAGAAAGGCGACAATCAGGCAGACTGCAGGATGGCACGTGCCCAATAGAGTGCTTTTCCACGAGCACCCTAGTCGGTGGCCTGCCCTGGGCTCTGTCCACACCCCTGTCTTCCCGAGGGATGACCACTGCCTCCACCTGACCTTGGCCATGCCACCTGTGACAATTCCAAGCGATTTCCCAGCCTGAGTTCCCGGACTGCTTCAAGCCCTCTCCTCCAGACTCACTCATTCCTTTCGCCCCCACGGTCTGCTCCTCCTGTGGGCCTCCCTGGGCCAGTGCACCGGTCACCAGCTCAGGGATGGAGGCCATACGTCCCACTGCTTTTCTATTAGAGCCCGCTCACGGCCTTTTCAGCTCCCCGCTCTCAGGACAGTCTCTGTGACTGCCCACTCTTCTCATCCTCCTACCCTCCCAGCTGCCCTACTTTCTACCCCCCGATGCATCAGGACAGCAGTCAGCTGTCAGTGGCTTGAACAAGTATACACTCGTACCGATCTATGATTTATCCACCCCATATAAAGAAAGCAGACGGTGGTCAGGGTGTGTACAGATCTGCTCAAGGATTTCACCAAGAACGTTGGTTCCTTCTGTCTTTCTGCTCTGCGGTCCTCAGCTTGTAGCTTTGTCTTTAAGACTGCAAGGTGGCTGCAGGGCTTCCAGCCACTGTGTCCAAGTTCCAGGCAGAAACAAGAGAAAAGGGCCAACCAAAAGCTCTACAGGAAGCCCCACTTGCTAAGTCCCAGTGTTGGGACCAGTGGCCACACCAGGTGTAAGGGGCTCTGGAAAGGAGTGTTTCCAGCCTGACCTCCTGAACAAAACCTGGTAGGGAAAGAGAAAATGCATCCTGGGTAGACTGAGCAAGGTTGTTCTCTCTAAAATGCAAAACTTGATGGAGAAAAAACCTTTCCATGCTTCTGTAACACCTTCTTTAACAGTGACCTGGCTCCTGTTTCCCGCCATCGAACCACCCGAGTCCGGCTCTGCTCATGAGTGGTTTTCAAGGCTGGCTCTGGCTCACGCTCCGCCCCATGTCTCAAATGCTCCCCCCATCCTGCCCACATCTGCCTGGTGCACTCCAATGCATCCTTCAAAACCCTGCCTGCTCCTCTCCTGGCCCTCCTCTCCCTGGCCCAGCTGAACTAAGCTGGTTCTCCTTCCTCCTCTGATTCTTGCACACTTGTCTACTTTTGTCCTGGGGTTCCTGGCTTCCCACCTTGGCATCCCCGACTGGTCTGTGAGGGCAGAGAGCAAATCTATTTAACTGGATATCCAGCCTCTGAATGAACAGAACTGCTACTCTATAAATGATGGTTGGCAGATGGATGGACAGATGGATGGACAGGCAGATGGACAGATGGACAGTGAATGAGTATATGAAACTTGAGGCAACTCAGAAGCTCTATGCTGGTACGTGCCGTGGAGGAGAAACTGATCTCCCCATTTTGTCAATATTATCTAAGGCAAAGGAGAGTTCCAGTATTTTCTGATACTACAAAAGAATTACCACATTCCCTGTCAATGAAGGCCTGGTTATTGCTAACAAGAGGGTGGAGGAGACAGAGAAATGAGCACTGATTCTGAATCTTGTCTGTTACTTAAATGCCACATGACACACTCCTCTATCTCCCTGAACATCCGTTTCCTCAATTTTAAGAGGAGCAGATAATAGATCCCTTACAGAGTTGCTGTGAGTTTCAGAGATGACGTGTGTAACCCCCCAGCACAGGCTCGGTGCAGAAGGGGAACACAGCACTTTTCGGCACGGTTTCTGAAATAAGGCGTGAATATGGGGTTCTTTTTTCCTGGCCACAGGAGACAATGCTGGCTGCCTTCTGATAGCCATGCCCTTCCTTTTTGTCTTTGCTGAATAAAACCCCAATTTTGTTCTGGGAAATGTCCTGCTCTGAGAGGTCACAGGCTTCATCCCCACAGCCAGGATGGAGGCAGTTGTGTCAATCCTCCTTTTAAGGCCACCAGGATTATAGGCTGGGAACAATAGGTCTGTGGCCCAGGTCTGGCTATGGAACTGTGGGAGGACAGCTGCTAGAGACCTGGGAAAGGTTTTATTTATTTTTTTTTTTTTTTTAAAGATGTTATTTATTTATTTGACAGAGAGAAATCACAAGTAGGCAGAGAGGCAGGCAGAGAGAGAGGGGGAAGCAGGCTCCCTGCTGAGCAAAGAGCCCGATGCAGGGCTTGATCCCAGGACCCTGAGATCATGACCTGAGCTGAAGGCAGAGGCTTTAAACCACCGAGCCACCCAGGCACCCCAAGGTTTTATTTCTTTAAAAAAAAAAAAAAAAAAAAAAAAAACCCTGTCAATTCTGAGCATCAAATCCAGGACTGTGGTAGTCATGTGAGAAGGTCCAATCAGAGGAAAGGGCCATTTGGAGTGGTGGGTGGGGGGCAGCGAGCGGAATCACATCAAGAACCTGATCCTGGAGCTGGCCTGGCTGAGAGCCTGAACCGTGCCTCAGCTTCTGGGACACGAGAGGTAAGTTTCCTTATTCTCTGCACTGGGCAAGTTGAGTTTCCTGTTATAGCCAACAATAACTAATATTACCCTAAGCATTTTTAGAATTGTAACTCTCCTTTTGGGGTGACCAATAATCCACTTTTAAACGCTACATAAACTAGCTCGTGGAAACTCTTACAAAATAATGGACTTCTTCACTTGCTTTCCAACAGGTCCCAGGACGGTTCCTTGATAGGGCAGGACTCCATTAGAGCACTATCTTGTCAGCGACCATCTCGACAACCCTTCTCTGGCTTGTGAAATTGCTTTCCCAAGCATCACGCATTCAGTGAGACTGAGGTGTGGACCTAAGGCCATGGCGTGGCACAGAAGAGGGGACAATGTGGCTCGGTCGCCTCGGGCCACGTCTGTCTGACGACTAAGAAGCCATCTGGAAGTGAGAAACAGGTGACACACACTGGAGGCGCGTGTGTCATTCCAAGACCCAAAACGCCGTCAGTCAAAAACAAAGAAGGGAAATCTTCCCCTCCCTTAGATTTCAAGCTTTGCACATTTAAGCTTAAATGTGGAAAATGCCAAATGGCGTAATTTTGAAACAAACCGATGGCTCCGTAACTATTATCCTTAAATGTAAGTGTCAGTGGTGATCGATCTCAAGCACCTGGACCACGGGCTGGAAAACTACAGCCAACTGTCCGTTCTCCCAGAAGATGTATACAGTAAGAAAGTTTCTTCGCTTTTTACACACCTCTAGGTAGGTTTACATAAGCACCTACGTAATACGTTTAATTTTGCCTCCTTGCCCACAAAGCCTAATAGTATGTACTATCTGGCCATTTACAGAAACCGTCTGCCAACCCCAACCTAGATGTCATTGTAGAGGTTCTTTTTATTCTTTATTCTTTTTTTTTTTTGGAAAAACTTAGACGATTCAGATGAGTACAGAAAATAACATTTATATTCCCACCGCCCACGGGTAACATCTTGTAAGATCTGCTTTCACAGTTTTTAAGAATGAAAAAATTGTAATTATAGGATTTTTTTTATAGGATTTTGACCGCCACCTGCTCCACCAGAGGCACCTGGCTTTAGCTTTAAGGATGGGCACCTCTGGCCAGAGGATCACCGACCTTGGCAAGGCTAAGATAGCTGTTCCTTCACCTTGATGGGACTCCAGGAAATAGGGACAGTGGTCACAGCACTTCCGTGTACTAATGGATTGATCATACAGAAAAGACTTCTTTCCCTTAAAAGCCATCTCTGTGATCATATATGGGCTTGGCACAGAGTAGCCAGCCCCCAGCATCTACTGGATGGAATGGGGCCCCCATCAAAGCAAACGTCTGATGGAGTGATTTCATGAAGATGCAGCCATCAAGCAAAGGTAGTTATCAATGAAAAGAAGGAAGAAAAAAGAGAAAGGGATACGGAAGAAGGGTAGAAATGCCCCTGATATGGAGGCTATCCACGGCAACAGGGATGACACAATTCTCACGTTCTTATGGGAAACCACGCCCCTATCAAACAGGTGGCAAGCCGAGTATTTGCACAGCTGCAAATGTGAAATATGGAGCAAGGAATTTAAATATTGGAAACAAACATCCATGCGCCATGAAGTCCTCTCCAAGTCACCTAGGTTGACTGTAATTCTCCAGTAGCTTCCCTGACTTTTCCCCCTAGACTGAGCTTCTGGAGGGTAGGACTGATGCTTACTGTTCAGTGTTCCAGTAGTTGCAAACTCCGTGTAAAGGTGACCATGACAACAGGCAAAGCATCCGAGCCAGTGTCAGGAGCTCCTGTCACTCTTCCAATCAGAACGCTAAACACCTTCAGCGAAATGGAACTGGAGGTCACATCTGGTTTTACCAAGACCAATTTCAGGCACTGGTTTCATAAATAAAAAAATGGACAAGCGTTTTTAGGTGAAGATTGGGACGTGTTTGTGCACAAAGAAGTTTGTGATGGGAGATGTTACCACAGAGAAAAAGTGAAATGACTTAAGTGTTCAGTAATGGCAAAAGAGTTCAATGAGCACGGTATGTCTATGTGTCGTACGAAATAGCGGTGGTCTGGGGGACATTTTTAACAACCCACGATAATGCTGTGTATGACATCATCTGCTTCTAAAATGCTCAGAGGATAAGATCTCAGCTGTATGAAAAGAAGGAACTCCTTAGTAACAAGGAAACATTAATGAATAGGCTGTTTATAAACGAAGCCCCTAGGACAGGAAAACAAAAAACAAAACAAAACCCAACTTGTACAACCCGGCAGAGGCCCCTTTGTGTTGAACCACAAATTATGCTAAAGACAAGGGATTTCATAAAGCCTATGAAAGGACACATGGGGAAGGGCTGGGATTGGGAGAAGGGGAAGCCATCAACATGGAAGGCTCTGGCAGAAGAAATGCACAGATGTACACACAGGAGAGTTCCCGAGAAGGGCGATAATCACGTTACTGATGGATTCAGAAAGACACCCTTAGGAAAACTGATGAAACCTGCAATTATTTTTCTGTCGTGCAGAAATGACCCAAGGTGGTGCCGCTGTTGAGCGCACAATGCTGTTGAACAATTATTCTAGACTTGTTTAGACCAAGGAAACCAAGTTAACACCTGATTCATTTTTTATTCATCCTAAGAGCTGGTGCACGTTGCAGTAACCACTAACGTTTTATCAAATACAGGTTGATATAAACAGATTGCCACGATTTCTCTTTTTGCAAGGTAATGTCTCAAACCAACCTTTATTTTTTTTTAAAGATTTATTTATTTGAGAGACAGAGCGTACAAGCATGCCTGCGCTCAAGCTGGGGGTAGGGGCAGAGGGAGAGAATCCTGCGCAGGCTCCCCTCCCCCAGCGTGGGCTCAGCCCCACGACCCTGAGCCGAAATCGAGAGTCACACCCCCAACCGACTGAGCCACCCAGGTGCCCCAAGCCAACCTTTCTTTTCATCCCTCTTTGCTAAGAGCTACAGTCCCCACGTTTTAAGTAAGCTTTTTCTGTTGCCCATGATCCTTGGCTGAGAGCTGCCTTGGACTTGAGTCTACAGGGCGGGTCCAGATCCCTCCCTGCGTTCCAACAGCATCTCCGTCTGCAGAAGGTGTGGTTCACACACTCAAGATCAAAGCACCAGCTGAGGGGCTCACTCTGCAAGAAAGGCTGCTGCTGGCTGAGGCCTGAGGGGCTTTCCTCACCCTGGGGGCGCTCCTGTACCCTCCCTCCACAGACCCCTAAGACACGGTGGCTCTGAGCCTCCTTGGCAAGGTGGACCAGCTCCTTGCTGAGGCCGCCTGCGCAGAAGGACAGGTGCAAGGCGGACGGGCTGGGTGAGCAGGTGGGACCCACCCCCACCCAACCCTGCCTGGCAGTCTGCACCTTGCCGTCAGGTCTACACCGGTGCCCCAGGTGCATTCTACTCATTACCCCCACAGCCGCATGGCTAAGAGGTCAGGGCCCTAGAGCAAGAGCCCCGCTCGGCTGCTTCCCAGATGTGCATCTCTCCTTCTTGTCTATAAATCAGAGCAAGGGACCGGGCCTGTTTATTACTCCAACAGTACTGTACTGTAATATTTAGTAAGTAGTCATGTTATTACAGGAGTGTTATGTCAATTACGTCTTAAACAGCTCAGGAAGTAAAACTGATACTGGAGGAGGTCGGGGACCCTGTGGCTTCTAGCACCCGCCAGTGGCATGTCGTGGGGGTGACTCAGGGACACAGGACCCCGGCGTGATGGGCAGAGGAGCAGTAGAGACAACGTGGTCAGGAAGACGAGGGTCCCAACTCGGGCGACACTCCAGCCACCCAGCTGTGGGTCAGAGGCGTGAACTTGCAGAAAGCAGGAAGTATGTTCCTCATGCACCCACTTCTTTCATGTCACGTCACCAGGTTTTTAGGACAGTAACAACAGTGGCGGGAAGACGGGTAACACCAGCAGCACTGTTCCGTACTGGGCACGCCCCAGGAACCAGACCCTGTGTCATGGTACTGCCTTATCTTGCCGGATCCCCCACGAACACCAGAGACTTTACCATGCCTGCTCCCCAGCTCTGTGACCTCAACAAGGGACCCCAGGCTACACGTCGGGCTGCCTGTGCAAGAGGCTGTGCTGACTCAGAGCACAGCCGCTGACAGACCGTAACAGCAACACTGAACCTGAACCACGGCTCTCAAAAACCTCGTTCAGCTCTTCCCTTTTTCAGGAGAAAGGCTGCTCTGTGTGGTGTCTGTGATGTGGCATCTGGGAGGGAGGGAGGTTATAGCCCCGACGGAGAGACAGGCACAGACCACGAGGCCCGACCCAGGCAGGGTGGCCCTGCTGGAGGTTCCTGGGCGAGACAGCATCGCACCTGCCTTTGGACGTGACCCCTTCTACCTGGGCAACGTTCCTGCAGGGACCTCCCCCACCTGACCACCCACTGTGCACAAAAGAGCACCCCGTGGAAAAGAAACAGCCGCGAAAAGTTCTTTCCTCTCCTCGTACGTGTCTGTAATGGACCCAGAGCTAGAGTGCGTCTGTGCGCTGGTCTCCTCTCTTAGGTGGCACGCAGGGTCACGGGCTCCTCGGCGTTGTGCCAAGGGGCACGGAACCCCACGTCTGCACTAGGAGGCTTGCCCAAAGGGGCATCATTCTTTCATTTCCCAGTGAATCGTCCACACGCAAACATTTTTGTTAAGTCAAATTAAAAAACAACAACAAACTACAAAACTGAAGCAATTTCTAGCTTACTTTAAAGAACAGTATTCTAGATCCTCACTTAGATCGTCGGCCATAGGGGAGCAAATGCCTCTGAAACAAAGCAGTTCAGAAATACCTGAATAGTATAGGAAGTCAGAGTGTTTAGCTAAACGAGGGATATTTCAATTTTACAAAGGAATCCCACTGCTCATTTTAAAGTGACACCAATTGCTATTTTTAAAACATGACCTAAAAAGAGAAGACGTAATGTTGTGATTTTGTAAACTTAAACAGTCACTACGGTTTCCCGTGCGCTGGGCCTCCTTTTTGCAATGTTGCAATGGGAGTGTCCAGCGGGACTGGTAATTTTCAGCGGGAGCGTGGGGTCTCCGATACCGGCAGGGCGGGGTGGGCGGGGACCCTCTGCCTGTCCCGCTCCTCCCTACCCTCAGTGCCTCGCCCAGGGTCCGTGCTCCGCGTGCAACGGGTGAATGTTGACTTAACTCTGGGAACCGGCAGCGCACACTGACATGCGCCAGATTCTCGGTTTATAAATATTTACAATCAGGACTTGATTTCGACTTTAATGAGCCCAACTGTTAAGGATACCTCCGAAGTGAGAAACGGAATCCATCGCTTCCCGCCAGATGCAGCTTTGGCAGTTGGTCTCTTATCTGGCTTCGCAGGGAGGGAGGCACAGGCATCGATCGAACGGCGAGAGCAGCTCGTTTTACGGTGGACTGGTCAAAAGGGAAAAGAGACCCAGCCTGGGAACATGAGTTCGGGACCAAATGGAAATTGAAGAGGGTGAAACTCCTCAAGCAGAGAGCCTCCCAGAAACTCCAGAGTCTACAGATGCTTCAGGGAGAGCTTATGAGGTCTCGCTTGAGAGTTGGTAGAAAAACCACCACTAAGACAGCGTTTCAAAATGCATCTTAAACAGAGGGCATCGGGGGAGCGTCGGGGTGGCTCAGCCGTTGATCATGTGACTCCTGATTTCGGCTCAGGTCATGATCTCACAGTCGTGAGATCGAGTCCTGCGTCGAGCTCTGCACTTAGCACTGTCTGCTTGAGATTCTCTCTCTCTCTCCAAGGGCTCGAGCTCTGTCTCTCTTAACTCTCTCAATAAATAAAAAAAAAAATCTTCAAACAGAGGGCATCATAAGACGACCGCCACTGTCTCGCAGACACACTGGCTAGCTTCAGAAAGCCGGACTGCAATTATGCCCTCACTGGTGTGTTTCCCAACACATGATCTCGCGTGCTCTGTGCTTTAGAGAAAGTAATGAGGAGTCAAACGCTGTCACCAAATTCTGCAGGAATTTTCCATCTAGTTGAGCGCTCGCCCCCTTTTAAACTAGTACCCTCTTTTGATACAACTAAAAATAACGTGTATTCCTCATCCGCGCTGAAAAATCTCAGACTCCTTGAGACACAGTCTGTCTCCCAGCACATCCCAGGAGCTAAGAGATGTTCTGTCTGGCTTCACTTCCTGCGGTTAGCTAACTCCTTTCTTTCTCAACTTACAAACTCCCGTTAGCGGACATGCCTCCCCTTGCTTGGAACTTCTGGCGCATCCCCTTTCGAGAAGACGCTGCCCCTCCTGCCGGCACCCCGGGGTGGAGAAGGGCTTCGGGGAGAAGAAAGCCAGACCCACGTAAAGCAGATCTGCCTGCCGTGGGCTTGTGATCTGACAACGGGGTCATCTAACGACCACCAGCCCTGCCCAGAGCACACCCCACATCCCTGCCTCACTGTGTCTGCTTCTCACGCCAACCCTATGAGGCTGGGACCCAGATGCCCCATGGAACAAGTGAGAAAACTACGGCAGAGAGATGCGGAGCAGCTTCCGGGAGGTCACTGGCTGGGGGAGTGGCACCAAGGGATCTGAACCAGGTCTGCCTGAAGCCCAGGCCTGCCTGCTGCGCCGTGATGTGACAGGGCCTCAGCCCTCCCGCCCGTCCGCATGTCCCCCTGCGCCACGACTTCTGCCTCGCCCACAGGCTGCCAGTGCTATCGCTTCCTGAGTATTTTTCTTCAACTTGAAGAGCTACTTACATTTTTTTCTAACGCATGTAGAAAATAGATCTTAGGGTGAGATTTTAAGTATTAGATTCTAAGCGCCCCCTTATCCCCTCCCACCCCATATCCCCACGTCATGTCATGGGCCTCCAGGGGAACGTGCCTCTCCCAGGCGTACCCTCTGCTGAGGAGCCCGAGGCTTGCTCTGGGCAGAGCCCTCAGTAAGTTAGGCAGCTGCCGCCATGGGGTCACCGGGAGCACGCTGGAGGGAGACACACGCACGGTGTGGACAGGGCTTCAGGGGAGGGCACAGGCGCTGCATGGCAACAGGAAGACTTCTCTAAGCCAAGGGCAGGAAAAGTAGGGTCTGCGGGTCCACGCCTGCTTTTGTAAATAGAGTTTTGCTGGAACACAGCCATACTGGTTTGCTTACGTGTGTCTGTAACTGCCTCTGCCTTCCAATGGCAGAGCTCAACGGTCGCTACGGGGCCCACAGCCCACCCTGTTCACTGTGTGACCCTTCACGGAAAACGGTTACCGACCACCGCTCTAGGTGATACATTTCCTATCCAAAAGCCAGTTGGCAATCACCAATCCACAGGTCATCCAGACCTTACCAATGATTCTGCTGGTAAGTATGTAAATCAAATTTAATTCCATCCCACTTAACCAACATTTATTTATTGATGGGGCTACTGCACGACAGTCTTGGCAAGGGGCTGGGCTCACAGAGGCCAAGGAAGCTGGGGCTGTGTCTCTTAGAGGAATCAGGATATAAACAAATAATTTCAATACAACTCAGTGAGACATTAGAGTAGGACCTGAGGTTTTATTTTTCCTATAAAGTGGACCTGAAAACCTGACCTTTTTGTTCTTTTAAACTTTGACATTCTAAAACCATAACCACGGGCTCTTTCTCTCTAGTTGTTTTTTGTTTTTAAGCATCAATACTGGAGATGAAGCTATTTCTGTGAAATTGCTCATTAACTTTTGTAGGAAAGATCAACTTATTGGAAGTTACCGTAATTGCCAAATTCGCTCTGGGCTCCCAACTACACGGTTCTCATCTCTGTGTTGAGAATGGAAAAAGGAAAAGGTATCGAGATGTCAAGGGAGATGGGGTCCATTAAAGAGCCAGACTTTTGTTTTTCAAGATTGAGTTTTTAAATTGGAATCTGTATTAACTGGGTCACATATTAACCTTTTGCTGAAAGAGGCTTGAGGGACAAGAGACAATGGCCTGGTTCAGCCATGATTTCATTATCTACTCTCTGTCTTTGCAACTCAACTAGGTATCAGGTGAATTAAGGGGAAAACCAATTTCTACATCCTGTGGATGTGATGAAATTGATTATCCTCGGGCAGAGGAAAGGAAGAGCGACAAGAACGGGTACAGCATCTGTGCGCCTGTCCTGCCCTGATAACTGTTTCTGTCCGTTGACGACCGACGATGCCTTTGTAGCCCACAAACACGGTTTCTCACCGAGCTTCACAAGCGAAAACAGAATGCGTCTGTTTCTAGGGAAACCTGACCAGGGAAGTGCACAGGCTCCGATTCATAGAACGTGTCCCCATGCGCAGAGCGGCCCGTTTGTACGGTAACACCCTCCTCCTCATTTACCTCCTCCCGTTTGAAAAATTAATGCAACAATGAGAGATGATTATTGATGCTCGTTATTAAATCATTTATTCATCCCACACAATGATTCAGAATTATTCATGAAGCTTGCTGGAAGGAAGCTGGGTTCTACCTCCACGGTGGTTTGTGGAGGGAGGTACTCTTTAAAAGGATATTTTATAACAACACAATTATCATAATTAAAAGCTACCCTGATATTCTGATGAGCTTTTGACATATTTCTGAGTGCCAGCATTTTAGCACGAGGAGATAAATGAGACCGGAGCAGGACCAGGGACTAACAGAGCTGTGGGGGGAGAAGCCGGAGGCCGCACGAAGCCGCGGCATCACCCGGTTTTATCCTGGTCCTTTACTAATGAATTTTACAGAATGTCACTGGAACTTTTGGCTTTCCCAAACGAGTCCGAGAATTACATTCTGTCACCCGAGCAACTGCCTGCGTTACTGAGTCGCGGGTGCGCCTATCCCCGACAGCCCACCTACCCCTGCGGCCAAAGCAAGCAGGTCACTCTGCCTGCCACCGAGCCGGTCCACATCTGGTCTCTGATCTCTTCCCAACGTTGCCCTTGGTCCCTTCTGGGTCTGAAAGGCCACAGAGCAAAGGGCCTGGTTTGAGAAGCCACTAAAACTGAGAGGCGACAGCAGGAAGGGCACCCATCTCTCTGCTGCAGCCTGGTTAAGCAAGCTCAGATGAAGATCCTGAGGCCAGAGACCGAGAGGATGCCTTCTCCTACGTGAAGGTGCATGGGGGGGTATAGAGGGGGGGCCGCGTGGGAAGAGAGAACAGGCTGCTGTGTGAACCTGGACAGCCAGCACGTGGATCAGGGCAGAGGCACACAACTGGCTTTACCCGAGAACGAGGGGCTGGGATGCTGCGGGACTGGGAGCACACCTTCGAAAACTTGGCCTGGGAGCCCCGTGAGAGCACGGACCTGGTCTGGTGCTGCATCGATAAAAGGGCCATGTCAGTCCTTCACTCGCTCCACAAACACCGATGCGGCTGATGATGAGCTAAGGCCCGAGCCAGGTGTCCTGAACGCAGAGCTGAGCACAGCAGTATCCCCATGCTCCAGGAGCCGAGCCTAGCGGGAGACTGAGATGGGTCAACGCGAACAAGTCTGCCAGGATCAAGGGAAGCTGAGGAAGAACCGGGTGGGGCTGCAGGCCCCTCCTACGGAAGGTGCCGGAGTTCAGTAGCCAGACTAGGTGAAATGGAGGAGGCGGAGACCAGGGGGAGAGTGAGAGCCTGGCCTCGTCCTGGTGGTTGGGGGAGGACCCCAGAAGGGAGGGGCATTGTGGAGCTGCCGTGATGACCCAGAAGGTGGCCCCAAGAAGCAGAGAGTCCCGAGAGATGCTAAAGGCACTAGAAATATCAGAGTATCCTGGGCAAGGAGGCCCTCCTGGAGATGGCTCAGCCAGTGTTCCGGAGCCTGGTGCCACGGAGAGCCGCACGAACCGCCAGTTCCTCTGCTCTGTCTCACGCTGAGCAAGCGGGCTCCTAATCACTGCTTGGCTTCCCAGACCGTTCTGCCCATGGGAAGAGACTCTGCCCCTGGGGCTGAGGGGAGGGTCCTGGTCTCACTCCAATCAATCACTGGGCCTCTGGGTGGTGGAGATCCATCCGTGGGCTGAGCCCACCTCCCAAGACACAGGCTGGCTCTGGGTGTGCAGACGAGTCCGTCCTGAGCCTCACGGGGAGGGGGCTGGTACATCCCAGATACAAGGCCAGGTCCCTGGTGGGCGGGCAGCGGGCGTCCCCTGAGGGGCTGCCCTGTTAGGGCTGTGGGCTCTCTCTTTATATGTGTTTACAGGTCTCCGTATCTGGTGGTGCCTGTGGGCTGCATCTGCTCCTCCGACAAGGGGAAGCCCAGAACCACGTGCCACTCGAGAAGGTGGCCGGCAGGAGCCAAGAACAAAGAGCAGTCACGGGGATGGCATTTGCATCACTTAACATTTGATATGAAAGGACTCATTTCATTGGCATTAAATGTTCTCTCTGGCATTATTCTGTTACAACTAGTCTCCACGGTGGCACTGACGCCATCCTGACACTTTATTTCCTTGTCATCGAAACGGTTTTGTGCACCAGCTTAAGCATGGCACGAAATTTCAAAGACCTCAATAGAAGTTTCCCAACTTCATCTCCACGGAACAGTTGGAAAATGTCTCCAATTATGCAAGCTTTTTGTAAAATGTCTCAAAAATACAAAAGGGCCTATTGTACATTTCACAAGTAAATGCGAACACATTGAACGCTTGAAGATGAAAAGAAGAGTGTCAAGACTTTTTTTTTTTTTTTTAAATGAATGCTTGCTACCAGGTCGGCCACCACCTCCCTCTCCCTATCTCCTGACAAATAAACTGATGTATTTAAATGTTAGAAGCGTATAAGGAAGTACATTCTGGAAAGATCTGAAAGGAGGCACTAAAACAAAAACAAGAGACACAACGGTTGTCAGAACTGGAATCCTGCCAAGTCACTGGCCATGCACGGAGTCAGCGAGAAAGACCCATTTCTCATGACAGCAACATGGCGGGGTGGCCAGGAAGGGAGCTGGAGGGTGTACGGACCGGTACGCCATCGTGTGCGTGTGTGTGTGTGTGTGTGTGCATGTTTGTATGCACACACTTGTGTCAAACATGTGATTAGCTGATAATTGACAGTGGGTTAAACTCCTGGCTTTGGAGGAGAATTCAGTCCTCAACCCGGGAGAACCAAGGAGGCGCCTCCAGGACCTGCATGTCCCAGGACCTCCCAAGGTTATATCCAATACTGGTGGAAAGCCCAGCTCTTAAACATCACCTGCCGCTGACCAAATGCCTGCTTCCCAGAGGTATGAGAGCAGATGCTCCTAGCGTCAGCCCTTCTCCCGGGGCCAGTGCACAGCAGTCAGACCCCCGCTACCCCCCGTTAACTGCACACCCGCAGGACCCTGTCCACGGCCGCCCTCCGTTAACCGCACACCCGCAGGACCCCGTCCTCGGCTTCCAGCAGCTGCCACAACTTCACTACTTGGTAGGCTAGGGGCTACTGTAATGACCTGCAGGCCGCCCTCCTCTAACGCTAATGACCACTCTATGTGAGAGCTCCTACTGCTACTCCCACTTTACAGATGAGTACACTGAGGCTGGGAGGGCTAGGCAGCTTGCCCAAGACCACACTGCCCGTGGAGGGTGGGGCTGGGGACAGAACCCAGTTCGGTCCAAATCCCCATCTTCTCTACCCTTCGCCAGGCTGCAGGAGGGGGAAGAAGGATCTGGAAGCCTCCCCTCCAGACGGCCCTCCCAGCCAACCCCTGGGGCCCCGCGTCTCTACCTGCTCTGGTGAGCTTGTTGGCCACCTCCTTCCGCACGGACTTGGTGAGGTTGAAGTAGTCGTCGTCCTCGTCGATGCTGCGGAGGAAGAGCGGGATGTGCTGGAAGACGACGGCGTGCTGGCAATGGCGTCGGCCTGCGACGCTCAGCTGCTGGTCCAGCCACTGGTCCTGCGCCTGCTTCAGGGCGGGGCATCGGGAGGCATCGTACCAGAACTGGGAGTTGAGGACGAGGAACAGGACGCCCCCCACCCAGAAGCTGAAATAATCGTCCCCCCAGGTCCGCTGGAACTCCGCCACAGTCTCGGGCGTGGGGGTGTTGCCCACGTCGTGGTTGCCGCTGACCAGCACCAGCGGGATGTCACGGTCCACGCGCGCCAGCACGCGCTGCAGGTCCGCGGTCTGCTCCTTCCGCCAGGGCGTCCCTGCAAGAGGGAGGGTCACAGCTGAGACGGCCGGGGCTACCCGCGTGCTCACCAACGTAAGGTAAGAGAGCACAGTCTAGAAACACACTGAACCCGTGCGTGGGAACTGCAAACGGCAGCTGTGTGTTAAAAACAAATGAGTAACTTCGGTGGGAGCCTCTGTCTGTCCCCCTTCCCTCAGGATGTCTTGGAAATTCAGTGTCCGAGTGGCCATCTGACCCAGCGGTGCTGACCGAGTGGTGACACAGAGTTACTCTAACACTGAATGTTGGCGAGGCTTCCTTTCTTTTATGCAGATGGAAAATAAATACACAGTTGCCGCTTTTCTGTCCCATCTCAGTGGGTCATCATAGGCACCCCTATCGTGTATGGACCCGGCTTTGAACACCAGTCCCAAAACAACTGCTATTATAGTTATTCTTTTTTTTTTTTTAAGATTTTATTTATTTATTTGACAGAGATCACAAGCAGGCAGAGAGACAGGCAGAGAGAGGGGGGGGAAGCAGGCTCACCACTGAGCAGAGAGCCAGATGCGGGGCTCGATCCCAGGACCCTGGGATCATGACCTGAGCTGAAGGCAGAGGCTTTAACCCACTGAGCCACCCAGGAGCCTCTATTCTTACCACACCTATGGCCTTGCAGACCGTGTGAGCACCCTTACGGGGAAAATTCTTAGAATCCGAAGGGCCAGATTGACTGGGACATGCACCTTGCCACATCTCCCCTGCCCCGGCCCACACAGGGGAAGAGGTACTTTGTATTCCAGTAATGGGTGTGTAAAAATGCAAGGGCTCCATGTCTTAATATTAAGTGTGTCTCCCCACACCTCCCCACCACTCCAGACACACAGGCTTCAGTATGGAGATAACGTATTAAAACTTGAATGGATGGGATCTGAAACGACCACTTCAATTCCAAATCTGGTTTTTTGGCCTTTGTTTTGCTTTTTGAGCTCCTCTGTGCTAATTTACCCAACAAGTATTTATCGGGTCCTGACTATGTCTAAGGCACTGATTTCATTACTGGGGTGAGCGGCGAGCCAGACACACAGACCCTTCCCTCCCAGCCAGGGAGTCAGATAACCGACTAATCCAGCAAATGACGTGCAGCACACTGTCCATATCAGACACTAATGGAGCATTACTGACAAATGCAAGGTGGGGAAACGACAGGATTCTTGCACCATGTTAGTCCCGAGGAACATGCTTAACGTTATACACAGACACAAGGAAAAGGACAAGAGAGGAGAGCAGCCCCGCTTCCCTTGGGAGGATGAAAACTCACCTGAAAAACCTTGCCATGAGCAGACGAACATTATACCTAACAGTCCGCGCCTGCCACGAGTGTAAAAGACGACAAAAAAGGTCCTTATGGAACAACTGTAGTAAGGAGGAAGACCTAACGCAGACGGGCATTCAGTCAAGATGGTCATAAAACAGGTGGGCGTGAAGCAGGAACGGGCAGAACCAACTTAGGAAAGAAACAGGTGAGAGACAAAACTCTTTCAGAACTTACAACTGGAAGAAACCAGCAGTGGCCAGATCTCCTTTATAGCCAAGTCTCTGCCCCTCTCTGTTCTTCGAAATGGCCCGTGTGAGCCTGTAGAGAAATGTGCATTCTCTGATGTACCCTTGCATCTCCCCTCGGTCCTGCCTCTGTACGGTGCAACTCAGGTCTCCTGTGTCACTTGTCCTTGCTCGTGGCCTGCTGACCCAGGTCCGTTTCAGGGAGCCTTGGTTAAGTCCCCACTGTAACTGGGAACAGATCCATTTTTCCTTGTAATTATGCCAAGTTTGGTGTGCATTTTACTTTTTGCTGTGGTATTAGGTAAGAGGTCAGAATTTCCCTATCTCACGGAAATAGTTTTATAATTCATTCTAATAAAATAAATAAAAAGAAAAGAAAGAGGTAGATCTACACTGATACTCTAGAAAAATCATTAATATACTAAGTTGAAAAGGTAAGACATGGAGGAAAAAAATCATGTGTAGATTTTTAAAAGGCTTACAGATATTCATATACTGTGAATAAAACTTCTCCAAACACAAAAAGAGAATGATAACTCTGGTTAAATCTGGGAAACAGAGGAGAGAGGGGGAATTCCACGTTCAGCTAAAAACCCTTTATACTACATTTTGAAAGTTCCTTCCTTCCTTTTCCCAAACTTACATAATATTTCCATTGCTTTTTTTTTAAAGATTTTATTTATTTATTTATTTGTCAGAGAGAGAGAGAGAGAGACAGACAGACAGTGCACAAGCAGGCAGAGAAGTAGACAGGGGCAGAGAGAGAAGCAGGGTCCCTGCCGAGCAAGGAACCCGAGGCAGAACTCGATCCCAGTACCGTGGGATCGTGACCCGAGCCGAACGCAGTGGCTTAACCGACTGAGCCACCCAGTATCCCTATTTCCATTATTTTTAAAAGTGTTTTCTTGTTTTTTGGTTTGTTTGTTTAAAAAGGGGGTTTTAGCCTCAGGCTCCCAAGGTTTAAAGAAGATTTGGGAGGTCAGTCAAGAAGCTGCATTTCCAAGTGATCCCAGTATCTCAGATGAGTGGAATCTGGAAAAGGTGTTAGCCGGCTGACTCAGGAAGAGCTTCTGAGAGGAGAGGCAGGGCAGGTCTGGCCTGGCACGAGGAACCAGGAACCCCTTCCCTGGTGGTGCTGGCCATTTGCCCACATCCAGTGTCCGCCTCCTCGCTGGTCTGGGACGGCCCAGACTGTGGGCATCTGTGTTGACTTATCTTATCCCCTCTAAGATTCCGCTGGCTAGGTCTTTTCCCATGTCAACAAACAGGGAGGATGAATTCTTTGTGGCCTTGAGCATGATAAACCATTTCAAAGGGACTCCATAAACCAAGGTTAATTCATCACTACTTTCCTTAACCAGTGTTCTAAAAACCCCAAAGATGCCACCAATGTTCCCATCTTTCCATTCATATCTACTTGGGAGCAGCCAACACTAACCTGGCACTTACCCTGGGTGGCACTGTTCTAAGAGCTGGACCCATATTAATCAGTCTGACAGCCAATGGGGGCGTCAGGACTTGAACTCACTGTTCCAGCTCAGACTGCTGCCTCTCATTCCAGTGTCCTGGCCCCAAACTAAGGTCCTAGCTTCCTGGGTGACTCCTCTCAGCTGTCCTGATCCACAGGACATGGGTTTACAACACAGTGGAGTGCCCAGCGTCTCCCATTCCTGATTTTCAAAGGGCATTTTACCATGACGCTTCATATACTGACTGAGCAGACATAAAGAACGTTCAATTAGCTAATGACCATCTAGAAAAAAGCATCTTAAAAGAAAGGCTTACTCAGAACTCAGAAAGGAGACCTTGTCTACAAGCAAGCTATAGGGTGGAATTGTGAATTACACAAAGTAATAGGATGTTTGTTTCCAAACTTCAGAGGGATCCTGCTTTGGAGGAAATCACAAATATCCCCCACTAACCTGTTAAAAAAAAAATGAAACCCATGGCTTTGCTAGGTCCCCTCAGTCAAATATCAGCCTCTCTTTTGAGGCTTTTCTAGAACTTTCTGAACCCCCCCACATGGAGGCATGGTGTGTGGGGGTGGGAGTCTAGGACACCTGGACTTGGTCCTTGCCTCTTGCGCCTTACAGGCCATGTGACCTTGGTGAGTACCTTAGTTCCTCTGAGCCTCGGTCTCATCATGCGTGCGATAAGGATGATAGGCTCCATATCTCAGAGGGCAACTGTCAGGATTCATACCAAGATAATGATTTCCAGACTTCGGTATGAACAGGAATGCAAAAATGTTAGCTGTCTTCCCTCCACCCCCACACCCGAATGTACTGAATTCTCCCTTTTTTGACCGGTGACTCATAGTACGCACATAGCAATCAATAAATCATTTCTGAAGGAAAGAAAACATTCCCCAGGGATATAAATAATTTTTAGGTAAGAATTTAAAAGTGAAGGAGTAACTTCTCAACTGCAGAAAGCCAAGTTTAAGGAAAACATTTGCATTATTTTCAACACACTTTCATTTGTGTAGGTCAGAATTTCTTTAGGGTCAGAGTATCAATAATCCCTTAGTATTATTAGCATAGCTCATAGTACACCTTAGCACAGCTTCCTAAGGAAGTCATAATATTACAGCAAAGACCAAAGCCAAACCTGCCTCCGTCAGGAATAGAAACAATGTTAACTTGGCCAAGGACAGAGAGTTTCCATGAGTTTCTTATGGATCGAGTGGGGCTCTGCACTTTAAAGGAAAGACAGAAAGAGAGGCAGGGAAAGAAGAGACGAGACTTTGGTGAAGGAAGAAAAACTGCAAAAAACGACTCAGAAGAGAGAAGGTGAATCCATTAAAATTTTAGAATTATATGTTCTAGTTCTGTGAAAAATGTTGGTATTTTGATAGGGATTTCATTAAATCTGTAGATTGCTTTGAGGAGTGTGGACGTGTTAACAATATTGGTTCTTCCAATCCATGAGCATGGTATATCCTTCCATTTGTTTGTGTGAACGTCACAGAATTAGAACAAATACTCCTAAACTTTGTATGGATCTACAAAACACCCTGAAGAGCCAAAGCAATTTTGAGAAATAAGAACAAAGCTGGAGGCATCACAATCTCGGACTTCAAGTTATATTACAGAGCTGTAGTGATCAAAACAGTATGGAACTGACCCCAAAACAGACACATAGGTTAATGGGACAGAAGAGAAAACCCAGAAATAAACACATACTTCTATGGTCAGCTAATCTATGACAAAGAAGGAAGGGATATACAATGGGAAAAAGACAGTCTTTTCAACAAATCGTGTTGGAGAAACTGGACAGCTACATGCAAAAGAATGAAACTACACCCGTTTCTTACACCAAACACAAATATGAACCCAAAATGGATGAAAGACCTAAGTATGAGACCTGAAACCAAAAAATCCTAGAAGAGAGCACAAGCAGTAATTTTTTTTTTTTTTTTTTTACATTGGCCATAGAAACATTTTTCTGGATATGTCTCCCGAGGCAAGAGACACAGAAAGCAAAATTAAACTACTGGGTCCTCATCAAAATAAAGACCCTTTGCACAGTGAAGGAAACCATCAGCAAAACAAAAAGGCGATCTACAAAAAGGGAGAAGATACTTGCAAATGATATATCTGATAACAGGTTAAGATCCGAAATTATATAAAGAACTTATACAACACCAGAAAACCCCTCCAGGGACACCTGGGTGGCTCAGTTGGTTAAGCCGCTGCCTTTGGCTCAGGCCATGATCCTAGGGTTCCTGGGATCAAGTCCTGCATCAGGCTCCTTGCTCTGCAGGGAGCCTGCTTCTCTCTCCACCTCTGTCTGCCATTCTGCCTGCTTGTGCATGATATCTCTCTCTCTCTCTCTCTCTCTCCCCCTCTGACAAATAAATAAATAAATAAATAAAACCACCTCCAAATAATTCAATTCAAAATGGGCAGAGGACATGAACAGGCATTCTTCCAAAGAAGACCTCCAGATGGCCAACAGACACATGAAAAGATGCTCAGCATCACTATCATCAGGGAAATGCAAATCAAAACCACAATGAACTACCACTTTACATCTGTCAGAATGGCTAAAATAAAAAAGACAAGCAATAACAAGTATTGGTGAGGATATGGAGAGAAAGAAACTCTCCTGCACTGTTGGTGGGAATGCAACTGGTGTAGACTCTGTGGAAAAGAGTCTGGAGGTTCCTCAGATAATTAAAAATAGAAATACCACACAATCCAATAATTCTACTACTGGGAATTTATCCAAAGAAAACAGTAATTCAAAAAGATACATGCACCCCTAGCTTTATTATAGCATTATTTACAATAGCCAAGATATGAAAGCAACCCTAGTGTCCACGGACTGATGAATGGATAAAAAAAAAAAGATGTAGTACACACACACACACACACACACACACACACACACACAGAGGAATATTACTCAGCCATAAAAAAGGATGAGATCTTGGCTTTTGCAACAAATGGGTGGGCCAAGAGGGTATTATACTAAGTGAATGAAGCCAGTCAATCAAAGACATATACCATATTATTTCACGCAAATGTGGAATTTAAGAAAATAAGTGTATAAACAAAAAAAGAGACAAGTAAAAAAGCATATTCTTAAATACAGAGAACTGGTGGTTGCTGAGGGGAGGCTGGTGGGGAAGAGGGAATGTGGGAATATGAACACACTTACCATGTTGAGCACTGAGAAATGAACAGAACTGGTCATTCACCTGAAACTAGCATAACATTGCATGTTAATTACAAATAATAAAAACCAAAAAGATGAGAGGAGGAGGACTGCTCTGGGCAGGTCTCCAAGGTGGAAGAGGGGCATCTGCAGAGAAGTGGGTACTGAGAAAACATGGACCCTGATGTCTGCACACACCTCTTGACTGATGAGAAGTCTGGATGGGACTAAGGGGGGCAGGGTGGAAAGCTGTGACCTGTTCAAAGTACGTATTTTTTTAAAAATTTAAAATGTGAGGAGTTTAAGATAAATCCAGGAGGTAACAAACATTATCGAGAGAATTACAAAATATTTATCTATATCATTCATTAATTTTGAATTCTGAATAAGATGGGATACCGTGGAATGCGTAACCTATCACTATTAATATGTATTAAGGCAGGGATGGTCATCTTCTTGTTTTGAGAACAGCATTAAAATACACTGCCAGATAAAAATCTCTCAGCAAACTTGGAAGAGACGTAAACATGCTTCACCAGATAAAGTACATCCACAAAAACCTGGTAGCTAACGTCACACTTTGTGGTGAAAGATTGAATGCATTTCCCCCAGGAGTGAAGACAGAGCAAGGGTGTCTGCCCTACCGTTTGCATTCAGCACCACAGCGGAAGCTGTGGCCATTGCACTAAGGCAAGAAAACAAGCACACAGACTGGAAAAGAGAAAATAAAATGGCCTGTTCTCAGAAGACGTGACTGTCTTCATGGAACGCCCCCCTCTCCAAAATCTATTTTTTAAAAAAAGTTTCTAGACTAGTAAGGGGGACTGACTTAGGGGCTGGACGCAAGGTCAATATATAAAGATTGTATTTCTACAGACTAGCAATGGAGAATTGGAGGTATAAGGAGAAATATTTGAAAGATACTTAGGGGGTAGAAACAGAGAGGAAGGACTTGAGAATCATTCTCCAAGGGCGCCTGGGTGGCTCAGTGGGTTAAGCCTCTGCCTTCCGCTCAGGTCATGATCTCAGGGTCCTGGGATCGAGTCCCGCATCGGACTCTCTGCTCAGCAGGGAGCCTGCTTCCCCCCCTCTCTCTCTCTGCCTGCCTCTCTGCCTACTTGTGATCTCTGTCAAATAAATAAATAAAATCTTAAAAAAAAAAAAAGGAAAGAAAATCATTCTCCATGTTTCAGGAGTTGGGAGGCCAGTCATGTCATTTGCGGACATGGAAAAGACTGGGGAACAAAGAGATTAGAAGTAAAAACTGAAAATTCTGGTTCAATATAAAAACATGCTGTACTGATAGAGATACAGGCAACAAAAGGAAAAGGCAGACAAAAAGACAAAATGGACTTCATGCCAGTTAAAAATTTTTGTGCATTGTCAGACGCAAGTATCAACCACAGAGTGGGAGAAAATACTTGCAAATCCCACATCAGGTATGGCATTAATATTCAGAATATACAGAGAACTCCTAAACGTCAACAACAGATTCGGGCTCGATCCTCTGAAGGGAAAATATCACGGGGCTTCCCTCCGAGTCCGTCTCTCAGCCAGAAGTGCAGGCACATACCACAGAAGCGGAGTGTTTAACCTGCCAAGCACAAAACACCACGACAGACCTATTTTGTTTTCCCCTTTGGGGATTAAGGAGAACAGAAGCTGCCTCCAAACCTTGGGGATTATAACCCGGCTACAGAAAAAAAAAAAAAAAAAAAAAGAACAAGAAACAAACAGGAAACCCACGTTTCTGTTCCCCTTCAACTACCCCCATCCTGGCAAGCAAAAATGCAGTGACGGCAGAATTCCATCCAGAAACTACTGGTTAGAACCGTCCACCTCGGAGACCTTCTCAAAATCTTCTCTTCTCTGTGGAAGCTTTCTGAATAACAGATGCTGTGCATAGATTTCAATCGTGCTATGAATCTGTTTACTGGTTCAGCAAGAAGATTTCTTTTTTCTTTTTTCTTTTTTTTGCCCCCAAGAAGCAAACCAACGGCTCTCTGTAGCAAACCGACCAGGAAGGACGTTGCTTACACAAAACAAGACTTCCGCGCTCTCTGGTCCGTGGAGGCACAAAGACTTAAATGAGACCTGATGATAATACACTCCACTGCCCCAGAAAAATGTAAAATAAGTAGCAGGGCAACCTTGGCCGGCACAGAGCCCAGTCCGGTGACTGAACGGGCTGCTCACTCTGGGGGACCTCGAGGGGACTCCCCGGTCCGACCAGGCAGTGGCGAAGAGAACAAAATCAGTGTTGCGCTCTGGTAAGCACATGCTGAGCGGCTGCTGGCAAACCCAGGCACTTCCCCGGCTGAGGCCGGGGCAGGAGAGGAGGGTGAAGCAGGGTGTGACGGGGAAGGATTTCAGCCTGCTAGCTCAAGTGTCCCCAACTATGCAAGAGCATACAGTTTCGCATTTACTCATCACCAGCTCTAAAAGGACATGATTCCTGACAAATGTTTAATTTGAAGGGATGTGTATGACTTCAAAGCTAAAGCACAGAGAGGCTTTTCTTTCTTTCCTTTCCTTTTCTTTCTTTTTTTTGGGGGGGGGTAGCATGCTCTTTTGGATTCACAGAGCATCAGTTCATTGCTCTGTTACCACGGTTTACAGATGGGCACACCAGGGCTTACTGCGGTCTAAGGGAAGAGAGCAGGGAATGGGGGACCCAGCACCGAGCTGCATTGGAGCCCCGGGCTCTGCCCTGGAGGGCTGGTCTGAGAACTGGGAACTGGCCTGTGGGGGGGGGGGGGTTCCCAGTGAGGATTCGGGGAGGGGGGACACAGGGGTCTTAAGCCTCACTCTCTGACCAACCAGCTGTGCTCTTTTGGGCAACAATCAGTTACGAACATGCCCCTTGCCACCATGAGTGAGTTTCTACCTGCCAGGGCACCAACGTAAGGACTGCAACATGACCATCGTCCTGTCGCCGTGACACTTGGTACCTAACGATGCGCTGATGTAATCTGTCCAGGTATAAAGCAGCAGCAGAAACTTGCTCTATTTTCAACGAATGGAAAACGAAAATGATGATGTCCCACGTCCGGGGCCGGGTACCCGGGGTAGTGTGCTGGAGAGGACACACAGGGTTCCTTCTTCACGGAGCTTCGAATGCGTACCCAAGGCTTCTGCCGGTGCCGGGAGAGGGAGGACACCTCCACTCGATGCCACGGACCACCCTCCCAGGACCCATCAAGACCCGTCAGGACTGGTCAGGGAACCACTGACCGATGACAAGGACCAAAGAACTCTCAGAGCCTTATGACAACAAATAACGTGACCCCTGGGTTTAGGAGGTACAGTCAGGAAATTCAAAAGTGTGTCAGTTATCGAGGAGTTCTCGACTTGTTGAAAAGTATCCAGGGCAACCACACCGACAGGCATTCCAGCCGGTGGTAAGAGTGGGGGACACAGCAGCAGACTCTTGGACCAAATCATCAGAGCTGCCAAAGGCATCAGGGAGGTCACTGCAATGGGAAGGGGGACTGGATAGCAACACCACTTGTATCCAAGCCTTCCACTCGGGCACAGTGACGTCAGCTCCTCGATAAAGATGATGGTCTACACTTTTCCGAGTTCATCCCAATACTGTACTTAAAAACATTACAATACAGGGGCGCCTGGGTGGCTCAGTGGGTTAAGCTGCTGCCTTCCGCTCAGGTCATGATCTCAGGGTCCTGGGATCGAGTCCCACATCGGGCTCTCTGCTCAGCGGGGAGCCTGCTTCTCTCTCTCTCTCTCTCTCTCTCTCTCTCTCTCTCTGCCTGCCTCTCCGTCTACTTGTGATCTCTCTCTCTCTCTGTCAAATAAATAAATAAATAAAATCTTTAAAAAAAAAACCATTACAATACAGATACATTCACCCACAAAGGTTTGCTGCTTGATAAATTATCCCCCTACTAGCATCCAGTTGTATGTTTTTTTCAAAGGGGAAAGACATTAGATTTATAAAAATTTTTAAACTTCGAGGACAGTTTTCACTTTGCCAATGTATTGTGTGAAAAAGCTGGCTTGTACACGAGCTGCTTGGACTGCAACTAGGATCTACCACAGAAATAACATAATATGTTGCAATGAGATCACAGGGCCACGCACAGTAACCTAGTTCCCCAACACAGATGAATTTACTCACTGAACTCTGCAAAAGTTACAATCATGTTTCCCTTCCCACCTGCAATGTTTACCTTCCCAGCAAAATATTTGGGATTTCTGTTAGTGTTGTGAGTTTCTGGGTCTTTCCTTCCTTTCAAAAATGCTGCTACCAGTTAGCACAAGAACCTAACCATTATTTATAGCCATAGGTAACAATGATTGCAAGGGAATTTAAATTATACTAGAAGAGAGGAATGTATGATGTGAAGTAATGAGTACACTGAATGCATCTGATTAGAGGTTCGGCAGAGGAATAATTATGTGGTTATCTGTACTTAGAGATATTACTGGTTACATTAATAGAAGAAAAATGTACTAAATTGAGTGGGGTTTTGGGGTAACACATCTGTGATAGATGAAGAAGCAGAGGAAATAAAGATGAAGGGTTTTTAGGCTGAATATATTCTTGGGACCCCAAAGAAAGAGTGAGGTCAGCCAAGGTCAAAGTTCAAGTTTGACCAAGTAAAGCAAATAACTCTCCTAGGTGACTCAGAAGCTCACTCTATGAGAAGAAATAATAAATATGATGTCCGCTATCCCTCACAGAATTCTTACCATGTGCTAAGCATGGGCAATACTGCATCCTGATGCACCTGTTACTGTACTAAACCCCCACTATGTAACCAGTCGACCTGCCTGGCCAGGACACTGGGGCCCCTCCTCATGCTAATGCTCTTCTAATGAGTAAAACCACATCAAGTGATGTGAACTATGGCCTTGCTGGTTCTGTGATGCAAGAAGGTTAGGTAAAGGGGGAAAGGAAAGGATAAAGGTTCAGTCTGCTGCAGAAGGGCCTGAGTGGTGAAGGGATAAGACATTCAAAGTCTGGGAGCTCAACAGCGTCTCAGGCATTGAGATGCTGCCATCCTGTCTGCGGGCACGGTCACCACCACTGGGCGCAAAGAAGGTGTGTGGGACTCCTCACCGTCATCTCCACCCTGCCTACTGTCATCTCTGCACTGGAAGGCGGCCCCAGAAGGAGCCCAGGGGGTGGGTGGGGGCCAACACGCATCCTTAGTTCTTTGGGGGAAACATAGTCTAATTCCCAAGCCAGGGTTCCACTGTGTCTCTAGACCAAAATGCTGAGCAAGTGCCAGGGGTGTGGGAAACACCTGGAAGACGGGCTTGGGAACCTATAAGGTTCAATGTTAGGGTATTCAGATTGGCCTGGACATGGAATCAGAATCATCTTGTCATTTTGCTGGAAATGAGGAATGCAGATACAATGTCTGGGGTAGCTATGAAAGGCTGAGAACAATGAAACCTTGCTTTTCTCAAACCTTTCGGCAGAAAGGACTTAGAGAAAACACGAGAGTGATCATGTTTGGTGAGACTGAGAGCTAAAAGCCATCTTCGAGCCCTAAGAGCTAAAGATGGCGGACTGGAAACACATACTTAGCTCTGTTCCTTCCACACACTGTACTGCAAAGACAGTAAATACTCTAGGACTAAGTAAGAGGAGAGGAAGAACAGCCACAGAAATGCGGAACCCGGAGAGCAGGTGAACAAGGGGGCTTAGCTCACTCAGAAAGTTAAATAATCAGCTCAAAGTAGGAAAAGTTAAGAGAGCAACTGGCTTGGTGCAACCCTATGGAAAACACTCTGGAGAGATTTACTGAAGCTCAACCTCCATTTTCCTGACGACCCAGCAATTCCACTCCCAGGACTGTCCCTGAAGAAAGGCGTGCACCGGTCTAACGAAGACACGAGTTAAGAGCATTCATAGCAGTGTTATTCACAGGAGTCCCTGACGAGCAATGACCCGGGTACCCACCAGCAGCAAAATGGGTGGGCATATTGTGATACAATCATTAGACGGGATACTGTGGTGCAGTAACAAAGGGCATAAGGTAGAGGAATCGCAGATATTACACACAGCGCAAGAAGCCAAAAGAGTACATGCTGTACGATCTCATTGTTACAAATTTCAAGAACAGGCAAAACCAACTGGGACAGACAGACAGGTTTCTGATGGAGAAGAAGCACGAGGGAGCTTTCTGGCAGGTGGCAAATGTTCTCTACCCTGATGTGAGGAGTGGTCAAGGTTAGATTTGCCTGTTCAAGCTCTTTGCCTCTGAATAACTACATTTTTTTTTTACACTGTACCTCAATTTTAAAAAAGAAGTAAAGGAAAATAAATGAAAGGGGAGAAGAATCAGATTTGTATTAGAGATACTCTGAAGGCTGAAGAATGTGTAGTAACAGGTGTCCTTGGAAATGAGAGTAAAAGAGATCCAGAGTGGAAAGATACCCTGAAGTCCCCCAGGGCTGGACCACTGCCCTCCATACTTTGGTAGATGGGGGTGGGGAGGCTTCAGTTTTTGTAAAGAGTAAATAGGATTTTGAAAGCCAACAGGTACAGCTGGGGGAAGGGGTACCGTAATGAAGGCAGGAACATTAAGATAAAAGGTTTGACCATAATTTTGTGAGCAGAGCCTTTTTCCTTCATGTGCCCTAAGAATGAGAGTGGCCAGGTGGGACCGCGCCCCCTCAGCAAGAGTCAGGAAGAATTTACCAGAGGGCATCTGAGAGCCCAAGAGAAAAGACCTATAGACACTGGTTTTGGGGAAGTGGTGGTGGCGGGGGGGGTGCTTTGCCACCCTATGGTGAAGATCATAGGACACAAAGGATCATAGGACACATGATCATAGGACACATCAGCTCCAAAAGGTCCATTCAGCTTTTCAGGGCTGCACTGCTGTGCATGTGTGACGTACTCAAACAGGCACGGGCAGCCCCGGGATCATTATACACAGCCAATATGAAAGACACCCCAGTTGGACAGGCTGTGGAGAAAGGGGAACCCTCTTACACTATTGGTGGGAACGCAAGCTGGTGCAGCCACTCTGGAAAACAGTATGGAGATTCCTCAAAAAGTTAAAAATAGAGCAACCCTATGACCCAGCAATTGCGCTACTGGGTATTTTCCCCAAAGATACAGATGAAAAGTGAAAAGAAGGGGTAAATGTACCCCAGTGTTCATAGTAGCAATGTCCACAACAGCCAAATGGTGGGAAGAGCGAAGATGCCCTTCAACAGACAAATGGATGAAGAAGATGTGGTCCATATATACAATGGAATGTTACTCAGCCATCAGAAAGCATGAATACCCAACTTTTGCATCAACATGGATGGGACTGGAGAGGATTATGATAAGTGAAATAAGTCAATTATCATATGGTTTCAATTATCATATGGTTTCACTTACTTGTAGAACATAAAGAATAGCTGGGAGGACATAAGGAGAAGGGAAAATGAAGGGGGGAAACTGGAGGGGGAGATGAACCATGAGACATTGCGGACTCTGAGAAACAAACAGGGTTTTAGAGGGGAGGGGGTGGGAGGATGGGTTCAACCAGTGATGGGTATTACGGAGGGCACAGACTGCATGGAGCACTGGGTGTTATACGCAAACAATGAATCGTGGAACACTACACCAAAAAATAATGATGTACTGTATGGTGACTAACATAACATAATTTAAAAAAATAGAAAAGAAAAAATAAAGTGTCATTACAGAAAAAGAAAAAAAAGAAAGAAAGACACCCCAAATAATCAAAACGGGGGAAACAGATATTACTTGGAGAAGGAAAGAAAAAACCATCTTCACTATTCTCAGGGAAGGAAAAGATATTGTATCCCCATCAAACAATTATAGGAGTAATGACCAAAACAGCTCTTGAAAATTAAAACCATGGTAGTGGAAATAAAAATCTCAACAGAAGGCTTAGAAGATAAAGTTGAAGAAATACCTCAGAAAGTAGAGTAAGCGGGGTGCCTGGGTGGCTCAGGGGGTTAAAGCCTCTGCCTTCGGCTCAGGTCATGATCCCAGGGTCCTGGGATCGAGCCCCACATCGGACTCTCTGCTCAGCAGGGAGCCTGCTTCCTCCTCTCTCTCTCTCTGCCTGCTTCTCTGCCTACTTGTGATCTCTGTCAAATAAATAAATAAAATCTTAAAAAAAAAAAAGAAAGTAGAGTAAACAAAGAAGTTGGGCAGGGGGAAGAGGGGAAGGAGACAGTATTTGAGGGCCAGTATAGGAAGTCTAACTAATCTAAAGAACATAAGTGCGGAGAGTATAGAAAAAAAAAATCTCAGGAGGAAAATCATCACTGAAATAATTCAACAATATTTCAGAACCAAAGGCCGTGACCTTAAGTAAGTAAATAAGGCAGATTCACGCCACAGTATATCACACTGTTATATCCAGAACCCTGAATACCAACAGAAGATCCTACATATATCTGCTTTCAAATAAGGGATCAAGAATCAGAGGGGAATTGAACCTCTTAAAATCCATATTGGATGGGCAAAGGCGAGGAAGCTGAGCTTTCAAAATGCTGAGAGAAAAACAACTGCTTACCTAACATTCTATACCCAGCTGAACTACCACAATCTCCAATTAATGTGAGGCTACAATGAGGGTATTTCAAATATAAATTCTTCTCCAGAAGCTCCAAGAGCCTGTCACCCACCTAACAAGGAAGGAAACAGGGTCCAACATGAGAGAGGTGAAGGTAGTCAGTTTCTAGAATGAGGGCGGGAGTCTCAAGACAGTAGCTGTTTGTAGGCTTAGAGGAACCAGACACAAAACAGAGAACTTTGTCCTAGACAGAACTCAAAAAGCTGAAGCGGACAGAGTGCCCAACATTTTTAAATTTACTGACAGGAAATCTGTGCACTTTCACCTGAGGTTGAAGTAGTACATTTAAAAAATTAAGGGGCACCTGGGTGGCTCAGCCAGTTAAGTGTCTGCCTTCAGCTCAGGTCATGCTCTTGGGGTCCTGGGATTGAGCCCCGCATCAGGCTCCCTGCTCAATGGGGAGTCTGCTTCTCCCTCTCCCTCTATCCCTGTACCCCACTCATGCTCTCTTGCTCGCTCTCAATAAATAAGTAAAATATTTTTAAAAATTAAGACATCTTGGAACACCTGGTTATCTCAGTTGGTAGATCACGTGACTCTTGATCTCATGAACCCCATCTTGGGTGTAGAGATTACTTAAAAAAATAAAATAAAATCTTTAAAATAAAAATTAAGACAGTTAATTTTTTATTTTAAAGATTTTATTTATCTGACAGAGAGTGAGACAGCAAGAGAGGGAATACAAGCAGGGGGAGTGGGAGAGGGAGAAGCAGGCTTCCTGCAGAGCAGGGAGCCCCATGCGGGGCTCAATCCCAGGACCCTGGGATCATGACCTGAGCCGAAGACAGATGCCCAACAACTGAGCCACCCAGGCACCCTAAGACAGTTTGTTTTAAAAACACAAAAAGAATCTGCAGGGAAAATCATCATGACATACAAACGTGGCTCATTGTGAATCATGTTTAAGGTAATGCATGAAGAGATGAACTATTATAAATACCAAATACTGATATAACTAAAATTAAAATTTAATGAAGATGCAGATTATAAATAACAAAGGGCAGATCCAGAAACGGTAACACAAGCATGTTATTTAGAACTACAGAGTGGTTCTCAACATCATTAGCCAAAATCACTGACGAGTGCTGCTGCTGGGAAGGGAGCCACGGCCAGGTGAGGAGTCATGAGCTGCCCCTTCTCATAACAGTCTGTGTACAGTGATCTGACTCCCTAATCTGCATGCCTATATAATGCTGACAAAGATGAAAAACTGAACCAGAGAAGCAAGACTTTAAATCACAGCACTATTTTTGGGTCACTGTAAAACAGCAATTCCATAACCCGTATAAACTATTACACAATAATTTTTGTAATTAAGAAAATCACTTTCCTGTCCCAAAGGTATTTCCATGTCTAGAACGTAGTTCATCCCCTCCGAGTGGCTACAGGGTTCTCACGAGGCCCCGTCATCAGAGCAGATGAGGTAGTGGGGCTGAACACAGGGGATCACAAACCCTGGTGTGCACCCCACGAAGACAGTGAAGCGAGAGACAGCTTCAATGCAGAGACCAGCCAGGGCCAGAGACGAAACAGCTCCTCTGTCCTACCTTGTGCTCAACTGCTCTCCCCTGCCCGCCACCAGACTTCAGACACCGGGCAAGGCAGGAAGATGTGTCGTCCGGAGGGACAGCTGGGGAGATGTCGATCGCTGCCATTGCAAGTATACGGACGTCTGGGGGACCCGGGGAGCACCTCCTTTTCAAGGGCCTGAAAATCTGCCCCTCTGGCACGCTCCACTGAACAAATACTATTTCTCCCCCTCCATCCCTTGGGCAAAGAGACAGAATGAGCAGGCACTGACTGTACAGCAATCTGTACGAAGACCCAGGTGCCCCTTCCCCAAAGATGAACTGCACAGGGTGAAACAATATGTATAATTATACTGCCTGCTTTATAGCGTCGTTAGGAAGATGGAGTGACTTCATCTTTGCAAAGCACTTAGAACAATGCCTGGCACACAGCAAGCCCTACATAAATATTAGTGATGTTAGTAAAGGAACGGAAGAGAACATGGTGTTTGCAGAGGCACAGTGGGAAGTCTCTCTCTGTCCAGAAGCTGTGCTCATGTGCTGAGGAACGGGTCCTACAACAGACTTAAAGGGACCTGCCCCTCCTTGGTGCCCCACTGAGGAAAGGAAGTCACTTGTAGATGAAACTGCCCCCAGCAGTGGGGGAGACGTAGGCCTGGATATCCTTGCCGGCAGTGTTTAGGCCTTAGGGGATGTGTAAACGGACCAGAGCACCTGGCATCTGGGACAAGAGACGTCCTGGGCCCTTGTAGTGTGCCTGAGCTTGCTGCCGGCGTTCTGACTTTGTTGCAGTGAGCTGGGCATATGGGGTGGAGGGTGAGGGGGTCCCTGTTAAGTCTAAGGTGGCTTGGACCTTCAGAGAACCAACCCCGATGCCAGCAAAGGTCTGAAAACTGGGTGCAGCACAAGCAAATACTGCTTAGCACTCTCCCCACACGAGGAGAAGGTTTAAATACCTCTAGATCTTGGCCCTCAGTGTCTGGAAACTTCCAGCTACTGTATTAAAAGAAAGTGAACTGTAACCTGGAGAGAAAACTACAAAGGAAACAGGGCAATGACTTAGGCTCAGTATTCTTCCCATTGGCTTAACAAACATCTCCTGGACACCCACTCTGGGCACTAAAAGCACAGATGAATGCAGAACACATACACTGCTGGCCCTCTTGGAACTCACCCACTAGCGCAGAGAGACTCAGTACAGTTAGAACAGACGGTGTGTTGGATGTTACCAGGCACTAAGTGTTATGGGGAAATTACCCCAGGGTGGGTGTTAGGGAGAGGATGGGAGGAAAGGCAATTTTACAATCAGGGACAATCTCTGTGAAAAGGGGACGTGCAAGCTAAGGCCTGAGGCTAGGGTGACAAGTATCCAGAGGGTCAGCAGCAGCTCGGGTATAGGAAGAAAGGAGAAGAGGTAATGGGAAGAGGAACAGTATGTGTAATAACAGAAAGGAGGCAAAGCCCACTCGGAGGAAAGCGACAGGAGACGGGGCAGGCAGGGCAGGATCAGGCAGAGCCTTGTGGCCCACAGTAGGGACCTGTCTGGACTCTAAGAGCAATGGAGGGTCCCTGAAGGGTTTTGAGCAGGGATGGGCACAGTCAGGACGGAGGTTTCAACCCACCCCACTGGCTGCAAGGCTTGTACTGGCCACAACTTTTCAGAAGAATGAGAGAAGAAAGAAATGAAATGAAGAATGAAAGGGGAAGTCTGCAGAGCCCCCCTCCCCCACCTTACTGAAGATTTCCATGAACCGTGTCGGGCTGTACAGGCTGCCCGGCTGGCCAGGTGGTGAGAAGAAAAGGGACACGGGAGCTGGACAGCCAAGGGGCTCGAGGCTACCGGTGTGGTGGCCAGATACAGAACAGCAGAAGGGGGAGGCTGGAGGAACACCTAAATCATGTTCTGTCTTCCTGGTATTCATCCTCTCAGTGTCAAGGGACACCTGCCGCAGGACTGAGGATCTGGTCATTTTTTAAAATATAAACGTTGCCGGCATCTCGTTCTACCAAGGAAAAGTCACCGTGACAGTAAGAATGACTGATGGTCGTCGATGATAAATGGGGAACGTGGACTCTGATGCAGGTAGAAGGCCTGTTAGCAGATGGGTCAGGTTTCGAGTGGCTCTTCCTCTACAGAATGTTAGCAATCCTGGGGCGCCTGGGTGGGTCAGAGGGTTAAAGCCTCTGCCTTCAGCTCGGGTCATGATCCCAGGGTCCTGGGATCGAGCCCCGCGTCGGGCTCTCTGCTCAATGGGGAGCCTGCTTGTGATCTGTCCATCAAATAAATAAATAAAATCTTAAAAAAAGAAAAGAAAAGAAAAGAAGGTGTTTGCAATCCAAGGCTCACATCATGGTGTCCACAAGGTGATCCACACACCACCCTTCAATAAAGGATGTACTGGTGGGAGGTGGTTCTCGAAGCCATGGACATGGAACGCTACCCTTCCATTACGAGTAATTTTCTAGAAAGAGCCCGATGTAGAGGTAAAAGCAGGGATAAGGGAATGTGCAAGTCAAAGGCTGTGCTCACTTGCAGTAGGACAGCCTCAGACTGTGCTCCTCATCATACCACCGGCCGCAGCTCCTGTCCTGTACCCCTAGACCAACAGCCTCCTCCTCCCCACAAGAGAGGAATGCAAGGCTGGTTGGTAGTCACAGGAGTCTCTAAGAGACCAGCCTCCTGGAGCAGCCTGTGCATCCTCACACCACAAGGCACACAGAACAAGACAGGGAGGGGGTCCTCAAGTTCCTGCCAAGGCTTCGTCCATCGTGGGCCCGCAGACTGGATTCCCACACACCACGCCGTTCTAAGACCAACAGGCCTCCTAGGCACAGACAAGCCAGTTAAATCACCCGCAGAGAAATTGTCAAACTCAAGTCCCGGTTGATTTCTGTGTTGGGAACAGCCATGTGCAAACCCCAGAAGCATTTTAGGCTTTTTGACAATCACAATGCAATCACATGCAGGTTCATATACATATAGAGAAAGAAAATGAAAGGTCCCAGGTGAGTGCTTGGAACTAGAAGGAGAACACAGGGTACCAGTTCTCCGTTCTTCTTACAACACAGAGCTGGAAGACACCTTGCTGGGGAAAAAAAAAAAAAAATCACTCCTGAATTATGCATTTGTGGGTTTTGGGGGGGGTTGTTGTTGTTGTTGTTTGTAAAGATTTTATTTATTTATTTATTTGACAGAGATCCCAAGTAGGCAGAGAGGCAGGCATAGAGAGAGGGGAGGAGGGAGCCCGATGCGGGGCTCGATCCCAGGACCATGAGATCCTGACCTGAGCTGAAGGGAGAAGCTTTAAGCCACTGAGCCACCCAGGCGCCCCTGAATTATGTGCTTGACTTAAGAGGAAATGATGTCTTCTGAAAAAAATACGCAAAATATATTTTTCTAAAAATTAAAAAATCTAGGGGCGCCTGCCTGGGTCAGTCAGTTAAGCGTCTGCCTTGGGCGCAGGTCATGATCCCAGAGTCCTGGGACGGAGCCCCACCTTGGGCTCCCTGGCCAGCAGGAAGCCTGCTTCTCCCTCTCCCTCTGCCCACCTACCCCTCCTTGTGCTCTTCTCTCTCAAATAAATAAATGAAATCTTAAAACACAAAATCCAAACCCAAACTTCTGTTCTGATGGGTTCTTATATTTGTAGCACACGTTACTTGAGGGAGTAGAATAAATTATTCTCCAGGCCTTGAAATGCAAAACCAAAACACACACAACAAAAAATACCGTCTCCATACACACTTAAGCATTAGACCTGGCCACGGAAGAAATCACAGTAAAATCCCTCCCCAAACACGTGCTGCGGTGGCTCAGACTTCCAGATGGCAGCCTGGCACTCCGCATCTCCTGGGGAGAAAGAAGGAATGGGGGTGGCCAGAGAGAATGCAAACTTTCACACTGTTGTCTTGGTGAATCTGGACTTGAGGCCAGCACCCGAGTGCTTGCTGGGCAGGAAGAGATCAAGCCCGGTAAGAATAGCCCAGGAAACAGAGACCAACCACGTGAGCCATAAAATGAGGAAGACCCCGGGCATTCAGAAAGAGAACACACACTGCCAGAGTAAAGAGGAGATCAGCGAAATGGGGAATATACTTCGGCATGCGACACCACAAAACACTCTTACAAAATCTTAAAATTAAGAGACGGATGCTGAAGCCTATCTATCAAGAAAATGTTTGTCCTAAGGCACAGAAAATAATATTCAGAGTATTTTTACTCGAGGGGCTCTATTTTATTTATTATTGATTACTTAAGGGGCTCTGTTTTATTTTAGTGCACATTTAAAAAATATGAAAGACGGCGTATACTTAATGAAGGGACATTATCCAGCCATTCGCAATGACGCTTGTAATGACAAAGAGGCTTATTTACGTTATGTGAAAAATCACCGTGCAGAAAACTGCAAATAATGTATGAACTCAGCTATGCAAAGAAAAAAAAATTTTTTTTAAAGATTAGAAAGAAATATGCCAAAAATGTTAACAGTTACTGCCTCCGGGTGGTACAGAATTATGAGTAATTTTTCTCATTCTTCTTCTCCCCTAATTTCTCTCAATTGAGCATCTATTACTTTTACAATCACACACACACAAAAACCACACACGCTATTAAAAAGCACGTTGCAGGGATGAAATGTCTGATTTTTGAGTTCATAAATGCATCGCTCTAAGCTGAGGGCATGAATATAGATGATCACGGTTTCATTTATTCTGAAACAAGAACGCTGGGATTTTCAGGAATAATGAAGGGCAAAAAGCTCCTGGTAAAGGAGCTCACCTACTTAAACGGCAAGATGATACAAATGATTCAGAGTCCGAGAGTATGGACAAGTGCCGGGTAAAGGCCTATTAAGGAGGCCACCATCCCAGGCCCCGTGCTAAAAATTCCAACCCTGCTCAGGGAATGAAAGTCACCTTATCAGACCCCAAAGATACAATCACCCCACATTACTGTTGCAATATTATTAACCAACTGTTTCTGCCAATACATGTTTAATGTAGAAGCCAAACTCTGGCAAGCAACAGTCCGTGCCCCGCAGCAGGACAAGGTCAAGCGCAGGAGCTCCGCCGGAAGGACTCCAGCAAGCGGGGTGTTACGGTGGACAGCAAGAGGGCTCTGTTGGGAGGGAGGTCTGGCTTCGGGGCTTGGTCCTGCCCCTCCTTATTGAGCTGCACAACCTCAGGCAGTCATTTATTCTTCCTGAGATTCCGTTTCTAATTGCAAAATAAGGGTAATAATGTCTATTTGCTAGGGCTGTTAGGAGAATTAAAAAAAAAATGTGTGTATAGGGTACGAGTATAGAGACTGGCTCACACCAGACAAGGGATGAATGAATGTACAAATAATCAAAGCAAGTGAGTTTCTCCTACTTGTCCACTAATACCAAAGTACTTGTTCAGGTAAATGTGGGGGGAAAGGAGTGGGCGGATCACTATAGGTAGGCTGGCCTAACTCCTATTTCTTCCCTTTCTCTCTTGTTCACCTCCAGTACAGAGCCTGGAAAAAGCTACACACCTGGTTTCCAGGCTCCTTTCTGGCTAGAAGGGGCAAAGTAACAAGGTGACCCAAGAATAAAGTGCCTGGTGGCGGTGGGCGGGGGGATTCCAGGGAAACTTCTGCTTCCTTGATGACAGGGTCACAGGTCAGTGGTAACGCCTCCTTCTCTTAAACACGGAGGGGATGGCTGGGCCACAGCAGCCATCTTGCAGTCATGAGGAGAGTCACAGGAACACAGCAAAGACACGGATCGTGACGGTGTTAAGCAACGTTAATACCAGCAGGTGTCGACGTTTTTAGACTTGTTATTATGTGAGAAAAATAAGCCCTATTTTTATTTAAGCCACTTTTTCTCAGAACCCACAGCATTCGTAAAGAATACAAATCATGAGTATAACTCCGTCTGGTCCTTGCTCTTGTGGAGCTCATTGTCTACTGATGATAAGGACAAAAAAGGGGCTCACACAGAAATGTAAACTTAGAATGCTAATGTTCTAAGTGTTATGTTATTAGTGTTATGAAGAAGGGGGTACTTGAAATTCTGTCCTTTGTACTTACGGGGTTTTGAGCCTGTGGAGAAGGTCAGGGGTGAAGGGGACAAAGGAGAGAATGCTCAGCAAAGTGAACGGCAGGTGCACACCCCTGTGGCAGGAGAGGAGGGTACGGAATAGGACCGTGGGCTGGTGCAGAGGATGCGGAGAGCAGGGACGGCAAGAGCAAGATTGGGCCGTGGGAGGCGCGAAGGGCCAGACCTCTGGACCTTGTATTTCTTATAAGTAGGTAGGGTTTTACCCATAAGAGCAAGGGGAAGGTATACGAGTGAGTCTGGCAAAGGGCAGGAATGTTCAGACGGAATCCTGGTAGCTATCTGGTATCTACCAGTTTGGGGGGTGGGGCGTGGATTACGAGAGAAAGACAGAGACCGAAAAGTCCTATCTGTGGCATGTGGTATACGCAGGACCCCTTCTCCCTTCTCCCTTGCCGACAAAGACCTAATCTTGGTTGGGGCAGTACTGGTGCTGGGCCCTGGTGATGGACTCTGACTGTACCATGCCAACAAGCACTTTCTTCTTCCCTGTTTTCTAAGACTCCCTGGAGCCTAGGATTCCTCCTGCTGGCGGGGGTGGGGTGGGGGCGTGTGCTGAGGGTGTAATCCTAGGGACACATTCGCTTTCCTGGTAAGAGGGGAACCCTATGCTGAGACCAGAAGGTAACAAGCAGGAGCATGAAAGCCAGCGTGCTAAGACTGATGGGACTTACAGTGAGAAAGGGGAGCCAAAGAGACATCTTCTTTGGACACTTTTTTTGTAGAGTAAGTGAATGGAGAGAGACCTGTTTACGGAGAGCTGCTGGACTGCAGAATCTTGTTTAAGCCACCGACACTAGGGAGGCCTGTAGCTGAACGCTCTCCCAAGTGATGCACCTGCTGTCTACAGAGAAAAGGCAAAGGGTCTGCACCCATTTAACATGCCTGGTAAGTCATCTGCTTCATCAGTCTAAAAAGCAGTGCACTAGGAAACATTCCTGCTTCCACACCGGGAGACCCGCCCGACACGGGAATATTAACGGGACCCGATGATGACAAAACGCGGCAATAACTCATAATAAAGTGGACACGAAAGCAGACAGGAAACCGTGGATGGCAGCACCGATCCTCTGGAGAGTGTGATATCAGACTTGAAAACGCGAACAGAAAAGACAAATCTTCTTTGGACACTTTTTTTGTAGAGTAAGTGAATGGTCTCTCTCAGACCTGTTTACGGAGAGCTGCGGAGAATTAAGGGCTGGAAAGAGATGGCAATCAGCATGACTGATGGATCTCCACTCCCTGCGGGTATGGTTCAAGACGTTATTGCTCAATGGCGCCTGGTGGCTCAGTGGGTTAAAGCCTCTGCCTTCGGCTCAGATCGTGATCTCGGGGCCCTGGGATCGAGTCCTGCATCGGGCTCTCTGCCTACTTGTGATCTCTGTCTGTCAGATAAATAAGTAAAATCTTTAAAAAAAATTATGCTCAATTTACAGCAGCCTTTGAAATCTGCTTCCCTTTAAGAGGGGAGAAAAGTTAGTCGGACCCTTCTGATCTGTTCACAGAAGCCACTAGAAAAACCCACCGTGGAAAAGCTGGTCTGACACATGAATTTCTAAGGACAAAGACACTGAACAGACAAACTGGACAAGTGTTCCAGTTTTAGGGGAAGATTCACAGTTAACTGTGGGGCAGCTTACAAGCTCCAGAGCATGGGGCCAATCATCCTGTGTGCATTTACCTTGGGTCTAGGTCAACTTAAGTCAACAGGACTTAAGACACGACAAAATAGAGACATTCTTAGAAATGATAATATTTGGAGAAAAAATATTTTAAATTACCGTAGACAGGTCTTTCAAAAACATTATGAAGCATGGAATCACCTGTGACGTAAGCGATTCACCGGTAATGAACCGCTCCCTAAAGGAACGGTAAGAATGAATGCACTGGCGTGTTGTGTTAGAAATCACACGGTGACCTATCTCAGTGTGGGCTGCTCTAACACAGTGTCGCAGACTGAGTGACTTACAGACAACAGAAACTTCTTTCTCACAGTTCGGGGGGCTGGAAGTTCAAGATCGGGGTGCTGGCATGGCCAGGTTCCGGTGAGGCCCTCCTCCGGGCTGCAGCTGGCCGACTTCTCACTGTGTCCTCGCGTGGTGGTAAGAGGGGCCGGGGAACTCTGGGGGGTCCCTTTTATCAAGCACTAATCCCACTCACTTCCCAAATGGGATCTAATCACCTCCCAAAGGCCCCACCTCCTAATACCATCCCATCGGGGGCTATGACTTCAAAACAGGAATTCTGCAGGAGATGCAAACATTCAGGCCATAGCACGACATGATGGTGGGAATGCCAGGCATGCTAAATGACCTTGGGATTTTAAATTCTCAGACATGAATGAAGGAGGTAGAAAATTGTTAACTGAAAATATTAGAAGAATTATAAATATTCCAAGATGATAAAAAAAAACCTTTTTTCCCATATCTATTTATGGTCAGGAGTCGTAATTTATGTCACTAATTGCAAAAACATAAAATATACCTGCCTGAAAGATTTACTGCTGAATATTTAACACCTTCCTCCAAGCTACCATAAACTTTACCTGCTCCTTTCTTATGGTTATTAATTACCATTTATTGAGTGGCACAGTGTACGTGCCAGGAATTGTATGAACCACCTGAAAGGGAAGGGAGCTTAGGGGCTTCTATGAAGAAACTAATGTCCAAGAGTGGTTAAGAACACTGCCCAGTATCTAGTCCTGAGAAGTCCCCAAGACCGCTCCCAGGTCTGAGGACTCTAAGGAGGGCTCACAGGATGGAACTCTGCACACAGTCATGCTACGGCTGGGACTTTATCACAGCAGAGGAACAGAAGGGCAAAGCAGCAGAAGGGCCAAGGGCACAGGCTATCAGCCACCAGCTTCCCAAAGACCTCTCCCAGGGCAGGCACAGAGGACATGCTTAACGCCGTCGGCAGTGAGCTGTGACGACACATGTGACATGTTGTCTATCAAGAAAACACCTTAGAGACCCCGTGTCAGGTCCTTTCTTGGGGCTGGTCATGCAGACAGCCTCTGCTGGGCACATAAAGCATTCCAGCCTCACAAAACAGAAGTGTAAGCCATGTGATCTATACAGTCAAGGCACAGGGAGGACCTGCTCAGTTCTGGGAACACCCCCCTCTGAAATGCCGGTTCCTGGATGCCAGCCAGGCATGTGGCCAGGCCTTCCTGTGGGCAAGTCTCCGGCCCTAACTCTTGTCTGCAGAGATAGACGAACCACTACATGGGGCTGGGACAAGTGGCGGTCACAACGAGAAAAAAATAAGATAAAACTGGATCCCTACCCCACCACATACTAAACTCAGTTCCAAATAAATTACAGTCCAAAATATAAGGACCCTATTAAGCTTTTAGAAGAAAATATAGTAGAATATCTTAATGACTTGAGGGTAAAGGATGATTTTTTAAAACAAAAAGATGCACTGACTGTACAGGAAATTGACAAAACTGGACTATACTAATGCTTAAAACTTCGGTCCATCAAAAATAGCATCATCTTTTAAATGAAAAGATAATTCAATCTAGGAAAAGACAGCAACGACCGATATGTGCTGACAAAAGATTAATCTGTGAAACACATACAGGGCTGTTCCAAGTTACTAAGAAAAAGATATATATATATATATACATACATACATATATATCTCAATGGAAAAAACCAGGCAGACAAGAACAGACAATTCAGGGAGGAAGAAATCCACGTGATCCGAAAAGACGCCTCACCTCTCCGGCAATTACAAAGAGGAAATTAACGAGCACACGGGGGCCTATGACCCTCCTGCCTGGAATGAGTGAAACACTGGAAAACCCCACAAAGCTCTGGCGCTCAGTTCACCAACCTGGAGGCCACGGCCCCCGGTGAGCACGTGGGGGTGGGGGGGGGTGGTCCGAGCAAGTGACCGGATGCCGCGGGCACAGTCTCCAGGCGGTGCCGCAGGCGGAGCAGACCCGGCGGAGAGCCGCGGTCTTGGGGCTCAGAGTCCGGGCACTGGGGTGCGAGAGTCTGAGGGCAGCGAATGAGCAAGGACAGAGCTGCTTTGGCAGAGAACTCCAGGGTCGCCCTCGGAGCGGTGAGTGAGGACAGATTGGCGCAGGTGAGGAACCGTCTCAGGCCATGGAAGGAAACACCCAAAACACGCAGAGGGGACAGTCCTCAGTGTCCACACAGGGCCGGGAACGACTCCCATCCCCACCAGCCGGAGGGGGCAAGCCTCGTAACTCAGGAGCCGTCAGGAAAAATGCTCGAAGGGGTTTGCATCAGTGGTGGGGAAAAATGAGCCCCAAACCCAACTCGGCTCGGGCCCTGCCCATCAACTTAAGAGCAAGACTGAAATGGCTAAACTGTTCCCAACAGCTGTGCCCCAGAATGGCTCAAAAATATTAATAGGAAGACAGAAATATCTAGCCTCCAACAAGGTAAAATCCACTAGGTCTGACGTCCAACTCAAAATAACCCGAAATGCAGAGGAGGAGGAAAATAACCCCCGCGGCGAGGAGAAAAATCGCCATTCTGGCTAACGGAAGGGGAGAGAGCAAATGCAGTAACCAAACCCCTTACCTGTCGACCAAGAGCACAGCGGGGGAGGGTCAGTAAGCTGTGCCGTGCTCACCCACGGGAACGCTCGCCCACAGTGGACAGAAACAGGCCAGCGTGCTTCCCGTCAATCCAGAGGCCTCCCACGTACGGCTCAACGTCACACACAGGTCATGCTCCCATCTACATTGACATCAAGTTTGAAAATAAGCCTAGGTCTTCCTGGGGGGGGATGTCATACGCACAGGGTAAAACCATGAAGAGACCCTGTTTTTTTTAAATAATTTTTTAAAAGATTTTCATTTATTTATTTGAGAGACAGAGATCACAAACAGGCAGAGAGGCAGGCGGGGGGTGGGGGGGGGAGCAGGCTCCCTGCCGAGCAGAGATTCCCGATGTGGGGCTCTGGGGCTCGATCCCAGGACCCTGAGATCATGACCTGAGCTGAAGGCAGAGGCTTAACCCACTGAGCCACCAGGTGCCCCAGAGACCCCACTTTAAAACGCTCCTAACTCAGGCCAGTGTTTCCCTCAAGGGCAGAAGCTGCCAGCTGCCCACCTCATTACCCTTCTCTCCTTCCTTCCTAATGGCACCTGAAAGACCGTAATTCCCAGGGCAAGCCCAGCCTCTGATGTGGACGTTGTTAGGAGACCCTTCTTGAAGAGCCCTGCCACACTGGCCTCCCTCCTTCCCGGATGTCCGACGGGAGAGCTATGCAGCCGGGGACAAAGGCTGTCCCCTGATGACGGAGGAGCATGGAGCTAGAGAAGCCTGGGTCCCGGGAACGCTCAGCCCCAAACTTCTCGTCACTGGAGACGGAGTGTGCCACGCTTACTTGGGATTTTGTGCCATGGGCCCTTAATCCCTAACAAAAGTGGCACGCAGGCGGCTTCAAGCGCAGTGCTCACGTTTTCCTTCAGAAGCTGGCTGGCAGACGCATGTACACGCCTTATATTCATCTTTGGACTATTTCTGGCATTCTTTATGCTTTTCAGTTTTTTGTGGGGTTTTTTCTTTAAGGCTAGAACATCGAAAACATTAAAAATGTAGAACCCAATACCTAATCCTCGGGAAGAGTTAAAGACTCGGGGATAATGAGAAATGTCTTTTGAGGCAACTCAACACAGAGTTTGGAGTCAGAAACAAAGAGGAGGGTTCCTAGAGTCCGCAAGCCTGGAGACGGGAGCGCCAGCGTCCAAGGTCCAAGCACTGCCCGTTCGGCGGCTCTGCTTGGAGATAAAGGTCTCTCCTAATAAAGCGGCTCTGGTTCATGAAATCAAACTCAATGGGAGAGCAGAGGCAAAGGGCTATTATGAAGAGGCTCGATCTTTAAGTAAGACCCTACCAGCAGAAGGTCACGGGTTGGAACTGGATTTTTGGTGAGAAGCTCCCTGTAGGTCTTGGAAGGCCTACCTGATGTTGGTTTGTAACACAGACGTGCACCTGAGCCGCTCGCTGCTCGGCTGGGAAGGGGCTGCCGTGTTGGGTGACTCACAGCTGCTGGTTCTCTACCACACGCACGGCGAAGCTTTGCTCACCCCTGACAGCCCTCGTGTGACTCTCCCTGACTGCCTTCTGGTCAACCACATCGGTCTTCCCGTGGGTGGGAATGGATCCGTTTGGTCGGTTTCAAGTCAATCACATTTATTAAACTCTAAAAATCGGTTACTCGAGGGCTATCCTGGCAGGTAAACAAATGAATAAACAGAGAGAAAGTGTATGCAATGGTATAAAAATTACATATATGTGTCTGTCTGTCTCTCTCTACTGGGGCAGCGCTATCAACTCCAACCTCTCTCGCCCTTGAGATTTGCAGGCGAGGCTGCTTCCTCTCTCACTGCCCTCCGTGCGAGCACACCGCGAGGAGCAGCCTGCAAACCGGGAAGGGCCCCTCAGCAGACACCAGCTTCTGCCGGGACCTTGATCTCGGACTTCCCGTGAGAAGGAACTGCGTGGGGTTACAGCTGCCTGTCTGGGGCCATCTGGTACGGCAGCCTGAGCAGACGAACACACACATCACAAACGCAGCACCTTCGAAAACTCCACTAGGGTTAAGAATCCAACAAAGGAAATCATTTCATGTGGTGAGAGTTACCTCCTGAAAACTCCCTCTGTAGGACAGTTTTTATTTCTGTTTTGTTCAGGGCTCTTACCCCCTCGATGCTTACCACCGACCCCAAGTCCAACCCGAAGGACTGCTGCTCCCCACCCCACGGTACACACGGGCCCCGGGCTGGCAGTCACGGGAGCGCTGGTGCTTGGCACAGGGTGAGCTCGGAGGGCCGGGGGTTGTGAAGGGAGCAAGCAGGACTACCGGAGAGTGAACCTGTAGACCAGCCAGACACAGCCACGGCTTCCAGTGTCTCCCCTGCACGGCCGGATTCCCTGCCTTCACTCTGGGTGGTGGGGAAATGGGCTCCGGAAGGCAGAGGTGTGTTACTGCCAGGGAAAAGTGGGCGATGTCCGTGCACCTTCTCCCCATCCCTTCCGACCCAGCCAAGCAGGTCTTCGCGAGTCCCCTAGCTCGGGGCTGTCCTGTGCCTGCGTCTTGTTTCGGAATGGGCCCCTCTATGGCGGCATCTGTCGATGCCACCTGCCCTGCATCCCACCTCTCCTTCTGACAACTGCGCCGCACCATGATTCACACAACCACCTTGAGCAGCTGTTCACAGACCCCCGCTGGGACGGCCATTCAGGACGACGTGCTCTTCCTCGCAGAGGCGTGGGCGTGGGCATCAACTGGGCCGCTCCGACTCCCCCTCGACCCCGGCACCGACTCTCGAGTGGAGCTACGGGAGGATGAAGCCTGGCAGCCGCGGATGCACCTGGACAGCGGTGCTGAGGGGAGATCTGGCAGCAAGCTCTGCCTGCCCAGCCCCCGGGGCTGCTCAGGGCCCTCTCCTCTCCAGATGCCTGTTTTTCAGCTTCTCCTTCAATCCCTGAAACACCTCTAATCCTTTCAATTAGTCCAATTCTGTTGCTTGCATCCAGAAGACCCTCCATTCCCCTCTGGGAGAGATGCATCTAGAAGATTCCTGCCCCCACTCGCACACACGGAGAGGGATGAGACCAGCAGTCATGTTTGTACAGTGTGAGCCCCGCCACTGGCAATGGCTGATGGTCTCAGGAGACACCCGATCCCCCCTGAGCCAATCACACGCTCTCTTCTGGGCGTTGGAAATCTTGGAAATCAGACCGTTTAGTATCTACGCATCTCACTGAGGAGAGGAGCTATAAGAGGACATGAAGGCTGAGTGGGGATCGTCCTATATGTGTGCCCAGATTGAGAAAGCTGGTCTTCAGCAGGGGAAGAAGGGTGGGGAGAATGCCATGGGGACCCAGGAAAGGGCAAGTCAGTGGCTGCTGTCTTTCCCGGCTCTGTGCCCACGCGTCTCCCTCTCCTCAGCTCTCAGCGCACTCCTACCCGCCCGTTCGCTGAAATGCTCCTGACCACCACCTACCCCCCGACATACTTTTTTTTCCACCCTTAAGTTTGAGTAGATCTGTTTCTTACAAGAGAACTGCCTTTCTTCAAGATCCTCGTAAACCCCCCTTTCCTCCAGAAGCCCCCTCCCCTGCTCTGCGGGGTGATTTGAACACACTTCCGATTTTTCACAAGAACTCTGCTTCCTTCCTTTTCCCTGGACCACATTCCCAGCGGGAGCCCCCCACCCACCCGTGCTACTCCTGCAGAGCCTAGTCTCCTGGAAGTCCAACCCAGGAAAAGAGGAAGAGCAGCTGTTGCTCCCGCGCAGGCTGTGGAGATGCTAGACAAGGACAGACCAACAGGGCCACGAACGAGGCTCTGGGTCACTGAAAAGTTCATCAAGCTCGTTTCCCTACAACACGTGCAAGCTCCCTGGGTTCCTTTCCGGCTGTCCCCCCTGGTGGCCCGTCAGTCCCAGCTCTAGCTATTTCCTTGGGTGGCAGGTTTGTCAGGTGGGAGACCGAGAGGTATCTGGTCCTCAGAGAGCATCTCGGTAAGGAAGAGCCACACCCAGGGGCCCTGCGGTCTCTGAACCCACCCACGTGAGGTTCGCAGTCTCTGGAGGAGGGACAAATGAACTAATAAAGATGGGTTTTAAGACCCGCATTGTCCCTCGATCATTCTGACGGGACGTTTTCACCCAAACCTTGTCGTTCAAGGCCACTTTCACAAGCAGCTGCTTGTTGGTTTTGGGTCCACTGTGCACGCACATGGGCACACACACGCACACACCAGGGCTGTTCCTCCTCCCACCACACTAACAGCTACTGTTCTCAATACACTGCGGGGGCGGGGGGGGGGCACAAAATTTCTCAACCGAATCCGCAGGTACCTGGTTAAACCGAGGGGGTGAGTGCACACGCACGCGGATTCCTCGCCCTACAAAAGGAGAAACTGTAGAGACCTCTGCCGCACAGTCTATTTTTAAAAATCGAATTTGCACAGGACCTTCTCTACTGCTGGGAAAGAGGCCGACGGGGAGAACACCAGCTTTTCCTGGACCTTAGACCGAATCAGAGCAAATGTTAACATACAGCAGGAGCTGCAGGGGAGGGGGTGAGACTCACGATGAGAGTCCTGTGCCCACGAAGCTACAGGGCAAGGGACAGATTTCCCTCTCTGAGGTGGGAGGCAGCAAACAATGGGGTGAGATCCTCCTGAGGGGTGTCTCTGGACAAAGGAAGTACGATGGTGACCCTCGTGGGTTAACCGCTGGAACTCTCTCAGGGTGACCCTCCTGCGAGCATTTCAATCTATCTTTTCATGCAACCACAGGCTCAGATATTAGATCCTTCTTACGACAGACATCAGTACGTTCGAGAAGGCTCCTATCCGTATAACGACATGAATTCATTCTCTGCTGCCTTGTCATAGGACGACAGCTAGACACATTCAGCAAATCTGGGAGGTATGTTTGGGGTGGTGTGACATACAATCCAGGTTAAGTGACATATTTAAATTGCATTGCAGGCTCTGCAGGGTGTCTCAAAGAAGCGGATGTTGGTTCAGCAGCAGAGCCTCTGAGATGGGTACGATGCTGTGTCCATGGGACAGGTGACTGGACGAGCTGCGTCCACAGACAGCTGTGGTTCTGAACAGGAGCCCCCGGACAGGAAGTCACAAGGGCGGTCACCGCAAGTGAGGGGGTGGTCTGCGACAGAACAAGGTGATCTGCAAACTGCTCCAGGGGAAGGAGTCACAGGGATGTATGTATTTAGCAGCAGCAGGTGGTTCTCCTGAGTGATACCAGGAAAGCCAGGCAGCAAAATAATAAATCTGACAAAAGTAAGCAATGAAAGGGTGCTTAGCTCAAGTTCAGGGTACAACTTTAACCCTCGAGACCAAAGCTGTAGACCTTGACTACAAGCACTCTCCCCAGATACGTTCCTGGTGGGTTGTAAGTATTTATATGAAATGCACATATGAACAATTTTCCATGTTTCACGTCTATGATCTTTCGTTACACTGCCCTGAAAAGTGTTTATGTTCACAAACGACAGGCTGGGGACAGAGAGTGTATGACAGCACGCTGAGGGTAGCCAACCATCTCAGTCTGCCTAGAACTCAGGGGTTTCCCAGGACATGAAACGTGTTAGTGGTGTAACCAGGACAGTCCCAAGCAAAGCAGGCTGGGCGGCCGCCCTAATCTGGGGTAACACAGAACTCCGAAGTCTAGCTACAAACATTAGCAGATGCGAAGGGCCCCATGAGACACAGGCTGCCTAAAGGGGGTGCCTACCTGACCTGTATGGAAGGGCCTTCAGACGCTTGCAAATAAACCCCACAAAACTGAATGCCTTGACTGGTCTCCCTTTGAGCATTTGATATTTTATAGACAGAACCCCAGGCCCGAGGCATTAACATTCCACACGGGGGTCTTAGAAGCAGAGGTCCTGTGAGCGAGTAACACTTTGTATCCATGACGGGCTTCATTCCTTCCAGATGATCTACCAAACCCAAGCCCAATGGCAACATGCCAAGAAAGGATAAAAGGTCTCCTGAGCATGCTCTCAAACGATACCAGATGAAAACACTGTAATTATTTATAGGAAATGGCGGTATGTCAGAGCATTTGGCTGAAAGTACCATGTTTTCAAATAAATTTGGTAGACAGCTAGGACTGCTCTAAAACAGAGCAAAATATATGGCAACGAAAGGAGGAGGAGGAGCTCGTCCCCTCGGTCCAGCATGGAGTCAAGTGAGGACAAAGGGAAAACCAGCAAGGACATCACTCCATCACTGCCACCACCAAGGTCCGTCACAGGCCCTGTAATTTATGACCTCGTTCAATCCTCCAGACAACCCCAGGACAGAGACGTCCCCACTCTCGGCTTCCAGGTAGGGAAGCAGATGCTTAGGAAGGTCTAGGGACTTGTCCACAAACATTTCCTAAGGGACTCAAGTTTTAGACTCAGGGTCGGTCTGTCTCCAAAAAGCATCTATGATCTGAGCACCTACTGTGTATCCAATACTGTGTGGGTGCTGGGGTGCAAATGGATCCCTGGCAGAGAACCTCTTGTCCAGAGGCTCCCACGCTGGGAGGGGCTACGAGCAGCAGCCGCACCGTAGCAGGTGGGACACCTACTGAGGGCTCCTCAGGTGCCAGAGATCATGCAAAATGTCCCCCAGGCATTACCTCGGCCACTCCTGATACAGCTCTTGCTTTCCACTTGTATTATTTCCCACAGCTGTCCAGAGTCTGAGGCTTACAGACGTTAAGTAACCAGACCAAAGTCACGGCTTAATTAGTCATGTCCCCCGACTCCAAGATCCAGAGTCTTAACTAGACCAGTGGGTCGGACGAGCGCAGCCGGTGACAGGCTGGGCTCGACACCGCATTTGTGAAACAGGCAGAGCACCAGGTTTAGTTAGAAGGAACCACTAGAAACTGGTACTTCCGGAGAAGTCCTCAAGAAGACCAGAACGGGAGCAGAACTAGAGCTGTACGGTCCGACGTGCCGACGACGATGAAGGGCAAGGACAACGAGACCAGCAACAAGACGGGAGGAGGAGGCTCAGCCACACGTGCCCAATGTGTGCTTCGTGCCAGCCCTTCCAGGCTCTTTACCTTGCCCCTTCCCCACAGCAAGTCCCTGGAAGCAGGTACCATTATCAGCTTCATTTTCCAGAGGAGGCCCAAGGTCACGGGGCCACGACATGAGGCAGCGGGGGCTGGGACCCAGGCTGGGAGGATGGCTGCTGTGGCCTGTGCCATTAGACCGCCCTCTGCCAGCAGAGGTGAAGGAACACAAGAAACACACTCCGTCTCCCAAGGGGGAGAGCAGCAAAGTCACACTGCAGGACGGGCTGCTCGGAGCAGTGCACGATGGAGGCCATTCGTAACAGGTACACCGCGCGGGTGACGGGCTGAGCACGTGACCCGGCAGTGGTGGACCGGGCGGCCCACGGAAGGGGCAAGCTGACCCCTCCGTCAGACTGTTGGTAGAGAATTCCACCAGGGAGCTGCGGAAGTCCTGGAATAGGCACCTGGGGCGGATACAACAGAGGTCAGGCAAGGCTTTAGGGAGAATGCGCTGCACTGGGTGGGGGGCTGGGTGGGGAGGAAAGATGGCTCGAGAATGAATCCAAAAATTTGGCATCCTTATGACTGAAGGAACAATGAGATACCACCAAATGGAAAGGAAGCCCTAAGGAGAGCAAGTTCGGTTTTCCCGTGGTGAAAGTGAGGTGTGAGGGCACCAACCAGGCAGACATGCAGGCAGAAGCACAGAGCGAAATCTGGCCTGGGGGCCAGTGAGTAACTGGGAAGCACAGAAACGGGGTGATGTGCAAGCTTCCACCGGTCAGGCTCTTTGTCACAAACAAGTGATTCTGGCTCCTTTAAGCAAAGAGGCAATTTACTAAAGGGTACCAGGTAGCTCCGAATAAAAGAAAGCTGGAGAACCAGGTTTCAAGGCTAAGAGGGTTGAAGCAGCTCAAATCACATGCAAAAATGCTTCCAGGGACAAACACTAGGTGCACCCGGTCCCCGCCTGCCTGGTGGCATTGCCAACGGTCACGCTGGATGCTACTAACATGAGGACCTTGCCCAGCACTGCCCCTGGAAAGTGGGTGTAGCTGCCAATCCCGCACCAGGATAGACCCTGGGTCTTCTGTGTCTACAGCTGAAGATTCAAAAATCCACTTCAGGTGAGACTGAGTGCCTGACACCGGGTCACATGCCCGAGTCCTTGCTGCAAGGGAAGCTAGAAAGAGCATTAGAGCTTCTGGGCCTCCGGCTTCAGTCACAGCAGGTGGTTTCTGCCTCCCTCCCGTGCACTGGGAGGCCAAGCAAAAGCAACCCCTGAAAACATCTGGTTCTGTCTTTTCTAAGTAACCGATTGTTACGTTTGCCCTTCACAGGCAGAAGAACCTTTACCTGTCTCAGAAGAGAGTTTAACACGGTGATGCTAAGATTTGGAAGAAGACAGTCGCATTCATCTTTGGTGAGTCTAGGGGCTGCTCTAATGATGTGGTCGTTTTTTTTTTTTTCTGCTGCTGGGGGCTCAATGGTCCCGGGGCGGGCTGTCAGCTGGCCCCGTCACTGGGAATAATAAGGAAGCTGTCTTCTGTTCGGAATTGCTGCACATCTCCCATAACTTGTGCCAAGGGTCTGGAGGTCCCTGGGTTATAGACTCTGGAGACCATTTTTAATTTACTGATAAGTGAAATTTTAAAATGTGACATCTTTGAGTACCGCTGCTCTGGTCTATTAAACAAAGAAAAGCAATTCCCATGACAATATCATCCTATTAACCTAAAGCTGATAATGTTAATGTGGCCCGGGGCTGGCTGGCGGGATGGCCTAAATTGCAACTAGACCACACCTGTTTCTGCCTGCACACACCCGCATGGCCTCGCCCTTCTGTGGACACAGAGACAGATCGTTCGGTATTTTGTAGGTTTAGATCCAAAACTGAGCTGTTACCAAATTCAAAGTCAAGAACACCTGTCTCCCACCTGCCTTCACCCTTTTCCCCGAGTCTTTATGCAGCCTTGGCCCACCGGAGGATGGCAGATAGAAGGGCTGACTCTAGGACGTCGGTGCCCAGTGAGGGTCCAGAGAAAGGAGCCTGCCCTCTGAGTTTGAGAATGGGGGTTGGCACAGTATCCCATACCAGCTGCACAGTGCTGGGAAGGCTGTCAGACCTGACCGTTTAGTCATCGGGAAGAAGGGAGACCACCACCATGATCTCATAATAACAGAGTCACCGTGGTGGCTCCCCACTCCTGTGAGTACAATTGTTTCCGGTAACAAGCTCTTCCCAAATTCTGTGGCCACTTCAGTTGACCTAATGATATGGAATGAGTCAGGACAGACCACTTTTGAATTGATTACTTTAGAAGAAAAAAAAGACAAGAAAAGAAAGCTACAGACAACAGCAACTCAACTCAACTTAGTGAACTTGCTATTTAGTTTCTAAAAGTTTGGGTTTTGTGTCGAGACAAAAATTTCCTTAAAGAAAACTGTGGAGAAGAATTAGTCTTATAATAAAGAGACTGATTCTCATCCATTTCAGATGGCAAACTAGGGCTGGCCTGAGGCATAGAGTTGGGCCACTCTCCACGCTCTCCCTTGCACGGAGTGCCCTGGACTTTCATTTCCACATTACAAACACCCTCTCTTTTATTTTTACTTTTCTGGGAGGCAGGGTGAGGCTCAGACACAGACGACAGTAAATTTGATCTTTTGGGCCGCTAGGGTTACTATTCAGTAACAGGATAAAAAATACCAAAATGGACTAGTTTGTATCATATTATTAGGACAAAGGCCCAATTTCCTTCTGAGTATCACCATTTGGTTCAACAATCTACTTCTAGGAATTTACCTCACAGATGAACAACAAAAAGCAGATCAATAAAATGTGGTAGAGACACGCCGTGGAATATTACTCGGCCGTGAAAAGGAACGTGGCACGGACACCTGCTATGATGTGAGGGAACCTTGGAAGCACGATGCTCAGTGACAGCCACCATTCAGAGGAAAGGTCCAGAACATGCAAACCCACAGAGACACAAGGTGCACTGGTGGCTGTGCAGGGCTGGGGGCGAGGAGGGGTTGGAGGGAATCAGGAAATGACTGCTATTGGGTACAAAGCTTCTCTGGGGGGTGACAAAAACGCTCTGAGATAGACAGTGGTAATGGCTGCACAGCTCTGTGAAGGTCATGAAACCACCGATCTGTCCACTTCTAGTGGCTCAGTCATATGGAACGACTCGGATTGAATACAGTTACACGGAAGGAATGTATACGGATTTCATCTCAACAAAAAGCTCTCATTTTGGGGCGCCTGGGTGGCTCAGTGGGTTAAAGCCTCTGCCTTCGGCTCAGGTCATGATCTCAGGGTCCTGGGATCGAGCCCCGCATCGGGGGTCTCTGCTCTGCGGGGAGTCTGCTTCCCTCTCTCTCTGCCCGCCTCTCTGCCTACTTGTGATCTGTCAAATAAATAAATAAAATCTTAAAAAAAAAAAAAAAAAGCTCTCATTTAAAAAACCCAGGTGCACGAGGGATCTGGGGCTTGCGTTTCGGCCCGACTTCACAGCCACATCCCTAACCGCACATGCACCAAGGCGCGGGGTCCCACACGGGCCCTAAGTACTGGTCGTGACGGAACGGGGGACACCACATAATGTCCCCCAGCTGGGGACAGTTGACCAAGGGTGTGCACTCTAGTATCTCGTGCATTAAACACCAGGATAGGAGGAGCTCCTATGTGCTGCCAAGAAAGACAACAAAAATGACACACATAAACGCTGTGTCTTTGTGGCTCCCCTTCTGCTTTTTTACAAAATGCTATGTGTGAAAGCGTACATAAGCTTGACGATGCTCTCTCATTTTCATGAAAACTACTGACGTGTTCTCTGAGGAGAAGGCCATCTGTGGTGGCAGGAGGACAGACTTTTTCTGTGTACCTTCTGACCCTGCTGGATGGGATCTGCTTGGTGAAACCATGTGCACGGAGGGTCACCGGGGACCACTGCAGCTCCGTGAAGGCCGCTGTAAGCCAGCACGCCAGACCAGGGCTGCATGCCGTGTTCCCTGACGGAACAACCTCCCTAAGACCACCAGTGCAGCCTCTCTCCTCGACCCGCCTGGACGCCTCCCGAGGCCGGGCACTGAGCCTGCTCCTTGCTAAGGAACTGTGCACAACCAGGGGCCTCCATGCTCGCTGCCGGGACTGATCAGACAGATGAGTAAATGAACTACAGTCGGACCAGACTTCCGACAGCCGACAGTCAAGGCTGGAACAGACAAGGCGAGCAGGTGGACGCTGCTCTGGGACGCCCCAGAACTGGGGACTCCGTGGCACAGGCTGCCTTGCGTGGGGCTTAAGAAAATGATTTATTCCGGGGCGCCTGGGTGGCTCAGTGGGTTAAGCAGCTGCCTTCGGCTCAGGTCATGATCTCAGGGTCCTGGGATCGAGCCCCGCATCAGGCTCTCTGCTCAGCAGGGAGCCTGCTTCCCTCTCTCTCTCTCTGCCTGCCTCTCTGCCTGCTTGTGATCTCTGTCTGTCAAATAAATAAATAAAATCTTAAAAAAAAAAAGAAAAAGAAAATGATTTATTCCTTCAATTAAAAACATTTAGTTTCATCTAGTGCCAGAGAATTTATAGAGACATAATCCTTTCCATCTCGAATCCTTTCCATTATCTTTTGCTAATTAATTGAGGTGCATAAATTCATTGATCTAAAACTTTGCAAGCCTAGGCATTACTCATGTAGTGAACCAGCGTTATATTGCCAACAGATCAAGCTTAATCAGGTTCTACCGCTTTTTAAATTATACATGTTATTAGACAAAATTCATTTAATTTTGCATCTAACAGCTACAGCTTATTACACTGGCTGCTTCCATTTACTGCAACTCACTGCTGAATATGTACTATAAGCCAACTTGGGATATAATTAATAAAACGTCTGACGTAACTGGCAGCTTTGGTACAATATGGAATATGCCTTACGGTGTTTTGGGAAAGGAAAAAAAAAAGATGAAGGAAGGTATATTATCTACGTGAAATTTCTGAGGCTGCTACCTTACTGATCAATACAAAATTTCTTCCCAAGAATATTTATGGATTATGGCAGCAGTATTTCACCCAAATAACACATAAAGGAAGGAAGGAATAGTAAATTTTTTATACAACCCAAATAATACGTGTTGAAAAGAACTTACCATGGTTTTCCAATAAGCTATTCAGGAACTAGTGCTGAATATAAATGTTCAACAATCTAGAATTCCAACCATGCAGGTGAGTTTCTAAATTCTGAGGGTTACAGAACAGGTGCCCCCTCAGCAGCCTGGCACTTAAACGCGCCACGTTTCCAGGCTCTCGTTATTTTTCTGCATCTCACGTTCTAATCACTTGACCAATTAGCTGATAATTGAACGCCTCTGGGATCATGCTCCTTTTTAGTATTTCATTTAGTGGCAGAAAATAGGCCCATCCGAGAGGTGAAATGTCCCAATTCCAAGAAATGAGTGTTTAGAGCAAAAAACAATGAAAGGAAAGATATAAATATTCCAATCAGCAAAACACGAGCTAGAAAGACACTGGTTTGGCCTCTACGATACCAGTCTGCCAGGGAATTCTGCCCGTTTCTGCAGCATCCCTCCACCATCCCAGAAAGCCCCCAGCATGAGGCAGAGGGCAGAAGAGGGCCCCAGAGCAGACCGCCACAGGTTCTTGGCCTAATGGCGTCTATGACCTCGGCGGATCAGGAGAGAACGTGTCCTCAGGTGGAAGCTGAAGGCAGGAGCACGCCAAGTCCTAGGTTCCTTACCCCTGAGTCACGGAGCCCTCTGAAGGATCTGATGAAAGCTACTAGACCTTCTCCCCACTCTGCTCCCCAAGGCACCCAGGCAAACACACTGGCTCTCGCCCAGTTTGAGGGGGCTCACCGCCTGGACAAAGCCTTTTCCCAGGCCTCACTCCCAGGGTTAGGGTCCAGACGTACCCCTGTCGGACACGATATTACTTAGCGCCCCAGAAAGAAATCCTCAAAAAATTTTTCTTTCAAATCCAAGACATTCTAGAAAAAGCTGTACCCCTCTCAGAGATAGGTTTGGTTTTGTTTCTCTGACAACTGTCTTTTTTTCTCTGGCTAATCTACCATCTTATCACCACAGTGGTCCCAGACTCCTGCCTATTTGTTTCTGCCCCTCCCTCGGGGCATTACTTCCGTCAATGAACTTAGATTTTCTTTGGTCCTGATTGGTCATTTCTTACTTTAATTTTTTTTTTTTTTTTAAATTGTGTGATTCTGTTTAAGTCTCCTCAAACGCTTCTGGAACAAATGAACCAATATGACAAGGCTCTCAATTTTTACTTTTTGATCCAAACACTGGAAACCAAGGAGAAAGACTACAGAAGGGTTGGTTTCTTTTATTTTTCCCCCTTAATAAAGAGGCAATTGTTTGCTGGCTCTTGTTATTCAGCTCCAGCCATTTCGTTTCACCAAATAATCAAACATTCACATTTTCCTAGCCACAATTAACCAGCCTTTTAGCCTCTAATTAAATGTATAAACTCTTTGGTGAATGATAATACCCACATGTCGACTACGACGGGATAGCTCCGAAGGGCAAACAAGAGTGCATCCATACCTGTGCACGGAAAAGGGCTCTTCCTCTGGGGCCCATGAGCCTGTGAGCCTGTGAGCCTACATGGGGAAACCCTACAATTTCACTCACCTCTGTCACTGAGTATTTCCTCCTACTATTAAGCGGAAAATCACAGAGGTATTATTAAGCCTCTTGTGACGACGGTGTCACCACCAGAAACCACAAGGACTTTTCATATCCTGTTACGGTTGTGAGCGATCCCTCGTGAAACCGTTTAAGCTCAGCACCACTTTGAAATTACAGTAGTGATTAGCCCTGTTGGGACACTGGGTTGTATAACACATCAACAAAGAAGTATGTATTTTACTCTATCAAATAATTGAAAAGATATTTTGATAAGTGTATTCCAACACGCTTGGTTTCCTCTGAAATCCTAGGTCTTTTATTTTAGGTGTTTAAAAACATTATTGAGAGGCGGACAGAGGTGGTCTGCCAATTGCCAACACGGCACAGAACAGGTTAAGACGCCTTGAGTGGGGACAATCAGCGGACACAGCCGGCAGCGAGCACAGCCCCTCCGCCAAGACACCATGCCGCAGCAAGTGCTGGGGGGCTTGGGCGGGGGGGGGGGGTGTACGGCGGGGATGATCACACACCTAATCAGAAACAACTTTTCAGGTAATGCTCCAAGCTCCCAAATTAGTAATATTAGGTAAATTAGTTCAAACCACTTTCAATCAGCCGCAGCAGAAGGAAGGTATTGTTGCTGATTGCCTGGAAGCCTTAATAGGCTTCTAATGGATGTAAAGGATCTCGGAGCCGTGGGGCCCGGCTGATTGCTACGGGTCACCACCGACCCGCGCACAGCCACAGACAGCCAGCTGGAAGCCCCCGCCCATCCCCAGGGCCTGGTGATACCGGCACCCAAGCACGTCACTTCCCACACTCATAGTTAAGCTGTGTATGGTAAAGCGTCTTCAAATCTTGGCATTTCTTGAAGCCTGGAGTAAGCACTTAAAACTAAAAACTCAAGGCTAACAAATCACACAGGTGAGGAAATGAACATACGTTAACTGAGCTTTTTAAAAAAAAAAAAAAAAAAACCAACAACAACAAACCCTACTGTGATAGGAACAAGAGGGTTTCTGTTCAATGGATACCTTCTGAGTAGCTACAGTGCAGTGGGCAATGCAGACACTTACACATGTATGACAGGGACTGAGACGCTGGTGGCACAAAAGAGGTAATATGGAAGTTGATCCCTGAGAGATGTCCTCTGGGGAACCACACAGCAAACTGACTGGAGCAGATCCCAAACCCAGACAACGCATCTGATTTCGAGAAAAACTGACTGGTGCACCTAAGAACATCTGGTAACAGCACTGTTTACATTAGCTCCAACCTGAGGAGATTACTACTCCTCCTTTTGGCTGGGGGGGAGGGGGTTGTGATTAACCAATTACGATATCTAACCCACGGAATGCAATGCACTTATTAAAAGCCTGGCAGAAACCTCCCTGTACTAAAGGATTTTCTAGGTACGTGGAAGGGGAAAAAGTAAGGCCCAGAACAATGTGCACAGAATGACATTTACGTAAGACACAGGTGCTCACATATGGAGTGACCCCAAGGGAGGAGACTTGGGCAAGGTCACACAGTTTATTCTAGATGTAGATTCTAAATCTTTGCAAAGGAAACATATTGACGTATTATGTAATTTGAAAATCTAGTAAGAATAATAAGAAAATAAAAAATCTAATAAGAATAATAAAATCAATCCCTACCCACCCGAGGTTTGACTACCACAAAAGATCAGAATGACACAAACACATACACAAAAAAGAATGGCACGTTTCCATGTGTCCCTGCTTCTTTTTTCTAGGTCAAGCAAGGACTTTTGTCTGTTTTACCCACTGAGGTAGCAAGCACCCAGAACATGGTCTGGCACAAAGTAAGCTACTCAGTAGAGCGCTGGTAAAGAACTGAACTGACTGTTGTTCACTGAATCCAGAAATTTGTGCGGGTGCCTCCCATGGCCACTTGCTATGCATCATGGGAAACACGGGAGCGACCCATCTGACCTGCACTCAGGGAACACCTTACCCAACGGCGTCGCGCAAGGGATGAAAAAGACGCACGGATCCAAGCACAGCCCCCACTGCCGGCAGGAACTTGAATTAAGCTCCAAGGAAGGTGAACTTGTCGAGCTTGCAGGGATGAGATAAGGCGTTTTCCTGGCCCGAGCCTTAATCCTGGCTTTGTTTTTCAATGCCTCCGAGGCTTTGCTTATCCTAGTCTGTCTTGTACCAGAATTATGTTCCTGTGTTTGGTGCCTACCCAGCTGGGGAAAAATGAACACCAGCCCTCCTGGATTCCATTAACGCTGGGAGGACAAATGGCTTATTCTTTGCCTGAAGCCCAGCGCACCAAAACCCTCCAACTTTGCTCAATACGGCTTCATTTCCCAGTTCCATCCCTTCATCCTGGAATGAGAAATCTCCAAGTGGGGAAGGCATCTCGATGGTCATTTGGTCATGGCAACTCCTATGTGGACCCTGGTCCAGCCATTAACATCTCATTTAAGGGAAAGTGCTACCAAACTAGATGAAATGATTTTCAAAAAGCCACCATCCCCGTTTACTAGTAATTCTACTTTATGGTCCCCTAGCATCCCCCAATCCCTCTGCTGATTCCTTTACTTTCCAGACCTTGCCAGCCCCATCTGCAGACGCCCGGCCCTTTTCTGCTGCAAGTTAAGACTTTTCTTAGTGGATGATGCCGCACTTACCTGCCGCAAACATCGTCGTGGTGCATAGATCCTCTCCTTCAATTTGTCAGAGTCATTTCTGAATTCAAGTCCACGGTCATATTCAGTCCCTTTGGTCCCAACAACAACGGTGCCCAAAATTCAAATACAAGATGGCTGGGGTCATTTTTTTTTAAATTTTATTTATTTATTTGACAGACAGGGATCACAAGTAGGCAGAGAGGCAGGCAGAGAGAGAGGAGGGGAAGCAGGCTCCCTGCTGAGCAGAGAGCTTGATGTGTGGCTGGATCCCAGGACCCTGGAATCATGACCTGAGCCGAAAGCAGAGGCTTTAACCCACTGAGCCACCCAGGCGCCCTGGCTGGGATCATTTTAACGGTGAAACTAAAATGTGGTTCCTATGCAATGGTGTGCGCATGTTATCTCGAGAGAAAGTTACACAGGAAGGAGGAGAGAGCCTTCTGCTTCTAGTGATAAAGGGCTTCTTCGTCCATAAATCCTAAAGTATCAGTACTGCAGATCCATATGTTCTTATCCCAAATCCGAGGGGCCAGGCCTCCTTGGAAATTGGGAGGTTTGCAAATTTGAAAGGAGCAGTACTGGGCATGGGGCACCTGTTAAAGGACACCGGGAGCTGGGTCTCAGGTGACATCCCATTTTGGAACACAGTAGTACCTCACTAGCGAAACAGATGAGTATTCTAAGTAGGAATAAAGGGAGATTATAAATCGTGTCTGTTCAGGTCAGCTCTGCTGCCAACTGAGTCAGTTTTCAAACTTGAAAAAACTCTTAGCTTTCAGAGCTTTCTGGATTTTGGAATAGCAGATAAGGGAGGGACATGGACATGACCCAAGTCAAAGGAACCTGTCCTGCCTCTCTTGACCATTCCACATAAAAGCATGCATGTGTGATTGTTTTCCTGAATATTCTGGACAAGTTCTGTTTTGACCCTGCGTGGCACAGGTCACTCCACTCTCGTTGTTCAAACTATTGTTTGGAAAGCAAAATAAGGGGCACCTGGGTGGCTCAGATGGTTAAGCGCCTAACTCCGGCTTGGGTCATGGCCTTCATGTCCTGGGACTGAGCCCCACATCGGGCTCCCGGGTTGACGGAAACTCTGCTTCTCCCTCTGCCTCTCCCAGCTGCTCGTGCTCTCTCTCTCTCAAACTCTCTCCCCACTGCCTAAAATGAATAGATAAAATCTTAAAAAAAAAAAAAAAAGCAAAATAAAAGCCATAAAAACATTTCCCTTTGACAGTTGAGCATGGTAAGTCTAAAGTAGTAATAGTTTCCTTGTTAAACACCATTGTTATTAACAGTTGAAGGAAATGTCCACAAACTACTAGTGTACATACAAAAAGTGCACCTAATGCAAAAAACACAGGGCCTGGCACATTCTTGTCTAGCAAGAGCTTCTCAGACTTGATCGTCCATAAGTTTACCTGGGGATCTCATCAAAATGCTGATTCCGTGTCATCAGATCAACAGGCCCTTGACGGTTGCTCTGGGGCCAACCCTTAGAGTAGGGTGTGAGGTGTACGAGAAGTGTGAAAACAGCAGGATCCATGTTAAGATCCTGACTCCAACACTTACAAGCCGGGAAAAGTACTTAACTGCTCTGACCTAGTTTACACCATCGGTTAAAAGGGAAATAACAAAGGACTCTCCAGGGTAGGTGAGCTGGAAGCCCATAGAGGAGCACCAGTCCTGGCAGACACACACCTTTGACCGCACCCCATGCCATCTGTGACAGGCTGAAAATGCCCCCCAAAGATGTCCTCACCCCAACCCCCAAACCAGTGACCATGTTATCTTACACAGTAAAAGGGGAATGTGCAGATGTGATAAAATTATAGATACTGAGATGGAGAGTTTATCCTGGGTTATCTGCATGGGCCAATAATCGCAAGGGTGTTTGTAAGAGAGAAGCTGGAGGGTAGGTTTAATAGAATATGAGAAGATGAATCAAAGGTCAGAGGAGAGAGAAGATGCTGCGCTGTTGGCTTCGAAGATGGGAGAAGAGGGTGCCTGGGTGGCTCAGTCATTAAGCCTCTGCCTTTGGCTCAAGTCATGATCCCAGGATCCTGGGATGGAGTCCTGCACCGGGCTCCCTGCTCAGCGGGAAGCCTGCTTCTCCCTCTCTAGTTCCCCCTGCTTGTGTTCCCTCTCACGCTGTGTCTCCCTCTCTGTCAAATAAATAAATAAATAAATAAATAAATAAAATCTTTAAAAAAAAAAAGAAAAGGATGGGAGGAAGAGGCCATGGCCCAAGGAACATGGGCAGCCTCCAGAAGCTGGAACTTCTAGAAGGACAGACCCACTCTAGCCTTCTAACCTCCAGGACTGCAGGAGAACAAATCTGTGTTTGTTTTAAGCCACGAGGTTCACAGTCGTTTGTCACAGCAGCCGTGGGGTACTCATACAGCATCCACTGGAATAATGCTAACGCGGGCTTGCCTCGGTTAGCGTAACAGAGGACTTCTAGAGGCTGAATCACGAACTGAAACGAAATCACGTAACCGTGATTCTGCCCAAGCGGAAGTCAACACACAAAGAGCTCTTCAAGGAGCCTTTATACCCAGGGAGGAATTGGTTTTGCACTCTTTGTTTTGTGTGCTTGTGGCAATTTTTCATCAACAGGCCAGACGTGCACATGAATAGCAAACCAAATCCTATGGTGTAAAAGGAATTCTTGTACTTGGACTGCATCACCACATTCTGATCTGTCAAGTTCTCACGTGACCTGCTGAAGACTCAGAAATGGGTCAATGCCTCCTCAGAGCGACCGACCAGTCACCCTGGGCTTCAGTGTGAAGGAGTGAAAATCGGTGGGCTCGATATTTGCACAAATCTCCATTTTCTCTTTATGTGTTTTAGCCCATAGAGAAGCTTTATAAAATAAGAAAAAAAAAAAAAAGGTAACCAAAAAGACAACTGCAGAATGAAAACACATTGTTTCAAAACTAACTAGACTTTGTCCTGCATTTCTGGCACCATCCCTGCAGGGAGTGGTACCAGAAGGGCCCCTCGCCATCCCTGGTTTCACACTTCCCTACCAGACTCTAAGCTCCACGGATGGGCCGCCCTTTCATTTCCAACCATCATACCCACAGCGCCTAGGGCTTTAACTGGCACTCAGTGGGCACACGGTAGGCATTTGTAAATGAACAAATTTTGTGATAAATATGTATAATGGAAAAGTGCCATTATGACTTCCATTAGAAAGAGCATTATTCATGAAGTTGTTTTTTTTTTTCCTCCAGTTTGAACTTAAAACTACTTGGCCCAGGATATTATTTATGGTAGAATTAAAAGTATGCTTCTGATTTTATTTGCCTATTAATACATGCATCTGATAATTAACAATGTGCTAAGCAGTCAAAGCAAATAATTACTTTTCTAGTGTCTGCCCCTGCGTTATGAGCTAAATGAGGAGGAAGCCACTAATTGCATATTAAAAAATGGTAACTAGCTTTAAAACAGTCTGTTTAATCTCAGACCACAATATTCAAAATAGTTACAGTCCTTCCACTGGCTCAGTTACAACCCCACCAAACAGTCCAACTCTTCAGAACAGATGTGAATTCTGCTCGGGTCACACTGAATATAAAATTATGTGTTCAAAAGACTGCCGGTTCACATTTACAAGGTCTTCTGACCAGTGGAAAAAGCTGATCATAAAAACCGTATCTTTTCATTTACTATGCTCACTATCTTTTATTCAAGAAGCAATGAAACTGCATAGAAAGCTTTCATTTTAAATCTTCTTTTGAAATATGACTGAATACATTAACATAATTCAGAATGAGTCGGTAAACAGCTACAAAAACATGTTATATAATTTTAGTGAGTCCTATAACATTTCTGCCTTTTTTTTTTTTTTTAGATTTTTATCTATTTATTTGACAGAGGGAGAGAGTGCACAAGCAGGCAGAGCGGAAGAGGGACAAGCAGGCTCCCTGCTGAGCAGGGAGCCCAAGGAGAGGCTTGATTCCAGGACCCTGGGAACATGACCTGTGCTGAAGGCAGACATTAAACCAACTGAGCCACCCAGGTGCCCCTATCTTTCTGTTTTCAAAGAAAAGAAGCCACTGGACATAAAAATCATGAAACTGGAATCTGGCCTTCAAGTGTCCAATAAAAGCAGAAGTTTGCTCACTGGACGGTCCAGAGTGAGAGATCTAGCTGATGCTACAGTGCGTATTGGGCCAAAAGATCCAAAAGAACCTAGCTAACAGCAGATCAGACCATTTGGAAGCAGCATTAACCTGGTCAACTAGCAGATTACCTTGGCTTTACCAGGTAAACCAAGACTCCGAGTCCTCCTATGGTTTCTAACTCCTTTAGAAACTGGGGCATTCTGTGCTCCCTTTAGCAGTGTGCAATACCAGCACCAGGAAACCCTCGGCTGAGGGTCACCAAGGATGGCCCAGTTCATAGGCAGCTAAGATTTTACCTCGCTACAAAACAAAACTCAGCACCACGCTGTGACATGTGCTTCTGTACTAAGCTGCTGAGACGTGCACCACCTGCACAGAGAGACAGGGCTGTCTGACCCTTCTTCACTGTGATCAAGGTTTTGAATGCTTACTGCATCAGTGGGCTCCTGGCTCAGAAATGAAGGCTCTGAGAAGGGAAGGGGTATGTCCAAGTTCACCCAGCACATCAGTGGCAGGTGTGGAGGTCTCTGTCCACTGCCTTATTTTCCTTCTTCCCCACCTTGCCACTTTGGCACAAGCCCAAGAGCAGGAGAAGGTCTCCAGGGATGACCACCATGGGTTCTCTCCAGTGGTACTCAATGAATGACATGGGCACGTCCACATTCAGGACTTTGCATTAAATATGTATAAACAGAGAATGAGAACAGGTCTGAGGGTTCCTCTTGCTCGTTACAGTCAGGACCTTGGGGACTGTGATTCTGGGCAGCCCCTTTCCCACTCTCACATCTTCATTTTGGGATTCTTCTGGAGAGGTAGGCTGCCAGACAAGTGAAGTCATGGGGAAGAATGAATGCACCCCAGCTTACCATAGAGTGCCTCAGCTTCTAAAGGCACTGGAAATCACAGGACTCAGAGCGCAGGCATACAGGACAGCGTTAGCCAAAGAAAACATGCATGGCCACCGTGGTGTTTTCGGCAATGGTCTTCAGGCCCACTACTGCTCCAAAGGAAGAGACCACTGGTCCACTAAGTGTGGCCATGGGGGTCTACTGGTCTACTCTACCTTTCTGATGGGCTGGCACAGTTCTACCTGTGTATACGTGGTCACTGGGCGTTACTCTTGCCTGGGGGAGAATGTATCAGAGGAGGAAACAAAAATGCAAGAGAGTTCTAGAAGGAATCTGTTATCTTTACATTCTATGTCCCTTGTGGGAAATCATCCTGCTCTTTAGACCACACTGCTATAGACCCCACCCACATCCTGGCTTTAAGGGGACACATGTGCCACATAACTGTCAGTCTGGGACTTTGAATGGACCACCAAGAATAAGGTACTTTCTTTCTGTTGTGGTTTCTGTGAGAGGGATGTAAACCTGGAGCTCCCAGGAACCACCATCTAGAGAGAGCCTGTGTAAGAAGGAATTCAACCCAGAGAAAAGCTGGGCTGAGCAAGAGAGACCAAGTCCTGTTAACAACCTCTGAGCCTCTGGATCCAGCCATACCTGAAGCCCACATTTGCCCCTGGATTTTACAGTCCCATAAAGGAACATGTACCTTTAATTTTAAAATAATAATAATAATAATAATAATAATTCAGTTTAAGTTAGATTTCTGTGACTTGCAAGTGAAAAAGCACAAATACAGGTAATACTGAAGTATAAGATGAGAGGAAATAAGAGAACATTACACTTGTGGATATGGTATCTGAAAGAAGTTGAAGTTTGTTCCCTGGAAATAAAGGTGACTTGTGGGAGTCGGTTCCACTTTTCAGAATAAGTTCATATCATCAGAACTGTAGCTGCGCCTAATTACTGTGATTAATCTCGCCAAAGTCTAAATGTAAAAATGAGGGTGCATTTTCTGATGTCCAAGGATACTCCAGCGGCCACGGAGAGAAGGAATGGGCCATTACTGAACAAAGACATCTCTTAAGAGAAATGTTTTTGGCCCCCCCCCGCCCAAATGCAGTCATGACTGGAAGGAGAGAAGGTGACATCAACAGCATGAGTCTTACCTGGCATGGCATGGATGAGGTCCCCACAGAGAACAAAGAACTTGGGTTTGGGCTTCAACTTGTTGATGGCCTCAACAGCTTGCTCAGTGAGACGGATCTCCTGCCCCCACTCGTCACCACCACTGTCACTGTCCCCAGTGGACCACGCCTTCATTAGTCCAAACTGTGGGTCTGCACCTTGGATGAAGTAGAACGGGCCTTTCCATTCCCTTTCCTTTTCTTATAAAAACAAAGAGGGAAGGGGGGAAAAAAAAGGAGAGGGAAGAAATATTATAAAATCTGTCAGGGAAAGCATCCAGGTTATTGTGCAAGTGGATACAATATTTTTCTTAAATTAAGTAGGTCATTTTAATAAGCTGCTCTTCAAACATACCATTTTCCTGTCATAGTCTAGAGGATTGTGATTTATACTAATTATGCCTGGGACCTGGTGATTCCCAAAGGCCAGGAAAGACCACGTGGGCCGCAGCAGCCATGCAGCCAAGCTGTTTGTTTAAAACTAGCCGGCCAAAGTGGAGCGCGGAGGCACACCAGCAACGCTGTACGGAGGATAGTAATGCTCAATGATAGGTTTTTAATTAGAATTAAAAATACCAGAAATTGAAAGCTACCAGAAGTATTATATTTAAATTACTAGGTGAAGTGCTTTCAAATCTTTTATGCCAGGCGTAATGGCACAATTTGCACCGTTTCGGGGGATGTGACAGAATTTTAATTATAAAACTTGGAGCTTGGAAGCTCTGGCTATCTGGTAGGAAAGGCAGTGCCAGAAATGAAATCTTGAAATGAGTTAGTCAACGAGGGGAAAAAAAAAAAAAATCGATGCTAACATTTCAAAGGCAGCATGATGTGGGCTTAAGCGAGGTGTGAGGCAAGGGGGTGGGAGGAAGCGGGAGGGAAGGAAGAGAGAGGCGATCTTTTATGTTCTTGGAAAGGGCGCTAGATCACTTGCACCAAAATTATTAGCCTTCCTATGGACCTTCCCATTGGTTCTGCTAATCCTAAATTCTGTGGGCCTCAGGTCTCTACCCCTCATAGCCAAAAGGACTGCAACCAGGAATGCTTTTGCAGAACTGGAATGGCCACTGGTGGGCATGGAAGCCCTATGGGTGTCAACCACCCAGCCCCCCCACCCCCGGGGATAGCATCCTTTTGGCCTGAGCTGGATCTGAGGACAGAGCCCTCTGAAGACCCAGCCTATAGCCCCTGCATGTATCCACTGAGAAAATGGAGGCCTAGAGAGGGCACACGACTGGCCCGACGGCCACGAGTCATCAGTGGCAGGGACAAAACTACCCCACAATTCTGAGACTGTTTTCTTCTCTTTAACAAATTAGTATATTTTGCATGTTAACTGAATCAGCGGCATTTCCTTTGGAAGTCATGAAGATATTACGATTTCCAAAAAGCTCCTTGGAGTCATTTCACGTCTGTGTGCTCATTGATTCGGGAAGTATTTACTAAGAGCCTACCGTCTGCCAGGGCCCATACGTGGTGCTGACGGTACACATGGCTGGACCTAGACAGACGAGGCCCCTGGTCTCCTGGGGCTTAGTCCTCACGGGGGAGAGAGACCGTGAACAACAAAAGAGCAGGGAATGGTGCCAGAGCACCAGCTCTAGAAGGGGGAAGGGAGAACAGACAGCTAATTTCAACGGGACGCACAGGGAAAGCCTCTCCCTGGGACATGTCACCTACACTGAGATCTCACTGGCAAGGAGCCAGTCTAACCTTTCTACATTTCATCACCACCCTCCCACCCACCATGCCTCGCTTGCTGTCATCTTAGAGGGGCTCTCTGGCTTTAGGCCTCCCTTCCTTCTCAATTCCTTTTTCAGAACCTAAAAATGCAAGCGTGCAAACTCCCTGTACATCCTCTACAGAACAAACTGTAATGCAAGTTAAGCCACCTGCTCTGGGCCCGCAGCTCAGACTGTTAGCTGCTCAAGGCACAACTAATTTGAACTCAACACGGACCAGGAGTGCATGACGTCCTGGAGGACACATCTTAAGGACGGGGATCGAGCGCGATGACAGATGTGAACTCGTAATTATGGAACCCTCGCTACATGCGGCAGAAAGATTCTGAGAAGACCCCAGAGAGCCCTGCATTGTGGTATTTATGTCCTTGTGCTATCCCCTCCCCTTGAGCATGGCCTGTACCTACAGACTTGGTTCTCATAAGCAGGATACAGTGATGGGATGTCCCTTCAGGGACTAGGCCACATCATGACATGGAAACAACCAAAACATACTTCGATGGATGCGTGGACAAAGACAATGTGGTGCATCTGGACAATGTAATATTATTCAGGCTTAAAAAGAAGGAAAACCTGCCATTTGAAATAACATGGGTGAACTCAAGAGGGCTGAGCCACAGAAGCCAGCCCCAGAAAAGGGCTGGTCTCACCCCCATGTGGGTTCTAAAATACTTAAACTCCTAGAAGCAGAGGGTGGAGTGGTGGTTGCCAGGGGCTGGGAGGAGGGGGAAATGGCAGAGGTGATGGTCAAAGGATACAAAGTTTTATTTCTACAAGATAGAGAAGTTCTGGAGACTTCCTGTCCACATAACGTCCACAGCTAACAATACTGTACTGTATACTTGAAATTTGCTAAGAAGGTAGAATCTATGTTAAGTGCTCTTAGCACACACACGAATTATAATTATTATAATTATCATTATAATATATTATTATTATTATTATTATCAAGGGGTTGCTGAAAACTTTGGGAAGAGACAGGTCTGTTTATGACCTTGACGGCAGTAATGGTTTCACAGGTGTTTACTTATCCCCAAACTCACGGGGATATACACATTAAATATTACAGCATTTTACATGTCAATAATGCTTTAATAAAATGGTTAAAAAGAGAGATAGAGAGATTAGGCTAGAAAAAGACCATGCCTTTCATCTTGTGCGCGCGCTCTCTCTCTCTCTCTCTCTGAGCCCTCCCTCTGGAGGTCAAGGCTGCCGTGGTGTGACTCACCTACTGGAGAGGCCAACATGGTAAGGAATGGAGGCAACAGCCCGTGAAGAGCAGAGATACTCCACACGACAACCAAAAAGGAGTGGAATCCTGCTAACAACCTCGTGAGCAGGCTTGGGAAAGGGCTCTCCCTTAGTTGGGTCGTCAGATGAGACCACAGCCCCAGCTGACACTGTGCCTGAACCCAGTGGGAGACCCTACAGCAAAAGGATCCTGCCAGGCAGCACTCAGATCTGTACAGAACCTGTGAGATAGCCGTTTCCAGCTGTCAAGTTTCAGGGAACTCTGCTACAAAGTAATAACTGATACTCAGAGATCGGGCATTAAAGATAGTCAGCAAGACTTCTGCAAGAGTTGAAGGCCAATGTCATGAAAAACAAAAACAAAAACAGAATTCCAATTTGTGTTTTACATTTAATTGTTAGCATTATTCATTTATTTTACTTGCATAATGACCTTTTTACACTGAAGGCTTTTAGCGACTTTCCTATTTCCGAGGCAGTGTGCAGAGCTGCTTAAACCAGGTAAATTAATCAGAACCAGATCAGGGAGGTGATCGTCACCCCAAGGCTGGCGCGTAAACCAATCTTCTATGACCAACAGAATTTATGAATCGTTTTCCATGGCAAACATTTTAACGAATATAGCTCCCTACAACAAACAGTCATCGTCTCAAAAAGTCAATAGTCCTTGGGGGTATTAAAATAAACCTTTCCTTATTATTTGTTCACTTAGTAAAATCTTAGACAGAATCTCAATTTTATGATGACAGGGTAGAAAATAAATAGATTTGACCTGAAATAAATGCCAGCTCACATATTACTATTCCGCCTGCCCTATCCATGTCGTAAGAGCAAGTTGCTGACTTGGAGCTCAGCCTTCTCAAGAGCACCTGGGTCCTCTTAAAATTCTGCTACAGAAGCTCATGGTCGTCAGTCTCATCTTAGTATTAATCAAGGCTGAATTACGGGTATCTGAGACTTCTGGTGCTGAGCTGCAGAGGGAGGAATCTTCTGTAAAAGTACACCTCCCCCATCCCTCAAAATATTATGAAAGCGAATGCTTAACCATGCTTGCCTTACACTATTTTGCCGAAGTCCAGAGTCACAGCCAGGGTAGGTCACAGGCATTAGGTGACACCTGTGAGAGCCAGGGAGACCTTGCTGTGCCTTCCCCTGCAGGACGGAGCACGCGTCTGATCCTGGCACAAGCCAGCTGCTTTCTTTAGGCTCCCTGAGAACATGGTTCTGGCCCTTGGAGTCACAGAAGTTCAGAATGCTGAGGTCACTCCTGAAGCACCCCAATACACAATCACAGCATTTTTTATTATGGAAAATCAGAAAGACACCTGGGCATCCAGCAAGCTTTTTTGTTTGTTTTTATCTTCCTAGTCAAAGAACTTAACTATGGGATTGCTTGGTTGAATGGCAAAGGCCTGATAACCCCCCAGAAAAGAGCGGAATTGCTGGAAGCGGAGGCTGAGGGAGAAAGAAGCTGCATATGACAGGAGGGCATCAGTGAAGCCTGATGCACTGGGAGGAACGGGGCTAGGTCTACACCTCAGGCCTCAAGGTGTGGCCTCTGCACCAGCATCAGCATCACCACCTGCGAGCTCGCTCGAGAGGCAGCATCTCAAGCCCAGCCCAGACCTACTGGGGCACAGTCTGCATTCTAACAGATGCCCACGTGAACGGTATGCAAATCCAAGTTTGAAAAGCACTGACCTATAAATAATCAAGGAACTGCTTAAACGGGTTTGATCAGAAACAGGTGCAAAGTGATTCTTGTTTCCCTAAATTAAAATAATGGCTTGGAGGACTCGTTGTTTTGCATATGTTCCTACTGATGTGTTTTTTTTTGGGGGGGGGTTCGGTTTTATTTTTGTTTTGTGTATGTTCATTTCATTTTTAGGTCCCTGTCTGTGTCCAGCCCCGTAATTTGCAAAACTGATAAATGAACAGAGTCAGGGACCCTAACTGGTGATATGATAAGGCCAAGGTCAAATTTTGAGATAAACCAAGTACTTGCAGAATGAATGCATTAAAGCATAAAGTGAGGTTGACGAAATGAAGACCTCATTTCTGACCTACATGGAACAAGACTGCGATCTTTTGAAACATTTAACACAAACTTCCTAATGTCTACAGAGTACATACTGTCAATACCTCATTAATACATCATAAAGCATGCAGGTATTTCACGAAAACACCTTCAGTCTTCTATAAATAAGAATGTCCACAGTGAACTGAATTTTTTCTATGTTAATTTTTGTAACAAATTCCCAGGACGGTGTGTTAGCAATCTATCACTATACAACAAATGAACACAAATGTAGTAGCTTGAAACAATACACGTTTACTATCTCAGTGTCTGAGGGTTGGGGATGTGAGCATGACTCAGCCAGGTTCTCTGCTCATGGTCTCTCCCAAGCCCCAAGGAAAGTGTCCACCAGCGCTGAGGTTGCACAGGAAAACTCCCCGGGGGCAGGATCTGCTTCCAAGCTCACTTAACAGGGCTGCTGACTAGGTTCCTCGCTAGCTGTGGACCAGAAGCTACCCTCCGTTCCTTGCCATGTGGGCCTCTCCAACAGGGCAGCTCGTAACATGGGAACCTGCTTCATCAAAGCCAGCAAGGGAGAGTGTCCACTAGCAAACTGAAGTTCTCATCTCATGTAACATGGTGCTGGTAGGCCAACGCACGCTCAAAACAGCAGCAGATCACCCACGCCATGGATACTAGTAGGCGGGGATCACCGGGACCATCTGGGAGTCTGTCTGCCACGGAGGGTGCTATGAAACAAGGCTTAGCGTCTCGTCCTTAACCACACCACTTACAACTGACCCTCCCGGACTGAGCCGAGCGAGCCCATTTATTACTGCCCGTCCCAGGGAGGCTGAAGGCTTACCTTATGGAAGCCAGCCTTTTCCCACTAAACCACTGGAAATTTTCAGTGTGGGAGGGATTTGCAGAATGACTAACCGCCTTATTTAACCAAAAGGGGATACTGAGGCCTGGCTAGGGATCTTAGTTATACTCAAGTTCAAGATCACACAGTTAATGAGCAGCGGCTTCTACTGTTCAGAATCTCCATGCTGCTGGGCTGGCCTGGAGGGGAGAGAGCCATAAAGGAGACAGAATGTGCCTCAGGCCCGCCTGCAAGTTGTCCACCGCCATAAAGACATTTTTATCTCCAAAAGGTGTCCTTCGAATGGAACATCTTGGTAAATAAGAAGATTGTACACAAAGATAATGCTGGCAAGGCCCAGAGCTTTTCCCCAGAAGGCTGTGATGCTCCCAGTCCCTGCCAACAGCACCGGGCTGACTCAGGGGACAGGCGAGAGCCCAGAACACCCGTCTTCTATGGGATGCCAACTAGTGATCTTCTCCAGAAATTTCACATTCCAGGCCTCTGGCAGAGGTCTGGACAGCAGGGGTGTTTTGTTTGGCCCACATAATAGTTAAAAAATTTTGAATTTGTTGCCAACATTTTAAATTCATGAGTTTCATACAGATACCTGGTTTTCTAGATTCTCCTGAAGAATCCAGCCAAACCAGGCCCAGTTGGAGTATGCTGATTGGCTGTGCCGAGCAGCAGCTGCTCCTCGAAGGGGGCATGTGGTCTCAAATTCACCATGGTCCGCGACTGGTCCCATGCACCATGGGACCCTGTGGACATGTGTGGTGACAAGCAATACCTATGGTAGCACTTCCATTTTGCTTAGAGGTGCAGAAGAAACTCAGCAAGGTCAAGGTTAAATATCCTGCTCGAGGTCTAAGAAGGCCTGAAGGGCAGAACCAGGCCTATTATTCCCCAGAGCCCTGACCTCAGGGCAGGTGGTCCCACAGGTGAAACTGTAGAGAAGACCTATCTAGCGAGGACTGTCCAAATGATGTCAGATATATATTATAATATATATAGTCTATCTATATTTATTATATATATTATTTATTATATTATCATATATATTAAATTACAGTAATTTATTATGGTACCATAGCCTGAATCAAATTTTAAAATTTAGCTTTTAAAAATTTAAAAATGTAAATCAGGAGCCCCTGGGTGGCTCAGTTAAGCATCTGCCTTCAGTCATGATCCCATCAGGTCATGATGCGCATCAGTGCATGATCCCAGTGTCCTGGGATGGAGCCCCATGCAAGCCTCCAGCCCTGCTGAGCCCCACATCTCCCTGCTCAGCGGGGAGTCTGCTTCTCCCTTCCCCTGCTTTTGTGCTCGCACTCGCTAGCTTGTGCTCTCTCTCTTCTCTCCCTCTCAATAAATAAAATCTTTAAAAAATTTGTTTAAATAAAAATAAAAATTTAAACCAATTTTAAAATATTTTTATAGAAGAAAAATTGGCCTTGGAAATCTGATTCAGGGGGCGCCTGGGTGGCTCAGCGGGTTAAAACCTCTGCCTTCAGCTCAGGTGATGATCCCAGGGTCCCGGGATTGAGCCCCACATTAGGCTCCCTGTTTGGCAGGGAGCCTGCTTCTCCTCTCTCTCTGCCTTGTAATCTGTCAAATAGATACATAAAATCTTAAAAAAAAAAAAAAAGAAAGAAAGAAATCTGATTCAGGGGGCACCTGGTTGGACCAGTGGGTTAGGCCTCTGTCTTTGGCTCAGGTCATGGTTTCAGGGTCCTGGGATCAAGCCCCGCATCAGCTCTCTGCTCCGTGGGGAGTCTGCTTCCCCCTCTCTCTCTGTCTGCCTCTCTACCTACTTGTGATTTCTCTCTCTGTCAAATAAATAAATAAAATCTTAAAACAAAAAAAAAAAGAAAAGAAAAAGAAAAAGAAAAAAGAAAGAAATCTGATTCAGCCCTTGTATAGAGAGTATGGGGATCTGGTCACTCGCAGATTTCTGCTAACTGAGAGAGACTGTCATAGAAACCATCTTTCAACACTGAGGAATAAAAAGACAGTGGATTTGGGTGGTATTAAACCACAGACAGTAAAGGCCAGTGAGTCTTCTTTCAGCATTTACTGGGTACAAAGCAACTATACACAGAGAAGAATCTTAAAAACCTTTAAAAACTCACACAACGCCTTACTACTAATCCTTCCTGCGAGACTGTTTACGTGCTAATATCCTGCCCGAAAGACAGAGGTTCGGATGACAACTGTTCTTTGCAGTTCACATCGGGAACTACCTGTTTTTGGAAATCTGTCTCTGTCAATACATTGCCTCTCTCTCATTTTTCTTACACCTTTCAAGCATATCCGTCCCCCTCAATGAAAGCTGACTTCTTACCGTAGACCAAGAATTGGAAATTTCATCGATCCTTTCGCTATTACCAGTTAATCGATGGCTAATTATAATCAATGCACCCCCCACAAGCAAATGAGTCCCTGTTTTCATTACGCAACCAGGAAAAGGCCTACGCGAGTCCGTCATGCCATTAATCACCACCCAATACTGGGACGTGTGCTCTCCTGGTGTGCCAAACCGGTTCCTGCACAGGATACCTCAAAAGGTTCAAGGTGCGAAACAATGATAAATGGTTCTCAGCTTAATTCTTAAAAGGCGAAGTCTCATTTCCTAAATCTCATCTGCTCTCTGGAAGATACTGGTTACGAAGTCGGAGGAGCAGGCAGTCTGCTGAACCAGGCCCCATCACTACAACCGCACATCGCTACACTATTTAAAAGTTCAGTGTTTGGGTTCCTGTTAACTTCTCTTGACTCAAAATCAGGCAGGAATTGGGACTGGCGGGTCCACATGCCTCCATGTGACTAGAAGGGTACAGAAACAACCGAAACTCCAGCAGTGGTCCCTTCTTCCCTCATTCAGCGAGCTTGTTCTGAGTACCCACCCCGTGACAGGTGCCGCCCTAGTCACTGGACATTTGACAGTGAGCAAAGCCACAGGTCCCATTCCTTAAGAACTCACACAACAGTGGGGAGATGGATGATGAACAGGTCAACCCCTAAGCTGGCCGCACGCTATGCTCGTTACCACCGCAGTAGCAATCACAGCCGTCACAGACGGGGTGACAGGGGGGTGGGAGCTGGTACTGGACAGAGCCGAGAGGTGACATGAGAGCCAGGCACAAAGTAGCTGTGGGGACGTACCCCAGGCAGAGCGCACGGCAAGGACAGGACCCTGCCACCAGAGGCAAGCGTGAATGGAGGGCAGAGGAGAGATCAGGCTGGCACATGTGGGCTTGAGGAAGCCTTAAAGTCTCCATCTCCCAAAGCCCTCACCTGGTCCCAGGACAGCCTCGACTCTGAGGCTTGCATGCCAGGCTCCAATCCCATGTATGCCCCCTTTTATGAACCACGTGACACGACCAGGTTAAGAACCAGATTCTTAACCTTTCGGGGTATCAGTGTCCTCACCCGTAAAGTAAGAGGAACACAGCTACCCCAAGAAGGGCTGCTGTGAACAATGACTGAGCGCATACACATAAAGCATTTACACACTGTAAGCACACAGTAAGCAGTCAAGCCTGAGCTTCTAGGATCAGAACTCTCACTTACGGTAACTTCTACCCCTGTCTGAGCAGAGACAAAGCCCCCGAAACCTTTCCCATTTATTTAATCTGCACCGCTCATAGGGCGTGCAGAAAATACTGGATGATGCAGATATACGCACACAAACACACAATTACAGGCTTTTGTCCTGACACCCTTCCGTTCACATACGGGGGCTACTGCTTTGGACAGAGAACGGCAAAGACAAGGAGACTTTCAGCTGCTGGGAGGCTTCCCGGCTAAAGGGCAAATGCCAACGAAATGCAATTTTTTGCGGTTTCTCCCAGGAGCCATCTGCACAGTGAATCACGATCTAAGTGTCTTCAGCACTACCCCTCATCTCCTCCGGGGACTAATCTTATTTTAGGGGTTAAAAACAACAACAACAGTAGGAAAGCAATCCTCACCACTCTGGGACTCTTTCTGGTCCAACCATCCAAAAGTCCTGACCCTAAAGCTGCCAGATCTTATGCCCCATTTAATAGTGTCATTCCTGAGCGGCTGCCCAGGGCTGGAGTGGTGGGGGTGGGGGGTGGGGTGGGGAGGGCAGTGATGACAGCGAAGGGGTGCCAGGCTTCTTTCTGGGGTAACGAAAATGTCCTAAAAGCGACTGTGGTGACGGTTGCCCAATTCTGTGAACAGACAAAGCGCCACTGAATTGTACCCCGTAAAAGGGTGAATTGTATGGTGTGTGCAACTGTTTAAAAAAAAAAAATAGTGCCCTTCGGGGTCCCCTCCTCCCCCCAAATAATTAACTTCGACAGCAAGAGCCTCAGCGTCTCCATACTGCTTTCCCTAAGTAGCAAACTGAATTCATCCAACCTCTCTTTTCTTTGCCTAAACGCATCCAAAGGTGGTTTGTGAGACGCACAAAAGTTCTGAGTCATAGCTTGGCGGCCACGCTGGCCATTCGGAGATAAAGGACCTGCCAAAATCGTTATCTGCAACCCTTCAAAGAAGGAGCAAGGCAGACAGGCCAGGGCTCCTTGGCCAGGCGGCTTTCAGCATCACCAGCTTTGCCAGATGCTATTCTAGATAACAGCAGCGGGGGGTGGGGTGGGGGACACATTTCCTGAAACTCTCTCTTGCTTTTCTAAAGCAGAACTCCATTTGGGGTCTGCCTTTTTGGGGTGGATGCTTGCTATGACTTGTTTCCCACCATCAGCCATGCTCCCCTGCCAAGACAGCAGATGGCTGCTGGCCCAGATGGTGCTTTGGGGAGAAGTGGAAGAAGGTGCTGTCTCTGGGCAGAGGTGCCCTGCAGGTACTAGGCTGGGCTAACAGAGGCCCTGCATGCAAGGAGAAGGCACCCCCTTCCCAGGGCAGATGCGGCCCGGAGAGGGTACCCACCTGGTAACAAGAACCTCCTTTCACAGACACTTCTGAGCAGTGCATGAACCCCAGGGTAGTTTGCAAGGGATCCTACGGATTGATTCAATACCTTGGTTTCTGCTTTGTTTTGTCCAGAGGCTTCATGGTGTAAGCAATGTGTTAGGCAGATACCGAAATGTGATCCCATTTACTCATTTCTTTCTGTAACAAATGGCCACTGAGTGACAACCACTGCCAGACACCGTCCTAGGGGTGGGCTTCCTGCCCTCCAGGAATTTATAGTCTGGAGTCACGAAAAGGCATAAAAGTCACAGGAATAAATACACAACTATAAACTATAGTAAGTGTCGTAAAGGAAAGAATGAGTGAAGGGAGTAAGTAACAGGGCCCTAATTGTGAATGGGAAAATGAGCAGGGGTTTCTTCGAAAATGCTCCCTGAAGAATGAGAGACTAGAGAGAGAGAAAGAGAGAGACAGGGAAAAGCCACGTCGAAGGAATGATGGGCGCAACTTTTGTCTCAAAGAGATGGCTCTGAATGCTGTCCTGGGAACAAACCAGTGGCAACAGTGGATGCAGAAGGCTGCTGGGACTGTCCAGGTGAGAGATGCAGGTGGCTGGGGGGTCAGAGAGGTGGGGGCTGGGAAGGGAACAGATGGACAAAACCAAGGTGAGCTATGGAGGTTGAAAGGAGGTGGCTGTGGGAAGAAGGGGGGGAGGAGAGGTCTGGGTTGACTCGGGCTTCTGGCTGAACAGGAGTTGGGGGAAGGTAGGAAAAGGAGCAGACTGGGAAGAAGATGAAGAGTTCTGTCCTATTCCAGTATGTTCCGGTGGCAAGGCCAAATGGCCACGAGCCAGAAGAGCTGCGCTCCCTTCTTGCCTCCCACCCAAGTGTTACCAACTGTCTAGACGCCCTCATGTAAATGAAGCCACCATCATCACCATGGCGGCATCTTTTTTTTGTAATTTTTTTATTGTATTATGTTAGTCGCCTTGCAGTAGTACATCATTGGTTTCTGAGGTAGCGTTCCATGATTCACTGTTTGCATATAGCACCCAGTGCTCCATGTAATCCGTGCCCTCCTTGATACCCATCACCGGGCTCACCCATCTCCCTATCTTTCTCCCCTCTAAAACCCTCAGTTTGTTTCTTGGAGTCCACAGTCTCTTATGGTTCGTCTCCCCCTCCGATTTCTCCTGCTTCATTTTTCCCTTCTTTCTCCTAATGTCCTCTGTGCTATTCTTTATGTTCCACAAGTAAGTGAAACCATATGATAATGGACTCTCTCTGCTTGACTTATTTCACTCAGCATCATCTCCTCCAGTCCCATCCGTGATGATGCAAAAGTTGAGTATTTGTCCTTCCTGACGGCTGAGTGATAGTCCATTGTATTTACCCCAAAGATACAGATGTAGTGAAAAGGAGGGACACATGCACCCCCAATGTTCGTATCAGCAATGTCCATGATAGCCAAACTGTGGAAAAAGCCGAGATGCCCTTTGACAGACGAATGGATGAAGATACGTTCCATGTATACAATGGAGTATTACTCAGCCAGCAGAAAGGATGAAAACCCACCATCTGCATCAACGCGGATGGAACTGGAGGAGACGATGCCCAGTGAAATAAGTCAAACCACGGCTGCACCTTAGACAACTCGAGCCAACACTCTGCCTTCATTTTACAGAGGAGGAAGGACCTCCAGCATTAGCGGGACTAGGTTTTTTTTTTTTCCTTTTTCTTTTAAACAAGGGTACAAGGGGACTTTGGGCATTCTTTCACTCAACAAATATCTCCTGACTGTCTGGCTACATATCAGACCTGGTCCTGAGAGAGGCCGAGAGTGGTTCTCGGGCTCCCGGAGGCTCCAGTTGCCAGGACCCCGTGCTATCGCCTGTAACTAATTGGGAGGGCTTGGCAAAGTGAAAAATCCTATGCTTCACAATTATAAAAAGCTACCAGTTAGTCCTCTCTGTGAAAGAGACATTCTCTTAACAAACCTCCAGATCCACCAACGCTCTCCACGCCCTCTGCAAAGGCGTACACCGTCACCCGAGGTCCCTCAGGGGTTGTTCTGCACATCCATCAGAAGTTGTCCCCGAACCTATTCATGCCAGCGCTTATTTTTAAATCAATCAATTGAACATGTAAACCAGGGAAATATGAATTGTAAAAAGGGCTGCTTCTGATAAAACTAAGACAGATGCTTCGGGAACACTCAATAAAAGGCAAGCTCGTGAAAATAAAGTACTATTGAATTAGGTGTTATGGAGACAAGCGTAAAAGATTAGAGGGAAAAGCAAGTATAAACCTAAAATTCTTCACCCGGGAGTGCTTTCCAAGTGATTTTTAACTGACTACTCCATTGGAAAAAACCCAAACTGGAAAGGATTCATTATGGGTGTTGTTTATGCAAGAAAGGCTCCATGGCAGGCCCATCTGTAAACCCAACACTCCAAGACAAGCCCTTGGCCCGACCTCAAAAGAATGGTAAATGAATGTACATTTATCGTTTACATTAAAAGGAAATGTGAAAAGAATGTGTAATTTTTTTTTAATTCCCTTCTTTGGCTGATTTTTTTCTAGTCATTGACCAACTACAGGTTTCTACTGTAATATAAAAAAAGAATGTTTTTTCTAATAATGAGACCCTTACCCCATACCATACATAAAAATTAATTCAATATGGACCTAGACCTAAATGTTATCAGCTTAAACTAGAACACTCTTCGAAGAAACGCAGAAGTCAATCTTCACAATTTGTGAAGGTTAGGCAAAGGTCTCTTAGGACATTAAAAGTGCAAGTGATAAAAGAAAAATGTGGTAATCTGGTCTTCATCAAAATTTAAAATTCTGGTGCTGCACAGGATATTATCAAGCAAAGGAAAGAAGAATCCACAGAACAGGAGAAAATATTTGCAAACCATGGGTTTGATAAGGGATCTGTGTCCAGTATATATAAAAAACTCTTAACAACTCAATAAAAACACGACCCAGTTAGAAATGGGGCAAAGGACCTGAAAAGATATTTCTTTAAAGACATACAAAGGGCCAGTGGGCACATGAAAAGATGTTCAACTTCATTAGCCTTTAAGAAAATGCAAATCAATACTACAATGAGATACCAATTCACACGCATATGGTTGGCTATAATCAAAAAGACAGATGATAAGTGGTTAAGTGTTGGCGGGGACAGAGAGAAACGTGGACCCACGTATCCGAGTGGTGGTAAAATGGTGCAGCTGCTTCGGAAAACAGTTTGGAAGTTCCTCAAAATGTCAAACGTAGTTACTTATACGACCCAGCAACTCCAACGTCAGGTGTCTACCCAAGAGAAATGATACGTATGTCCGCGCAAAGATCTGCATGTGGATGTCCCTAACAGCTTGATTCTTAACAGCCAGTGTCCCAATTGGGGAACGTCTGCCAAAGTCCAAAAGTGCATCACTGGGTGAACGGATGAACAAGATGTGGTTTCCTGTTCCACGGAATACCGTTCAGTAAAAAGGAACAGAGTGCGATCATCCACTACGACGAGAGAGACTCTTGAAAAGATGATGCTCTGGGAAAGAAGCCAGGCACAAAAGACCACAGATTATGGGATTCCGTTTATACGAAATGTCCAGAAAAGGCAAAGCCATGGAGGTAAACTAGCAGTTGCCTGTGTAGGGAGGAGAGACAGAACAGACTGCAAATGGGCACAAGGTTTCTTTTTTTGGGGGGGGAGACAGAAAGGTTCTAAAATCCCAGCACCGTACGACTCTGCAAACTGATTAAAAATCACTGAACTGTGAACTGAAAATGAGTGAATGTTATGGTACCTCCATAAAGTTATAAAATAGAGAAAGGCAAAAAAAAAAAAAAAGGGCACTCAAAAATAAAAAGTTGTCTCTTAGAAATGTTAGGACAGGAACGTTTTACATGCTAATTTTGACCGACGATGATGGTGATAATGAGGTGGGGATAAGTAATCAAAATTCTTGTTTTGGTCACAGAAGCCCTTCTCAAATCAGAGATGATTGGTTTGGCCTAAATATACAGCATAATGAATAGCATTTATTTCATTTTCATTTTCTTCACTGATCTGTTGCAATTTTTCAAACTATAGTATTTTCAACCCCGTTCAGACCTGGATACACATTTCCAGGTCTACTATGTCTAGAAGAGTTCTTAGGTGAAACCTGGAAGAGATAGGGCAAGTTTTGTTGTTGTTGTTGTTGTTTTTTTGGAGACTCCAATTATTTTCTGCCACGTGAGAGGGTTTCCAGAGGGGACTGAGAAATATTCAGGTTTGGCGAAATCTCTGAGACAGCTTCAGAGATTTAAAACATCTGGGGAAATCATCTTTTTCAGAAAACCACCGAAGAGCCCTATTCCTCAAGGGGGGAAATATTCTGGTACTAAAATGAAACTAGAAAAAAGAACAGTTTAGGATCCAAAAACAAATTTTAAAAAGGTTAATTTTTGATGCCTATTTTACCTTGATATTTCTCCTTTTTCAGAATTTCTTCGAAACAGATGTTGCCAACTTTTTAGAAAAACAATTATTTGCTGGGAGAAAGTAGTCGTGATTAGGGTATGTGTCAAGGAAATATAATTATCAATTTGCCTAATTAAAATGAATATCTGAACACGCCTGAGGAATGTGAACCCTCTCAAATGAGACAAGTACAACTTACTCTGTATAAACATGTGCAGATGGATCCTCATGGACAGTGTTAACAGGGAACAGATGACTAAGGATACTGGAGAAATACAACGCAGTCCTGCCACTGCCATCCGTCCCCGGGGTGAAATGGTCTTAGGGCGTTCATACCACCCACTGGATGTCTGTGTGCCCCCAGAATTCTTACGTTGAAACCTAGACCCCAATGTGATATGCGGTGTTGGTGAAGCCAGGAGGGCTTCGTGGTGAGAAGAATTAATGCCTTGTGAAAGAGACCCCAGAGTGCTCCCTCCCCGCTCCCACCGTGGGAGGGCAGAGCAAGCAGATGGTCGTCTGTGAACCAGGCAGCTCTGCACCACACATGCCTTCCACAGGCGCCTTGACCTTGGACGTCCAGCCTCCAGAACTGTGAGAAGGGTCTGTCTATAACCCACCCGGGGTGTGGTGCTGGGTTATGGCAGCCGGAACAGACTAAGACAGCGCTCTTCCCTTCACTTGCCAGGCTTCGCTTGAGGAACAAACTTCCGCAACTTCAGGAAGGGGCTTCGAGGAGCGAGTGTATGAGGGTTATCACGGCTGTCATTCTGGGCAATGCTGCTCGAGTTAACCAAAGCCGACAGGCAGCGTGTATTTTAGCGAGAGACCAGGAAAGGCCAGTGGCTTCCCTTTCTCTCCCCGCCCGGCCTCTAGAGCCTCCCTCCCAGCTCCAGCGGGTTCATCTTCCCACAGGGCCGGGCCTGGCAGTGGACCCCCTACAAGCAGCTCTCAAAGCTGCCAGCGATGCCCACAGGAGACGCGCCCTCGACGAAGACCAGGTGAGGGCAATGGAGGCACCTTGGCAGTGGACTAGGGCTTCAGCACCCAGGGACATGAACCCTCCAGACTGGGTGTTCTAAACCCGACCCGCCAAGGCAGGGCCTCTAAAATTTTGCCCTGCGCTAAATGGTCCACACCACGCATTCCTGCTGGGGACGCTCGGCCCAGAAAGGAGACCCGGTGTGGGCCCCACTGCTATGGGAAGTCCAAGGTCACCTTCCCTCTTCCTAGCTCAGCAGGGTAAGCCTCCAGTCCTTTTATCTTCCCAGTCTCTCTCCCCACCTCCCTGTTCTTGTCCAGGGGAGTGACTCTCCTTTTCTCTGGACCCCCTGGCAGACCTGTGGCAACTCCAGGGGGTTCAGAAGTTTTGACACCCCCCGTATCCCTCCCTATAATCTCCATCAGAAGCCCTTCCCACAATCACCCGCACCTCTGGCTACCATGAATAAATACACCCGAAGTGAACAACGCGGGGCATGGTAATGTTGCTTCAAGACAAGTTCTTGGGCTCTAGCTGGCAATCGGATTGCACCCTGAATTCCTCCGATGTAGAAATGCTTTTGCGGTCACTGCCACCGCTAGATGATTCCTTCCAAAATGGAAATCTGATCTGGGTCCTGGTTTCCTCACGCATGCACCTTAAAACTCTTCCATACTCTTTAGAGACAAAACTCCTCAATTACTCTCCCCACCAACCTCCCATCCTTCCCTTTCCCAACCCGCCCAGCTGCAGACTTTGACACCTGTTCCACCCACCCACCGTCCACAGCGCTCTTTCCTCCCTTCAGGGCCTGCTGACCTCACACTCATCCTTCACCATCAGATAACACACCCCTTCCTCGGGGAAGCTGCTCGGCAAATCCAGCAACAGAAGGTATACAGGAGAATATCGCCCAGGAGAACTAGAGCTACTTACATCGACACAGATTAAATCTCAAAAACCTCATGCTGGGGTGGGGGGGGGGGGGAAGTCCTATTAAAATATTTAGAAAATGGGCACAACTGCAGACTGTATTTTCCAAAATCTGCCACAGCTATATTTCTGGGCTCCCACAGACTCTTCCAGAGCCTTGCCACTCCCCACAAGAGCTGCAGAGAGAGAAAAAGAAGGAGGTTTTAGGACAGAGACCTTGAGGAGGAACCTGCTTCTTACATTGGGCTAGCCACGGAAAAAGACGACCCGGGAAGGGACCACCGAACTTTAACTAGGGTTGGAAGGTCGAGACAGGGCAGGGCCCTATCAGCCCAGCGATCAGCTATGGGAGCTGAGGAAAAAGAAAGGCCTTGGAGAAAACCCGCGCGGCAGGAAAACAGGGCAAAGGGCAGGATGGCAGGTATGAAGCAAGAAAGGTGAGCAGGAGCCAGATCGTGCAGGGCATCTGGGTGATGTCCCCGGGGGCTCACAAAACGGGTGAGTGCCTGCGAGGGAATCTTTACTCCAGGCAGCAGCAAAAAGCCAGGGAGGACCCAGAAACCAGGAACGTGCCTCCCTCTTGACTTAGGGCTCGGCGGCTAACCTTCATTTAGCCCATGCCGGGCACTGGGTCAGAAAAATCCTTTTAAGCTGTTCACGCTTCCCCCGGAGGAAAACAAAAAACAAAACAAAACAAAACAAAAACCCCAAACACTTTTACCACGAGGCGGACTAAAGCGAAACCCCAAGCACTGAACTCTGAGCCGGGCCTGGCTGCCCTCCCGCCCCGCTGTCCCGATGGGCACAGGGCACATTCCGGGGGATGACCCCACTCGCTGGAAGTAAGCGGGCCTGAGGAGTAGAAAACACATCCCGGGGAACCATCGCCATAAAAACAGCCGCATCTCACACGCAGCGAGCGCGGACGAGCGCCGCACACAAGATCACGGTTTGTGTCCCCCGCGGGCAGGTGGGGAAACTGAGGCCGGGCCCTCCTGAGTCACGTGCCCAAGGCAGGGCTGAAAGCAAGTCTAACTGCGCAGCCCAGGCTCCTCTGAAGCACGGTTTGCTGCCTGACTCCTCTCTCAGACAAGTTAGGTCACGGCCAGCGAGGCCCCTCCGCCAACTCGCAACAGCGCCCCTCGAAGCCCTAAGCGCGGGCGCTGAGGCCGCTATTGCGGTCCCCAGGTTCCCCATCCCCACCCCCGCCCCGGGTGCAGCCCCCGAAGCGGTCCGGCTGGAGGCGCGCGCGCCCCCAGACCGACGGTTCCCCCTGCGGAAGGTTCCGCAGCCTTGAAGTCATCCCCTCCCCGAGCGACAGGCCGGCAGTACCTGAGAGAAACGCGTCTAGGGTCCTGCCCCTGGCTCGGCGGAAAACAGCCCCCGCCTCCGCAGCCGACATGGCGAGCGAGTTTCTGCCTCCCGTGGGACGCAGCGGCTGGACGCCACACAGCCCAACCGCCGGGCCTGTCCTGCCCCCCTCGGGGCGGCGCCCTCTGCTCAGGGCGGGGCGGCAGGGCCGGCGCGTGGGGCTTGGCCGCTCGGGGCGCCGCTGGTGCTGCCTGAGCGGGGCGGAAGCGTGAGCGGCCCCTCTGGGATCGATTGGGGACGCCTGGCCAGTGGAGGCGCCTAGACTGGAGCCCACGTGCATCCGCAGGAGGGGTGCTCTGGGGCTCAGGCTAGGGTGGCCTTATGAGATCCCACAGGTGAAAATACAGGACACCCCGTTAGGTTGGAATTTCTGATGAACGATTCTGATGAATGATTGTTTAGTATAAGTATAGCCCATGCAATATTTGGGAGATACTTACACTCAAATTTTTGCCTTGTTATCTGAAATTCCAGTGTAACAGGGCTCCTGTATGTCATCCGACAACCCTCGCTTGAGGTCAGAAGAACTGGGCCCTGCCTCAGGGCAGTCCTCCAAGCCACCAACCATGATCTAGGACAACTGATGACGCGGCATTTCATCATCATCCTGTTAGTGTCGTCATCGTTCACGAGGGATCTTAGCTCACCTGATCTTCATACCAGCGCCAGGAGATGGTGCTGTCATTGGCCGCATTCGTCAGAAGGGGAGACTGATGATGCTCAGAGACGTGGAGCCGTTTGCGCAAGGCGACTGCCAAGGAGTGAAGTTGCTACTGAACCCAAGTGGGATCTGTCCAGGATAAAGGAAGAAAATAAAAATAAAAAAATAAAGCCATTGTGTTACACTGCTTTAGGCCAGTGTTTGTCAAAGTTGTTAAAAACACAAATTCCAGGAGGAGTTGCACCTATTTAATCCAAATCTCCAGGAGAAGGGTCTGCTTTTAACTCCTTAAGGAGTTCTTTTGATCTGCCAAGTTTGGGAAATTATCAACTAGCTGCCTACATCCAGAAGACTCTGCCTCCAATCTTGGACAAGAGTTCTAATAACGAATGGTCAGTCCTCAATGAGCATTAGGCGTTATTATCATCATCACTATTAATCACCATATCCCTATTCCCTGCATATTATCTGGCCAGGGGAGGATTCTCAGGAAACAGAGAAGAGGGATAGACAAAGTAAGAATTAAAAGTGTCAGTGGGGGCCTCAAGACCCTGCAAGACACCCGCCTGCCCAGTAACTGTCCTCTTTTGATTCCTTAAACATGCAAATCAAGTTCCCTTTTTGCACAAATGGTTCTTTCTGCTTAGGATGCATGTGCCCATTTAAACATCAAAGCCTCTATTTAATCACATTTCCAAGGAGAGGCTTTACCCCCCACACTTGCACAGACTCTTCCTATTTAAACCAGGTATCCTCGTTCTTTTTATAACACTCTGTTCTTGTCTCTTATAGGTAGCCCTTTGCACAGTTGGTGCTATCACCACACATGGTGATTATTTACAGGTGTACTTGTTTGTTTCAGGTGTCATTATTTATTTCCTGATGTCTTTCCCGACTGTCTTGCTCACCAGGCAGTGTGCTTAAGGCAGAGACACCCCTGTGGCTGCTGCATGAATAAATGGATTATGGCTATCCTGACAATATAACCCTGATTTGAACCTGGGCAGTGGTTGGGCATAGCTCTGTTGGTAATGATGATGAGTAACTTCAGAACTACATGGGAATCACTGAATGATAATAATGGCAGGAACCAGACCTGCACTGGGTCCCAGCAGCCTCTTAGCCTCATTACCTGTCCCATCTTCCCCTATCACTCACTGTACAGATTGGTGGTTCCATTCTCCTCTGACCGTGCTCTTGCAGCTCATACCCTCTTTCGTGCAGCTCTCTGCCTGGCAGTATGAGAAGAGCATATTTTTAGACAGTAGGACGTGTTCTGCTGGACCTGTTCAGTCCATTTCCCTTCTGTGCAAACCTTGAGCAAGTCACGTAATCTTTCTGAGCTTTAACATCTTCATTTAAAATGAGATTATCATAGCACCAACCTCATTTGCTTTTGTGAGAAGTCAGTGAAGTTCTGGGCAGTTTCTGGAACATACGAGATGCCTGGTACATTTTTTTCTGAGTCGATATTGCTATTATTATTGTCAGACCATCCCTTCAACTCATTCTTTTCTAGTCAAAATTCTCTTTTCTCAAGACCAGGTGTTCTATCGGTCAGGTATTATGTACTAGTAAATAACTCAAAATCGATTCAAATTGGCTCAATCAAAAAAGGAATCCATTGGCGTATATAAATTAAAAACCTGACAGCTTCAGGTAAGGTTTGATCAAGCTGCTCATAGGCTGTTATTGTAGCTTCACTCCATGAAGCAAGTAGAACAATTTGTCTTAACGCTCAAAGGCCCTGTGCCGCTGAGCTTTTATCGTTCCTCCATCTACTTTTTAGAGATCTTCCATTGCCTCCTCACTGTCAGGCTGTGTGCTTTCACTTCTCCCTGTTTCTAGAATGTGCCTGTGGCAAGTCTTCACTCTACCTCCTTCTCTTGTTTCTTGTTTGCCCACGTTTGGGAAACCAGATGACAAGGGTTGTTGGGATTAGGAGCCAGGTTGGTTTACGGATTTGAGCCAGTAGGCTTGGCATAAGGGCTCAATACCTCATTAGGAGGAAAGTGCCTGGGCTTGATGTAGTCATTTCTGGTTGGACTGTGTGATGTGAAGTTTTATGTCCAATTGGCTTGCCCCCGGTGTCAAGATATTTGGTCAAACATTATTCTGTGTGTTTCTGTGAGAGCATTCTTTAGATTGGTGGACTTTGAAGAGAGCCCATGAACCTCTGCAATGTGGGTGGGCCTCATCAAATCAGTTGAAGATCTGAATAGAACAAAAGAGTGATTCCTCAAGCATGAGGGTATTCAGCCAGCGGATGGCCTTTGGGTTTCAACTGTAGCACCGGCTCTTCCTAGTTCTGCAGCCTGCTGGCTCACCTTCCAGATTTTGGACTTGCCAGCTCCCATAACTGTGTGAGCCAATGACTTAAAATAAATCTCTTTCTCTACATCTACACATTTTTGCTTCTGTTCCTCTGGAGAACCCTGACTCACACAGATTGTCAGAGGTCTTTTTGGGAAGTGTTAAAGTCCCAGAGTGAGGCTTTAATTCAGGCTGGTATCATCATTCTGGAAGGATGGAGAGTATCCTAGTGCAGCACATTTGAGATACGTGGAAATGTGAGACACAATATAATGACTCAGCAACGTGAGCACCAGGTACCCCTCACCTTTACCCACTCCTGACCTAAACTTCTTCAGGCGGGACTCAGGAGTGATAGACTAAGAAATGGGGTCAAGGTGCAGGGTAATCCATGAGGATGTCAATTTTACACACCTGATCATTTTTTAAAAACTGAGAATAAATAGCTTGGACCTGGTCAACATACCACGTGTCCTTTAGAACCCCAGAGTCAGTGTGTTGTTGTTGTTTTTAATTTATTGACCTCACGATTGTCACAGGCTTGGTATTAACAGAACTTGCACAATTTCTCGATTTTCAAGGTGTTAGAGAATTTCTGAAATGTTGCAGGTGTACCTGTGTTCTCCAGCATAAAAATAAAATCGTGTCCTTGAGACCTTTTAGACATCATCAAACTCTTTTGGGTGAGCCACATAGCTCGTAGATCATGTTTTCGTTATCAGAAAGAAAATATAACTGTTATCTATGTTACCATGTATACTGATCATTTATGAGTGCCTGCCAGATCTTTACACATAATCTCTGCTGTTATCCCTCAAATAAAATAAAGTTTCACCTCATTTTAAAAATGAGACAATGTAACTTCAAGGAAGCCATGTAACACGCCCAGTGTCATCTCACCGTTTACCAAAATACCAAAGCCTACACCCCTCTTCCCTGCCAGTCATGGTCAATTTCCATGTCCTTTTGGTGCCCATCCTCCTTGCTGTCTACCGTTTGGTTTAACGAGTCTCTGTTGGATGCAATCTTTTACCCTATTCAGTCATGTAACCTGAATGTAAGCTCATTCTACTAGCAGCTCTGATCTTAGGCAAGTCACTTAACCTCTCTGAGCCACATACATGTTCCTCACCTGTGCAGTAAATGTAATCGTGTTCACCTGCAGAGTTGTTGGTAGGAATCAGGGACATAGCATATTTAAACTATGTCTCGTGACACATAATAATTGCTCAATAAATAGTTTGTTCTTATTATGGTCATTACTCTTTCAGACATGCTCCTCAAGATTTCCCAGCATGACAGGACCCTTGGGGGTGCTTCTTGGACACAGAAATGGGACTTCCTGACATATAGAACCCAGAATGAGGAATTTGAGTACAAATGCCATCCCCAGGGAAATCTCATGCTGGTAAAGTTCCTCTCACGTACCCTATTTTTTCAAATTGAGCTGGCCGCTAGCCACACGTAACTACATCCATTAATCAAAATTAAATAATATTTCCATGACAGTTCTGCAGGTACACGAGGCATATTTCAATTGCTCAGTAGTCACATGTGAGCAAGACACACTGTTCAATCTGAATTTCTGATAAAGTATGTCCCAGCATCCTTTTTTTTTTTTTAAAGATTTTATTTATTTATTTGACAGACAGAGATCACAAGTAGGCAGAGAAGCAGGCAGAGAGAGAGGAGGAAGCAGGCTTCCTGCTGAGCAGAGAGCCCGATGCGGGACTTGATCCCAGGACCCTGAGATCATGACCTGAGCTGAAGGCAGAGGCTTTAACCCGCTGAGCCACCCAGGTGCCCCTGTCCCAGCATCCTTACAAGAAAAAAGTCATATGTTGTCTCTCTGAATTTACATTGAACTGGGCATCATATCTGGCTAGGTCTAGGAGAGCACAGGAGCATTTCCATCATTGTAGAAATTTCTAACAGACAGCACTGCTTCAGAACCTTCAGGAGGAACTCTAAGCTGATGAACCCTACCCCATTCCTTGTGTTTTTCTGCCCACCTGCCATGATGTGCATGCAGGACATGAACAGCCAGAAGTGTCCCAAACTAGTATAATAAAATTCTTGGCCTTTGAAGCAGCTAATACTAATTACTCCAGTTTTTTTTTTTTTACCCGAACGCTTGAATTTAATTTCCTCATTTAAGCTTTTGTTCCTCCATTTTCTTTTCTTTTCTTTTCTTTCTTTCTTTCTTTCTTTCTTTCTTTCTTTCTTTCTTTCTATCTTTCTTTCTTTCTTCCTTTTTTTTTTTAAATCTCCCCTACATTGCTTCACATCCCTTGAAAATAATCTTCTGGCCTGATTGTAGGGGCTTACTCTTCCTTTCCAATCTTCATTTTATTCAACTCTATCATGAACTCAGCCTCCTGAACCATTTAAATATTTCACAATTACTCGGTGCCATGAAAGATCCTTTTTTCCCTTTCTCAACAAGAATTAGCATTCTCCCAGGTGTCTGAATGGTTCAGTGGGTTAACCATCTGCCTTTGGCTCACGTTATGGTCCAAGGTCCTAGGATGGAGTCTTGCATTAGGCTCCCTGCCCTGCGAGGAGTCTCCTTCTCCCTCTGCCCTTCCGCCCACTCATTATCTAAATCCCTCTCTCTCTCAAATAAATAAATAAAATCTTAAAAAAAAAAAAAAAGAATTAGTGTTCTCCTGAAAGCTCCAAACCTTGCAACTCAATGATATAGTGTGCATACAATCTGATCTCCTTGAATTATTGGCAGATGTCATCAAAACAATGTGACTGCTAGTTGACCCATGAGCTAGACCTGGGCACTTGGAGACTTCTCACTTGCTCCCTGTCCTTGGAATGCGGGTTCTGCTTGCCTTTCCTGCTCTCAGAGGCTGCTCCGAGAGCACAGCCTTGAGATAGTGATGTGGTGTTGAGAACACCTGCACTGTATACGTGACCCCAGTTAGGGTTTGTTTATAAACCTTCAAAATTTGGCAAGTGGGTGCAGAGACCCACTCATCTTGCCACTCAAAACAAGCCTTGAATGTAAGTTCCCTCTGCTGATGAAAATTTCCACATACCAACCTGGACCAGCCTGCCTTATTTTCCCGTCTCTCCCTGCCCTCTGAGAACAGCTGCCAGTTTCAGATTACACCCAGGAGGCTCGCAAGAGGATTGGGAACGAACACAGAGCTGTAAACTCCCCAAGGTGCGTATGTATCTTCAGTGGGATAAACCAAGTATCCAGAACAGGACCGAACACACAGGAAGCCTTCAACCGATGCGTGTTGAACTGAATCAAACTTGCTTCTCAATTAAACTTACGAACGTTGACAGTCCTGAAGGCAGATTTCAAATTCTGTTATTGATCCATGTGTCTTCGTATTGGGTTGGTTGGCAGGGAGTGATGACAACAACAACACAGTTCTACCTACTTCAACCTCTGCCTCTCCCCCTGCTGCTTGTCTTTAATTTATAATGTGTCCATGCAATGTCACTGCAAGGTGGTTCCTGGCCCTGTCCGGATAACATTTCTGCCACTGGAGGCTCAGGACCAAATGGAAAGTCATCGGAAAATGTTGTCGACACCGGTCCCATCCTTTGCTCTCATTTTGTTTTTCCACCTTTATCCTGCCGGGCACTGTTGGAGTGAATGGAATCCTGTGTGTGCTAATGTCTGTCGTAACAATGCTCTGTTTCCCACTGACGATACAGGAGTCTGAATCTGATGGCGTCGGTGCCCTGGGGGGCTTTTTAAGCACACATTCCCAGACTTGCCCTGGAGTGTCTGATTGGATAAGTCTTGGTTGAAGCCTGAGAATTGGTCTTAAAAGTGTCGCAGGGGAAAGCCTGGGTGGCTCAGTCAGTTAAGTGTCTGACTCTTGATTTTGGCTCCAGTCATGATCTTGGGGTCCTGGGATCGAGCCCCATGTTGGGCTCTGCAATGCCGTGGGGGATCTGCTTGTCCTTCTGACACCTCCCACCCCGCTGCCAAGCTCATGCTCACACACTCTCTCTCTCTCAAATAAATCAAGAGTCAGATGCCCAACCACCGAGCCGCCCAGATGCCCCTCTATTTCTGTTGTTTTAAGCTACCCAGTTGGTAGTAATTTGTTATGGCAGCCCTAGAAAACGAATACAGATTTGCACTACTGCCATTTGGCAATGAGAAGACAGAAGAAGTCGGAAAGACACAGAGAAGTTAGACCTGGGCCCAGTCACCATCATCTATCCCAGGGGCTATAGGAAAGCGCCGTGTGCAGGTTGAGAGCTCGGGCCTAGGAGGAGACAGGCCTGATTAGCATCTCAGCTCCATCACTGACTTTTGCCATCTGACCTCAGGCAAGTCCCCTAGGGTCCACGGAGCCACAGCGTCCTCATTTTGAAAATGGAATACTTCATAGAGTTTGGGGGAGGATTAAATGAGGCACTGCAGGAAAAACACCCCAACTGTTATGGGACTGGCTCTCCAAGAAATGGTATCTGTCATGACTGTCCATGTTGTCAGTATTCATAGTGATTCAAGTTGGCCAGGATGCTTCTGAGAGGAGAAGGAATCAGAATTTAATTCTGATTTTGTGCTAAAGCTTAAAGCTTCACCCTTTAAGGTGGCCTTATTGGCTTTGGGCAACAAAATCAAAGGGAGGTAAGCGGGGAGAGTCTTGGGCTCCCCCTAGAGGTGAGCGTGGGTTACAAACCATGGGAGGGGAGGAAGGAGAGGGAGGGGATACATCTGTGGAAAGGGCAGTTTGGAGAAAGACTGGTCAGGTAGAAGCAAATTGGGGAGAACCTTGAACACGAGGCAGAGGAGTTGCTTTAAGACAGACGGTCAGACTATGGTTTTGGTTGGAAGGAACTGGATGTGAAGAGAGCACTATAAATTGGAAATGGCTAGGCAGAAAGTTCTGGCAGGCAGAATGGAAAAGGAAAAAAAAAATGTAGGACAGAGATCCTGTGAAAGAAAGAACCCAGCGACAGGTTGAGCACAGGGACTCTAAGGCAGAAATCAAAGGTTTGGGTTTCTAGCCTGAGCAAATAGGAAAAAAAGTGATTCTGCTTTCAAAAACAGGTTAGTTGGAGGCGAGAGCCAATTTCGCGGGCAGTGGGGAGATAATGAATTAGTTTTCGAACAAGTAGAAATTGAGGGAATTTTTTCTCCTATGGTGACCCTTTTTGGCTGCTGTTCTATTCACATGTTTTGTCTGTTCCCTGGATAGACCAGTGTTATGGAAGACGGAGATGGTAAGCTGTGAGATTTAAGGCCCCTCTTTAATTTCCCAGGAAAAGTCCAACTACCTAATAGATCTATGGTCTTTACAAAACGGCAAAGCAATGAAGAGAAGATGAGAGTTTCTGTACTGCTATCCTTCCTAGACATCCCTATAGCAAACAGTTTTAGATATACAGATATTAATACTGATGTAGATACAGCTCGACTTTATAAGGCTTACGGGAATGGTGTGCATTAGGGATTTGCGGGGGCAGGGGGAGGTCCAAGAAATATCTTCTTTGTTAGCTATGTAAGGGTGTTTTATTGGATACATAAGGAGATCAAATGATCTCTTCTCACTGATCAAAGCAAATCTGGAAGACATGGCTGATGTAGGTAACCAAGTGGGCTTTCTAATGCTTTCTGCCTCTAAATGAGATGTACTTGCTCACCCCGTCATTGCTGAGCTCGACAACGATCAACATCTCTCTGCAGACCCGGCTCCCCTAAACTTGCCTGGCTTAGTGGGGAGCAGATGACCAGAGGCCAGCTCTGGAACCAGGCTGACCCAGCAAGACGAAGTGCCCAGTGTGCATGCCCAGTTCATCCTTGACAAGTGACCAATCAGAGAAGTCCTCCCTCCTCCCCTGGCCTGTTATAAGGGGTCAGACAGAGAAGAGACAGGAAGTCCCTCCACCAGGAAACATGGTGGAGGGGGGAGTGAGGGCACAAAATATTAGCATTCATATGCTTGTTTCTGAGCCTTTTTCACTACCCTCAGAGCTCCATGAAAATACTCATGGGGGGAGGTGTCATGGGGGGATCTGCTGTTTTGTAAGCTGCTTTCTTCACTCACTATGTTGACGCCATTCATATACAGAGAGTGTGTGTTTGTGTGTGTGTAAAACTCCATTATTCCACAATTCCATTTGGGTTCTGTTCTGGGTGGTTTCATTCTCTCCTTCTCAATAGAACTATGTGAAATTGCTGTTTTCATACATCAAAATGGTTAAATATCATCCATATTTTATGTTTCAACCTAATATTTATCGGCAATGCTGCAACGATATTGGTACACGTCTCCCGATAATTTCTTCAGAATACATTCCTAGAAATGGAGCCAATAGACTAAAGAGTACACACATGTGAAACGTTGATGGGGTTTCTCAGAGTGCCTTCTGTTCCGCCAACACATACGAGACTCCCCAGCTTCCCTGACAATTGCCAGACAAAACCATGGGTAGATCATTTCACTCATATTAAGTATGTATGCACTCATCTTTGTTAGATATTTCTGTGGAACTTTTGTTTCTCGTTTTCTTCCTTTGGGGTCTTCTTTCCTCTGGCATACGGATACCCAACTATCTCCCCCACCCCTCACTGCCCAAGATTCAGGAGGAAGAAATCTGAACGATGCTTTCTTCCATGTCAACTGTAACAGAATTTCTTGACGTGTGATTTCTATGAAAAAAATCGACTTAGCTATTTTAATCTCCTGTACATTGCATTAATTAATTTCCGAGGTTGGTGTGCATGGTGAATACAAAAATGTTGTCAATAGGGGCGCCTGGGTGGCTCAGTCGGTTGAGCGTCCAACTCTGAATGTCAGCCCAGGTCAGGATCTCAGGGTCATGAGATCGAGACCCCTGTCGGGCTCTGTGCTCAGCATGGAGTCCCTTGAGATACTCTCTCTCCCTCTCCTTCTGCTCCTCCCCCCACTCACACTCTGTCTCTCTCTCTCTAAATAAATAAATAAAATCTTTAAAAAAAAAAATAAAACGTTGTCAATAAAATAAAAGTAAATTTTAAAATAAGCTCACAGGGTACCAGCTATAATATTAAACATTTAGCCTATGGAATCTTCACAACCAACCTGAGAAATAGATATTGTCATCCCCGATTTACAGTTGAGGGTCTTGGGCTCAGAAAGGTTTAGTAGCTAACCCAAGATGGTACAGCCCCATATTAGTTATCTATGGCTACATAACAAATTACTCCATGCTTAGCAGCTTAAAAAAACAACTATATATTATTTAACATTTGCTGAGGGTCAGAAGTCTGGACTCAGCTTGGCTAGGAACTCTGCACGTGGGCTGTCACAGACTGCCACCAGGTGCCAGCAGGACTGGGGTTTCATCTCAAGACTTGACTGGGGAAGGTCCACTGCCAAGCTCTTACATGGTTGCTTGTTGGTTGGAGGGCCTCAGTTCCCTGCTGGGGTTGCCCTCAGTCCTTTGGCACATGTCTGTTCCAACACAGCAGCTCACAATATCAAAGCCAGTGAAGGAGAGAATCTTCTAGTGAGACAGAACTCGTAGTCTCAGAGAAGTGGCATCCTGTCACTTTGGCAATATTCTGTTGGTTGGAAACAAGTCACCAGACCAGTCCATACCCAGAGGAAGAGGGTTACACAGGGACATGAACACCAGGTGGTAAGACTCCTTGGGGGACATTACCGACCCGGCCTGTCAAAGCAAGTAGCAGAACTAGGATCTGAAGTTGGTCTTTTCAGACTCTGAAGGGCCCCACAGTTAACCACTATGTTTACTGCCTTCCCAGACAAATTAACCCAGTTACACCTCAGGAAGATTAATCTGGTTATTCTAACACGGACTCTAGTGTGTTTTTTTCTTAATGTATTATCCTTTTAATTTTAATCTCCCAAGTTGGAAACAGAAAGATCCAGGGTGGATAAATGAGCTAGTTGCATGGATTTTAGTTAGGGGTAACTTGAGAAAGACTAATGACCACAAGACTTCCAGTGCGAAATTCTGACCCCTAGATATTAGACTTGGCCTTCTCATATGATGTTTAGAACATACAACCAATTTACATAAGGATAAAATAAAATAGGGCAGACAATTAGATTCAAAGCAGATAGAGCACAGGTTCCTTGGGAGAAATCACTTACATTACTTCTCCAATCCTTTCTCCCCTCCCATGTGGTGTCTTGAATCTGTAACTAAATTCAGAACTGAAACGACTAGGTTTAATAAACATCCTCAGACATAACCATACATCTGTGTGTAATTTGGTTTGGGGGAAGAACAGGAGAGCTGGTTCAGGGGGCATCTATGTGGGCAGAGAGTGTCTTCATTTATTGAAATGTTCTTAGCAACAGAAGTTTGTTTTCTTTTTCGCCCCCAAATTCTCAAACTAGAAACAGGCAAAACGATGATAAGATATTTAGAAAATTATAGAATTATTTTTGTTTCTTTAGAGTGGAATTGTGTTATAAGGATATCTCGTTGCATTTGCTAACACAAAGTCAAAATCTTTTTTTTTTTTTGTAATTTTAATGCCAAACTTGGGTTAATGTGGATTTTTTTCCCCAAACCTAAGTTATACAACAGCAGGTAAATGCTATTATATTAGATTGCTTCAGGACTGTTTTGGCATTTCCAATGCCTTTCCCTTGCGTGATGATTTTTCTTTGGCTGTTTTCATATTATTCAACCCTGTACACATGTAGACCTTTGCCAGCTCAATCCCTTCTGGGAAGTAACAACAATAATAATGTTTATTAAAAAATTATATCCATCATGCCACCCTCTGCATTTTCCACACATTGCTTCATTCTGTCTCTGTAATAATCCTAAAAAGTAGGCACTTACTAATTTTACAGATGAGGAAATTGAGGTTTGCCGCTCAGAGAAATTTAGCGAAATGCCCAAGGCCATAGAGTTAGGAATTGGTGGAGCAGGATTTGAGACCCTGCTCTTTAGGACTATGCTATACAGCTACCTCAAGGTTTGGGCATATATGATGTATGCATGTGTGAATGAATGAATGAATGAAAGAATAGATGATCAGTGAGCTTAATTACAGCAAGCCTTGCTTTTATTTTATTTATTTATTTTTTATTTATTTGACAGAGAGAGACACAGCTAGAGAGGGAACACAAGCGGGGGTGGGGGTGGGGGCAGGGAGGGAGAAACAGGCTCCCTGCTGAGCAAGGAGCCCAATGCGGGGCTCAATCTCAGGACCCCGAGACCACGACCTGAGCCAAAGGCAGATGCTTAACGACTGAGCCACCCAGATGCGCCAGCAAGCCTTACTTTTAAAATCATATTTTCTCAGGTTGCCTAGGAAGCTAAGTTGGGTAAGCATTCCACTCTTGGTTTCGGCTCAGGTCATGATCTCAGGGTCGTGAGATGGAGCCCCCATTGGGGCTCCACGCTCAGCAGGAGGGGGCAGGGTCTGCTTGAGATTTTCTCCTTCTTCTTCTGCCCCTCCCCCATTGTTTCTCTCTCTCTCTCTCTTTCTCTCTCTAAAATAAATAAATAAATCCTAAAAAACTTTTTAAAATCATATTTTGTCCTTCCCTCCCCCCGCCAGGCAACACGTGTCCTAGAACAGAAGCTCCCCCAGAAGGTCAAGAGTGTGCACTGTGACATCAAACGGTGCTTCATTCTAGTTTGAATTTGCAGCTTCTTAGCTCAATGAACTGGACCAAGTTGTACAAACTTGCCAAGCCTAGCCTGCTCCTATGTCAGAACAAGAATCCTACCTGCATCCACTGCTTCCCATCACCATCTGGATCTACAAAGATGGAGAGATCTCCCTCAGCTTCTGATGCGGTGACATCTGGATAAGCCCATCATAAGCTGAATATATCAGTTCATGAAGTCGAAAATGCATTCCCTGAGTGGCAGAGCTTAGCCTCGTCCCCACCTCACACGTGCTTAGAACACATGCATTAGCCTACCGTTGGGCAAACTCATCTAGTGCAAAGCCTATTTCACACGCAGGTGTTAAATATCGTATGTCGTGTATTGAATATAGCACCAAAAGTGAGAAACAGAATGGTCACGGTCAACAGATGGAAGGGTCATCAGCTCATTGGCTGTTTACCCTCCTGATTGCATCACTGACCGGGGACTGAGGATCACGAGAGAGAGGATCCTATAGCGTGTCTCTACCCCGGGCAAAGATCCAAATTCAAAACTCTGAGCACAGTTTGCACTGAACGCATCTCACTTTCACACCATTGCAAAGTCAAAAAATAGTTAAGCCGCACAGTGCTAAGTCGGGGACTATTTGTACGAGTAAAGAGCTTCATGCCGTGCCTGACAAGGGTAAATGTTTACTCGTGGGCAGTTACTACCCCATGGAGTTGTGGGGAATCTGGATTTAAACCCTGCTTCTGGCACTTAACTTGCTTGTCATCTAGAAGCACGCACTTCACCTCTCTAAGATGGCCATCGTAACGTCTCCTTTGTCGTTGGGGATTCGTAAAAGGGTTGGATGGCACTGGTTCGCAAAGGTCATCAAGCAGACAGGTGGCCAGGTCTAGAGATGATTTTGGTTGTCATGACTGAGGGGGGATACAACCAGCATCCAGTCAGTAGAAGCCAGGGATGCTACGAAAACACCCTAATTGAACAGAGAACAGCCCCCCCTCCCAGAACAAAGAACCATCTGGATTCCAATATCAATAGTTCCAAGGGTGATACCTCCCACTATGTGGGCGTATGACCGATAGCAAGTGCCCAATGCACGTTCACTAGTACAATTTCCTATCTCTTTGAGCTCCCACTTCAATCAAAGCGTTGTTGCTGGGAGTCTTGTTGGTTTTAAAATTCTCTGATTCAACATATGTGAAGTAGCTACACCCACATATATGAGACAACTAGGACACAGACACTGTTTCTGAGTGTTCTCGGGAAGACCAGTCGAAAACAATGATCTAAGTTGGCAACACAGAAAATTCACTTGTTTGTTATTCGAAGTTTTGTAGAAATCTTACTTTAGAACAGAAATGGAAAGCAATCCTTATAAAAACTCATTTTTCTCCCCATTTTATATTAAAAGAACAGCCCCAGAGAGAAACGATTTGTGCTATAATCCCGTGCCTATTTGCAAGGTTTGGGCAAAATCATCTAACACAAGGGTTTTCTGGGACAGGCAATGTCCATTTATTACTAATTTTTTTTTCTCTGAAGAGTTACAGTAATGAGCATATTTGCTCATTTATGTTTTAGAAGTGAAAGTTGACATATCAGGTCATCCTTTCCCTGGAGATCAGCCTTTTTTAAGTGTATGCTCTTTTCTTTTTATAATAGCAACATTTAATCATTCTGGCGAACTTACAGAGTCTAAGGAAGTATTATAGAAAAGGAGAAGAAAACAGGCATAATCTCATCACCCAAATATACCCAAATGAAGTACTACTATTTTGGCATAACTTTTCCTAGCATTTCTTTCTCTAAGCTTTTCTTTCGACAATTGAAATGAAACCACATAAAGGACTCTTCTATTACCTTCCCCACTTCATATCACACCATAAAAATTTCTGCACGTTATAAAAACACATCCTCAACATTTCTAGAGCTGCTGCCTATTTCATCATATTAATGTATACTTTAAAATTTTATCACCCACTTGTAAAAATATTTCACTATAAAGCGAATTATTCGCAAGATGTCAAAAAATACAGTATACCAAATGAAAATTAAAAGTTAACCCCCCCATCCTCCTCTAATTCTCTTGCTTCAGTTGTAACCATCTTTGAACACTTCCATGGGTATTTCCGATGTGTCGTTTGTGGTCTCTGCAGGAGAGGTCCAGCCAGTTTCCCAAGCACGTAGTAGGACCGCACCTGCTGGCTCGCGGATGGTTGGGTTAGACCACGTGACTAGTTCTTCCCAATGAGTCACGAGTATTTAATTCCTCCAGGGCCTTTGTTCTTTTCTGCCATCTCAACTACCAATGTTCCAGTTAGTAGCTGGTTTAACAACCGAGTACCAGACAGGAGGTGATAAAAAGCACGGCTCCCAGACAACTCAGAGTGAGGAACAACACAAATTGTTTCATTCAGGGGTTGTCTGTTAGGCAATAACATAGAGGAGCATAGCCGGCCTATCCTAATAGAGCGTAGTGTTTATATACATGCACACACACACACACACACACACACACACACACACACAAAATTGACTGTAATGTATGCATTCTTTTGTGGTCTCTTTTTTTTTTTGGCTAAGAAATAGATTTATTATTCAGAAGCTGTTCACTGCACATCTATGTCTTGGTACTATCCTAGACATTGATGCTGTGTCAGTGAACAAAACAAGAAAAAAAAAAGCCTACCCTCCATGATGTTTACATACATGGATATCTTCCCATATTTATACATGTATACTGACCTTATTATTCTGCTGTTTTTAAAGTTTTTTAAATATATTTATTTGAGAGAAAGAATGAGAGAGCATGGGGCGCCTGGGTGGCTCAGTGGGTTAAAGCCTCTGCCTTCAGCTCAGGTCATGATTCCAGGGTCCTGGGATCAAGCCCCGCATCGGGCTCTCTGCTTGGCAGGGAGCCTGCTTCCTCCTCTCTCTCTCTGCCTGCCTTTCTGCCTACTTGATCTCTGTCAAATAAATAAATAAGTAAATAAGAATGAGAGAGCATGAGAGGGGGGAGGGTCAGAGGAAGAAGGAAACTCCTCACTGAGCAGGGAGCCCGATGCAGGCTTCAATCCTGGGGACTCCAGGATTATGACCTGAGCCGAAGGCAGTTGCTTAACCAACTGAGCCACCCAGGCGCCCTGACCTTATTATTTTTAACAGTTGCCTATTATTCTATCGTAAGTACGCACCAGACTCAGTAGCCATACTCCTACTTCTGACTTTTTTTTTTTAAAGATTTTATTTATTTATTTGACAGACAGATCACAAGTAGGCAGAGAGGCAGGCATAGAGAGAGGAGGAAGCAGGCTCCCTGCTGAGCAGAGAGCCCGATGCGGGACTGGATCCCAGGATCTTGGGATCATGATCTGAGCTGAAGGCAGAGGCTTTAACTCACTGAGCTACCCAGGTGCCCCCTACTTCTGACTTTTGAGGTTCTTCCCATTTTGTCTGTTCTTGGAAAGCGAGGATACTGTAAATATCCACGTACCCAAGTGTCACACACACACACACACACACACACACACACACACCTGTGTGTGACTGCTGCCCTTGTGAATCCCTCTTAGTTCACTGTCCTGTCACCACTGGGCATGGAAACCATTTTCCATTTTTGGTTAGTGTCCATGCAGTGGTTTTAGAATTAACACCTGTTTGTTTGAAGATCTGGGGGTGGTCAGAGTGGATCAAAGAGTCTGGACGTTCTCCAGGCTGTGTTGACAGCTCGTGTTGACATGATTGTCTTTCATAGACTTCCTATTTCAGCAGGAATCCTGGGATCTGGGGTTGTTCTACACATAGGAAGTAAGAGGATGTGAACAGCGCCATCACTAGCCATTCTTTCTCAAGGCCGTCTGAGACACCAAGAAAAATCAAGCCAGGGAATGAAAAACTCAGTTTGATATGGGTGGACAGACTATTTTTATTAAGACTATTTTTTTTTAAAGATTTTATTTATTTCTTTGACAGAGAGATCATAAGTAGGCAGAGAGGCATGAAGAGAGAGAAAGGGGAAGCAGGCTCCCTGCTGAGCAGAGAGCCTGCTATGGGGCCTGATCCCAGGACCCAGAGATCATGACCTGAGCCAAAGGCAGAGGCTTAACCCACTGAGCCATCCAGGTGCCCCAACGCAGTGGTTTCCTGAAATAGGGATTTTTAAAAAAGATTTTATTTATTTATTTGACAAAGATCACAAGTAGGCAGAGAGACAGGCAGAGAGAGGGGAAGAAGCAGGCTCCCTGCTGACCGGAGAACCCGATGCGGGGCTTGATCCCAGGACCTTGGGATCACGACCTGAGGCTTTCACCCACTGAGCTATCCAAAGACTATTTTTGAAGCTATTAGCATTTTACTTTTCTTTTCTAGGCATTAAAATATTTCTTTGTTTTTTATTTTTTATTTATTTTTTTTAAACAAAGTTGCTCTAATGGATGGTTTACACAGATGACTTCACACCTGCATGGACCTTGAGCCCAGTATGGCGCACCTCCTGGGATTCATGGTGAGCTCACTTTTCTATCCTCCAAGACAATGACTCCTATATTTTTACCTTATCATCCCACTATCAGCCCTGCCTGTGGCTGTACCACTTTCCCACCTCCCTGCTTCCAATGATCACGTAGGACAGACGGTGATACCCACAAAAGACACTCCTAATCTTGTGCATGGTGTTCTATTCCCTCTTAACCTGCTCAGGAGATAGTCACGATGCCTTTTGCTACTTTCTCATTCACTTTAACACAGAACGGTGCATAGATTTTGTTTCAGGACAAGGTTAGCCACAAAAATGCCCGCTCTTCCTCTCTGGGAAGGGAATAAAAACAAGATGTAAAAATAAGATGTAAACATCTTATCAGGTTTCCTAACCACATTAGAAGTCCTCTGAAAATGATGTGGGTTGCAACTGTGCTCTTCTGAAGGATTTGCCTGTGGGACAAACCAGCTGCTGCCCATATTGGAAGATTGTCCTGGACATGCTGTGAATTTTTAACTGCCCAGGGCTACCCTCTTTCCAGCTCCCAGGGTTGTCGGTGGTATGACATTCAGGATCCCTAGCTTGCATGCAATCAGCAGAGAGCACTAACTGGAAAAAAAATGAAATCCTATTGTCTCTCTCTTTATCCAGGATGGTGACAGGCTTTCCCAGTTAAACAAATAAAGATGTCGAACTCAGAGTTAGGTTGATGGGCCGGGGGACTGGCCCGTCTTTGGGACTTGCATTCATCTGTTCTAAAAATATGTATTGTATGTCTCCTTTGTGCTGGGCACTGCCCTGGGGACTTGGGATCCAGGAGTAAATAAAACAAAGGTATCAGTCCTTGTGAATCTTACATTCTAGGAGGGGAGTTCAGATGATACATATAATAGATGATAAAATGTGATGGAAGATGATATTCATGGTATATATATACACTTAAATTTATAAATATGTGTGTATATATATGTATATATATATTTAAAGATTTTATTTATTTATTTGACAGAGAGATCACAAGCAGACAGAGAGGCAGAGAGAGAGAGAGGAAGGGAAGCAGGCTCCCTGCTGAGCAGAGAGCCTGATGCAGGGCTCGATCCCCGGACCCTGAGACCAGGGCCTGAGCCAAAGGCAGAGGCTTAACCCACTGAGCCACTCAGGCAACCCCCCCTTTTTTTTTCTTTTTTTAAGACAAAGAGCAAAGAAGTCTGAGCATGCCAGGGGCTGAGAGAAGGCAGTTTGCACCATCATATAATCATGTAGCGTGGTTAGGGTGTCCCTCTCAGAGAAGACCAACTTTTAGCAAAGACCTGAAGGAGGTAAGAGGAGTTAACCAAGTAGGTATCGGAGGAAGAGTGTCCCCAGTTGAGCAAAGTTAGAGCAAATTCTCGAGGAGATGGGAGGGGGCGCCTGGAACATCAAGGAGCAGCAAAGACACCCTTATACCAGGAGTAGATGAACAAGAGGTCTGGAGTAGGAGAAGCAGCCCAGGAAGGGACGGGAGCAGATCATGTCAAGTCCTTTTACACCATTGTAACAAATTTGAGCGAAATGGGAGCCAGTGCAAGATTTCGAGCAGAGGCGTGACATGATCTGTCTTATGTATTTAAAGGATCACTGTGTCTGCTATGTTGAGAATTGAGCAGAGGGAAAGACAGAAGCCAGGGGTCCTATCCAGGCCAGGGTCAGCATCAGGACCAGATGCCGGATGAGGAGACGGAGAGCAGTGCTTGGACTCTGAATGCATTTTGAGAATAAAGTTAGCCTAATTTTCTGAGGGCTTGGATGAGAAGGGAAGGCTTGGGTTTCATCCCGAAAGATGGACTTGTTAGGACACAGACTGGGAACACTGGTGGAAGAAACAGATTTCGGGGGGCGGGGGGATCAGGGATTCATTTTGGGGCACGTCAGGTTTGAGATGCCTGCTAGATATCCAAGTGTAGACGTTAGTAGGCAGTTAGATAGATGTATCTAGAATACAGGAGAGAAGTCTGGGTTTGACGCTGGCAAGTGCTCAACTTTTTCTCCCCCTTTTTTAAAGCAGTCTCCACACCCTACGTGGGGCTTGAGCCCACAACTATGAGATCAGGAGCCCAGATGAGATCAAGCGTCGGACGCTCAACCGACTAAGCCACCCAGGGCCCCAAGTGCTCACCTTTCTTTGGTCCATTTCTTAGGAGTCAAAATTTCTGCTATGCAAAATCGTTATTAACCACTTTTTTGTTTTGGTTTGCCAGCGCTTCCCCGAATCTATCATCTGTAACGCTTGATGTTCTGAATGCTGAACCCCAGAACCCTAAGACCCTCAGATACCTTCTGATTCATCAATGAAGTAGTAAAATCAAGGTGAGAGGACCTTTGGGTTTAATTTATACTTGACAGTTGATATCTTTTTGCAGGATGCATACCTGCATTCCTTCATGGGTCCCTTTTCCAATTCTGTCTGCACAGAAGGGAATGGGGCAGGAGCAAAACACCTTTAGAACCAAATATTTGAGTTAGATCTTAGAGCTGGAATTTTCTGTTGTGAAAGTGAAAATTTTCAGAATCCCTGAATCTTCACTGCACAATGAGGGTAACACCCGTCTTGGAGGGCTGTGGGGGGAAATGCTGTGCCTGATCCCTGATAATTTTGTGATTTTTGTGATTTCTACCTGGCCCATCAGGTGGGTGCCCAGTAAAACTTTCATTCCCTCTATCCCTCCCACAACCACCCATGAAATCCCTAGCACATAGTAGGTGTTCATTAAACACTAACTGGTTCACCACTCAGACTGGTCTCACTTCTCTCCCTGTTCTTCCAAAATATATTTGTTTGTCTCTGTCCCTACCACATTATCACTGTGTGGCATGCCACGATGTGTTTATCTGTCGACTCCGCTCCCAGGAATCATAAGCTCCAAGAAGGTAAGAAGTCACATTCCTTCACTCCCTAGAGCACTAGTGCTTAGCATTCTGTCTGGTGCACTGTTGGGACCCAATACATACTTGTGGAATTAACTGGGAGATGAACGAATGGCATCATGCAACAAACCCACTCTACTATTTCACATACAAGGTGAAACTTCAAGGACCATAAGCCCAAATCACCTCGAAAAACCTGCAGCCCAGAAAAGGACGGACCTGACATTATTTCCGGCAGGAAGGTTTTACAAATTAATTGATTTTTTTTCTGACTCACTTAGTGTGGGTTTAAACCATTTATCTGAAAGTGCCATAATGTATTCTTTGAATTAGTCTAACAGTAAGAGACATAAAAGCTGAACTAATGAGTTAAACACTTAGCCGAGCTATCTTCATTAACTCCGAGCCGTCTCTGATCTCCGCATCACCTCTGCCGTGCTGGCTTCCAAGCCCTTTTGGTCCTTGGGGGGACCAATTCGGTGAGCCTTCCCTTCCAGCCGGTTGGAGACGCTGTAGACCTGTCCTTTGGTGACCTCACTTCCTCCCAGATCAGAAGCCTTTGTCATGGTGGCGGACCAGAACCACCGAATAAAGCCACTGCCTCTTCCTAGCCCTCATAGGCCACCCACCACTGGGGGAGTAATATTTAAATATTTAATAACACCAGGGATACAAAGCCCAGCTTGATGAGTCACTGTTGTGAGTGACCAGCCAAACCTAAATCTCCTTTAACAAAAAGGCCTTGAAATGCAGGAAGAAAATGCATTCCTTTAATTTCCACTTTTAATAGGCCCATTTATGCATAACCAGGGACAACACCTGCATTTTCTTCCTCCGGGGGTCTAACATAAAACCCTCCTGAATTTAAGTGAGGTTCAAAGTTCTTCCTTAATGCAGTGTTCTCTAAATGCCAAGCATTTCTCCCACGTCTCCTCTCACTTTCTTCGCCCTCTCTGCAGACCACCTCCTGGTTTTCTGACTGGAACTCACCTCTGCTTCTTAAATAGCTTTGTTCAAAAGAAACCTTTTTTTTTTTTTTTTTAATCTCATGCCTCAGGATTCTGGGAAGCCAGCATCTCTGGCCACAAACAGACATGTATAAAACTGGAGGGGAAAATAAAATACTAGTTGTACAAAGAAGACAGCTCCCGCTGTCCACTGAGGACTCCGAGGCTGGGATGGGTGAGGTCTCCCACGAAGAGGGAGAGGAGAAAGGGTTTGGTGTTAAAGACACAGAGACTGCAGATGGGGACCGTTGTCTCTGGAGTCATGAGGTGACTTGAAAGAGAACACAGATGGCTGGGGGTTGCTCCTTTGTGGGGATCTTTCCTGTAGCAGTAGTGTGGTGGTGTTTGCAATGAAGCTTTACATGGGATCCATTAAAAAATTTGTTTTTTATAGGAGTACTACCTCCCTTCTGTGGCCCTTGTGTGTGTGTGTGTGTTTGTGTGTGTGGCCTCGTCACCTAAATCCACAGGTACACCACCAGTTGTCCCATGTCGGGCTTTGGGCCAAAACTGGCTTATCATTCTGTAGAGGTGAGATCTAAGAAAAAACGCATTTATCAGACTTCAAAGCCCTTGAGAGGTTTAGGCATGGAGTAAAGCCCCTAGTAAGTCCTTGATAATTACTTATTTCTCTTGTCTTATTGATGAAGTTCTAGAACATAGGTGAGGTTTGGTGGGGTGAGGTCCAGAGCCGATGACCAAGAAAGAATTCTTGAGGCATCTTTGGTGCAAAATGGTGGTTTATTAAAGCACGGAGTCAGGACCCATGGGCAGGAAGAGCTGCTGCCCCAGGGATGTGAGGGGTGGTCTGTTATATACTTGTAACTCAGGGAGGGGGTTAGGGATGATGTAAGTCTCTAAGGAATTTTGGAAGCAAGGTTTGTAGGACCTTGAGGGGCTAGCTATTGTCTGGGGAAAAGGTTATTCATTATCAGTAATAAAACCTTCTCTGAGACCCTTTAGATATCTGTCAGTGGGCCGTATGCTTGGGAATGATTCTCGACACTATCTTGGAGGTTTAGAGATAAAGATTCCTAAAGGAATTGTTAAAGTAGACTTATAGGATCCTGGTTGGGGGTTGGGGGTTGGTCAGGCTAGGATTGTCCTTTGCCCTCAGCAAAGCCTTAAGGTGGGGGTCACTCTGCCTGTTTCAGGGGCTTGTCAGGAGGTAAGGAAATTTAATAATTATTCTTCTGCCTCTGTGTCCCACATCATTATCATCATCTTTTTTTTTTTTAAGATTCTATTTATTTATTTGACAGAGAGAGAGATCACAAGTAGGCAGAGAGGCAGGCAGAGAGAGAGAGGAGGAAGCAGGCTCCCGGCTGAACAAAGAGCCCGATGTGGGGCTTGAACCCAGGACCCTGAGATCATGACCCAAGCCAAAGGCAGAGGCTTAACCCACTGAGATACCCAGGAGCAAAGGCAGAGGCTTAACCCACTGAGATACCCTGATCATCATCTTCTTTCTCTTATTCTTGCTTTGCTTCCTATCATCATCATCATAACCACCGTAGTGGATTCCCCCCAAATGATGTGTTCAAGTCCTAACCTTCTGGGACCTACGAATGTGACCGGATTTGGAAATGTTGGGGTCTTTGCAGGTGTAATGGAGTTAAGATGATGTCATGCTGGAGAGGGGGTGGGCCCTGACCCAGTGATTTGTTTCTTTATGAGAGAAAGAGGGAGATATGGAAATAGAGACATCATCAAGTGGAGAAGAAGGCCACTTGAAGATGGAGACAGATAGGGAATTATGTAGACATCAGAGAAGGACTTTGAGGGTCACCAGAGACGACGAGAAGCTACCAGAGACAAGGAAGGATTCTTCTCTAGAGCCTCCAGAGTGAGCATAGCCCTCCCAACATCTTGATTTCAGGCTTCTGGTGCCTAGGATTCTAAGATAACAGACATCTGTGTTTTTAAGCCACATAGTTTGTCGTAATTTGTCATGGCGCCCCAGGAAACTAATATAACCATCATCATCCCTGGTCAACTGTTTTATGCCCAGCATCTCAGCATCTATCATATTCTCACTTAAAAGACTCTGTGAGGTTCCACAGAAAGAAGCCCATTCAACTTTCTTTGCTCTGTATTTTCCAACAGTTTGACCAGAAGCTAGCGTTGGCTTGTAGACAGAGGAGCGAGCATTTGGGAAATACGAAAGTCATCTCCTCTTACAACGAAGAAAACTAAGAACCAGTGAGAGACATTGACTTGCTCTAGGTCAAAGAGTAAAAACAATGGAATTATATCTCAGTCCTTACTGCTTCTCTCCATCCTAATCACAACCAAAATAATCATCATTGAGCCCCACAATTCTAACTGTTAGGGTCTCGGAGCTCATCTAGTCCAAAGCCTTGTTGAGGAACCTGAGGCCCAACAGTAAATGGTTTCCCAAACTCACAAAGCAAGCTACAGAATTTTTCCGCTCACAGAAAATGTACACCCCAAATTACCCAGCGAACAACCTAAAATAACGGATTATGCTGCCCCTAGTGGCAGAACTCTGCAATGAACGCTACGGCCACACATTTTTGAAAGTAGTTTCCTTTTTTTAATTTTTAAGACTATTTTTTTTTCACCTAATATCATGTTTCTTTTTTTTTTTTAAAGAAAGTAGATTCCTTAACAAAGATAATCAACTACAGACCGCACAGCTTATCAGAAGAAAAGTAAGGTTAATTCCTTAACATATTAAAGTTTATGATTACACTGACTTCACAATGGAACGTTAATCACTGATACCAAAATATTTTTCTTAGATGATTTTATATCTTTTTTCTTTTTTTCTAGGTTAGTACAATACATGGAGCACATCTGGAGCTAATAATTTTCTACTGAATTTTAATACATAGTAAAATGTTCTTAAAGCAACCAAAAAGTAATGCGTTCCCTCTAACAAAAAGTACTTTAAAATCACTTTCAATACATGTACGATGTAAAAATATATATTTTGTCCCCCCAAAAATGTAATGCAGAGTTGGGATATATTTTATATAGCCACACAGGTTATGTGCCAGAAAAAATGGTGGTAGCACAGAAAAATTGTTTTTTTTTATATATATTATGTCTCAATGGAAAATATTTTATTTTTTTATTTTTTAAAAAGATTTTATTTATTTACTTGACAAACAGAAATCACAAGTAGGCAGAGAGGCAGGCAGAGAGAGAGAGAGAGAGGGAAGCATGTTCCCTGCTGAGCAGAGAGCCTGATGTGGGGCTCGATTCCAGGACCCTGGGATCATGACCTGAGCCAAAGGCAGAGGCTTTAACCCACTGAGCCACCCAGGTGCCCCTTTTATTTTTTTCTTTTAAATCATCTTACCCTTCACTTCCAAGTCAGCGTTTACATGAATTTCAGGAAAAAGCTGACAGGACCTGGGTGGCTCAGTTGGTTAAGTGGCTGCCTTTGGTTCAGGTCATGATCCCAACATCTTGGGATCAAGTCCTGCATCAGGCTAGTTAGGCAACTGCCTTCAGCTCAGGTCATGGTCCTGGAGTCTCGGGATCAAGTCCCACATCAGGCTCCCAGCTCCACGGGGAGTCTGCTTCTCCCTCTGACCTTCTCCTCCTTCATGCTCTCTCTGTCTCTCTCTCAAATAAATAAAAAATGTTTAAAAAAATTTTAAAAAGGTGACGGGTAAACATGTTACTTATCCCATCACCCCCCACTTAGACGAAGAGCCATTCTAGACATACAGGCATATGATCTATTTTTGGAAGACTGCATTATGAGAACAGGTGTGAAGAGGTGCTTTTCTGTAAAGATCAGAAAGTGCTCATTGGCTCCTCTTTCTCAACTGTAGACAGACAGGGTTAACCAGGATTAGTAGATGGGGTATTTGGCAAAGAGCTTCAGAAACGAGCACAGCCCTCCCTCAGATCTTGCCATATTCTCAGAAATAGAACATGATGACACCAGGCCACAGGGAAGAAAAGAACTAATTCACGATAGATGCTACCTTGTCTCTCTCTCTCTCTCGCTGAGGAAAGCTGAAGGAAACCAAAATTTTTGTGCTAAACGAGCACTTGAAATCCTTCCTCTTCTTAAATCCTCACTGGACATGTGAGAAAGATGCTGATCCTGTTTAATGAAGAAGGAACCTGAATTTCCAAGAGGCTCATTTGTCCTTGGTTTTCCATTGTCACCGAGCATTAACTGAGGACCCGTCATGTGCCAGGATCTGTAGAATCTGCCTGTGCATATTATTTCGTTTCATCTTCAAAATTGGTGTGGCATCAACCATCTTTCTCAGAGAAAGAAACTGAGGCTAGAAACTGTTCAAACTTTTACAGTCTTGGAGGAGCCATCGACAAGGTTCCTTGGAACAAAGACAAGAGTCAGGAACACAAAGATCAAAACACCATGTGGGAGACCAGAGGTCAAGCGAATGAAGACCTCCTCCCCGAAATGTCACAAGTCCAAACTCATACAGCTTGTAAGCAGGAGAGTTGGGATTTGAACTCTATTCTGTGTAGCTCCAAAGCCCAGAATCTTATCCATCACACTGTCCTATCCTTGGTCTTTCTCTCTTTTAGAGAAATAATGGGGTAACAAGGACATCTTACAAAAACAAGTTTCGTCCATTCACCTCTTGGGTGGCTGTAGGGGATTCTAATTACTGTCAGTAACAGGTTAACTACGGGCTAATGAGTACTTCAGTTCTTTGGGCTATCATCCCTGGAAAGAGAAGACCTTTTGAAAAATGGTCCTCTGCCTGGTTGGTAGAGTTGTCCCTTCATTGCAAGTACCAGGAGCACAACTCCAACCAGCTTAGACAAAGGGACGCATTTATTACAAGGACACCTGGAAGTCACACAAAGGAGGCAAAGATTGAATCAAACCGGGAGAAAGTGGAGCTCCCACGTGAGGATGACAAGAGACAGAATCTACCAGAAGGAGTGGCTTTTCCAGCAGCCAGGGACTATGTTAGAGTCCTGTTGCTCCCACAGCACGTGACCACAAACTCAGTGGCTTAAAACCACACAAATCTATTGTCTTACAGTTTTGGAGGTCACAAGTCTGACCAAGGTCTCACTGGACTGAAATCGAGATGTTCACAGGGCTGTACTCCTTTCTGGAATTAAGGTTGCTCGTGATAAGACCTTAAAATACAGAGATTATCCCGGATTGTGGGGAGGGAAAAGTGTGATCATAGGATGCTTATGAATGAAGGAAGGGAGGCAGAGGTGGGGAGGCAGAGGGAGATGTGAAAAAACATTAATTAAAACCTTGATTTTTGGGGTGCCTCGGTGGCTCAGTCAGTTAAGCATCTGACTCTTGATTTCAGCTCAGGTCCTGATCTCAGGTCCTGAGATCCAGCCCGGAGGCAGTGGGAGTCTGCTTGAGGATTCTCTCTCTTTCCCTCCCTCTCCCCCTCCCTTGCCCCCTGCTCACACACACTCTTTCTCTCAAGTAAATAAATAAATCTTGAAAGAAAGAAAGAAAGCAAGAGAGAAAGAAAGAAAGACAGAAAGAAAGAAAGAAAGAAAGAAAGAAAGAAAGAAAGAAAGAAAGAAAGAAAGAAAGAAAGAAAACACTGTAGGTCAGGCCATATAATTCCACCTCGTTCTTTGAAGTAGATCACTGTGAGGTCTTCTGAATGTTTTGAGAGAACCCAGAAATTGAGATTTTTATGGGAAAGGTTCCAATTTTTTAAATGTTGGCAACTAATTTAAAAACGTAATGAGCAGGGGCACCTGGCTGGCTCAGTGGGTTGGGCCTCTGCCTTTGGCTCGGGTCATGATCTCAGGGTCCTGGGATCAAGGCCCACATCGGGCCCTCTGCTCACCAGAGAACCTGCTTCCCCCTCTCTCTCTGCCTGCCTCTCTGCCTACTTGTGATCTCTGTCAAATAAATTAAAAAAATCTTAAACCAGCCCCATGGGCTTGGTGTTGGTAGAACCTGCCAACGTCTGGAAGTACAGGGATAAAGGGGGACAGTGGACTCAGATGGTCATGGTTGAGATGCACATTGTTTGCCAGTATAAGGGACATACTTCTCAGCCTCCTTGTCATTGGGCAAAGCCATGCAACTAGTCATGGTCAGTGGGTTGTATGTGGAAGTGGTGTGAATCACTACCAGGCCACTGTGATACACTCTTGCTCTGCTCTTTCTGTCCCAATCATGGAAATATATCCTAAAGATGTACTTTTTAAAAAATATTTTATTTTTTATTTGTCAGAGAGAGAGCAGGAGAGCACAGGCATAGGGAGAGGGAGAGGGAGGTCCCCTGCTGAGCAGGAAGCCCAGTTGGGGCTCTATCCCTGGACCCTGGGACCATGCCCTGAGCCAAAGGCAGATGCTTAAATGACTGAGCCACACCCAAGGCTGTGGTTTTTAAAATAATTTTTAACTGTAGTACAACTTGATTTATCCTAATATGGGGTATATTCAATTTCCGTTGCTGTGCAACAAATTACCATAAATTGAGCAGCTTAAAATAACGCTCTTCTATTTGTCCAAAGGTTTGTAGGTCCAGAGTCTGGCACAGTGTGGCTGGATTCTCTGCTGGAAATGCCTCAAGGATGAAATCAGGGTGTCCATTGATCTGCATCCTAAACTAGAGGTTCGACTACAGGAAGTTCTATTTCTGAGCAACCTTGGGTTGTTGGCAGAATTCATGTCCTTGGTGTTGTAGGCTGAGGTTCTCACTGTCTTGCTATTTGTTGACCTGGGACATTCTTAGCTTCTAGAGGCTGATCTCAGGTTCTTACCATGTAGCTTCTTCTTCAGCAGCAAAGAATTCCCCTGAAACGGAATCCTCCTCATAGTTTGAGTCTTTCTGATGTCCCTTTCTAGGACCAGTCAGAGAAAACCCTTTGCTTTTAAAGGCATGTGTGATTAGATCATCCCCCACTGACAGAACCTCCTTATCTTAAGATCAACCGTGGCACGTAACATAACCTAATCATGAGAATAAAATCCATCATTTTTATAGTCCTGGGGATTACGCAGGACAACTTACACCAAAGGGGCAGGAATTCTTGGAGTTATGTATATATATATTTTTAAAGATTTATTTATTTGTCAGAGAGTGAGAGATTTGAGAGAGAGAGCATAAGCAGGATGGGCAAAAGGAGAGGCAAGAGAGAATCTTAAGCAGACTCCATGCTGAGCACAGAGCCAACATGGGGCTGGAGCCCAACCTGGGCTCCCAGTTCCCTGAGATCATGACCTGAACCAAAACCAAGAGTCCAGTGCTTAACTGACTGAACCTCCCAGGTGCCCCTCTTGGGGTCTGTATTAAGAGTCTAACACAGGGTTGCCTGTGTGGCTCAGTGGGTTAAGCCACTGCCTTTGGCTTGGGTCCTGGTCTCAGGGTCCTGGGATCGAGCCCCACATTGGGCTCTCTGCTCAGCAGGGAGGCTGCTTCCCCCTCTCTCTCTGCCTGTCTCTCTGCCTACTTGTGATCTCTCTCTCTCTCTCTCTCTCTCTCTGTGTCAAATAAATAAATAAAATCTTAAAAAAAGAGAGAGAGAGAGAGAGTCTAACACATGGCCTGTGAGTAAGATTCTTTGTTGGTCTATTTTTGTATGGGGAAGGATAGATACACCTACCTCTTGTTTAATGACTTTAAATCATTCCTAAAACCTTTGCTACTAAATCGAAAGCCATTGAATGGAGGGAAAAATTCCATTACTTTTAATGGGAAAATTATGATGCCTTCCATCTCAACCAAACCATCCTCACAATCTTCAAAGGTAGAAAAATACCTCAACTGAACAATGAAAACAAGTTTATTGAAGAACTAAAGAAAAAATAGAAAGTAAATCAACACAGCATATATGGAAACTCTAATGCAAAGAAGGCGTATTGTACTTGGCAAAGGTGGAAGATAAAAATTATGGAGGGACGCAAGGTAATCATTTCTGTAAAAGCTGCATTTTTCTTTCTTTGCCATTTTCTCCAGTAATTTCTGAACCATCTGGGGGGCTGGTGGGTAGGTTGGCTCGCACTCAAACTGCTTGAGAAAATAACAGTAGAGCTCACATAAGCACCTTTAGGACAAAACAAGCCTAAGCATGAGAGCACTCATGGAAATAGTCCATGTTCAGAACATACTGAATGCTATAGAAGACACTGCCTCCTTATCCCTTGATCTTGGTATGCACATGAAGAGAAATTCCCTTGGGTCCATCCAAATAGGGCTTGTGATTCAAATTGGTTCCACTTGATATTTTCTTTTCTTTTTTTCTTTTTTGAAAGATAGAAGATGATCTTTATTCACAGTCCACTTGGTATTTTCTGACTTGAAACTGTTGTGTTGGGTAAATTGGAAAGTTAGTCTTTGCCTGCAACCATAATGTCAAACTATCACTTCTTATAGCACATGTCTCCAGTGTGTTTTGGGGAAAAAAACATTGGGTGTATATTTTTTAAAAATGTGGTTGTCCAAAAAGTAGCATACTTTTCAACAGCCATTATGGCAGAAATGGATTGAACAGTTATCCTGTGATCTAGTATTTAGGTCTTGCCCAAGAGTACATGGTTTTGGGACACTCTGAGATATATAGGCCCATAGCTGGTTTGTATTTATTACCTGCTGTTGGAGAAATCACTCCTTTTTCCCACCATAGTTACAATGAAAATTAACAAGTCAAGTATCATAAAGAAAAAAAAAATTGAGATTGAATTTAAATCAAAATGATATCCATTTTGGAGGTTACCACTAATTAGGAATTGCTGGGTGAGCCATGCTTAAAAAAATGAATGTAGAGCTGTGAAAAAATGGAAGTAGATAGTTATTGGCTTTTGTAAATCTTTGTATTTAAATTTTTAAAAAGGAAATTGCAAACTTAAAGGTTAATTCCATATTTCAGGGTACTATTTCCTACAGCACAAAAACATGATAATGAAAATATAATTTTGAAAAATCAGCACAAAGGCAAAAATTATGAAATTCTGTATCTTCCTTTAAAAGACTTTAGTAGGAACTGTCCATTTATGTTACAATATTATACATCTATTTCCTAAATGCCATGTAGGATACTTTTTTGGGATTCTGAATAAGGTAGAAAGGCCATAAGCCTCAGCTTTTCTCTTGTTATTTCTCTGAGTTAGTCTTTCTTAAAAAATTCCTGGGAGTAAAAAAAAAAAAAAAATTCCTGGGAGTGAGTTTAGCTTTATCGAAAATGGACAAAAGCATATTTTTAGTAAAGTCCCTTGACAGTTCAAGAGGAGAAAAATACAGTTTTAAGTAAATATTATATAAATCTAATACACTTGAAATAATGTTTATGAAAGATGTTTCATGGGTGTCCTCAAGACATTTATAATCTGAAACTATTTACTCTGCTACAATTCTAATATTTTTAAATAGGTTTATTAAGAACTAGCCCATACACTGTACTTGTGGAGAAGTAGGTAGAGGACTTTCTCCTGACCTCTCTTTCTCACATTCCATCTTGGTTTATTGCTTTGAGCATGAATGTGGAGAAAAGTGAAGGAGAAGTCAAAATATGATTTGGGGAGCATTGAATCTCCATCACCAATGGCTTCAGAAAGAATTCCATCATGCACCCCCCTCTTTTTTGGGGAGAGAGAGTGTATGTGTTGACGGGTTGGGAGAGGGAGAGAGAGAGAATCTCAAGCAGGTTCCATGCTCGGTGCACAGTCAGCACAGGGCTCTATCTCACAACCCTGAAATCATGACCTAAGTCAAAATCAAGAGTCAGACACTAACTGACTGAACCCCCCCAAGTGCCCCCATCATGCATTCCCTTTGAATAAGCTATACATTTATGGTTCTTGCCTTAGGCAACCTGATGCCCTCAAGAGTTTTTTGGATGGAATGGCTATTGGAAGTAGTTTTAGGGCTTCTTCCCCCAAAGTGAGGACAAATTGGAGGGCATTATGTTCTAACGGTTGAATAGGATGAGATTCGACTGCAATAAAATCCCGATTTCATAGAAATGCATTTCTTTTTCATATAAATGACATCTAGAGGCAGGCAGTCTGGGACTCCAAGGAAGCTCCATAGTTCTTGGGGATTCATGCTCTTTCTGTATTCAGTACATGATTTTGACCTCCTCGTCCAAGATGGCTGCTATGGTTAAGCCAGTAGGAAGAACAAAGGAAGGCAGAAGAGGCCAGAGGTACATGGTAGCTATCTCTTAGGAAGGCTTCCTAGAAGACAAAACAGATTACTTCCTTTCCCACTTGGGATATAGTTATATGTCCATACCTAATTACTGGGGAGTCTGAGTGGCTACATGTCCTGATTAAAAATTTGAAATTTTGTAATCATGACAAAAGAGGGGAAGGGATGTTGGTCTCTGACACTGGAAGAAAGAGCATGGTCTTTGAAGTCAGACACATCTAGATTGTCAATCTAGCATGCATTAATTGTGTGACTTTATGAAAGGGACACGAGTGAACCTCCATTTTAAAACCAAAGACAAGGATGATATCACCTGATTTTATGGTTATAATGGCCTGCTTTCCTAACTTCCATGAAGTATGTCTCTAAAATAATAACACTATGACCCCTGACGTGTGAACACTTACACTTAATCTTCCAACATATTCAGTCATCTTTGGAAACAACTCTTTGAAAAACTTCCTTCAGGGATGCCTGGGTGGTTCAGTGGGTTAAAGCCTTTGCCTTCAGCTCAGGTCATGATCTCAAGGTCCTGGGATCAAGCCCCGAATCAGGCTCTCTGGTCAGCAGGGAGCCTGCTTTCCCCCTCCCCCCTCTCTGCCTCCCTCTCTGCCTACTTGTGATCTCTGTAAAAAAAAAAAAAACAAAAAAAAACCACAAAAAAAACCACAAAAAAAACTTCCTTCAAAGTCACATAAATCTCATTAAATTAGAATCCACTGCTTAACATGGAGTGTTTGTACAGCAAAGGTAGACGGAAAGAGTAAATACATTTGAAGAACATCCCACGAACCCCATTACCCAACTGCATAATAAATATTGACTGAATGAAAAGTAAAAGAAAAACTGAACCACTCAGCTTCTTTCTTTCTTTACTTCAACAACAATTTTAAGTTAAATTATGCAGCTTGGGGGTAGCCTTTCCCTGTTTCCACCCTTATTGTGAAGAAAGGGACTTTAAAAAATTAATTTTGTAGAGGGGCACCTGGGTGGCTCAGTGGGTTAAGCCTCTGCCTTTGTCTCAGGTCATGATCTCAGGGTCCTGGGATCGAGTCTCGCATCGGGCTCTCTGCTTAGCAGGGAGCCTGCTTCCCCCCTCCTCTCTGCCTGCCTCTCTGCCTATTTGTGATCTCTGTCTGTCAAAAGTTAATTTTGTATTATGAAAGTGTATTTGTTAGGGCTCTCTGGAAGAGAACCAATATGAGATAGATGATAGGTATCTAGCTAGCTAAATAGATAGATGGAGATATAAACATGTCTCTCTATATAGATACATACATCCTTATATCTACATCTATATCTAAAAATCTAAAATTAAATTTATGATAAGGAATTGGCCCATGAGATTATGAAGACTGAGAAATCCCACAATTTGCCATCTGCAAGCTACAGACCCAGGAAAACCAGTGGAATAGTTTAAAGACCTGAGGTCAGGAGAGTCAGGGTGTAGAATCCATTCTGAGTCTGAAGACCTGAGAACTAAGAGTCCTCAGGGCAGGAGAACAGACAGGCAGGGAGTGAATTCCCCCTTCCTCTGCTTTTGCGTTCTATTTGGGCCACCCATATTATGGAGGGCTCCCCACTTGGCTCAGTTCACCAGTTCAAATGCTGCTCTCCTCTGGAAATACCCTCGTAGACACACCCAGAAATAATGTTTAACCAGATATCTGGACCCCCAACCACATCCCAGTCAAGCTGACACCTAAAGTTAACCATCACATAAAGCAACAACAACAACAACAACAACAAATCAGTTGCAAACAATCTGGAGTACAGAAAGGTTAAAATAAAAATGTAAAGCCCATCATTGTCTTCATCCCCCTAAGATAACTGCTGAGTATAGTATAGGATTTTTCCTTCCCGACCTTTTTTACTATCTATATGCAAACAAACATAGGGAGAATATGAAACACATGATTCTGCAACTTCTTTTTGTGCTTAAGAGTGTGTCTTGGACATTGATCCACACCGGTGTGTAAAAGCTGACCCCATTCTTTTTAATTGATGTATAGCACTCCACAGTGCAGATGTTCCCTACGTTCCTTAAGCTGTGCCAGAGTGGGGATGTTCCAGCTGTGTCTGTCTGGGTTTTCTCTATGACAAACAATGTTGCCAGGAGTGTCCTTGTGCAAGTATTTTTGCTTATGCCCGTGGGAGGAAAGTCCTGGAAATTAGATCCTCTGGTCTCAGGATCTGCTCATTGGGCAGTGGAACACAGACTGACATAATGCCGTCGTTTGTTTGCCTGATTGGCGTCTGGACCGAAGAGGAACTCCCCGATTGGGCTCAGATACAGAGTCCTTCACATTTTCAATGCCTGCATCCCCCAGCAGCTCAGCAGGATGTTTTAACCCTGAATGAGCCCTCTCAGGAAGGCAAGAGAAAAACAAGCCTGACTAATATCTCCCTAACAAACTGATAGCATTTTCCAAAGCAGAGATGATGCTTCAAGCAGACCTGTTTGCTGTAGGTCTGTGCCGAGCCAGCTATGACCTGTGAGCCAACCCTAGCTTCCATCCCTTTCTGTACAGTCCGTGAGCTAAGAATGGTTTTAATGATTTTAAATAGCTGTTGGGGGGGTGGGGAGACAAGGAATATCGGTGATGCACAAAAACGGTATGACATTGAATTTCATGTCCGTAAGTAAGAAGTAAGAACCCAGCCCCCCTCATTGGTTCACAGGTTGTTGGTGGCTACTCTTCCCCAAACAAGAGTAGAGGGAGGCAGCTGCCCCAGAAACTGTATGGTCCAAAACATTGAGCATATTTACCATCTGGCCTTTTGCAGAAAATATTTTCTCAACGTTCCTTTGTTTATTTTGTTTTTCTGTTTTCTTTTGTTTTTAAGATTTTATTTATTTATTTGATAGAGATACAGAGAGAGAGGGAACACAAGCAGGGGGAGTAGGAGAGGGAGAAGCAGGCTTCCCGCAGAGCAGGGAGCCTGATGTGGGGCTCGATCCCAGGACCCTGGGATCATGACCCGAGCCAAAGGCAGACACCTAACGACTGAGACACCCAGGTGCCCCCTTTGTTTACTTTGTATTAAAGTATAATGAACTTACGGTGCCATATGAGTTCTAGATGTTCTCTGGACTCAACAATTCTATACATTTCTCAGAGCTCATCAAGATAACTGTGGTCTTCATCCCTTTCACTTCTTCTCCGAACCTCCCTCCCCTCCCCCTTCTGGTCACCCACCAGTGTGTTCTCTATTGTTGTGTCTATTTCTTGGTTTGTCACTTTTTTCTTTGTTCGCTTGTTTCTTACCTTCCTTGTATGAGTGGAATCATATGCTATTCGTCTTTCTCTGACTTCCACTTAACATTACACCATCTAGATCCATCCACGTGGTTGTGAATGACATGATTTCATTTTTTTTTGGCTGAGTGATATTCTGTTTTGTGTGTGTACGTATGTGTGTATGTGTTTATCTCACATCTTCTTTATCCATTCATCTATGGATGGATGCTCAAACCTCCCAAAACATATAATCCAATTAAAAATAGCCAGGGGTACCTGGGTGGCTCAGTTGGGTTGAAATCAGTCTTGATTTTAGCTCAGATCATGATTTGGGGGGCGTGGGATTGAGCCCCAAGCACAGTCTGCTAGGGGTTCTCTCTCTTCTCTCCCACTGCCCCTCGCCCTGTTCACACACTCTCCATCTTTCTAAAATAAATAAATGAGGGGCACTTGGGTGGCTCAGTCATTAAGCATCTGCCTCTGGCTCAGGTCATGATCCCGGGGTCCTGGAATCGAGCCCCGAATCAGGCTCTCTGCTCAGCGGGAAGCCTGCTTCTCTCTCACTCCCCCTACTTCTTTTCCCTCTCCAGCTGTGTCTCTCTCTGTCAAATAAATAAATAAAATCATTAAAAAAAATAAAAAATAAAATAAATGAAAAAAAAAAAAAAGATCAGAGGACCTGAATAAACATTTTAACAAAGAAGACGTACAGATGGTAAACAGACAAATGAAAAGTTGCTCAATATTGCTCATCATCAGGGAACGGCAAATCAAAACCACAGCGAGATACCACCTCACACCTGCTAGAAAGGCTAAAATCAAAAACACAAGAACGACAGGTGTTGGGGAGGACATGGAGAAAGGGGAACCATCTTACACTGTAGGTGGGAATGCAAACTGGTATAGACACTCTGGACAACAGTATGGAGTTTCCTCAAAAAATTAAAAATAGAACTACCGTTCGACCCAGCAATTGCACTACTGGATAAAATTTGCCCAAAGAAAATGAAAGCACTAAGTTGAAAAGATATATGCACTCCCATGTTTACTGCAGCATTAATTACAACAGCCAAGAGAGGGAATCCCACTGTTCCTTTAGGTCTGAGGAGCTATTTTTTCTTTTGTGCTTATCTCATGTTTTCTTTTCCAAATTCTTCCTATCATTCTGTGTGCTATTTCTTGTTTTCCTCCACAATTCTCCAAAGATAATACTGCAAATTACCACGGCCCATTTTAATAGTGAACTGCATTTTCCCACTTGCCAAGTTTCTGAAGGTAAAATACATTTTAAGGAAAATGTAGAATAATGGTTTTGACTCCGGTCTAAAATTAATTTTGCTCACAATATTAACACAAAGCTAATAAAATTCAGAATGAAGGGAATTTTTCTTAATGAATAACAAAACATAGCTCTTAATCTTTTCTAGAACTACCATTCCCTAGAAAGACTGATTTAATTGTAGGGTAGGAACCAGAGGAAGTGTTACCCCTTTACGTTTAGGGTCCATCAAAACAAAAAAAAGACCATTAATCCTTTCTGAACTAGGACTGGCCAGAGGCTGAACAGCTGCTGACTTATTATTGGGAAAGTCTATTTCTAGGCTCATGGGTAGAGCGAAAGGCTTGGTCTTTTTAGATGAATCCCCTGGTTCTCAGGTGATGGCTTGCAAGGTGACAAGGTAGTAGTAAGCATCAAAAGAGAGGGTAGGAGAAAGAATTCTGCCAGCCCCTCTCTAGGTAGACTGCCATTTTGAGGAGGCTGTTGGAGCAGTGAGGTGGGGCTATGGGTGATGGATGGCTCATGGAGTCAGAGCTTGAAAACAAGATGGCTCCTTGAGAATTAGACCATGACATCCATGTTCCCAGAACAAGCTTTGTCTGGGACTCATTAGAGGTGGGAGTTATCAGGCCCCTACCACAGATCTACTGAATCAGAAAACCCTTGGTGGGGGGAGGGGACAGTTGAGGTTGAACAATCTGCATTGTGACAAGCCTCCATGGGGGCCAATGCATCTGTGCAAGTTCAAGAACAGCCTCATTCAATCCCTGACTCAGGGTTCACTGTGGAAGCAACACTAGCGAACTCTCCAGAAAGTGTTTGGTTTGAAGTTACCTGATTGTGGGCTGGTGTCTGAGGTGATGGCTACAATTTATCTAGCGTGAGTTACTATGTCTCAGGTTCTGTAGTACATTTCAATACCAAGAGTTAGTACATATATTGACTATATTCCAAACACTGTTGCAAGTGCTTTCTCCTACCACCTCACTGAGTTCAGAAAACAACCTAAGGAGGCAGGTGCTGTTAACACCCCGGTAATAGGGAAAACTGAGGTACAGACTACTCGTGTCCTCGGGGAAGGGTCATTCTGGTGGCAAAGGGAAGACCCACGATGTGGACCAGGTGGTCGGGCTCCAGAGCCGTCACTGGTAACCACGACGGACTGTTGCTGATACTCTGAGATGCATTGATTAATCCAAGGCACCATTTTATCCCTTCCACCTTACGTAGAAAGCGAAATGCATGAAACACATGTTATGGTTGGAGAGTCAGAGGTACTGAGAGGTCAACTAACTTGCCTCAAATCACACAGCCTTTTAGAGGCTCAGCTGGATTCGGACCCTGGGCTGTCTGCTTCAAGGTCCCTTGAGCTATCGTGCCACACTCCGTCCATCCTCACAACTCTGGTGGTGCTGTTATGTCACGTGGGTCATCCATCCCCAGGGATGACCTTGACCCTGTGTTGGGACAGCCTGACCCCTTTTTAAGGGAGTACAAGGCACAGGACCTCCATTCATCCGCACACTGAGCCCTAGCGGAAAGAACAGTCCCTAGCAGCATCCTGGGAGCTCACCGGAAAATGCAGTGAAGGTGAGACCCAGATTCAAGCATGACTCATGGGAACCATTTTCCTTAGCATATAAAAGTTGGGGTTAGGGGGTGGAGGGGCATCAGTTAGACTACATAGTTAAATAAACATATATAGGCCAAGAAAACTCTTGGACATCCAGGAAGTCAGCATGGTCTATGAACATTAATTAAGAAACAGAATCTCCTTTTCAGAAATGTTGGAAAGAAAACCACTGGCCTAACACAGTGTCACTTCAGTTAGGACCACAGGTCAGTAAACCAAGAACATAATACCTAACCAAACTACGGTTTCAATCCCCCCACCCCCATGAATGTAAGCTTTAACCAGTCCACATGGGATTTCCTGGTCAGTCCTAGGAAGTTTAGTGATAGTCACCTTCCATTCCCTTTCGGAGGGCCACCTTGCATAAAGCAATGGATTCTTAGCTAACTCCCTTTTTTCTGCTGTCTCTCTCCTTTTAAAAGATGCTTTGCTTTTCCAGAGTCCTTTGGAGCGTCCCTCTACCTGCTAGCTGGGATGCTACTTAATTCACGGATCAATTAATAAAGCCAATTACTTCTTTACAATTTACTTGGTTGACTTTTTCATCTAATGGACTAAATGAGGCTGTCAACATTCAGGAACAGTGCAGTGATATACAAAGCATGGCCACGTTCAAGTCTGAGAAATCTGGTCTTGTCACACTGGCCTTCTCTTTGTTCTAACTTGCCAAGCTGGGTCTGAACTCAGGCCCTTTGCCTGCTAGTCCCTCCCTTCAGGATACCCTGTCCTCAGTTCTTAGCTTCATTATCACATTAGCGTGGATGTCAAGGGAATTCACTCAGATAAGGGGGCTGAACGCTTTGGCAGGAGGGAGGAGAGGAAGGTACAGAAGGAGGGAAGGAATGTGTTTTCTTTTGCAGAAACAACAAACCAAGGTTTCCAGCCAAGGATAGGGCTGGGGTTGTCACCTGAAATCTCCTTATCTGAGCCAGTTTGGGCCAGCCAGGAGCCAAGTGCCAGCTCAGAACCTCCCACTTCCGCAGCGGACCTCAGGTTACCATTAGCTCATTATAGGACGAAGATCTCCTCTTCTGGGTAGAGTTTTCTGCCATTTTTTGAATCAAAAAATGCCTCTTCAAGCTCCCTGCCCCTGGCCTCCCAGGCACTGAATGAAAGCTTCATGTACTAACCTCAGGAGGAGACGATGCCTTGAGACCTCTCTCCCTGTCACCTGCCTTGTAACAAGTAAGGGCAAGTTCTTTGCTTTCAACTCTTAAAATTGTATTCGATTTGGTATCTGCCAAGCAGTGAACCTCTTGAGTTTGGTTACAACAACACTCAGGGTCTGGCTGGGGGGCTCTTATCCTTAGAGAGGACTTCTCTGGTCACTTTGTCTAATGATGCCCTTCTCCATGGTCCCCTACTCCGGGCCAAGCATTAGCACCTCTTTCTACAATGTATTCCCTCCACTTTCTAAAGTCATATTCATTACTCATTGGTTTCTGTGGCCTCTCTGTCCCCTCCTGGGAACCTGTGCTCCCTGGGAGCAGGGCCTGGCCCCTTAGGCTCATGATAGCCTCCCCAGAGCCTGCAACAGTGGCTGCTACCCAGGATGTGAACCCTACCTACTACTGGCCTCAAGCTGTCCTGGGCGGATATCCCAGATGTCTTGCAATTTCTCCCCCTTTCTGCTATTTGGACTTGATCTGAAATCTGACCCTGGGTTTGTAGGAAGCCTTGCCCCTCTGTGGGCGTTATTCACAGCGCTAAGGCCCCAGTGTTCACAGCCCTGCCCTCTGCCTGGAGAAGGAAGTCGGAGAAGCTGCCTTGCTCCAGGCTTGCCCAGAACAGCAGCCTGAGCTCATCTTTCCAGCCCAGAGGCCTTTTTGGTTCTGATGGTGATTATTTGAAGGAGGCATTTTTAACTACATAGTCCAAGGGCTTCTTGGCAGGGGACCCATTAACACTGGCCTAAATGGGAGTCATCTAGAGGGAGTGAAGCCCCAGAGACTACTCCGAAAGCCTTAGCAGAGGGCGGGGTCTCCTCTGTCGCTGCTGTTGCTGCCGCTTCCCCAGGCAATCAAACGGGCGGGCGGCAGACTGCGTCACTTACTTAACATCTCCGGCCTCCCATCTCCGAGGCTGCCCTAGAGCCATCTGCCCGGCTGCCGGCTGCCGGGAAATCAACCATTCTCCTCCCAGCCTCCTTCCACTTCTCCCTCCTCCCTCCCTAACTTCTTTTCCTCCTTCCTCCTTCCTCTCTTCCTTTCCTCTTCTACCCCCTTCATTTCCCTCCTTTCCTCTCCCTCTCCTTCCAGACTTCCTTTCCTATCTCCTTCTGCCCTGTCCTGGGTAAGGACTTTACAAAGATTCTCTGAGTTCTCTTCGTTCAGCCTCTGATCCCTGGCCATTGGCCCCATCCACTCCATCGCTTTCCCTTGCATCTGGCCTGCCTCTAAAATCTGAAATATGAAGGTGACCTACTTTGGCTTTGTATGTGGAGACCATGCAGCCAGGGCTAGACGAATGAGAAGTGGACAGAGGTGTCCAGCATCTGGGAACCCTGAGCCCTACACTGGTGGGGCAGTGGAGACTGCGTGTGGGTGCAGATTTTCAAAGCCTGGCCCTTTGGGCAGCATTCATGCACCTGGAGTTCTTCACCTGGGCCATTTCAGGGCACTTCTTTTGACAGCAAGTTGGACAGAGCTGGGATTTCTATAGCCAGAGAGCGATGTTGGATCCCACATGAACTGAGTACTGCCACCACTGTGCTAATAAGCCCTTGTGAGAGGGGGTAATTTGTGCCCATTTTTCAGATGCGAAAACTGAGCCGTAGAGGGGTTAAGTTATACTGCTTCTCTAATTACAACTCTATGAGGTGAGAATTCTAATCTCCATTCTATTCAGGAAAAACCAGAGGCTCAGGGTAAAGACTCCCACAGCAGGTAAGTAGGAAACCCTGGGCAGGGCTCAGCAGCAAGTCTCCAGGGCATGCGAGGCTAGGTTGCCGTGCACAATTAAATACCAGGTGGAAAATTTTAAAATTAGGTTGCTAGGAGAAACATTTACTCTGGCAGTGAGGGTTTCCCGCGCAGTAGGTGGGTATTAGACCGAGCGGTGGTGAGTGGTGGTGAGTAGATGGCAAAGACGGCCTCACGTGGCTTTCTCTTTAGCCACGCCCCCTTGCAATTTGATTGCCCGCCCCCATGAGGGGGCGGAGTCTAAGGCCCTGCCTCTTGCATCTGGGAGAGAGAGAGGTGACCTCCTCATATAGGCTTCATTATTTGTCAGCCAGCCCCCCCCCCCCCCCCGCCTCCGAACAGTAATGGGGCTGACCAGCAGCTGACCGTGGATGCCTGAGGGGAGCACAGGTGAGAGCAGAACTGCCCACCTGAGCCACGCCCCAAAGGCCAACCACGGGATGGTGAGCACGTTCAGCATCTCTCTGAGCGTACTCGCCAGCCCAGCCGCATCAGCAACCCCCCCCCCCCACCTGTTAGAGGGGCAGATTTTCAGACTCACCTTAGAAGTGGTGGATCATGCACTCTGGGAGCAGAGGCTTTTTTTTGTTGTTAAAAAAAAAAAGCCCTCTAGGTGATTGTGGAGCAAGCTAAAAACTGAAGACACACTAAGCTTGTGGTTTAAGACACTAAGGGATGCAGGTGTAGAAGATGAACTCACCCATGCAGTTGTGATGCTTGGATTTCATTAGGGGAGATACCATATTCTTTTTAAAAAGTATTTTATTTATTTATTTGACAGAGAGAGAGAGAGATCACAAGAAGCAGGCTCCTCGCAGAGCAGAGAGCCCGATGTGGGGCTCGATCCCAGGACCCCGAGATCAGGACCTGAGCTGAAGGCAGAGGCTTAACCCACTGAGCTGCCCAGGTGCCCTGAGATATCATATTCTTAAACATAAAAAGTCTGCAATGTATGAAGTCAGATGTTAAAACTATAAACCAATATCAGTTTGCATGATCCTAACAAGAACTAGTATTTATTTATCTTTAAGATTTTTTTAAAATATTTTATTTATTTATTTGACAGAGATCACAAGTAGGCAGAGAGGCAGACAGAGAGAGGGGGGAAGCAGGCTCCCTGCTGAGCAGAGAACCTGATGCGGGGCTCCATCCCAGGACCCTGGGATCATGACCTGAGCCGAAGGCAGAGGCTTTAACCCACTGAGCCACCCAGGTGCCCCAAGATTTTTTTTTTTTTTTAAATTTTAAGCAATCACTGCACCCAACATGGGCCTCAAACTCACAAACCTGAGATCAGGAGTTGCAATTTCCACTGACTGAGCCAGCCAGGCACCCCTGAGGACTAATATTTAAATGAATGCTTACTCTGTGCCTAGCTGTGAATTGCTTTGCATTAATTGTTTGTTTTACTAAGTCCTCACAGGAACTTTTTGAGGTTGGTATTATGTTTCTGCCCATTTTATTGGTAAAGAGACTGAGGCCTAAAGAAGATAAGCGTTTTGCCCAAGGTCACTTAACCAGCGCATGGCAGAAAAGGATTCTAACCTAGGTGTGTGCCAGACCCTCAAGGTCATGCCCCTGGGTGTTGTAGGATGCAAACCCCAAGTGTACTGCACAAAGCAGAAATCATGCTGGGAACATCCAGAGGGAGAGCCTTGCCATTGCCCCAGGGGTGGGGTGGGGGTGTTGCAATCAGAAAAGGACTGATGGCAGAAGCAGCCCCTGGGTTGTCTTCAAAGGCCAGACATCTGAAGAGAGGGAAGAATTTCAGACAGGGATCAGCTTGGGCAAAGGTGAGGGAAGAAGGGAGCCGAGGAAGAGGCAGTCATTTCATTGACAGAAGAGAGTGTCCAGGAAAGGACTGCGGCAGAATTTTAAATTCAGAGACTTACAAAGATCCAGCATCAATAATCTTGTTGGACATGAGGTGTGGGAAGGTTATTTGAAATATTAAATTATTAAACTCAGCACTAACTGAATGTCTTCTGCATTCTGGGAAGTGTGGTCTCTGAAATGGTTTCCCTCCACCGTTGGACTCTCCATGGTTGGAAGGTGTTGGACTTGAAAGCATAGGAAAAATATTTTGTTCTTGTTTTTGTCTGATCTCTTGTGCACATTTTTACATAGATTTTTCTTTTTCCCTTGAAGCTTATGGAGAGAAAAAGACCTCTCTCTTTCTGCTGTCCTGTCCTTCTATAGCCAAAATCAAAAGAGGGAATGCCTAAGTGAACATTTACTATTCTGATCAGAATTCTATTTTATTCACCACCAGCGAAGATGCTGTCCCCATTTGCAAGGAATTAACAACCTGTTTTCACGGATCCAACTAGCTGAACTCTTTACTTTACTGGACTTTGTGACTTGCTTTTGACTTTTAGGACAGAGCCACAGAAGAAAAATGAAACATATCAGATATTGGAAGAGAATCTTCCCATACATTTCTGTTCAGCCAGTGAAATTTTAAACTGATATCCTCTACTTTATTTAGAGTACGGTAAGCTGATTCCTTTATATTCTGAAAGATGACCATGAGGTACAAAAAAAAAAAATAATCCTGGATTATTAAGGATAAACTGTATATTTGCATAAACACCAAGCTATGTTCTGTTGGAAGCATGTGTTCTTAGATGAAAGTCTGTTTGCTTTAAGAAATGCTCATTTAAGGATATAGTTATTTGCCACGGTGGTCTTAGGTGATTCTGGAAGTGTTTGGTTCTAATTAACGTTAGATAACAACTCTGCATTGTGAGGATAGAAATCAGGAGAAGTGGGTCACAAGGAGATGATTTCTTCTTCGTGATTAGACAAGAACAATAGCAAGAGGAATAGGGTGGGGTTTAGTAGGGCTCTGTACTGCACAACTCTGGGAGGGCCATTTCTAACAGTTGATTTGCAACACAGCCAATGGGACTTCCTGGCTTTCCATCTGAGCCAAGTTCAAGTTCACATGCCAATTTTAATTCAGCTCAACAAATATTTATTTAGCATTTACCAGGTATATTAGGGTTCTCCAGAGAAACAGAACCAGTAGTATATAGAGGAGATATATAGATATAGGATGGATAGATTAATGGATTAAGAAAAACTGATTGACTTGATTTTGAAGACTGAGCCAGGGAGAAACCCAAGAAGGCCATTGATACAGTTCCAGTCTGAAGGCCTGAGAACCAGGAGTACTTATGGTGTAAGTCCTGGTCCAAGCTCAGGATATCAATGTCTTGGACCTAGGAGTCAGGCAGAGAAAGCAAATTCCCTCTTCTTCTCCCTCTTTTAATCTCTTCAGGCCATCAGTGGATTGGGTGATGTCCACCCATGTTAGGGAGAGCCAGTCCGGTTTAGGCAGATGCTAACCTCATCCAGAGACACCCTCACAGACACATCGAGAAATACCGTTTAGCCAAATATCTGAGTACCGCGATGATCTGGTCAAGTTGATACATAATATTAACCATCACCCCACTGCGTTTAAGCTTGAGAATACAGAGGTTAGTAAGGAAGGGTCCCTCATCTGGAGGAGCTCTCAACACAGTGGGGAGGGGGAGACAGTGTAATGAACATTCAGCACAGTGGGGAGGGGGAGACAGTGTAATGAACATTCAGAGAAGTGCCCAGTGATGTGGGGGTACAGGCAAAGCGCACCCAGTCTGGCCAAGGATAAGGGAGCAACAAGGAGTAGGGCTGCCTGGAGGAGATGATGTTGGAGTTGAGTCTTAAAGTATGGGTAGGAGCTTACAGGGGAAACAGGTTTTGGGAAATTTGCTCCAGGCAGAAAAAAAAGAGTGTGGCCAAGGGCATGGACATGTGAACAATCACACAGCTCCTGGGAACAGTAAACCATCAGGTATGGCTCCCAAAGGGAAGTGTAGGATTGGGTATGGCCGGCAATCACACATGGAGCTCAGAGAGGTCTCTTCACCAAGGGTACCAGGGCATCAGTGAAAAGTTTCGAAAGGGGTCATATTTTCCTTTTAGCTGGTTCATAGACATGAGACAAAAGACCCCCTTCCTCCTTGGTGCAAACACGTGGGGAAGAATGGAAAAAGTTCAGGAGAGAGTCCTTAGGGCTTTGATCTTGATGAGCATGGAAGGCTAAAACTTGGAGGTACAATGAGGTTTAGGTACCTTTGAGAGTCTTTATGAAAACCACGGAACAAAAATGGAACCATTTAGGCTATGTAACCAAACCTGGGCTTAATACCTAGCTTGATTGCAGTTCCACTGTCCCCCAGGAAGTGTCGAGAATTTTCTGGTCAGCACCAAGGAGGTAATCTGTCACAGGGACCCTCTCTATCTGTTACCCCAAAGGAACAATCCACCTAAAAAGACCCCAGTGTTCCCCCTAAGGAAAGGTGACCTTGACTGGAAAAATCCTTCCATCCATCATCCATCCATCCATCCATCCATCCATTCTTTCCTTTCCTTTCCTTTCCTTTCCTTTCCTTTCCTTTCCTTTCCTTTCCTTTC